>NC_088706.1:1200000-1800000 GCF_028017835.1 Emys orbicularis | reverse complement strand
TTGCCGGTGACTCCGACAGAGGGGAAGGAGGGTGGGAAGTGTAATGGACGTGAACAACACATCTCGAAGAACAACAGTTACAGAAGGTAAGTAACCGTTTTTTCTTCTTCGAGTGATTGTTCACGTCCATTACACATTAGGTGACTCACAAGCTTACCATTGGAGGAGGGTAGGAGTCAAGGAATAATCGACTGAAGCACAGCTCTACCGACCGCCGCGTCCTCTCTGGTCTGATGATGGATCGCGTAGTGGGCTGTGAACGTATGCACCGACGACCAGGTGGCCGCTTTACAGATTTCCTGGAGTGGAACCTGCGCCAAGAACGCCGCCGAGGACGCTTGGGCCCTAGTAGAGTGAGCCCTGATCTCCAGGGCTGGTACGTTAGCGAGCTCATAGCACGTGCGTATGCAAAGCACAATCCATGCCGACAAGCGTTGCGTCGAGATAGGTTGGCCTCTCATTCGCTCCGCAATGGCAACGAACAGTTGAGTCGACTTGCGGAATGGCCTGGTCCGTTCTAGATAAAAAGCCAATGCCCTACGGACATCGAGGGTATGCAAGCTGCGTTGGCTTGGGTCCGAGTGTGGCTTAGGGAAGAACACCGGTAAACAAACGTCCTGTCCCGTATGAAACTGCGTGACCACTTTCGGGAGGAATTTCAGGTGCGGTCTGAGCTGCACCTTATCTTTATAAAAAACTGTATAGGGAGGTTCCGAAGTGAGGGCCCTCAACTCCGAGACCCTCCTAGCCGACGTGATGGCCACGAGAAACGCTACCTTCCATGAGAGGTGCATGAGGGAGCAAGAGGCCAGGGGTTCGAAGGGCGGCCCCATGAGCTTAGTGAGGACCAGGTTGAGATTCCACGCAGGGACCGGCGGGCGCGAGTAGGGAAACACCTTGTCCAGCCCCTTGAGGAATCGGGCTACTGTGGGGTTAGAGAACACCGAAGCCCCCAACTCCCCAGGGTGGAACGCCGATATGGCAGCCAGATGCACCTTAATTGAGGCGGGGGCGAGCCCCTGATGCTTGAGGTGCAGCAAGTAGTCCAGAATCGATGGGACTGAGGCCTGCAGAGGCTGGATGTGATGAGGCTCACACCAGTGGGAGAACCGTTTCCATTTGGCGAGGTAGGTCGCTCTTGTGGAGGGCTTCCTACTACCAAGGAGGACCTGCTGGACCTGATGGGAGCACCTGTGCTCCATATCGTTTAGCCAGAGAGAAACCATGCTGTGAGATGTAGCGACGGTAGGTTCGGGTGGAGTAGGCGACCTCGGTCTTGCGTGATGAGGTCGTGATGGAGGGGGAGGGCGATCGGAGTGGTCACGGACAGTTCCAACAGGGTCGTGAACCAGTGTTGGCGTGGCCACGCCGGGGCGATGAGGATGACTGTCGCCTTGTCCCTGCGGGTTTTGAGGAGGACCCTGTGGATGAGCGGGAATGGGGGGAAGGCATACATCAGGCTCCCGCCCCACGGAATTGCGAAGGCATCTGCCAATGAGCCCGGACTGAGGTTCTGGAATGAACAAAATTGAGGGCATTGGCTGTTGTCCTTGGTGGCAAAGAGATCCACCTGGGGAAACCCCCACCTCCGGAAGATTAAATGCAGGACGTCCTGTCTCAACGTCCACTCGTGCATGTGATAGGACTGGCTGAGGCGGTCCGCTAACCCGTTTTGGGGCCCCGGGAGATATGTCGCTAGTAGGTGGACTGAATGGGCTATGCAGAAGTCCCAGAGGAGGAGCGCCTCGCGACAGAGGGGAGAGGACCGGGACCCGCCCTGCTTGTTTATGTAGAACATGGCGGTAGTGTTGTCCGTCAGAACTGACACGCTGTGGCCTTCTATGGTAGCGTGAAAGGTCTGGCAGGCGAGGCGAACCGCCCTCAACTCCTTCAGGTTGATATGAAGCAACTTTTCTTCCCTGGACCATAAGCCCTGAGTCCGCAGGTCCCCCAGGTGCGCCCCCCAACCCAGGTCCGACGCGTCTGTTACTAACGTCAGAACGGGTTGCGGGGTGGCGAAAGGGACCCCTGCACAAACTTGCTGCCGATCGAGCCACCAACAGAGAGAGTTCGACACCCGAGCCGGGATCGTCACGACCAGGTCTAAGGGGTCTCTGTTGGGGCGATATGTTTGGGCCAGCCACAACTGCAATGGCCTGAGTCTGAGGCGTGCGTGTCCGACTACGTGGGTGCAGGCCGCCATGTGCCCCAAAAGCTGCAAGCAGCATCTGGCCGTGGTCGTGGGGAATTGCTGGATGGAGCTCGCGACCTTCTGAATGGCCAAGAACCGCGATACGGGAAGACTCGCCCGTGCCGCCACTGAGTCCAGGACTGCCCCTATGAAGTCCAGTCTCTGCGTGGGGACCAGCGATGACTTGGGTACATTGACCAGTAGACCGAGCTTGCGGAACACCTGTAGTGCCAACGTCACATGGGAGCGAACCTCGGCCTCCGACCGGCCCGCAAGGAGCCAGTCGTCCAAGTATGGGTAGACGCGCATCCGTCTTTTTCGAAGAAAAGCTGCCACCACGGACATGCATTTTGTGAATACGCGCGGGGCCGTTGCCAGGCCGAAGGGCAAGACCGTAAATTGAAAATGGTGCTGGTTGATAGTGAAGCGCAGGAACCGCCGGTGGGCCGGGCGGATGGCAATGTGAAAGTAGGCATCTTTCATATCGAGGGCAGCGTACCAATCTCCCGGATCCAGGGACGGGATAATAGCACCAAGGGAGACCATACGAAAACGTGTTTTGAGCAAGTATTTGTTTAGTTTGCGTAGGTCCAAAATAGGACGGAGGCCCCCTTTTGCTTTGGGAATGAGGAAGTATCTGGAATAGAACCCTTTCCCCCTGAGGTCCGGAGGAACCTCTTCCACCGCTCCTACTGTGAGGAGGGTCTGTACCTCCTGCATGAGGAGTTGCTCGTGAGAGGGGTCCCTGAAGAGGGACGGGGATGGGGGGTGGAAGGGAGGGGGCGAGGAGAACTGAAGGGTGTAGCCCGCCTCCACCGTGCGCAGGACCCAGTGGTCCGATGTTATATGTGACCAAGCACGGTAAAAATGGGACAGGCGGTCCCTGAAACACAGAGGGGGATCTGGAATAGAGGTTGGTACTCTGTCCTCGATCGCAGCTTCAAAACCCTTGCTTGTTTCCCGGCTGCGGCTTGCTTTGGCCATGATTCTGGCCCTGGTTAGGCGTGTTGTTGCGTCTACGCCTGTTATCCCTGCCCGTCCTGCGGTACAGTTCCTGTCTAGGACGAGGGTGGTACTGCCTCTGCGGAGGTTGGGGCTTAAAGGGCTTCCTCTGCGTCACTGGGGTGTGCATCCCCAACGACTTGAGGGTAGCTCGAGAGTCTTTGAGGCTATGCAGTCTGGCGTCCGTCTGGTCCGAGAACAAGCCTGATCCCTCGAATGGAAGGTCTTGGAGGGTGTTTTGCACCTCTGGGGGAAGGCCGGAAGCCTGTAGCCACGCCGAGCGCCTCATTACCACTCCTGACGCGATTGTCCTGGCGGCTGCGTCTGCGGAGTCAAGGGAGGCCTGTAGAGAGGTCTTGGCTACTGCCTTCCCTTCGTCTACTATGGCGGCAAATTCGGGTTGCGAGCCCTGAGGCAAGGCTTCCTTGAACTTGGAGACCGATGCCCAGGAATTGAAGTTGTGTCTGTTCAGAATCGCTTGTTGGTTTGCGATCCTCAACTGGAGGCCTCCGGACGAGTAGACCTTTCTTCCAAATAAGTCCAAGCGTTTTGCCTCCTTGGCCTTGGGGGCCGGGGCTTGCTGGCCATGTCGCTCCCGTTCGTTGACCGCAGAGACGACCAGCGAACATGGTGTTGGATGAGAGAATAGGAAATCAAACTCTTTAGATGGGGCGAAGTATTTCCTCTCTACGCCCTTTGCAGTAGGCGCACTGGAGGCTGGTGTTTGCCATACTGTCTTATAATTAGACTGGACCATTTTTATGAGCGGGAGCGCGATCCTGGAGGGGCCCTCCGGGCTTAGAATGTCGACCATAGGGTCCTCCTGCTCAACAGTCTCCTCTGCCTGCATCCCCAAATTGAGGGCTACTCGGCAGAGCAGGTCCTGGTGCGCCCGATGGTCAATCGGGGGAGGACCGGACACGGTTGTGCCCGCCACGGCTTCGTCTGGCGAGGAGGAGAAGGTCATGGCCTTTTGCGCGTCTTCCTCCTCCTGCAACTCCTCATCGGCTGGGTGCTCCTCCGGAGTGCTTTCCCTGACGTGGGTCTGGGACGGTGCCGGGCTCGGTGCCGAGTCAGCCCTTTCCCTCTCTGGCGGCCTGGAGACCGTGGCCTCTTTGCGAGAGGGTGGGCGCCACTGTGGAGAGCGGGACCGGTGTCCCGAGGGGCCAGATCTCGAGGTCCTGGACGGGGGGCCTTGTTGGTGGTAGGCCCAAGGGGTCCAGAATGGCCATTGTCCTGGATGGCCCCACTGTGGGTGCCAAGTGGCTTCGTGCTCCCTACTGGTCTGTGCTCTGTGGGCATATCTGGTGGAATGGCCCGAGTCTACCTCCGAAACTACGGACGGTGATCTAGAGGGCCACGGCGGTGCCGTGGAATGGTGCCGGTCCGGGGTCGGAGAGCGGTGCTTTCGTGACCGGGACCGGGAGTAGCGCCTTGCTGACCTGGACCTGGATCGGTACCGGTGACCCCGGGACCGGGAACGACTGCGGGAGGACGGTCTCGGGGATCGCGCAACCGATACGTCCCGGTGCCTACTCGAGCAGGGCTGCTGGGCCGGTGCCTTGCGCTTGTTGGGGCCCGACGGTTGTGCGGCCCTCTGCGCGGAGGGAAGCCGGGAGTCCACCGAGGCGGAGCTCGACCGGGACCGGCGCCGTGAACGGTGCCGAGATGGCGACCGTGATGGGCGCATCATCGCCAGCTTGCTTTTGGATGGCAGTCTCGGCGGAATGTCCTTAGCGCGGAGGGTACCCTCAGCGGACAATTCAATGAGGTCCTTTGCTGCCTCAAATGTGTCCGGGGTGGAGGGCTGTTCCAAAAGTTCCTCCAGCCCTTCCTCCTCACTCGACGCGCCTATCCCGGGGCTCGACGGGCCTTTCGGCGCTGGAGCCACTGGCACCGGGATCTGTGCTGGGGCCGCAACGGCCTTAGGAGCACTTGCGGTCTTCGCGGGCGCTACCCTCCTGTGCGGGGAACGTCCTCGGGCCTTGGGTTGGCCCTTCGATTTAGCCGGCGAAGACGACCGGTGCCGGAGGTGTTCCCGCTGATTCGGTGCCGTGGGCTTAGGTTGCCCCGCCGGCGTCGGATCACGAACCGATGCCGGGGCACTCCGCACCGAGGTTGACGGTGCCGTTGAAGTGGAGGGCTGTAACGCCGTCTCCATGAGCAGCTGCTTCAAGCGAAAGTCTCTCTCTTTTTTAGTCCTAGGCTTGAAAGCCTTGCAGATCTTGCAGCGCTCCTTTTGATGTGCTTCCCCCAGACAACGGAGACACGAGTCGTGTGGGTCGCTTACTGGCATGGGCTTGCGGCACGTGGCACAAGCCTTAAAGCCTTGGGCGTGCGGCATGCCCCGCCGTCCAGGGCCGGTGCCGGGGTTGGTCAAACACCAGACACAAAAGAAGTTTAAGTCTTTCTAAATAGCCAGGGGCTTAACACTAACTACTGAAGAACTGATAACTGAAGATAACACTGAGTACTATGCTAAGGGCCACTCTCAGACGAGAGATAGAGTTGTTCCAACGTCGCCACGGGCGGTAAGAAGGAACTGAGGGAGGGTCGGGCCGGCAGGGATATATATACGCTAGAGCGGGGCGCCGCTCTGGCGGGAGGGGAGACCCTGCAGGCCCGACGGGAGCCGCTGAGGGGAAAAGTTTCCGACGTTCGTGCACGCGGCGCGCGCACACCTAATGTGTAATGGACGTGAACAATCACTCGAAGAATAGTCCAGGTGATTTGGATGCCCTGGGCATTGCATTTCCATTGCATACTTTCTAATGGATGGGTTTGCACATTGAATTCCCTGCCTTTTTGACTTTGCTTTTCTTTCAGAGAACAGCAAAGCTCTACTGAGGATTTTCCCCGTAAGTTAGTGACAGCTATTTATACTCTTAGCTCCAGGTTAACAATCTGTTGTGTCAGGAACAGATGTTTAGTATTGAGTTCACTGCTGAGTGGCTTCTAAAGGAAATCAGCTCCTGGTCTCTCCTGAAAAGCTTTCTAGAGAGAGAGAGAAAGCTTCCCAGGCAGGACTGAGCCCTCCCGGGTTATGTAGTGTGCACAGCCCTGGCATAGGAATGCCTGCTCCTCCATCAGTCTGTACAAGGAGAACCTCCAGCAATTACACATGCAATAGTGATTCATTTCTCCTGGGTAACTATGAAAGGCCCCTTGGCAATTTTAACTGGCTCTTTAACACGTCGATGCTACAGCAACAGTGGGCCCGTTTCCCAGTTCCAACAAGGAGACACCTGTGCCTTACAAGCTACATTAGTTGGGTTATTTGCAGTGAGAATGGTGTTTTGCTGCTCCCTGGGCTCGCCTGATCCCTGGTTGGGGATATTAGCACATCAGGGATTCATCAAGAAACTCACTTCTAAAACATGAAGGGCCTTTTACTTCTGCTGAGAGAGATGATTTCATGCAAATGTTTCATCTGTTCGTGGAAGAAGGACCTTTGACCTTAGTACAGTCAGACCGAAAACTCCTACATTAAACATCTGAAGAAGTCCAGGAAACAACAGCTGAGGGTGCTGCTCTGTCTCTAACTTACTCCCATGCAATGTAGGTGCTGGCAGAACAGCCGGGTATTTTATGCAGGCTGCGATTTTCAAAGTTGCTTAGGGATTTCAGCGCTGGATTTCCCATTAATGAACTTGGAGCAGCAATTCCTCCGGCAGTGCTGTGAATCCCAGGCTGCATTCTGCATGCTGCGATGTCCAGATGAGTCCACGGCAGCCCTAACGCTAAACTGCCTGGGTTTGAAATGTACAGCACCAAACTGGTGTGGAAGGTGTGTACCGGGAGGCCATATCTTCGGTAGTGGCTGTATTTAACTGGGCCCACAAGTGTTTTCTCCTGATATATACACATAAAAGCGCAAAATTAAGACCACACAATCAAGTTTAATTTTTGCATTTCTTGGCTTCTGAATGCTTCATTCCATAACGCTAACACTCTCTGAACATATGTTTTGTATGGAATTTCTTCAGATTGTTGTTGTTGTTTTTAAACCCTAAGACACATGTGCAAACAGAAAAAGATTAAAGGGATCCAAGCAAATCCAGCCAGTAAGAGTGACAGTACAGGAAGCGTATCTCCCTATGTAACAATCATGCAACTTAGTCCTACCCTCACCCCTGGCAAGGAAGCTGCTTGGGGCTGGGCCTAGACCAAATGGCGCCCCAGGTGAGGAGCATCTTTGTGCCCCCCTCCCATGTGTTAAACTTTTCAATACCTTATTTTTTATTACATTTGTAGCCCATTTCATGACTGTGATGCATGATCTACATGCATGCTTTATCTCTATCGTATGAGACAATACAGTTGCACATTAGGAGCTGTACATCTGGATTCAGGCCATAGAGAAGTGAGGCTGCGAGTCTCTCATGGAGGTCGCAGAAGTGACAGATTCCGTGACTTTCTGCGACCTCTGTGATTTCCACAGCTGCAGCAGCTAGTGCAGCTGACCCCAGAGCCAGGCCCAGCCGTACCAGCCGCGTCAGCCATGGCTGGACCAGCCCAAGGGCCAGCCACTTGGGTGCCAGCCACACCGGCCACTGCTGGAGTGGCCCCAGGGCCAGTCGCTCGGGCAGCCCCGGGGCCAGTTGCACTGGCCACTGCTCAGGTGACCCCGGGCAGCTGGCCCCGGGGACAGCCCGGGCAGCAGTCCCAGGGCAGCCCTGGAGACCACCAGAGCAGCAGTGGTCCCAGGGGCCACTCCAGAGGCGGCCGGAGCAGGGGCCAGAGCAGCGGCCCCAGGGGTGGCTGGAGGCAGTCAGCCCCCACTACAGGAGCAGCAGTGCCCCGGAGGCCCCCAATAAGGGTGGAGCCTCAACCTGGGGCTGGGTTTCATGGTCCCAGGTACGCAAGCATCTGCTCCTATAAACCCTGCAGGCCCAGATCTGAGACCTGTGGGTCATGACCAGGGCCGGCTCCAGGCACCAGCCCACCAAGCGTGTGCTTGGGGCGGCGCCTGGAGGGGGGCGGCGCGGCGGGGTGCTCCGGCCCGAAAGCGGGGCCGCGACCGGGCTCGCGGCCCTCCCCGCGGCGCTCCGGCCGGTCGGGGAGAGCGCAGAGCCCCGGCCGGGCTTGCCGCCCTCCCCCCAGCACTCTGGCCGCCGGGGAGAGCGGAGAGCCCCGGCTGGGCTCTCCGCCCTCCTCCCGGCGCTCTGGCTGCCGGGGGCTCTCTGCCCTCCCCCCGGCGCTCTGGCCGCCGGGGAGAGTGGAGAGCCCCGGCCGGGCTCTCCGCCCTGCTCCCGGCACTGTGGCCGCCAGGGAGAGCGGAGAGCCCCGGCCGGGCTCTCCGCCCTGCTCCCGGCGCTCTGGCCGCCGGGGAGAGCAGAGAGCCCCGGCCGGGCTCTCCGCCCTGCTCCCGGCGCTCTGGCCGCCGGGGAGAGCGGAGAGCCCCGGCCGGGCTCTCCGTCCTGCTCCCGGCGCTCTGGCCGGTCGGGGACTGCGGGCCCGCAGCCGGGCTCAGCGCCCTCCCCTGCCGCAATGGGGGTGGGGTGGGGGGGGCGGCCGGTGGCTTTTTTGCCTAGGGCGGCAAAAAAGCCAGAGCCGGCCCTGGTCATGACATTGCCCAGCTAGAGGCTGGGGGAAACAATTTGTGTTTGCTTTGGAACATTCTGGTAATAAAAGCAGACCCCAAGAAGGGCTGTAATTGGATTTGTGAAATCCACTTTTTGAGTTTACTGAGAACCAAAGAGGGCAAATCAAGGCAGGGTGCCACAAAGCCACCTCCGGTCATGAGGGGGTATGGGGGAGGCAGCCAACTCTGTTACAGTTGCAATGAAATTTCACATATTTCATGAACGATACCTAGGCCTAACTAGGGTTACCATATTTCAGCAAGCAAAAAAGAGGACGGGAGGAGCCCCGCCCCTGCCCCTCCCACTTCCCGCCCCCCTCAGAACCCCCAACCCTCCCCCCCGCTCCTTGTCCCCTGACTGCCCCCTCCTGGGACCCCTGCCCCTAACTGCCCCCCAGGACTACACCCCCTACCTAAGCCTCCCTGCCTCTTGTCCCCTAACTGTCCCCTCCTGAGACCCTCCCCCCATCCTAACTGGCCCCCTAGGACCCTACCCCCTACCTGTACCCTGACTGCTCCAACCCTTATCCACACCCCCACCCCCAGACAGACCCCTGGGACTCCCACGCCCCATCCAACCACTCCCCACCCCCTGACAGCCCCCCCCAGAACTCCTGACCCATCTAAACCCATCTGCTCCCTGTCCCATTGACTGCTCCGATCCCTCTCCCCACTCCTGCCCCCTGACAGCCCCCCCCAGAACTCCCAACCCCCCCCTCGCTCCTTGTCCCCTGACTGCCCCCTCCTGGGACCCCTGCTCCTAACTGCTCTCCAGAACCCCCCCCCCTACCTAAGCCTCTCTGTTCCTTATCCCCTAACTGCCCCCTCCTAAGACCCCCCCCAACTGCCCCCCAGGACCCTACCCCCTACCTGTACCCTGACTGCTCCAACCCTTATCCACACCCCCACCCCCAGAAAGCCCCCCCCCGAACTCCCGACCCCCCCCCGTCTCTTGACTGCCCCCTCCAAAACCTCCCTGCCCCTTCTCCGACCCCCTGGCCCCCTTGTTGTTGGCCTTCGCCTAATGTCTCTGTGAACTTGCTCAGGAACGACCTGAGCCGTTCGTCCCGGCAGGCTGGCTGGCAGGGGAGGAGGAGCGGGGGAGGAGCTCCAGACTGCCGGAGGCGATCTGCGAATGCAGGGAGGGAGGGAGTGATCTCAGCTGCAGGGGAGAGGAGGAGGGGCTCTCTCTGGCTGTCGGAGCCTCATGTAAGTGGCACCATCCGGCCGGCTGCCCTGTTAGCCGCGCGTGCTCTGCATGGGGGGGGGGGAAAGTCCGGACATTTACAAATTCCTCCCGGACGCTATTTTTAGCTCAAAAATCCGGACATGTCCGGGGGAATCCGGACGAATGGTAACCCTAGGCCTAACTAACCGTAGGACGATGCAGGGCACCTAATAAACGAGGCCTATTTCACCTATTTCCCAATGGAAAGGAGCATGGCCCTCAATATGTCTGATGGGATTGTACTATGGTGTATGCCTCCTGGTATCTGTAGTGCATTGAGGACTGGGTTAGAGTTGCAAGCTATCACTTTCAGAGTGTGGGGAGGGGTTCCTGGTCCTGCTTGAAGGCTGGGGCTCTGTAGGGAAGTGTATGAGCACAGGCAGTCTGTAAAGAGCAAGCCTAGAGCAAGGCTGCCTTAGGAAGCAGCCTGCTTTGTCTCTCTCTGGTTTTGGGTACTGTGCATTATTGTTCTGAATTCTAAGAAATAAAGTCACGTTACATTGCAACCTTCCAGCCAGAGTACTGCATGATTTAATCTAACATCTCTCTGTCTGTGCTGTGAACATAACTGTATCTGGAAAAGGCTCTGGATTAATTTATAAAGACAAAGCCTATAACCACACAAGGACAAAACTCAGGCACCACAACTGGCTTCAAAGCAAAGTGGGGGAAGAGTCAAACTGAATATCTGACAGTGTTGCTGAATGTGCCCAGAAGGAATTCCTGGCAATTAATAATGGGGCCCAACATTTGCCATTGAAAAGGAAAATGAATCACTTTAAAATATACTTGACAAAAATAGATTTTCATATTTAGATTTAATTCTCGGAGGGAAAGCAGGGCAATATAAGAACCTATATAGACCAGGCTAGACTAGAATATGCTTATCAGTCCTGTTCCTCTTTGGAATCTCCGTAAGGAAGAAACCTCATGGAGGCAAATACAGTTTGTGTCTAACACTTTGACTCAATTCCTGCATCTCATATAGGTGTGGAGAAGGCAGATGCAGTAGCTGCCTTGAGCTTTCAGCCATAGCCAGCTAGAGGGAAAAGATGGTTTCTAAACTTTACTGCTGGTGCTGTCTGCACTATACAAAAACACGGGGGCGGCACTGCCGACATCAGACAGTCAAGTGCGAGCAGTCTGCAATATAAATTCATCCAGCCAGATCTCCCAAATCACAGAGGGCTCAAGCCTGCGAGACTGGGAGCACTGCCTGTTATTATGGTTGCCCAACACTTCCCATTATACAGGGCCGGCTCTAGGATTTTTTCCGCCCAAGGCAAAAACAATTTTGGCCGCTCCCCCCCCTCCGCCTCAACTCCGCCCCTTCCCCAAATCCCCAGCCCTGCCTCCTCCCCCCAGGCTCTCAAGCCTAGGAGGGAGGGAGGGAGGGGGAGAAGCGGCGCCCGCGCCGCGGCCACTCGGAGGCTCTCAAACCTGGGAGGGAGGGGGAGATCCCGAGCGGCTGCTGGGCGCGAAACAGCTGTTTCGCGCGCCGTGGCAGCAGCAGCGGAGGTGAGCTAGGGCGGCCGGGGCACATTTTTAGGGGCGGCATTCTGGCGCCGGCCATGCCGCCCCTAAAAATGTGCCGCCCCAAGCACCAGCTTGTTTTGCTGGTGCCTAGAGCCGGCCCTGCCATTATAAGACCCTGTTTTCAGTTGCTTAGAACTTTGCCAAATGTTAGCCACTTGGCTGACATTTTCCATGCCAGGGGCTGCTTTTAAAAAAAAAAAATTCAGCCAAAACTCTTCAACTGTTTCTGAGAATGAGGGTAGGAAAAATACATTGTTTTGCCCATATTAAACTATTCTGATGGCCTTTTCTTTGAGAAGATCTAGTGCCCCCATGCTTTGGGGTCGGGAAGAAAATTTCCCCTGGGTCAGATTGGCAGAGATCCTGGGTTTTTTTGCCTTCCTCTGCAGCCAGGGGCACAGGTCACTTGCAGGTTTAAACTAGTGTAAATGATGAATTCTCTATAACATGAAGACTCTAAACCATGTTTTGAGGACTTAAGTAACACACCCAGAGGTTTGGGGTCTATTACAGGAATGGCTGGGCGAGGTTCTGTGGCCTGCGTTGTGCAGGAGGTCAGACTAGATGATCATGATGGTCCCTTCTGACCTTAAAGTCTATGAGACTTGACCTTCGGGTCAGGGATGTACCTTTTGCTGTGCCTGTGAAAATCAACCCAAATTGCCCAAATTATAAGCCTTTGAAAAATCACAATTCACAAATGCTCCGTAGATATGTGCTAGAGCTCGGTAGCTAAAATCCCCAAAGATTCTGTCTGCACTGAGTATGCTCCAGCTCAGGGTTGCAGGGGCTGAGCAAGACTTTCCCTGAAATTGTAGTTCTGGGCTGCTACAGGCCATGCCAGAGCCAGGGACTGGAACAGAAAGCTGGGAGACCATCTCACCTGTGCTCTTCAAAGACCACCCTGAAGAGGATGGACCTGCTCTGGGGATGGATCAGGGCTATGTAGTGAAGGAGGCTGTTGTCTGTAGGCTCCTCATTCCTGGAGGGGATGCAGGAAGAGAAAGGATGGTCTCACGGTTAAGGCAGTCGAATGCTGCCCTGGAGAACTGGATTCTGTCCCTGCCTCTGCCACAGAGTCCCTGCATGGTGCTGGGCAAGTCACTTCAACCAGACTTTTCACGGGTGGGTCACCAATTGTGTCTCCTCATTTTCCGGGTGCCTGACTTGGAACCCTGCGGTCTGATTTGCAGAAGTGCTGAGTGCTCACAGCTGCAACTGAAATCAACGGGAGCTTTGAACATATACAGTGCTAGATGAAGCTCAGTACCCTGAACAATCAGGGCCTAGGTTTCTCAAATTGGGAACCCAAAATTAATAGATACCTTTGACTTTAATCTCTCTGTGCTACAGTTCCCCATCTGTCTAATGGGAATAATCCCAAGCCCACACCTTGCAGGGTCATTGTGAAAATAAATGGTGATGCACTCTACTATAGCGATGAGCACCTTAGAAATTCCATGAGGAAACCAATAGCTAACATAAGAACAGCCATAGAGGTGTCACGGAGTGTGGGGGAGTCAGGGCCCTGCACCCCCCAATTCCTGCGATTCACCATGACTCTCAGCCAACACAGTCCAAAACAGAGCTTGTAAGTACAGAAAACAAGACCCCTCAGTCAGGTCCATCTTGTGGGGTAGGGAGCCTCCCTCCATTTCCCCAGCCAGCTCCAAACTGAAACCCCCTCCAGCCACACACTCCGGCTCCTCCTCCAGCCTTTGTCCAGTTTCCCGGGCAGAAGGTGTCACCTGGCCCCAACCCCCTCCTAGGCTCAGGTTACGTGCTCAAGTATCATCCCGCAAGTGAAGTCACTCCCTGATATCCCACCGCCATCAGTGTTAATGCAGACAGTAAACTAGTAAAACTCCCATGTAACATTACCAGGTTAATACCCCCTACTCCATCACAGAGGGTCAGCCCAAAGGTCCATCTAGCCCAGTGTGCTGTCTTCCCACAGTGGCCAGTGCCAGGTGCTTAGGAGGGAATGAACAGAACAGGGCAGTTCGTCGAGTAATCCATCCTCTGTTGTCCAGTCCCAGCTTCTGGCAGTTGGAGGTTTAGGGATGCCCAGAGCTCAGTTCAACCTTGAGCACAGAAATTGAATAGTACGCAGAAGGGCTGTCAAGCAATTGAAAAAATTAATCGTGATTGAAAAAATTAATCACGATTAATCGCGTTGATAACAAATAATAGAATACCATTTACTTAAATATTTTTGGATATTTTCTACATTTTCAAATATATAGATTTCAATCACAACACAGAATACACTTTATATTTGTTTTTGATTACAAATATTTTCACTGTATAAAAACAAAAGAAATAGCATTTTTCAATTCACCTAATACAAGTACTGTAGTGCAATCTCTTTATCATGAAAGTTGAACTTACAAATGTAGAATTATGTACAAAAAACCCTGCACTAAAAATAAAAGACTGTAAAACTTTAGAGCCTACAAGTCCACTCAGTCCTACTTCTTGTTCAGCCAATCGCTCAGACAAACAAGTTTGTTTACATTTTCAGGAGCTAATGCTGCCCGCTTTTTGTTTACAATGTCATCTGAAAATGAGAACAGGCGTTTGTGTGGCAATGCTGTAGCCGGCCTCTCAAGATATTTACGTGCCAGATGCGCTAAAGATTCATATGTCCCTTCATGCTTCGACCCCCATTCCAGAGGACATGCGTCCATGCTGATGACAGTTCTGCTCGATAACAATGCAAAGCAGTGTGGACTGACGCATGCTCATTTTCATTATCTCAGTCAGATGCCACCAGCAGAAGGTTGATTTTCTTTTTTGGGGGTTCAGGTTCTGTAGTTTCCACATCGAAGTGTTGCTCTTTTAAGACTTTTGAAAACATGCTCCTAGGGTGACCAGATGGGATGAAGAAAATATCGGGACATATGGGGGAGGGGGGGGGTCCCTTCCGGCGGAGCAAAGAAAAAGAAAGGGGGGGAAAAAAGCGGAGTCCCGCTGGCAGAGAAGGAAAAAAACAAACAAAAAAAGAGTCCCAGAGTCCCGCCAGCAGAGAGAGAGGAAAAAAAACCGGAGTCCCGGAGTCCCGCCGGCAGAGGGGGAGGGGGGGGGGGGGAAAAAGCGGAGTCCCGTCGGCAGAACAAAACAAAACAAACAAACAAACAAAGAACAGGAGTGTGAAATATCGGGACAAATTGCGTCCCGACTAAACATTGGTCAGGACGTGGGACAAATGCCTAAAAATCGGGACAGTCCCGATTTTATCGGGACGTCTGGTCACCCTACATGCTCCACACCTCGTCCCTCTCAGATTTTGGACGGCACTTCAGATTCTTAAACCTTGGGTCCAGTGCTGTAGCTATCTTTAGAAATCTCACATTGGTACCTTCTTTGTGTTTTGTCACATCTGCCGTGAAAGTGTTCTTAAAACGAACAACATGTGCTGGGTCATCGTCCCAGACTGCTATAACACAAAATATATGGCAGAATGCGGGTAAAACCATGGAGCAGGAGACATACAATTCTCCCCCAAGGAGCACAGTCACAAATTTAATTAATGTATTATTTTTTTAACGAGCATCATCAGCATGGAAGCATGTCCTCTGGAATGGTGGTCGAAGCATAAAAAGGTATATGAATGTTTAGCATATCTGGCACGTAAATACCTTGCAATGCCGGCTACAAAAGTGCCATGCGAATGCCTGTTCTCACTTTCAGGTGACATTGTAAATGAGAAGCCGGAAGCATTATCTCCCATAAATGTAAACAAACTTGTTTCTCTTAGCGATTGGCTGAACAAGAAGTAGGACTGTGTGGACTTGTAGGCTCTAAAGTTTTGTTTTTGAGTGTAGTTATGTAACAAAAAAACCTATATTTGTAAGTTGTACTTTCATGATAAAGAGATTGCACTATAGTACTAGTATGAGGTGAATTGAAAAATACTATTTCTTTTATCAGAAGGGTAGCCGTGTTAGTCTGTATCCACAAAAACAACTAGGAGTCCGGTAGCACCTTAAAGACTAACAAATTTATTTGGGCATAAGCTTTTGTGGGTAAAAATCCCACTTCTGCATCTGAATAATTGTTTTTTTTTACCCACGAAAGCTTATGCCCAAATAAATTTGTTACTATTTATTTTGTTTGTCATTTTTACAGTGCAAATATTTGTAATCAAAAGTAATATAAAGTGAGCAGTGTACACTTTGTATTCTGTGTTGTAATTCAAATCAATATATTTGAAAATGTAGAAAAACATCCAAAAATATTTAATACATTTCAATTGGTATTCTGTTGTTTAACAGTGCGATTAAAACTAAAACTTTTTAAATCGCGATTAATTTTTTTGAGTTAATCGTGTGAGTTAACTGCGATTAATCGACAGCCCTAGTACACAGTAAATAAAACTGGGGCCTGCTGAAAAATGAGGAGAAAACTAAATATTGGGCAGCATCTGTCCTGTGAACGGAATGAGGCAGGGGTCCTGTGGAAAACGTAGGATGTGACCATGTAACTAAAGACTGTATCATAATGTATATGCACCGGGGGGTTGAATTAAGGTTGCACAGGCAACCCTTAATTCTGGCATGTCCTAACTTTTGAGTGCTTGGCTTTGCAAGCTGAATAATGTTCTTGTAATGTTGTTTTCTGTGTGTAATATATACGAAACCCCACCAATGTGCCTGTCAGACTTGCCTTCTCCAGGGATTGCAGGGGAGGACTGTTTCCCATGGCCATAATTAACTTTTCAAATAAACTGTCCTGGAGGGAGACAGGAAACTGCATTATATTAAATCACATAGCAAGGCCTGGAGCAGAAACCCACTTGGAGAGCCTGTTACGTGAGATTCAAGTAACAAAGAGCCAGCCTGGGCCCACTGCTCTCCGGTCTGTGTAAATGTGAACAGGAAGAGCAGTCCTACATTGGTCACACTTACATATGAGGACAGAACCACTGGGGCAGCACTAGGTGAGATTTTCTGGCCCGTGTTATGCAGGAGGTTAGACTGGATGATCAGAAGGGCCCTTCGGGCCCTAAAATGATTATGGGCTGGTGTAAATCAGCAGAGCTCCATTGACTTCAGTGGAGTTACACAGTGGAGTTTATACTAGATGAGGATCTGGCCTTTGAATGTACGTGTACATGCCTCAACAGTAGCCATTTCACAGGCTGTTGTGAAGGCTGTGAATGGCTTCTCTTATAGCGCCCTGTTTCCACAGGTTCCTAATTCCTGAAGCAGACTCCTGTCCAACGTGAATTGTGCTGGAAAGTTTGAGAAAAATCCTTTCTGCCATTGTTGAGTTAGGAGGAGTGAAAGGACACAGTTGCCATTCTACCTGCACGTTAGCCATGGCCACAGCAAACTCAGTGCCACTTTGAACCCTGGAACGTGGCCATGGCAGTGTCCTCGCTGGGCGCTGGCCTGTTGCTTGGGCTGACTGAACAAAGCTACGACAATTTGTACACTGTGCCCTGAGTCTTGTGAGCTGAAAGCCGGCAGAGGCTGCTTCAGCAGTCAGAAGGGCTGGGAGCTGCATTGCTCCAGAGCTGGTCTTTTTCTTTTTCCCTAGCAAAGAGAGGAAATGAAACTCAGGTGCAGAGCCAAGGGGGCACAGGTCACATGCGTGCAGGTGGAGCTCGGGGTCATTATACGTTCCTCTCCTATGCTGCGTCAGTTTGTGCTGATACGAACAACTCTCTCTCCCTCTCTCATATATCATGGCAGTCACACCACTGCCCTTTGTCAGTGCCCCAGGAAGATATGCTCTCCCCCAGCGATCTTGCATGTGCACAGGGAGGGAGCAATCTGACTGCTCCTCTGTCCTGCGGGCCGGTATTTGGCGGAGGGCTGGGGGTGGGGAGGCCACAGCTCCATGTGCTTCTGGGCCTGCTTGGGCAGGTGGCTCCCAGGGTGGGGTGGGGGAGGAGTGAGCAGGGTGCAGCGAGAGCAGGGACCGTGCCGCTGTGCAAAGGAGGGAGGCTTCCCGGCTGTGGCCAAGCAGGAGCTGCACACAGGCTGGCGCTGTGCGGGGGCGCAGGGAAGAGAGAGACGCCTGAATGTGCGTGTGGTGGAGCACTCCCGGCCCCGCTGAAGTGAATGAGGCCACTCCTGTGTGAACAAGCCCTCACCAGCGTGAGCCCAGGAGAGCCGGGCCACAGAGCTCAGTGGCTGCGAATGTGTTTGTTCCTGATGTGCATCCACAACTACTGTAAACACATCCCTGGACACTGGACCACCAACCAGCAGGCAAACGCCCCCCAGAGCACAGGTCCTCCCCCTCACTCATCACCGCACCTCAGACGAATGCTCAGAAACAAAAACGTCACCATGCCCTTCCCTCCAGACTCAGATTCCCACCCCCAGGATACCCTGGGGAGAGGAGGAGCCTTGCAGCATGGGCTGACAGTCCTCAGATCTGGGCCTGGAGGATCAAGGGGAAATTCAAGACCCCCTCCCCAAGAATAGCCCCTGGCCAGCCTCCTCCTGAGTAAAGTCAGATCAGGGCTCTCAGCCGGTCTCTCAGGGCTCTCACATTGGGGAGACAGGCTGGTCTCTCTGGAAGACAAGGCTCAACCCACTTAGGGCTTTATAGCTAAAACTAAACACCTGAAACTCAAAAATCAATAGGTAACCCATGCAGATCACTGAGCGAAGATGTGATGTGAGCGACACACTCTTCAGAAGTCGATTGTGAGCTGCCAGGTGAACTGCAATTCCTTACGGTCTGGAGTAGGAGCCCCCTAGAACGCTCCTTATTGCTAACCACTCAGGTGGGGCCAGATGTCCCCAAGAGCTCAGGGCCAGATTATTTCCAAGCGCTCAGCTCCAACGATCCGGCCACATTTCCCCAGGAGCTCAGCTCCCAACAAGACGTGCAGCCCTGGTTTATGCTACAAGTTTGTGCTAGTAGAACTATGTCATTCAGAGGTGGAAGAATCCCCACCCCTGAGCAATGCAGTGATGCTGACTGAATTCCCAGTGTAGGGCTTCTCCTGTCGGCGTAGGTAGCATCTTCACTAAGCACTACCGCATCCCAGCTGGGCCACTGCAGTGCTGTAAGTGGAGACAGGCCCTAGAGAAGGGCCAGATTGTCAGAGACTCTCAGCACCCAGAACCTCCCACTGTGACACCCATGCCCAGAGCTTCAGAAGAACTTAGCACCTCCTATGCACCCAACATGCTGAGCTGCTTTGTGTTTATCCGAACTTCCTGTATCTGGATCGATCAGATTCCTACCACCACTCCTGGTGCGGGGTCATCCAGACCCAGCCAGCGTGCAGAGAATCATAGAATCTCAGGGATGGAAGGGACCTCAGGAGGTCATCTAGTCCAACCCCCTGCTCAAAGCAGGACCTAATCCCAACTAAATCATCCTAGCCAGGGCTTTGTCAAGCCTGACCTTAAAAACCTCTAAGGAAGGAGATTCCACCACCTCCCTAGGTAACCCATTCCAGTGCTTCACCACCCCCCTAGTGAAATAGTTTTTCCTAATATCCAACCTAGACTTCCCCCACTGAAACTTGAGACCATTTCTCCTTGTTCTGTCATCTGCCATCACTGAGAACAGTCTAGATCCATCCTCTTTGGAACCCCCCTTCAGGTAGTTGAAAGCAGCTATCAAATCCCCCCTCATAGAATCATAGAATATCAGGGTTGGAAGGGACCTTAAAAACCTCCAAGGAAGGAGACTCCACCACCTCCCTAGGTAACGCATTCCAGTGCTTCACCCCTCATTCTTCTCTTCTGCAGACTAAACAATCCCAGTTCCCTCAGTCTCTCCTCATAAGTCATGCGCTCCAGCCCCCTAATCATTTTTGTTGCCCTCTGCTGGACTCTTTCCAATTTTTCCACATCCTTCTTGTAGTGTGGGGCCCAAAACTGGACACAGTACTCCAGATGAGGCCTCACCAGTGCCGAATAGAGGGGAATGATCACGTCCCTCGATCTGCTGGCAATGCCCCTACTTATACAGCCCAAAATGCCGTTAGCCTTCTTGGCAACAAGGGCACACTCTTGACTCATATCCAGCTTCTTGTCCACTGTAACCCCTAGGTCCTTTTCTGTAGAACTGCTTCTTAGCCATTCGGTCCCTAGTCTGTAGCAGTGCAGGGGATTCTTCCGTCCTAAGTGCAGGATTCTGCACTTGTCCTTGTTGAACCTCATCAGATTTCTTTTGGCCCAATCCTTTAATTTGTCTAGGTCCCTCTGTATCCTATCTCTACCCACCAGGGTATCTACCTCTCCTCCCAGTTTAGTGTCATCTGCAAACTTGCTGAGGGTGCAGTCCACGCCATCCTCCAGATCATTAATGAAGATATTGAACAAAACCGGCCCCAGGACCAACCCCTGGGCACTCTGCTTGATACCGGCTGCCAACTAGACATGGAGCCATTGATCACTACCCATTAAGCCCGACGATCTAGCCAGCTTTCTATCCACCTTATAGTCCATTCATCCAGCCCATACTTCTTTAACTTGCTGGCAAGAATACTGTGGGAGACCGTATCAAAAGCGTCCACAGCCAGCGTGCAGCGTGCACAGCCCAGCGTGCAGCGTCCACAGCCAGCGTGCAGCGTGCACAGCCCAGCGTGCAGCGTCCACAGCCAGCGTGCGGCGTGCTCAGCCCAGCATGCAGCGTCCACAGCCAGCGTGCAGCGTGCTCAGCCCAGCGTGCAGCGTTCACAGCCAGCGTGCAGCGTGCACAGCCCAGTGTGCAGCGTCCACAGCCAGCGTGCAGCGTGCACAGCCCAGCGTGCAGTGTGCTCAGCCCAGCGTGCAGTGCCCACAGCCAGCATGCAGCGTCCACAGCCAGCGTGCAGGGGCAAACCTATTTTTCTAGAACAGTTTGCTGACGTTTTTTGAACCTCAGAGAGGTCGAAGGGTCTGGTCCGGGGTTTGGGTGAAGCTTTGGACTGGGTCTCATTTTCCCCATTCCTCATTGCTTCATCCTTGGTTTGCACTCTCCCCTTGGCCCAGCACCCCAGGAGGGGTGCACAACCATCTGCCAGAGACTCATGCTCAGAAATGTACATTAGCCACTGACATGACTGAGAGCAAACTCTGCCCCTGACTGAGATAAATCTGTCTTCAACAAAGATTTATTCCATCACAGACTCAGAACATCTCCATTAGGGGAAACGGGAGCTCATGCTTCCTAGGAACATAGGACTGGAAGGGACCTCTTGGAGCATCAAGTCCAGTCCCTGCAATTGCAGGCTGCCCCATCAGCTAATCTTCAGCGATCTCAGAGCTCCCATTACAAGGAAGAGAAGATCATGAAGGGATGAGCAACAAATTACAGGGCAGCAGAAAGACCTCACCATTTTAGCACCAGTCTGTCAGTCGCACACCTCGATGGGGGAGCGCTGCTCTGTATTTTGGGAATCTGAACCAATGGCGTGCTAGCGAAAAGCTATGAAATGTCTCATTACAAATTAGAATGAGAAATCTCCCAGTAAACATGGTCTGTTATTAAAATACTTATTTGAGGAAAATCCTAATTACTGCCAACAATTACTGCCACTAGCTTTCCTCCTCGTCCATATTTCTTGTTGAAATTGTTTCCAAATGAACTTGGAGTTGATGGGAAGAGCAGCCTGTCAGGATTCAGACAAACTCAGCCATCCATTATGCTCACAGCCATGAGCGTGAGTGGCAGAAACTGGCCCAGTAGCCAGTCGTCTCCCGAGAATGATTGTTGGTTTCTTTCCCTCAATGTAAAAGCAGGGGGGGAGGCCCAAAGCCGAGTCAGAGCTCACAAAACTGTGCAATGGCCTCCGAAGTCAGGGTCGTGTGTGCAGCGCACGGCACCAAGTGACTGTAATGTCCCCTCTCTCCTCAGGACTCACACAGCGAACTGGGAGGAGCAGAGACTCGCAGGGCATGGAGGAGTAATTCCCAGCTTGCTGTGCTGGCGCTACAAGGAGCAAAGGCGATATGAGTAGCGGGCTGGGCTTGGGGCCTCAGTATGTCCCCGAGGTTTCAGACAGGCTCACATGTGGGCAGCCAGCCCATCCTGCGGCTCACATGTCGCAGCTCCACTGCTGTTTGTCGCATGCGCGCTCAATGAGAGCAAGCCCAGCTATGGCTGCCCGAGCTGGACTCACCCCCCAGCTCCAGCGCGGAGACACCCAGAGACAGCCAGCCAAAGGCACTACAAGGTGGGTTATCAACCAGGCCTGAAAACAGAGGGCGCTTTGAACACCCTCTGCCTCTGACCCTTTCCCGCAACACCTGGGCCTAACACTGCTACTGAAATCATCCTCCTCACCCTCCAGCCAGCAAATCCTCTCGCCAGCGTCCTGCCTTTCTGGGTCAGGATCAAGGGTCTTCTCCTCCCCTTTGGAGCACTGCACAGACTCATCTCCTGCTTCCCTTGCAGACCTAGCTCCCTCCTCTGCCCCCTCCCCACTGCACCCCACACCCCCACCCTCCAGAGGGATCCCTTCTTCTTCTCATTTGGAGTCTGTGCCTCCCGATGCCAGGAAGGACTGGCGCTCTCCATGGAGCCCCCGACCTTCTCCTTTTCAGTGCAGAGTGGAATGCATGAGGCTGGCAGAAGTGCAGCGGTCTAAAACATGGGGGGTATCCAGTCAGAGAGTGCAAAGAAGGCCTTGTGACTCAGGGGATCAGTCACACGACACAGATAAACACAGTTTGTGAGCTTGGCAAAAAGTGCCCATTGGACAATTTCAAATAAAGATCAATGATAAAAGTCAGAATCAGTTCACCGATCATCTCTGAAGAGCAGAAAGGGCAGAACCCACGGAATCAGTTACCTACACATCCAGCTGAGGGTTCCCTGGAGCAACCAGCTCCACAGTAGCCAAGCACATCCATGCTTTTTTTTGCTCCAAGTAGTTCACCCCATAGGTGCCGACTTCCCTTCTGCCTTGTGGGTGCTCGACCCCCCACCCTGCCCCTGCACCGCCCTTGCCCTGCCCCCATTTCACCCCTTCCCCAAAGTCCACGCATGCAAAAGCCATAACATGAAAGCAGTCACCATTAAACCATGGATCATTTACTCTCCTAGTGAACACCGTGTCATACCCGTCCTGGGTTCAAAAGCACCCCTGGCCTTAGCCATGTACATAAAAAGCTGCATGTATTTAGTCCTTGCTCTGGAGCACCCAGTCAGCCCAGGAATGTAGCAAAGCATGTCATGGCAATGAGAAAGTAGATTTAAATATTGCACTGACAATACAATAGGGTGAATCGATGTCTGAGACAACCCACAGGGGCCTCCAACCTCAGTATCTTTGGATTTCGGGGCAAAGGATATCAAATTCAAATGTGGCCCCTGGTGTGTAAAGTTGCTCTGTGATCCTGGCCCTTTTGATACCCAGCCATAGTTGCTGAGGGAGTGAGAGCCCCACAGCACCCTGAGTCTGGGGGCTTTCACTGGGATTAGGCAGTTTCACATGACTCTGGGCATTAGTTTTTCATGCATCAGTTAAACCCTATTTCTGCTGAGCCTGAAGAGGAGCAAAAATTGACACAGACAGAAAACTGTCTATAATACGGGTCTTGAATGTCCTTGTTACAGCTCTGGCTGGGCTCTCCCTTATGGTCAGACACCAGGCTGCTGTACTGGATTCAGCCTTTGGATCATATGTGCCTTTAAGCCAGTGGGTCTGAGAAGCGTCCAGAATCTGTCTCTTAGTCCAGACTCTCTGGCATATGTCCAGGGTACAGACCGTCTGTCTCATACCCTCTCCTTGGGATGTGAGACCCACCCCCTGAACCAGAAGCTCGAGGCCCCAAGACAGTGTTTATCCCCAATCTCCCCAACTGCTTAAGCACTCTCTCCCCAGAGCTCCACCCTTGTGGGTACTCCAGTTACTGTTTAATCCTTTGGCGACCTTATGACAGTTAAAACAAGGGAACACACAGGCTTTGCAAAGGAGCTTCTAAGCCAGACACACCTTACTCATAGACAAAGCACAAGAGTTACCGATCTAGGCAAAACTAACAAACTCCTGCATGCAGAACCCCCAGCCACCAGTGCCCTCACCAGACCCAGATTCTCCAAGGGTTCTTTGGTTAGTGACCTTTCAGGGTCCTAGGCCTCTCCTGCACCCTATCCTGCTCAGTTGTCCTATTGTCTGTTGATGATGGTTGGTGAGAGAGGAGTTCTTCTCTGTGCCCCACCTCCTTGTGGGTCAGGGTTCCCCATGGCGACACCATGGTTTCCCTGGTGACAGAGGCAGTGACTGATCCCCCACCTCCCTGGATTTGCACTCTGGGTGATTGCTTTGGAGCTTCTTTGTCCGCCTCCTGCTGAGGCAGTTATAGGCTGAGGGGGGAGATAAGTTCCCCTCCCTCCTTGCTGCTGCTTTTTCTACACTCTTCCATGCAGCTGCTTTACATTTCTGTGGGGCTTTCCCCACCTTCTCATGGGTATCAAATGTTTGGCAATATTTTTTTACAGCCTCAGTTTCCCCTGCCCCAGCGGGGGGGCGTTGATTCACAGCCCTGCTCATCTGGGCTTCAGTTTCCCCACTTCCGGTCACAGTCACGCTTAGCACCACCTCTGTTTTCCTGGTAAGAGAAGACAGTGAAACAGCCCCCATGTGGCTGTACAGCTCTACATACTACCCCTCACTACCTGAAAAGCTGGACACACAATGTATCCGTTCTCTGTGGAACTTTAAAATCTCTTAGCCAAAGGAAGTGGTTTCTACAGAACAAAAAGAGACCAGTTAGTCTCTCAGTTTTTGCCTTCAGTTTCTACTATGGTAAGATTTGAAAATACTGACATGTTATATGCAGAAAGTGGAAATTTATCCCAAAAAGGTATTGCCCAACTAGCACTTTCCACACTAAAAGCAGAGACTCATTTTCATGAGAATTAGCAAATTGCATCCAAGGTGACATGTCACTATTTCCATGGGAGTAAAACAAAGAAACCCCCCAAATGTCATCATTGGAACAAAGCATGCCTTCACCTGAGTGAAATATTGCCATTTTTGCTGTAAAATCTTTTCTACTTGCAGAAGGAATCTCTCCACAGTGTGGGAAAGAGTCGTGATCAGAGACAAAACTTCAGCTTCCCCTCTTACAAAACAGGAGAAAACCGTTTAAAAACTATTTTGGCCCTTTCTCTCCACAGAGCTAATTTTTCTACACTGAAAAACTCTGACACTGATGTAACATGAGCTCCCATTACCAAATACTGCTGGAATTATACAGAGCATCAGCTACTTCTTCACTCCTGAAGATGGCAGAGAGCGGAAATGATGTTACGATTCTCTGAGTGCCCTAGCCATTAATCTGTTTACCTCTGAAGTGGAGTATTTCCTGAAATAAGCGTAAAGGTAGCCAGAGTCCTCCCATTTCAAAGCAGCCTCTCCCTGTAGTCCCAGAGCTGCTAGACTGCTACTTGCTGAGCACAGGGCAGCAGAGACCTGGGAATCCAGGCAGCTATTATGCTGTAAGGGGTCAACGCAATGCTTGAATTTTACACAGAGCCTTTCCTGTGGCACTCACAACCCTGAAAATTATTAAACCCGAAAAACCGTTAAAAATTCTCCTTTACTTTTCACTATTCATAACAAAATAAACTCTAACAAAAGTGATCATAAATGAAACAGTGGCCGGGAGGGTTTGCACTTCGCTCGAGCCTTTCATCAGATCAAATTTGAAGCTGTGCATGGCTCTAGCAAATACACTATGGTAAATATGGTCAGCACTAGGCCCCATATCCATATCTAGGCACCCCCCATCTAATCTATTGATCCATCTATCTAGGTTCTGAGATTCATACAGTTTAAGGCTCTGAGGGAAGATTGTGATCAGCTAGTCTGACCCCATAGAACGCAGGCCAGAGAGCCTCCCAGCAGTTCTTTGGGGAAATGCCCACTCTTCATTTAAAGACTTCACGGGACAGAAGATCCAGCGTATCCCTAGGGGAGTTGTTCCTGTGGGTAATTACCCGCCTGGTTACAAATGTGCACCTATTTCCAATTTAAATTTGTCTCGATTCAGCTTCCAGCCCCTGGATCTCAGTCTGCCTCTATCTGCTAGAGAAGAACCCTCGGCTCACAGAGATGCTCTCCCGGGGTGGATGTGGAGCACCCATCTCCATGGGAGCTGCTTGCGTTTCTAGGGGAGAATGAGGCCCATCGTTTGCAATGTGCTTGGGCAGCTTGCAGGATGAAATGTGTCTATAAGTCTCATCTTACCTATCTAGGGGCTGGAGGAGGCGCCCCCATGTCCCCAGGAGAACACTGGCATGCTGCCTTGGACAAATCATTGACAGAAATCTCTGTGTGGGTTGATTCTGCCTTCCCCCAGCTCACAGGGGCTGCAGTGCACAGGCTCTCTGGGGGGCGGGAATTCAAACTGTGCCCAGGAGGCAGTGGGGTCATGCAGCCCAAATACAGCATGGCGTTGCCAGCAATGTTATCCAAACCCATGTTAACACCTAAATGCTAGCTACTGACCAGCTGTAGGGTCAACCTCCTGGCACCACAACCCTGCGATAATGGAGAGGACTCAAAACTCAATGTTCCCAAAGTAGGGGTCAGTCACTCTCCTCAGAGCCAGTCATTCCCAGATCCCTGTCGCTCTTGCTAGCTAATCCTCAGCTCCTCTATGGCCCCTCCCAGCTCCCAGGGCAGACTGGAAATGATGGTCAGTTTACCCTGGGGGGGGGCAAAGGGAGGCAACGCTCTGGTGACCTGCTCAAGAGACCACCCACAGCGAGTCGGAGTCAGAGCCAGGAATAAAACTCAGGCGTTTTGGCCTCCCACTCCTGTAGGCAGAGCACAAATCAGAACCCTCCCCAGCCGGGGAGGGAGGGGGGGGAAGGCGGAGGGGGGGCAGCTGCCTTTGTCATACATGCAGCCCCATTTACATATTAGCTCTGGAGTTAGGGACATGGGAGACATTTCACAGACTGACGGGCCCTGCCCATACTCTGAGCTCACAGGCTGATTTGTCCAGCCAGCAGGATCCTCTAGCCTCTGTCTCATAGCAGCCTGTGTTTCACAGTACGGAGCCCTGGGCACCTTATCCCTTCTTTCCACAGAAAAGACAGTCAGTGCCGCTCTAAATACCAGCTCCTGCCATATTGAAACGTTATGGCCAGCCCAGCAGATTCCCACATTGTGCTGTCTCTGAGCATGAGGACCCTGCTCCAGACAGCGCTGCAGCAACCAGCCAACTGCAAATGCTGTCCCAGCGGGGAGCCAAGCTGTTCTGGTGTGAGGGGAGAGGGGAAGAGGAAGGTGAGTAGCCAACGGGCAGCCCTAGCCTTAGGGGAAGCTGCGCCTAGCAGGGAGTCGAGCGGCAGTGTAAAGGGAAGTACCAGGCCTTTTTCCAGCTGTCTCTGGAAACCTTCTCCACCCAGCAATGCCATAGAAGTGTCATTCCGGATCCAGAGAAATCCTTCAGGAGTGAACCCAGTATAGTGGTGGGTCTATGCTCCTCTCAGCCAGCATTGCCCTCCCCGTGCCCTGCGCATCAAGCACCAACACCTCATTCCACTCAATCCCGTGACAAGAGTCCCATGAATTCAATGCCACCAGGTTTTGGAACCATGGGAAGATCCCTTAATGTGACTAGGGCCCAGAGCCACAAAGACATTTAGGCACCGAGCTCCCATTCATTGCCATGGCAGTGAGGTGCTGCCTCTGCTTTTCCTGCAAGAGGCATGAAATCACCGTACAGACACTTCAGCCATCACTACCTCTGAACACGATCCAAGGCTACAGATCTGTACAATTGGCCAGCTTTGTTCTCCTCTGACTGGAGACTTCTAAGGGGCAACTGCGAATATTTCACATACTAGTATTGGTCTGGAGCTTGGGCTGAATCAGAAATTATGCACTGATCCACAGTGGAGATCTGATAGGCTAGTGTCCTCAATATCTTGTGTCCTTAAGGGAGCCCTGATTAGTGACTGAACCTTAATGTGCTCAGCAATGGAACAAACTCATTCTCCAGGAGGGAAGGGTTAATGTCTCCCTTCATTCGAGCAGTGAATGCCAGAGGCTCGGATGAAGCCTCACCCCCTCCTTGTCTTGCTGTAAGCTCAGAGCCTAGCATGGAGGAACCTCTGAAAAGTGTAACTTATCACATCCCTTAGCAAAGCGAAGACTCTGTTTGTCTTGGCCTGGTACAACCTGTGTGTACACAGCTGGAGAGCTTGTTTTGTCTCCTAGTGCGAGTCTGGACCAAATCAATTCTCCAAAGGCTTTGTAAAAATGTTCTCTATATTTAAAGAATTTTATATATATTACGAGACATCTCCAAAACCCATACACACACAAAACGTGAAGGCAATTGGATTTTTCAGTCTTCCCTGGCACTGGCATATCCAGAAATTGCTTTCTTTACACATTTGCCAGATTCCTCCTAGAACACAGCCCTTATTCTTATAAACATGCAAGCCGTAGTATTTATGCTACTTGCTAAGCCAGCAGGGGGGAACCAGCCACCTACATGCTCTGGGGCCCAATCCTAACTCCACTCCACATACGGAGTTCCCATGTAAGTCATTTTAGGTTTAGTGGGAGCAGAAAGCTTTCAGGATGGGGCCCCCTGTTGTGTAAGACTGTCTGTCATCGTGGCACCTGCCTAAATACTTTATAGTAATTAAAAAGAGAGTGTGTGTGTGTGTGTGTGTGTGTGTGTACCAATCTTTGCTTCTGTAACAAAGTACAAGGGAGGGGAATGGAGCAATGTGTGCCCCCTCTGTAATGGTATATGAAGGCTGTTAAAAGAACTTTCACATTGTTGCATCCTGTAAAAGTGAGGCTCAAACCACCGTGGAGGCCTTTGATGGGGCACCTGCTCCACAGTGCTCAGCAGGTAATTCTGTAGCCCATGGAACACTGCACAACTATTTTGAGCTCTGCGTATTTTGGCTGGCTGCTGTTCAAGCAGGACTGCCTGCCTGCCTGGGCTACCGGAAACCAATGTTATTCCTATCTCACCCTCTACATCAGACTGCCAAGAATTCAGAACTTGGAAAAAGCCATTCGAGACAGGAACCAGACAATCCCGGAGCAGGGAGCTAGACGGTTCACTCCCAGTCTCAGGAATGTCGGCCGGGTGGGGGGAAAGTTTCCCGAGACCTTTGATGTGAATCCTTTGAGTTTGCACATCCGCTCCGGGGAGTGTTTCGGTTTCACTTCTGTTCTGTGCAGCGCTGACCCTCGCCAAACATCCCCTCAGCAATGAGTGTCCTTGAGCGTTCCTCTAAGCCAAAGGGACGGGAGGGAATTCCAGCTCTGCTAGCAGAACCTCACTCATTTCCACTTTGCTGAGACACCAAGCCCGTCCAGCTCCTCAGCACACCCTGGCTGTGGAAGCTAGAGCAAAGCCACAGCCGCTCTGTGCCACAGTCTCAGCTGGTGTAAACTAGTGGAGCATCATTGACCTCAATGAGTGGCCCAGATCCACAGCAGCTGAGGCGCTGGCCCAGGATTTCACTATTTTTACAAAATATTCTAGGGGCAGAGCTGGCCGCAATTTTACACGGGAGCATTTTTCAACAGGAAATTGGCTTTTTGACTAAAATCAACTGATTTTGTGGAAAATTTTCAGTTTGGTCAAACTTTTCTAGTTTTTAGCTGAAAAATCACAAATTGAAATACCAACTTTTTTGTAAAAATGTTGAGATACTAGTAAAAAATGTCAGTTGTGGGTTAAATGTTTTGTTTCTTATTTTAGTTTTTTTGGTTAAAAAAAATTAAAAATCAGTTTCTGAGTTCAGGTTTTTGTCAAATTGCCTCTTTCCCCCTCAAAAAAACTGTAGTGAGAGAGGGATAGAAAAAATCTTCCTCATCAAGTGCATAGGATGGACAGTGCTCAGGGAATAAATAAGGGTTATGGGGTGAAGAAGACTGTAAGTCTGTAGGACCCCTGCCTCATTTGCTGCACAAGCTGTAAGGTGTGCGGTGAATGAGGCAGGGGTTTCAGGAAGAGAAAGGATGGTCTCTGGCTAAGGAAGTTGAATGCCACCCTAGAGAACTGGATTCTATCCCTACCTCTGCTGCAGAGTTCCTATGCAGTGCTGGGCAAGACACTTTTCACATGTGACTGCTAATTGTGTGATCCTCATTTTATGGGGGCTCAAACTAAGGTGTAATTGTAGCACGGCTAGGCATAGCCATGCTAGCATTAATCTAGCTAGCATGGGTAACAACTGTAGTGGAGAGATGGTAGCATGGGCATCATGCTGAATATATACCCAGGGTCCGCAGTGGGTGTGTACTGGGGTGGTTAACCTGTGCTGAAGCCCATGCCACCATGTCTTCATTACTATTGTGACCTGTTCTAGCAAGGGTTTGCCTACCTGTCCTACAACTACACCTTAATTCCCAGTGTAGATGTACCCTAAGACACCTAGGGTCAAATCTGCAGAAGTGCTGAGCACGTAAAACTGCAAACCAGGTCAGTGGGAGCTGTGGTTTGAACATACAAAGTGCTATACAAATCCTAAGTACTCTAGAAAATCAAACCTTATATGCCTTAAATTGGGCACCCAAAATTAGTGGGTACAGTGGACTGTGTGCCTCAGTGTCCCTCTCTAAAGATAATACCACCTCCGCATCTCACAGTGGTATGGGGAAGATAAATTCATTAACATTTGTAAAGTACTCACTTATTACTGCGATTGATGAGCACCATGAAAGCACCCAGGAGGAAAACTGAGGTTACTTGCTTGTAACGGGAGTTCTTCGCGATGCATTCGGTATATCGACACTTGGGATGCACTGACCCATTGCAGCTAGGATGGTGGAAGCGCCTCACCCCTCGCATCCTGTCACTAGTGCTCGTGCCAGTCAGGCAGCATGGCTGTAGGAGTGCCTTCCAAACGCTAACGTGGACTGCCAAGTACTGATACAATTAGGACAGTGTGTAAAGTGGGGAAGGCGCACGGGGGATGGGAATATGCAGACTGCATCTTGAAGAATTCCAGTTACAAGTCTGATGAAGTGGGCATTCACCCACGAAAGCTTATGCTCCAATACTGAAGAATTCCCGTTACAAGTCTGATGAAGTGGGTATTCACCCACGAAAGCTTATGCTCCAATACTTCTGATAGTCTTAAAGGTGCCACAGGACCCTCTGTTGCTTTTTACAGATTCAGACTAACACGGCTACCCCTCTGATAGTTATAAGTCAGGAACCTCCATTTCTTCTTTGGGTGCTCTTTGCAGATGCCCACTCTTAGGACAGGCGAGCAGTACCTCAGTAACGATGGACAGAGCTCTAACTGAACGGTGGCTGAAGTACCACCCTACCAAAACGAGCATCAGGCCAGGATTCTAAATCTAGTGCACAGTGAGACGTACAGTGTGGTTTGTTCTCCATGTAGCAACCTTGCAAGCCTCAGAAAGGGGAATGTGCTTGAAAAATGCTATAGATGCAGCCATTGCCCTTGTATTATGAGCTCTAAGAGGAGCTGGAGGGGAAAGCAAAGCTGCCCTATCACATTCCTCCATACGAAGTTTGACCCCTCAAGATAACGACTGAGCTGAAATGGCCCTACACGTCAAAGAACTGGTATAAGAGAGAAACAATTTAGGAGAAGATCTGAAGTCCTTAGTTCTATCCAGGTGATATGAGAGAAATCTTTTTGCGTCTAAAGAATGTAATCCAATGTCTCCCTGGCTTATATGGGTTTTGAGGGAAAATACTGGTGAGTTTATGATTGATTTACACGGAAATCGGAAATAATGTTTGGAATGAATTTAGGATGTGGCCAAAGGACCGCCTTGTGCTTTTGAAACATGCATACAGCCCTTTAATTCTTCGAGCGGATGTGAGTGCGGTTGAAAAGCTGTTTTTATTAAAGGTGAAACGGAGCAATCTTGGAATGGTTCAAAAGGGGAAGACATCAGTTGAGTCAGTACTAAATTCCAATTCCAGGAGGGGGCAGCGATGCTGGTGGATGGATAAAGGTTCAGCAGACCCTTCAAAAATCTCTTCACCATGTCATGTGAGAAAATGGGTTTGTCCCTAATATATGCATGTACCAATGAAATAGCCGCTAAATGAACGCTAATAGATTATAAGAATAGACCCTCCGTTTTTAAGTGTAACAGATATTCTAAGACCTTGTGAATGGGGGCTGAACCTGGATCTACACTTCTATTTTCTGCCCATATAGTGAATCTTTTCCATTTGGAGTCATAACACCTTCTAGTAAAGGGGTTCCTAGCATTAATAACAATTTGTTGAACCTCAGAGGAGGTTCTATTTCTGTCAAAGTCCTAGCAGTTAGGTGTAGAGGTTTGAGGTCTGGGTGGAGCACTGTCCCCTGTTGCTGCGATAACAGTGGTGGTCAGTTACCATTGTTGTCTCAGCCACCCCAAGTCATCCTGGCAAAATCCTGCTTTGCTTTGGTTAGAACTTTGGGAATTAAAGGGAATGGGGGAAATGCATACATGAGATCTATTCCCCAGTTTAGAGAAATGTGTCTGTCAGAGATTGACTGTCTGTCCTCACTCATGAGCAGAAAAGAGTGCAGTTTGCATTGAGTCTGGTGGCAGACAGGTCGATAGGTGGGAATCCCCAATGTCTGAAGATAACCTCAGTTGATGAATTCTCTTGAGATATTCATGCATAGATAGTGAGGCAATCTGCTAACTTGTGTTCTCGTGCAACATGTAAAGAAATTGGGGTAAAAATTGTAATGTATGCACCAATTCCATAGCTCCATCACTTCATTGCACAGGTGGGTTGAATGAGAGCTCTTGTTTGTTCACATAATAAACTTCATTCATGTTGTCCATGGCAATCTGGATAGCTGTTTTGCATATCTGTGAGAGACATGCTTTGAGAGACAAATGGATTGCCCGCAGCTCCCATATATTTATGTCTAACCAGAATTCTTAGAGACTCCAAAGACCCTTTACTACCTGAGTGTGAAGGTGTGCACCTCAGCCTATCTTGGCTGCATCCGCGGTTACTATTAACTTCAGATGAGGTGCGTTGGATAATACTCCATTAAGCACTCTCTGCGGATGTAGCCACCATGTTCTAGAATGAAGAGTTTCATGCGGTATTGTAATTTTCTTCAGCCTGCTCTCTGGACTAGGACTGAAATTCTTCAGAATCCAGTGCTGAAGTGACCTCATTCTGAGACCGGCATGGGGGTTACATATGTCATCCATACCATGAGTCCTAGTAGCTTCAGAAAAAACCCTGTCATTTGAGCCAGCTGTAATGTCAGTGAATGTATTGAATCAGTTATTTTCAAAAGCCTCTCTCCCGATGAAAAGCCCTTCCTTTGACAGAACTGAAGATCACCCCTATGAAGGGACTCTTGAGATGAAATGAGAAGTGACTTTTTCTTGTTTTTGATGAGACCCAGGGTTCTGAATAGACAACAAGTGTTCTGAATGGCTGCCTCTTATTCTTCTTTGTGTTAGCCCGTCAGCAACCAATCGGCCAAATACGGGAAGACAGAAATGTCTTGCATTCTTAGCTGCGCTGCTACTGGAGCTCAACATTTGGTAAATACTCTGGGTGCAGTGGAGAGACTGAAAGGGAAGATTCTGTATTGAAAGTGGTGTAAACCAGGGACAAAGCATACGTACTTTTGGTGAGATGGTCTTATGGTAATATGGAAATATGCCTCTTTGAGGTCAAGAGCTGTAAAATCAATCTAGAGTAGACAAGGAGCGAATGCTTAGACCCAGGGAAGGAATCCTGAACTGAAACTTCCTGATCCCAGAGATCTAAAATCGCTCTGAAGTCTCTGTTCTTTTGGGGGATTAGGGCACGTCTACACTTACAATGCTGCATCAGCGCAGCTGCACCGCTCTCCCCTGCAGGCAGCTTAGAGCGTCTTTCTTAAAGCTCTACAGCTGCCCTGATGCAACTGTACCACAGCAGAGCTTTAATGAAGACGCTTTAAGCAGACGGGTGAGAGCTCTCCTGTCCACTCCTCGAGAGGTGGCAGCTAGGTGGGTGAGAATCGGTCTCCCGCCGACTCAGCACTGTCTACATGGGGGTTAGGTCAGTATAACTATGTTGCTCAGGAGTGTGGATTTTTCACGCCCCTGAGCAATGTAGTTATATCAATATAGGTCTGTAGTGTAGACAAGACCTTAGAAAGTAATGGGAGTAGAACCCCTTGTTCTGGAAGTCAAGGGAACTCATTCTATAGCTCCCATGTTCAGAAGAACTTGTGCCTCTATCCATAATAGTCTCTCCTGGGAGACGTTCCTGGAGAGGGAGGGGGTGGGAGGTTGTATCCACAGGTGCGGAACAATTTTTAGGGGGGCGGAGGGGGCTGAAAGCAATTGAACCAAACTGTAAACCCTGTATGTGATGGAACCCCCTTGAAGCCAAGGGGTGCTGCTGCACCCCCAGCACTCCTAGTTCCAGCACCTATGGTTGTATGGAGGGAGTGATCTGGATTGGGTGGTATAACCTTCTTTTATCATATACAAAACTCATCTGTCTGAAGTGATAGTTGTCCAAGCCGGTCTCCAAACTGATTTACTAAAATTGGTTTGAGGCTCTTGACTAACATGTCAAACATGAGGCCTGACATGTGGTAAAGTAAATGTGGCTGAAGGATTCTGTATACGCATCTGCAGTTAGAAGGGTTTCTTCCTGTTACATGTCTGTGAATATGTTTGTTGCTGATGGTGCTGCTGATGTTATGGTTCCTCTGATAAGAGGCAGATGAAAAAGGTGGTATGTACTGCCTGTGATATCTGAACACCAGAGTAGAAGATCTTCTTCTGAAAGGTGGCATGAGTCCTTGGGTCTACCCAGTGTGTCACCAGTCTTTACAATAAATAAGCCATCTCCTTCGAAAGGTAAATCTTCTATTTTGGCCCTGGTATCCAGTGGGAGAGAAGATGAATGTAGACAAGCATGTCTATGAAGAGATATTGCCATTGTCAATGATCTACAGGCAATATCAGAAACATCAAACAATGCCCTAAGGACATGTTTGGCTACGTTTTGGCTTTCATTAATCATGGCTGATGTTAACTTCCTTTGATCCTTTGGTAGATGTTCAGTGAATAGAGCCATCTTCTCCCACAATGGAAATTGATATCTAACCATCACCACTTTGTAGTTGGATATACACATATTTAAGGATGCAGAAGAAAATGATTTTCTACCCAAATAATCTAATTTTCTTCCTTCTTTATCCATTGGGTAGAAAATTTTGGTTTTTGAAGAGAAGCTGCTATGACCAGGGAGTTTGGTTGAGGATGTACATGAAAACAAGAGAGCCCCTCCTGTGGGATTTGATACAATTTATCAGCCTTTTTGGAAACTGGTTGGCATGAAGATGGCTTGGACCAAAGGGACTATGCTATTTGCTATAACATTTCTAATGTGGGCAAGGAGACTTTAGGTTTCATTGTCAAACCTAAGATATCAAATACCAGATGTGAAGTCTCCTTTAATGCTACTTATGGTAAATTCAGGGTTGATGCCATCCTATCCATCTATTCTTGGAACTGAATTGCATCCTCAGAGGGAAACAAAGCTGTTGGTACTCCCTCATTCTCATCAGGAGATGAACTGCTCTGCAACTCTCCTAAGTCATAAGGAAACATCCTCGGAAATCCCTCTTGATATTCCTCTTCTGAGGTTACTTCCTTTTCTGCAGTGGAGGAATACTGCAATGGTCTTGGATATGGGGCTGACAGATCTGGACATCTCTTTTCTGTTGAACACGGTGTTCCGGCCCTGAAGAGACCAGTCTTCCAGCATGCAAAGAAAAATGAGGAATTGGCCAATATGGCCATAGCATTCACAGAGGCATAGGGCAGTCCTGCTAGCTTTTCCAGTATCATAGTCTACAAAGGCTATCTAGGGAATTTGGGCTCTCTCCTTGTCGGAACACTTTTTCAGTGAAAAGAATGTCCAGTCAATACCTGTACTGGATCTGGTTCTAGCTCTGAACTCAGATCCGATCCTGGCTCCGACACTGAAGCCATTGATTAAACCTATGGGGTAAGGACTCTAAAAAGAGAGGGCAGGGAAATGATCTTCCCTGGTGACCCCCCTGCAGGGTGGAAGTGAAGCTGAACTTTCCCTGAAATTTTGTTGTCTTGGTCTTTTGTTCAGAAGAGATTGCATCTCAGTCAGATCCGTAGAGGGTGTGGATCCAGGTGCATTTGAGCTGTCACCTCAGTTATGTGCTGTGGGTTCGTTGTTAATGTATCCTCAGGTCTTGATCTCAGGCTCATAGTTTTGGGTGCCTCTTGAGGTCCCAAGTCTTTCAACTTCGGTTCTACCCCGTGTGAGTGATTGGAGGAGCTGCTGGAGACATGCTTAGACTTTCTTTTCCTTGGAACTGAGGAAGATCTGTTGGGCGTATCTTGTGGATCCTTATGACATTTGTTCAGATCCAGGACTGATGTAGGTTGCACCATGGTTGAGGTCGGATCCAAGAGGACCACTGGAACCTCAGCTGACTTGGAACCAGAGCCTGGTACTGAAGCCAAAGCTCTTAACAGATCTGGATGGCTCTTTGGCTCCAGCAGTAGACAGAGCTGACTCCAGTCTCCTGCTTTTGAGCTCTTGGATCCTGTAGGCTTAGCAGCTAGCCCTTCCTTTTACAGAAGGACCTGCCATCTATTTCGTCTGTGGATGTGTGGCATATTTGGCAGTGTGCCAGCGAGTGATTTTCACTTAAGCATGTTAAGCATTGTACATGTGCATCACAGGAAGGAAAGACAGCTGGACACGACATATCTTTTTTGGAAGCTGTGTTTTTTCACTTTGATGTCTGTCATAGTCGGTAAGTAAACTGTTTGTTCTACTGTTATCTATTTCTAATCTATCTTTTAACAACTGTAACCTATACTAGCTATACTAGCTAACTAACTACTAAAATACAACTAATTACTAACCTACATGTATTATTTTTATTATTATTATTTTATATTTGTATTTTTATTAATTTTTGTTAGGCTACAGCACTAGCGACAGAGCCAAATGGACAGAACGGGGTTCATGACCTAATGCTGCAGTGGTCGGAAGGAATTGAGATGGCAACAGCGCCAGTGCCCCTGACCCGCACATAGGCTGGGGACAGGAGGCGAGGGATCAGGCAAGGGGTCAGGCATTTCTAACAGGTGCTGCGACTAGAAGGTTTTACCATCCTACCTCGGTGCAACCCAAGAGGGGAATGTGCAGAGGACATTCCAAGAAGAACGAATATTTCTGTATTCATTGATGGATGAGGTTAGAAATACTGAACAGCTACCTACTGTCCATCCTGTGCACTGAATGAGGCAGGAGGCCTATGGAAAAAATAGTATGTGATCATGTAATTAAAGACTCTATCATAATGCATGCACACAATGGGGGCCAAATTAGTACTGCATGGGCAAACTTAACATGGCATTTCCTAATATAACTTCTGAGGGCTTGAATTTGAAACCTTTATGTTCTTTTTTGTAGTAACATCAGTGATAGTAATATAATAAATTGCTCCTTACCCCTCTCACACTGAGGGCCAGTGAACCCGTAGACACAAGCGCAACGGTTTGGTCCAATGCACCGACCTCCGTTCTGGCAGCCATTTTCACAGACAGCTATTCAGAAATAGAAAGATGGGTGAGCTGACACTAGACAGTGTTCTAACAAAGTACACCAGGAAATTCTGCTCTAATGGAAAACCCATGATGCAAGATGCATGACAGCTGCAGAATTTGAAGCATCCCATGTTTTATGTTAGATATTATTTGCAGTTCAGGGATCTTCCCCACATACTGATTCTAAAGAGAAAGGTATGTTATTTTTTTTTCAGCAAGGCAACTCTGATTTCTTCCTGTTTATAAAGAAATCAATTATAAGTGGACTGGAAACCAACAGCTCAGTCAACAGAGAGATTTTGCTAGGTGCTAGAATCTCAGTTAACGCAGCTTAGCTCTGTGATCCAATAATGAAGAAGTACAAAATTAAAAACTGTGAAAAGGGAAAACTTGTGCTAGACATGCCCAAATCTGAGCAAAATGGTGCATGTCAGAAGTCAAGTGATCATTAGGGATGTTGATTAATCGCAGTCAACTCACCCAATTAGCTCAAAAAAGTTAATCGTGATCGAAAAAAATTAATCGTGATTAATCGCAGTTTTAATCGCACTGTTAAACAATAGAATATCAATTGAAATTTATTAAATATTTTTGGATGTTTTTCTATATTTTCAAATATATTGATTTCAATTACAATACAGAATACAAAGTGTACAGTGCTCACTTTATATTGCACGGTAAAAATGATAAACAAAAGAAATAGTATTTTTAAATTCACCTCATACAATACCGTAATGCAATCTCTTTATTGTGAAAGTGCAACTTACAAATGTAGATTTTTTTTTGTTTCGTAACTGCACTCAAAAACAAAACAATGTAAAACTTTAGAGCCTACAAGTCCACTCAGTCCTACTTCTTGTTCAGCCAATCGCTAAGAGAAACAAGTCTATTTACATTTAAGGGAGATAATTCTGCCCACTTCTTATTTAAAATGTCACCAGAAAGTGAGAACAGGCGTTCACATGGGACTTTTGTAGCCAGCATTGCAAGGTATTTACGTGCCAGCTATGCTAAACATTCATATGCTTCTTCATGCTTTGGCCACCATTCCAGAGGACATGCTTCCATGCTGATGGCGCTTGTTAAAAAAATGGGTTAATTACATTTGTGACTGAACTCCTTGTGGGAGAATTGTATGTCTCCTGCTCTGTTTTACCCGCATTCTGCCATATATTTCGTGTTATAGCAGATTCGGATGATGACCCAGCACACGTTGTTCATTTTAAGAACACTTTCACGGCAGATTTGACAAAACGCAAAGAAGGTACCAATGTGAGATTTCTAAAGATAGCTACAGCACTCGACCCAAACTTAAGAATCGGAAGTGCCTTCCAAAATCTGAGAGGGACGAGGTGTGGAACATGCTTTCAGAAGTCTTAAAAAAGCAACACTCCAATGCGGAAACTACAGAACCTGAACCACCAAAAAAGAAAATGAACCTTCTGCTGGTGGCATCTCACTCAGATGATGAAAGTGAACATGCGTCAGTCCGCACTGCTTTGGATCACTATCGAGCAGAACTGTCATCAGCATGGACGCTTGTCCTCTGGAATGGTGGCTGAAGCATGAAAGGACATGTGAATCTAGCGCATCTGGCACGTAAATACCTTGCGACGCCAGCTATAACAGTGCCATGTGAACACCTGTTCTCACTTTCAGGTGACATTGTAAACAAGAAGCGGGCAGTATTATCTCCTGCAAATGTCAACAAACCTGTTTGTCAGAGTGACTGGCTGAACAAAAAGTAGGACTGAGTGGACTTGTAGGCTCTAAAGTTTTACATTGTTTTATTTTTGAATGCAGTTGTTTTTTGTATATAATTCTACATTTATAAATTCAACTTTCATGATAAAGAGATTGTATTACAGTATTTGTATGAGGTGAATTGAAAAATACTATTTCTTTTGTTTTTTATAACACAAATATTTGCAATAAAAAATAAATATAAAGTGAGCACTGTACACTTTGTATTCTGTGTTGTAATTGAAATCAATATATTTGAAAATGTAGAAAACATCCAAAAATATTTAAATAAATGGTATTCTGTTATTGTTTAACAGTGCGATTAATTGCGCGATTAATTGTTTTAATCACTTGACAGCCATAGGAAGACCAGGGATCTTTCTCACACACTTGCATTGAAGAACCCGGGACAAGCCTGACTGGAACTCAGTGGCACTAGCAGCAAGTTGATGTAGTGATCTGTAACATGAAAAGAGCAGCTGACTACCTGAGTGGAAATCCGGAATCCCAAGGAAAAACAGTGGGCAAAACCTGGCGTAATGGGATGTGTCCCTTCAGAACAGCAGTGAGTCTACAGGGCGATGTTGGGAGGTTCACAACATGATTATAAAAGAAAAACAATTTTCTGAGATACCACTTGACAGCAGGTGCACAGAGCCAAATGGTCAGAGCTGTCTGCCTCCCCACCAGAGTGAAACAACCACCTTTGACTGCTTTCAAAAATGGCGGCCTTCGGGTGGGAGGTGAACTCTGCAGATGCACCTCTGAACTCTGGGTCTGCACTGACCAAGGACAGCAATTGTGAGTGGGGTGCAGAAAAGGACGGGCACGTTAAAGGAACTTTTGGTTGCTGGACTGAAGAACCTGAGGGAAAAAGACACTGCCCAGCTTCCTTGGGGGTGGGTCTTTTGCTCATGGTTTATGTTTATGAATCCTGTTTGTGGTGTTTTCCCAAATTAATGCTGAGTTACTTCCCTCCTTTTATTAAAAGTATGTGCGGGGGGTTTTCTACACTCAGACTGTGTTTGCGAGAGGGGCCCAGGGCGTGGTGTGTAACTGTCCCAGGTTTTGTCCCGAGCCAGTTTTGTGTTGTATTGTTGAAGAGGAACCCCTAGATACTGACCCCGGCCCTTGTTGCTGCCAACTCTGACTGGCAGAAAGGTTATAGTTGGTTTGACAAATCCATGCTGTTACTTTTCACTTTATTATCTTCCAGGTGTTTGCAAATGGATTGCTTAATTGTTTGCTCCATTATCTTTCCAGCTTATTGGTCTGTAATTTCCCGGGTTGTCCTTATTTCCCTTTTCATAGACTGGCACTATATTTGCCCTTTTCCAGTCCTCTGGAATCTCTCCCGTCTTCCATGACTTTTCAAAGATAATCGCTAATGGCTCAGCTATCTCCTCAGTCAGCTCCTTGAGTATTCTAGCATGTATTTCATCAGGCCCTGGTGACTTGAAGACATCTAACTTTTAATTTTTAACTTGTTCTTTCCCTATTTTAACCTCTGATCCTACCTCATTTTCACTGCCATTCACTGCGTTAGACGTCCAATCACCACTAACCTTTTTGGTGAAAACTGAAACAAAAACCTCATTTAGCACTTCTGACATTTCCATATTTTTTGTTATTGTCTCCCCCCCCTCCCCATTGAACAACAGGCCTACCCTGTCCTTGGTCTTCCTCTTGCTTCTAATATATTTGTAGAATGTTTTCCTGTTATTCTTTATGTCTCTAGCTAGTTTAACCTCATTTTGTGCCTTGGACTTTCTAATTTTGTCCCTACATACTTGTGTTATTTGTTTATAATGTATTTGTTTGTAATTTGACCTGGTTTCCACTTTTTGTAGGACTCTCGTTTGAGTTTCAGATCATTGGTTAAGCCAGAGTGGTCTCTTGGCAAACTTTCCATCTTTCCTACGCAGTGGGATAGTTTGCTCTTGTGCCCTTAATAATGTCTCTTTGGAAAACTGCCAACTCTCTTGAAGAGTTTAAGGCCAGAAGAGACCACCAGATCATCCTGTCTGGCCTCCTGTATATCAGAGACCACCAACCCCACCCAGCCCCTGCACACTGAAGCCAACAACTGAAATAAGACCAAGGTGTTACAGCCCACAGCAGACTAGACTATTATGTGCCGTAGGCAGAGAATAGGAGGGAGCGAAGTGCACCAATGAGTGGGTGATTCCACCAGAGGCAGGGAAATCACACCTAACTCTGCCTGCCCCTGGGGGGCAGGACTAGACCAAGGGCATATAACAGGCCACTGTGTCATAGCAATAAGAAAGCTGATGGGTGGAAACCAATCTGACTCACCTGTGTGTTAGTATTGGTAAAACAGATATTAGAGTTATAAGAATGTGTTCAGTGTTTAGACTTTAAGAAATGCTTATAGGATGCTGCATGTATTGATTTTACCTATAATATCTGCACCCCATGTTACAAGGTAACATTTAAGTGTTTGCTCTGTAACTATCAAAATGTTAGCTAAGACTGTAAACCCCCTAGTCAGGAGAGAAGTATTACCAACTGTGAAATGCTAGTTTACCACAAAAGGTGTCATCTCCTGCCCAACAAAAGGAGGACACCAGGCAAGCTATAATGGAACATCAGAGGACAAAAGACTGGTTGCTTCCCCCACACTGACGAAGAGGGGACATGCATAAGCCCTTGTTCCATCACAGCTTATAGTGCTTGCATAGCAGTGGCTATTAATTTTGGAACCTAAGACTGAATCTCATGTGTGTGTGTGTGTGTGTGTTTGCCGGTTTAACCTTGTAAATAACTCTCATTTATTTTTCTTAGTTAATAAATCTTTCATTAGTGTTATAGGATTGGCTACAAGAGTTGTCTTTGGTCTGAGACTTGGGGTAAGTGACTGCTCCTTTGGGACTGGGAGTAACCTGAATATTCTTGTGATTTTTGGTGTAAGCGACCATCTATCACAAAGTGAAGCTTGCCTGCGTGGCAAGATAGTCCACAATGCCCCTGGGAACTGTCTGTGACTCCGTGGTAAGGCTTTTACAGGACTTTAGGAGTGCACATCTGTTACTTGGTTGGAGAAATCAAGGCTGTTCCAGCTGGTAGTAGGCATTGTCACTGCCTGCAGGGTTATCAATGGAAGAGCTATTCACCTAGCCTCCTGAATGCAGCACTGCCATTAACACAAAGGCCCCAGGGGCAAATAACTCAGGAGGGACATACAGGTACTCACGTTGCCCACAGTAAGTTCCAGTGTATCCTTTCTGGCAGAGGCAGGATTCCTCATTGCAGCTTCCCCCATTCATGCACCTGACATTGCAGGTTTGAACTGTGGAGGAAAGCAGGAAAACTTGATGAGAGGCCACTTCCTCTCTGTGGAGCTGCAAACCACTCCACCAGGCAAACAGGGACCTTGCACCCTCACATGTGGTGCTGCTTCTTAATGTGACAGCAGCTCACGGTAGAATCAAAGACACATGCCCAGCTCCCATTAAATTCAATGGAAAGACTCCCATTGACTTCCCATTGGATGTGAGCCTACGGGGTTAGAACCATTAATGCCTTGGATAGCTACTGAGGATATTCTATAGACAGACTAGCTCTGTGTTTCTTACACCAGTAAATCCCATTGTCTGCCTTTGTTCCATACACTCAGGGTGCTGTTTTTATCGTACATGCCCGTAATGAACTGATGAGTTGGGAAAAGCCAGAAGCAAAAAAGTTATGGCCAATCCTTCCCCAGAGTGAGACGCCTCTTTTGTCTAGGCCATCTCACGGGGGCAGTGCAGAACTGTTCCCCACAAAGGGCCTGAGCTTCAGCTGGAGGAAGTAGGCATCATTCCCAACATGTCAACGTAATCCACCTGAGGATCTGGCCCAGTAGATTTTCCTCAGATTTGCCCTGTCCTTCCACAGCCTCATAGGAGTCATTGTTTGGAAATATTGCCCGAGATTTATCCCAGCTGTTTCTGCTTTGAGTTTAATTCCATGCCTCTTAGTTCCACCACCTGGTGCATTCCTGACCAATTCCTCTCTCTCTCTGCACACATTCAAGGAGACGTATGTTAACAACTGTTCTCTTTTTTCCTAAGCAATCCAAAAGATAAATCACATCTTAAAAGGAGGACACATACTTTTAACATGGGTCCATACAAAGCCCTGTTGTCCATACAGAAGGGAGTTGTAATTGGGCTGAACTTCCCAGAAACATCTCTGAGAGTGGTTGCCATGGCTTTGCCTCCTCACGGCACATGAGACAGCAGCTCCAAACAGACTGGGGGCAGCACATGCTATATGTCTGCGCAACGGGTAGTAGGAGCTGTGAGTGAACCTGCACAGCCAGATGCATTGCACATGCTGTAGCTACCCTGGGCAGGCACAGTGCCTCCTAGCACCACTGCTTATGTGGTGCCCACCCCATTAGAAGATTAGGATTGGAAGAGACCTCAGGAGGTCATCTAGTCCAACCCCTTGCTCAAAGCAGGACCAACACCAACTAAATCATCCCAGCCAGGGCTTTGTCAAGCCAGGCCTTAAAAACCTCTAAGGATGGAGATTCCACCACCTCCCTAGGTAACCCATTCCAGTGCTTCACCACCCTCCTAGGGAAATAGTGTTTCCTAATATCCAACTTAGACCTCCCCCACTGCAACTTGAGACCATTGCTCCTTGTTCTGTCATCAGCCACCACTGAGAACTGCCGAGCTTCATCCTCTTTGGAACCCCCCTTCAGGTAGTTGAAGGCTGCTATCAAATCCCCCCTCACTCTTCTCTTCTGCAGACTAAATAACCCCAGTTCCCTCAGCCTCTCCTCATAAGTCATGTGCTCCAGCTCCCTAATCATTTTTGTTGCCCTCCGCTGGACTTTCTCCAATTTGTCCACATCCTTTCTGTAGTGGGGGGACCAAAACTGGACACAATACTGCAGATATAGCCTCACCAGTGCCGAATAGAGGGGAATAATCACTTCCCTCAGTCTGCTGGCAATGCTCCGTTGCCATTGGCCTTCTTGGCAACGAGGGCACACTGCTGACTCATATCCAGCTTCTCGTCCACTGTAATCCCCAGGTCCTTTTCTGCAGAACTGCTGTTTAGCCAGTCAGTCCCCAGCCTGTAGCGGTGCATGGGATTCTTCCATCCTAAGTGCAGGACTCATCAGATTTCTTTTGGCCCAATCCTCCAATTTGTCTAGGTCACTCTGGACCCTATCCCTACCCTCCAGCGTATCCAGGGGTGAAAGTAACTTAAAGGACTTGCTGGTACTCCGGAGTCCTGAGGAGGGACGTGGCCTCCACCGGAAGAGGCGTGGCCTCCACCGGAGGAGGCGGGGCCTTTAAATCCCCAGGCCCTTTAAATCAGGATTTAAAGGGCCTGGGGCTAGGGCTGTGGTAGCAGCAGCTGGGAGCCCCAAGCCCTTTAAATCACCCCCTGAGCTCCCAGCTGCAGAGGTGGCTGGGAGCCCTGGGGTTCGGGGGTGATTTAAAGGGGGCGATTTAAAGGGCCCGGGGCTCTAGCTGCTTACCGCAGCGGAGCCCCGGGCACTTTAAATTGCCGACGGAGCCCCGGGGCTCCAGCAGCAGGGCCCGGGGCTCCGGCTGCCGCTACCCTCCAGGGCCCTTTAAATCGTCTCCAGAGCCCTGCTGCTACTACCCCAGGGCTCCAGCAGGCTCCGGGGGCTATTTAAAGGGACCGGGGCTCCCACTGCCTCTACCGTCCCAGGCCCTTTAAATTGTCCCTGGAGCCCTGGGGTAACGGCAGTCAGCATGGGGCAAGAGCAGTGACTGCGGGCGGGGGAGGGTCCCACCAGAAAATGAAAGGGTCTGAGGGGGAAGGGCAGCCTGCCCTGGCAGTAGTGGAGGGGGGGCACTAGGACCCTGCGGCGGCAGTTAATGCAGGCAGGCAGCATGGAGCTTCAGGGGAGAGACACAGCCGGATCCAGGGAGGTGCATGGGGGCAGTAAAGGGGGGCCGGGGCACACTCAGGGGAGGCGCGGGGGGGCAGCAGGTGGGGCCAGGGGGGAGACCCGGCCCCAAACATTCGAGGAGCCGGGCCCCCGGACCCTCAGTATTGCTGGAGCCAGGAGGAGGAGTCAGAGAGGGAGAGAATGCTCCATTTTTCTTACCGGTCCTCCGTACCGGCCCGTACCGGCTTACTTTCACCTCTGAGCGTATCTACCTCTCCCCCACAGCTTAGTGTCATCTGCGAACTTGCTGAGGGTGCAATTAATCCCATCATCCAGATCATTGATAAAGATGTTGAAGAAAACCAGCCCCAGGACCGACCCCTGGGGCACTCCGCTTGATACCGGCTGCCAACTAGACATTGAGCCATTGATCACTACCCGTTGAGCCCGACGATCTAGCCAGCTTTCTATCCACCTTATAGTCCATTCATCCAGCCCATACTTTTTTAACTTGCTGGCAAGAATACTGTGGGAGATCGTATCAAAAGATTTGCTAAAGTCAAGATATATCACATCCACTGCTTTCCTCTCATCCACAGAGCCAGTTATCTCATCATAGAAGGCAATCAGGTTGGTTCACCCCATTCCCCTACCTGCCCACACTGCTCTCCCTGCACAGGCCTCAATAGCTCCCTAAATGGGCACATTTTGCATCTTTCCTGTTGGAGTGCATCCCTTCAAGCACTTAGGAGCTCCAGGAGTAGGAGAGGGACTCCTGGGAAGCCGGAACGAGTGAGGGATGGCATTGGAGATCTCAGGACTTTGCGTTTGAGGAGCTCAGCATATTTGCTCTGTATTTATTTCATGCATTTCCAGGGAACCTCTTACAGTGTGTGCTGCAGCTCATGCTGCTTCTCTGTGGCCAGAGACCAGGCCCAGTTTAGATGAAGGCTTCAGCAATAAGCTCACTAAGATTGGGGCTTCAAAATCACTGCCTAGACTGTCAGACACTTGCTAGTCTCTACTGAAAATGGTGTTGGTTCCAAAGCTTTTTTGTCCTCCAGTCCCTGAGTTGAATGAATCTAGCCTCACTGTGCTTATTCACTCCAGTGAAACCACACTGGGAAAGCAGCTGTGTGAATGCCATCTCCAAGGGCTGCACAGTGGCACTGCAGAGAGATCTGGCCACCTACACATGCCAGTTCCTGTCACCCCCTTTTTCTTAATTTGTAGCTTCCTGCATTCCTCCCCCCCACTGACAGCTCCTGGAACAAGTGGGCATTTATAGTGATTGGTAGGGCCCTACCATGAAAAACACTTTATGGACCATGAAACCTGGCATAAGTACTTTTTGTGTACTTTTACCCTATACTATGATCATAGAATCATAGAATATCAGGGTTGGAAGGGACCTCAGGAGGTCATCTAGTCCAATCCCCTGCTCAAAGCAGGACCAACCCCAACTAAATCATCCCAGCCAGGGCTTCGTCAAGCCTGACCTTAAAAACCTCTAAGAATTCAGATTCCACAACCTCCCTTGGAAACCCATTCCAGTGCTAGTAACACCACCCTCCTAGTGAAAACGTTTTTCCTAATATCCAACCGAAACCTCCCCCACTGCAACTTGAGACCATTACTCCTTGTTCTATCATCTGGTACCACTGAGAACAGTCTAGATCCATCCTCTTTGGAACCCCCTTTCAGCCCCCTAATAATTTTTGTTGCTCTCCGCTGCACGCTTTCCAATTTTTCCACATCCTTCTTGTAGTGTGGGGCCCAAAACTGGACACAGTACTCCAAATGAGGCCTCACTAATGCCGACTAGAGGGGAATGATCACGTCCCTCGATCTGCTGGCAATGCCCCTACTTATATCTACCACTCCTCCCAGTTTAGTGTCATCTGCAAACTTGCTGAGGGTGCAGTCCACACCATCCTCCAGATCATTAATGATGGCACAGTGAGGCTAGATCCTTACTATACTATCTATACTATAAGGTAAAAGAATACAAAATTAAAGTGTTTCTCACACTGGGGGTCCTGACCCAAAAGGGGGGTCACAAGCCTATTGTGGGGGGGTCACAATATTCCCACTTCTGCGCAGCTGCTAACGGCAGTGCTTACCTTCAAAGCTGGGTGGCTGGAGAGCGGCGGCTGCTGGCCGGGTGCCTAGCTCTGAAGGCAGCACCACTGCCAGCAGCAGCGCACAAGGGCAGTATGCTATGAACACATCCAGGAAATATGCTATTCATGTCACGACCAACCGTGAAAAATGTGTTATTTCTCTGCAATTTAAGTAGACCCCTAGTTCTGGAAGAACCTCAGAAGGCTCAGCAGTTTAGGTTACGATTTGGGGAAGGACCCAGGAGTTTAGTTGTTTATCCAAAGTTACCCTAACTGTGGTGGTTTCTTTATTCCACCCCCATCTCAATAACCCCCAGACTTCAGCAGTTTAGCAGGAGCTTCAGATGAAGGTTGGGTGCTAGGGCTACTAGAATTCTTTGAGGGGGTCAACAGGCATGTGGACATGGATGATTCAGTGGATATAGTGTATTTAGATTTTCAGAAAGCTTTTGACAAGGTCCCTCACCAACGGCTCTTAAACAAAGTAATCTGTCATGGAATAAGAGGGAAGGTCCTCTCATGGATCAGCACATGGTGGCCGGTGACCCAGCCATTGGGGGAGGCTAGCCCCTGGCCCCTCCCCTTGTGCCCAAGGTCCCTTCCCTCCCCTTCTGCCCCCCTTCTTCTGCTCCCCCCTTTTCCCCCTCCCCCGCAGGAGCCCAGAGCACCCACACCGGGGTCCCTAGCCCCAGCTCCAGTGCTTCTGGCAGCCGGGTGGCATGGCTGCAGCGCCCCCAGACCTGGTCCGCCCAGTGGCAGCGCTCCCAACCTCAGTGCGCTGGTCAGCGCGGCCCCAGCCCCAGCCGCCCTGAGTCCCTGCGGGAGGCAGGCCAGCCAGCCCCAGCCAGCCTGGGCCAGCCAGAGCAGAGCGCTGGGAAACGCAGGAGGAGCAGAGCGCTGGGGGCAGAGCATAGGTGGGGCCACGCTAAGCTGTTTGGGGAAGCACAGCTTGCCTCTGCCTACGATACCCGCCACCCATGGATCAGCAACTCGTTAAAATATAGGAAACAAAGGGTAGGAATAAATGGTCAATTTTCAGAATGGAGAGAGGTAAATAGTGGTGTCCCCCAGGGGTCTGTTCTGGGACCAGTCTATTCATTTGCAGATGATACAAAACTACTGAAGATAGTTAAGTCCGAAGAAGACTGCGAAAGGTTACAAAGGGATCTCACAAAACGGGGTCACTGGGCAAGAAAATGGCAGATGAAATGCAATGTTGATAAATACAAAATAATGCACATTGGAAAACATAATTCCAACTTGACATATAAAATGATGGGGTCTAAATTAGCTGTTACCACTCAAGAAAGAGATCTTGGAGTCATTGTGGATAGTTCTCTGAAATCATCTACTCAATGTGCAGCGGCAGTCAAAAAAGCTAACAGAATGTTTGGACTCATTAGTTAAGGGATAGATAATAAGACAGAAAATATCATATTGCCTGTATATAAATCCATGGTACACCCACATCTGGAATATCATGTGCAGATCTGGTCACCTCATCTCAAAAAAGATTCATTGGATTCGGAAAAGATACAGAAAAGGGCAACAAAAATGATTAGGGTATGGAACAGCTGCCATATGAGGAGAGATTAGTAACACTGGGACTTTTCAGCTTGGAAAAGAGACAACTCAGAGGGGATATGATAGAGGTCTATAAGATCATGACTGGTGTGGAGAAAGTAAATAAGGAAGTGTTATTTACTGCTTCTCGTAACACAAGAACCAGGGGTCTCCAAATGAAATTAATAAGCAGCAGGTTTAAAACAAACAAAAGGAAGTATTTCTTCACACAACGCACAGTCAACCTGTGGAACTCCTTGCCCGAGGATGTTGTGAAGGCCAAGACTATAACGGGGTTCAAAAAAGAACTAGATAAATTCATGGGGGATAGGTCCATCAATGGCTATTAGCCAGGATGGGCAGGGATGGTGTCCCTAGCCTCTGTTTGCCAGAAGCTGGGATTGGGTAACGGGGGTTGGATCAGTTGATGATTATCTGTTCCGTTCATCCCCTCTGGGTAAGGTGACCATATTTCCCAAAGAGAAAATGGGACACCCCCAGCTGCTCGGGCTGTCAACCATCCTGGAACCCTGCCTCCCCCCATGCTGGAATGCCTCCTTTTGAAAAAAAAGTCGGGATGGCTGGGACAGGGCTTAAAAAAGGGATTGTCCCGGACAAAATGGGACATATGGTCACCCTACTTCTGAAGCACCTGGAATTGGCCACTGTTAGAAGACAGGATACTGGGCTAGATGTTCTTATGGGACAAAGGCCAATATTTCCGAAAAGGTTCCTGGCTGTTACTTTCCTGGATCACACTCTTCCCTGGTGTAACCACACAAAGGAGCATGGAGTTAGAGCAGAGCTGAATTTGCTGTATGTGTATTGAAGCCTAGGCAGACTCAGGGTGAAGCCAACATGAGCAGAGGAATTTGTAGTCATCAGGATTTTATCTATTACCTATGTCAGGTATTTATAGGGCACCAGTCACCACAGCATCTAGGCACAGAAAGGTGAAGGGATAACCCTAGGTAACTGTTACTATGGTTAGATTAGATTGACAACATATTTGTAATGAGAGCTCTGCCAGTAATCAGTAGTGTGTTTTGCAGACAAAGTCCCCTTTGATTATCACTATCCAAGTGTCACTTGCAATTTACTCTTCCACATGCAACAAAAGTGACCCTGGGTCATGACAGAAAGAAGCCGAGTGGCTTTTATTGCCTGCCTTTGGCATGCGGCTGGCCTGCTTTCCCTCCCTGAAGCATTAGTGACCAGTGCAAACCCAAACACCCCTCCAGTACAAATGCCAGACCCCAGGCACACTGCTCCTGGGGAGCTTACCCGCCAGAGTGCATTGTGAAATCCTCCCCTGCTGACCCAGTGGAATGCTAGGCACGTGCCCAGACATGTATACTGTATACGCATTCCCTGCATTCCTGCGAGATTGCGAACATATGGCCACCATCCTCCCCGGGAAGCATTGTGATGGGCTGGGATGCAGGGGAGCACACATTCCTGTATGTGCTGCAGTTTTTTGGGATTCAGCAGGACCGTGGCACGACGTGGCACTATAAAGTCAGCATTCCAGGCTTAGCCTTGCAATTCCTTCCCTGAGTTAAAGGAACACCCCGCATGGGGTTTGAATTGTGGGGACTATTTCCCTGTGATTGGATCAGTGGCCAGTTCACAATGGGTTTTCCACAGAAAAGTAAATGTAGCAACAAATCCCCTGCCAGTCTGTAGCAATGTTCAGCTGAGGACCTCAAAAGGACTTTCAGGATCTCAATAATTTCTTCCTGTCAATGGGAACCAGCCTTCAGTGAGACTTACTGCCCTGCCTGTAACTGAATTCCCTTAGGTGGCGATTTCTCTCTGGTCAGGCTTTTGCAGCACCTAGGAAGGTTCCTTCAGACAGACAGCCTGAAGGGAGAACAGCCCAGTGCCTCTTGACTGTCTCCTGATGTCAAAGCGAGGCTGGCTAATGCCTTAGCACAGCACAGCTTTGTGTCGGGGTGTTCTCTGCAAACAGAGAAAGAGGAGAAATGAGCATATCTATGGGGATTCGGGGGAGTGCTAGCTCTAGGGGACTGAACCGTGGCAAAACTCCCATTGACTTCAGCAGGAGCCAGACTGGACCCAGTGAGAAGTGGAGACAGTGAAATGGTATGGGGTATGTCTCCAGTGCAGGAGGTGATGTACCAAGCTAGCTTTGATTTAGCTAGCTCCACTAACAACAGCAGTCAAGCCATGGCAGCAAGTGCTGGATAACTTTGCCCAGGACGCTGGTGGCTAGCCAGTGCTGCTGGGACCTCACTGCTATTGTTATCTGAATTAGCTAGATCAAAGCTAGTGTGGTTATGACTACATGTGCACCTCTGATTGCAGGGTAGACATAACGTTAGAGTAGCTGCAGTGAAATTGGCTGAACGTTCAGTGCATGCCTCGAGGCGCCTGGACCACTTGCAAAATCAAATACATTCAAATATTTGTGTTGGCAGGAATTGTTGGTTTTTCATTACTTTGAACAGTTGGGGAAAACCAAGCGAGTGGCTACCAGCAGTGATTACAGAAGCAGTGATGTCTAGTGGTTTGAGCAGAGGACTGGGGAGCCAAGATTCCTGGGTTCTAGTCCTAGCTCTGCCACTGAGTCACTGTATGACTTGGAGCGAGTCTCTCTCGCCCAGCGTGTCAGGTGGGTCTAATAATGTAGCCACCATCCGGGAGTGTGGTGAGGCCGAATGGATGCGTGTTTGGGACCCAAGAGTAACAGACATCTAGACATGGAAAGCAGCATTAGGTGCAATGCTCTTAAGCACCAGTGCAGCACTTGTGAAAGTCCTGGGGCACACACAGCTTGAGTTCTGCAATATTCATTCCTGAATGTGACTTTGCTTTAAATATTGGAGAGTCTGTCTGGGAGCCATAGAGCAACCATTGCTGACTGTCATGATGTTATTGCAAGTCACATTGTATTTGGGGTTTTCTTAAAGCCCCAGTTCCTGGAGTCACATCATTTGTGAAACTCTCGGCTATTTTTAAACTACGTTTGTTGTCTCTCATGGTTGCAGAGAAAAGCTGGAAAACGTGGTTCCTAAAGGCTCAAAAACCAAAAGGCAAAGAAAAGACGAACACCCAGAGGCTGAAAGAGAGCTGGCTGCAGACATGCCATCTGAACCTGCTGGAGCCTTTCTTGCTGTGGCTGCCTGACAAAGGGGAGAAGAGGGTGAGGGTGCATTTCTACACCATGAGGCAGTTTTGACCCACAGTTACTCCCATATAACAGCAAGGGCAGTTCCACAGGAGGAACTGAGAGCAGAACTGGCATTTCCAGGCAAGCTGGGATAAAGTGTAACATGACACACGTGCGGCACTGGACAGAGAAGCCAACTTTGCAGAGGCTATGCTCATATTTGTGGAAGTTTTGGCAAATGTATCTAATTCCACTGAGGAGATGGCAAAGCAATCCTGCCCCTGCCATCTCAGGAGAAAGAACCACCAGCTTTCGTGCAGGTTCCTGTTGCACCCAATTCCCTTCCCTTTCATGTGTGCGCATGTCATGAGATGAGCTGCAGAGTGGATAGAGGTAACCCACAGGGAGCTCATTTTCCACAACCAGCCAGCAACCGCAAATGATCAACATGACAAAGCAGCCAAGCCAGACCAGTATGTGCTGGCCTGCATCCTGCAGCAGATGCCAAGGTCCTGGCAATGCAACCCCAAGCTGGCCCCAGGGGCCTGGAGGAGTGGTGTTTCCCACACAATGGGTCCTCACCCCCCTTGTTCAGACTGTGAGAAGGGAAGAGTGTGCTGTGCGGAGGGTCACTAGTAGGTGAATGGCTGTAGTGTCAGTCATTTCCAGAAGCCCTGAATACATCTGGCAGAGATGATCATGAGCACATGGTAATATACTGACCCCTGACAGCTCCCTGCTTTTTGGCTATCTGACTGGTGCTGTTTGTTTCAGATGCCAGAGCTGCCCAGTTCTCCACAGTTTAGTCCTTTGTACAGGTCTGCTGGGAACCCTGACCAGTTTAGTGTTTCTCTGGCTCTTGGCTCATTGTGGGGTGGACTGCACATGGAATCAGAGAGCAATCTGGGTGCATTAAGAAATAGCTGTGGCATTAAAAAGAAGGCTTCATGATCCCCTTCTTTTCCACGGCTCCTCTCCTCATGCAGGTTCCTAGGGGCCCACAGGGCTAAGCCAATACCTTTTTGCCTTTTCTATTTTTAATAATTCTCAGTGTTCTTGTTTAAGTGCCTTGAGTGTGCAGTTAGTTCACTGTGTGGATGATTTGGGGCTCCCGGGGGTTCACTCACATTGGACACAGGGGTCAGAGAGCGAGGCAGGGGGAGGGAGATGCATTTTTGCGATTCCTGACTCCCCAGTGTCTGACCTTCAGATGTCATCTGAGCCTACCCGAAACAGCCAGACATTGCTTTCTGACACCCAAATCCTGGCCTAAGCCAATCCTTTTAGCGCAGCACTTTTATTTCCTACATAAACATGGCTAACAAAGAGTTTAATCACTAAGAACAGTCAGCAGTAGATGGACTTTTTGGCAAACCATGTCATGAATGCTTTGTCACAGTGAGAACTGGCTCTGAGAGATGCCCTGCTGGAATTCACTATGCCAAGGTGGCTCACTGGACTGTAGCAGAAATTACAAAGTAATTAATTTTCTTTCAGCACAGAGGGACAGCGAGGAGCCCTTCAGTGAGAGCACGACTGGGGTTTATGGCCTTTGCAATTCTTGCTACGTTTAGAACTAGAGCAGGGCAAATAATGGTTTTTTCGGTTCACTGGAAATTCCAAAAAATAGGGAGGAAGAAATAGTCTCAGGTTGAACTGCAACCAAAGTTTTTATAAATTTTTGATGAATCTAAAGTTTAAAAAAATTCATTGTGAGTCAAACAAAACATTTTGTTCAACTCAAAGAGAAACGTTTCATTTAGAGGTGAGCATTTTAAAAAGTTTTTTTATTTTAAAAATGTTAAATTTAAGGACATTTTGAAACAAAAAGTCATTTCAAATAGAAAAATTTTGGTTAAAAAAAATGAAATGTTTTGATTTTGGGGAAATTTTTTTTAGGTTTCTTTTTTATCAAAACAATAGGGTAAAATCTCACAAATTTCACAAAATGGTCTGGTGATGCCGAATCGGCATTTTTCACTGGGAAAAAATTTCATTCAACAAGTTTTGCACAGCTCTACCCAGACCCTGTAGTGCTGGCTCCCAGGAACACAAACTATTTCAGGACAGCTTACGGAGCTGCCCCCGGTCTGGTTCGGTGCTTGGACATAGACAGTCAGCATCAGGGTGGGACTGGCAATCATCTGATATTCTCTTACCTCCACCAGAGCCGCAGTTGGGGGACAGCTGCCCATTGGAGCACGTGCACATATTCGGCCGTGAACAAAACCCATCGCCACAAGAGTTCCGGCAAATTGCTGGAGAGAGACAAGCAGAAACTGAACAGTGTTGCCCTGTGGTGCCAGGCACTATGGCCTGCTGTCAGAGTTTCCAAGGCCTTCTGTGAGCATCTAGTCTGACCTCCTGCAATACACAGGCCAGAGACCTGCCTCCCAAATCCCTAGAAACACAGCCAATGCCCTTAGCTTCCAGCAAAGGCCTGGCCTGGGGTATCTGGGCTATTGGTGCTATGGCATGAACTAGGGTTGCCAACTTTCTAATCGCACAAAACCGAACACCCCTGACCCGCCCCTGTCCCGCCCCTTCCCCAAGGCCCTGCCCCTGCCATGCCCCTTCTCTGGGGCCCGAACCCCCCTCGCTCCATCCCCCCTCCCTCCGCTGCTCGCTCTCCCCCACCCTCACTCACTTTCACCCGGATGGGGCAGGGGGTTGGGGTGCAGGAGGGGGGTGAGAGCACTGGCTCAGGGTGCAAGCTCATGGGTGGGGCCGGGAATTAGGGGCTTGGGGTGTGGGAGGGGGCTCGGGACAGAGGCAGGAGGTTGGGTATTGGGGGGGTACGGGGTGCATGCTCCAGGAGGGAGTTTGGGAGCAGGAGGGGACACCGGGCTGGGGTAGGGGGTTGGGGTGAGGGAAGGGGTTCGGGGTGCGGGGTCCCAGTGACACGTACCGTGGCTCCCAGGAAGCGGCCACCAGGTCCTTGCAGCCCCATGGTTCATGGGCAGCCAGGGAGGCTCCGCATGCTGCCCTTGTGCCCACAGGCGCCGCCCCCACAGCTTCCACTGATCATGGTTTCCGGCCAATGGGAGCTGCGGAGCCAGCCCTCAGGGTGGAGGCAGCGCACAGAGCCGCCCTGGCTGCCCTGCACCTAGGGGCCTCAAGGACCTGGCGGCCACTTTTGGGAGCTGCACGGAGCCAGGGCAGGCACGGAGCCTGCCTTAGCCCCGGGCCCCACTGCGCTGCCAACTGGACTTTTAACAGCCCGGTCAGCAGTGCCGACTGGAGCAGCCAGGGTCCTTTTTCAATCAGACGTTCCAGTCGAAAACCAGGCGCCTGGCAACCCTAGCATGAACCTGCTCACAGTGAGGATTAATATTCCTCTAAAGAAGATTAAAGCTTCCATGGCTGCTGGAAATTGCTGAACAGCACATGGGAACACCAGCCTGAGCAGAACAGCAGCTGGAAAGGTTGCACTAGCCCCCTAGGGCTGACAACCTTCCTGGGGACACACTCAGACCGAGGGGTGAGGGGACACGATGTTTCCTTTGGACCTAACCCTCCCAAGTCTTGTCCTCGCATAGTTCCCCCCTCCCAGTGATGGTTGGGACTGAAGACACACACAGCACCAGTTCTGCTGGTTTCAGGTGTTTGTCAAAGGCTATTGTGGTGACAATTTGCCTTGGGCCAAGTTTAAAAGTGTTGTCAAGTTTTCTGTCTTTCCTGTGAAAATTTCAGAACCCTGGGGGGTGGAGGAGCGTGTATGTGTAACTGAGACCTCCTTCATCTGTGAGACCGTGGGTTAGATCATAGAGTCACAGAATCATAAATTCCAAGGCCAGGAGGGATCATCATGATCATCTGCTTTGAACTCTTGTATCACACAGGACAGAGAACTCCCCAGAATAACTTCTAGAGCAGATCGTTTAGAAACACATCCAGTCATGATTTACAAATTGTCAGTGATGGAGAATCCACCGGTAAATTGTTCCAGTGGTTAATTACCCTCCCTGTTAAAACTTTACACCTGAATTTGCTTAACTTCAACTTCCAGCCTTTGGCTCATGTTAGACTTTTCCATGCTACACTGCAGAGCCCATTATTCAATAGTTGTTCCCCCTATAGATACTTATAGACTGTAATCATCACCCCTGAAATCTTCCCTTTGTTAAGATAATAGATTGAGTTGTTTGAGTCTATCACCAGAAGGCAGGTTTTCTAATCCTTTAGCCATTCTCGGGTCTCTCCTCTGAACCCTCTCCAATTTATCAGCATCCTTCTTGAATTATGGACACCAGTGCCAAACACAGAAGTAAATGAACCTCTCTTCTCTGACTGGAGATTCCCCTGTTTATGCATCTCAGGCATTAGTTTTCTTGGCCACAGTGTTGCACTGGGAGCTCATGTTCAGCTGATTTTCCATCACAATCCCCAAATCTTTTTCAGAGTCACGGCTTCCCCGGATAGAGTCCACCCTCCTGTATGCATGGGCTCCATTCTTTGTCCCTAGAGGGATACATCTACATTGAGCTGTATTAAAATATATATTGTTTTCTTCTTCCCAAACTATCAAGTGATCCACATTGCTCTGTATCAGAGACCTGTCCTCTTCAGTATTTACCCCCCACCCCCCAATTTAGTGTCATCTGAAACTTTAACTGTGATGATTTTATGTTTGCTTGCAGGGCACTGTTAGAAATGTTAACTAGAGGAGGGCCAAGAACCTTGCCGAACCCCACTGGAAATACACCTGCTCAGTGACAATTCCCCATTTACAGTTATGTTTTGAGACCTCAGTTAGCCAATTTATAATCCATTTAAAGTGTGTTATGTCAATTTTATATCATTCTAGCTTTTTAAGCAAACCGTTGTGCAGTACCAAGTCGTAGAGGAGCCCAAATATATTACACCAACACTAATATCAACCAAATTTATAATCTCATCAAAAAAGGTGTCAGGTTAATCTGACAGAATCTATTTTCCATGAACCCATGTTGATTGGCATTAATTACATTACCCTCCTTTAATTTTTTATTAATTGAGTCCCAAATCAGCTGCTCCATCATCTTGCCCAGATCAAGGCAGGCCTATTATTACCTAGGTCATTCTGTTTATCCTTTCTAAAAATTAGCACAACATTAGCTTTTTTTCCAGCCTTCTGGAACTTCCCCAGTGCTCAAAGACAGATTGAAAATCAGCATGAATAGTCCAGTGAGCTCCTCAGCCAGCTCTTTTAAAACTCTTGGAAGGAAGTTATCTGGATCTGCTGATTTTAAAATGTCTAACATCATTGGCTTCCATTTAACATCCTCCAGAGATACAAGTGGAATGTCAAGAGTGTTACCAACATATGATGAAACTATATCAGGGACCTAGCTAGGGTCAACTGGAGCTCTATCCATTGTTTTCCATGCCCGACCCCCCTCCCTCTCTCCTTTGTGGGAGTGCTGCTCTGCCCCCACCTCAGACCAGGGAAGCCAAATAGCATTCTGGCAGTATTGTTTCACCTGTGTAAGCAGAGATTGATTAGAGCCCAGCAAGAAGCTCTCATCTCTGTGTGTTTTATAAAAAACAATGACAATGTAGAGTTCCCAAGGATCAAGAACCCAGATGGCATGTGTTACAGCTCTGCAGGGCGTCAGCTGACAGTGCTGAGTGTCACTAACCTCACATGCCATTAAGCCACTATTTGGCTGGGAGTTCCCTAACCCCTGTGATATAAGCAGCATTAAATCTGCTCCTGGTATCATCAGCAGAATTTTTTCAGAAGCATAGGACAGCTAAATTAATCAGCAGGATTTCCTGTGGTGAGGAGAATTGTGGGTTTTCTTGTTTGTTTTAATCCCACTTTCACCAAACCATGCTTGGGTGAGAAGTCTCATTCCTTCATTTTTAATTCTTGAGTGATCTTGGCTCTTTGTTTTCTCTTTGTCTTTGGTGAGTAGTATTCATATTAACTACACGCAAAACCTACTTTAAAAGAATATTATTAAGATTGCAAAGTCAAGCACTTAAAAGTTAGGAAATACCAGATGTAAGGTTGTCTGTGCAAGCCTCTGTGTAGGCATTATGGTACAGTCTTTAATTACATGACCACAACTATGTTTTCTGCAGGACTGCTGCCTCATTCAATGCACAGGATGGACGGTGCTCACTAACTGAGCAGCTAGTCAATATTTTGTTTTATTCTCGTTGGTCAATATGTAGCCCCAGGCCTTATTTGCTGCAGACTATATACAAACCCTGATATGAATAGAGAATTATTAATTTCCTCATGGGCTTTTCTAGGGTTCTTATCACTATGGTAAGGGATTTATTTTCACAGCACCCCTGCAAGGTGAAGGGGGTGGGATTATCCCCATTTCACACATGGGGAACTGAGGCACAGAGAGATTAAGGTCACAAGTATCCACTAATTTTGGGAGACCAATTTGGACCTGATTTTTCAGCGTACTTAGCATTATCTAGCATTTTATATGTCCGAAGCCCAGTTCCCATTGACTTCAATTGCAGCGCTCAGCACTTCTGCAAATCAGACCGCAGGGTTCCAAGTCAGGCACCCGGAAAATGAGGAGACACAATTGGTGACCCACCCGTGAAAAGTCTGGTTGAAGTGACTTGCCCAGCACCATGCAGGGACTCTGTGGCAGAGGCAGGGACAGAATCCAGTTCTCCAGGGCAGCATTCGACTGCCTTAACCGTGAGACCATCCTTTCTCTTCCTGCATCCCCTGCCTCTTTTACCGCACACCTTCCAACTTCTGCAACAAATGAGGCAGAGCCCTACAAACAACAGCCTCCTTCGCTACCCAACCCTGATTCATCCCCAGAGCCGGGGTGGGAAATGGTGTGTGATCATGTAAATTGTAGGCTGTATCATAACACATACACAGAAGGGGACCAGACTGACCACCAGCACAGTTATTCTGGTATGGCTCTGCCAGTCTAACTCCCCCATGGGGACATTCTATTCCAGAAGAGTTACTCTGCTTCCTCAGTCAATATCAATTCAGTGTTCACTCTGGGGGAAGACTGCCTCCTACCGAATCACCAACTACGTACAGCACCTGGAACATTGTGGAATTCCTGTCTTCACCCAGCTGTCGCTAGCCTAAAAAGTGTATGTTATCAGCCCATTTTGCCACCTTACCATTCACCCCATATCCTTAGACAATACCAGTCCTAGTACAGACCTTTTTGGCACCCCACTGTTATATTTTTGCCATGAAGAAAATTGACCATTAATTCCTACTCTTTGTTTTCTGTCTTTTAGCTGGTTTTTGATCTAGGATAGAACTTTGTCTTTTGTCCAAGGACTAATTAATGGAGCTGATCGAAACTGGGATTCTGTTGATAAAAAGTTATTTCTGATGACATTTCTCAGTGGGAAATAATGAAATAAATGAAATGAAAATGGTCATTTTGTTTAATTTCAAATTGAAATTTTTATTTCATTTTGGTGTTGTAAAACCAAAAATAATTCAAAATGGCAGAGTGGGTGAAAGAAAAATGAAATACTGTAAGTATGTCAATCTGTAGCTTTTCAAAATTCAAAAATTTTGAAAGAAAACTTCTTGTTCTAAAATTTTTGCTAGAAAAAAAGTGTTTTCAACCAGCTCTGCTGATTAGTTTCCTTACTAGCTTCTAGTGAGGGTCTTTGCCAAGGGCTTCTTGAAAGTCTAAATAGGAAGATAGAGTTTCCTATACCAGATCAGCTGATCTACCTAGTCCAGTGTCCTGTCTCTGACAGTGACTAGTACCAGATGATTCAAAGGAAGATGTAAATCCCTAATAACAGACAATTTGTAGTGACAATGTGTCTTTAGATCTAGGCACCTAGTTAATGTCTCTTATCAAAATGTCTTCCTCCAAGGAAGCAGTGTTAAATTAACTTTTCTTGCTTGGGAGACACCTTTGGGGACAAATGTGTCCGATTTAAAGGCCACAGTGACAATTCTGCAGGAGTCTAAGAGCCATGCCTTATTTCTATTAAATGGTGCAGATTATAACCACACATCTATAATCATCCTGCAGAGACTACACACTCCATCATTCAGTACTCTTGCTAAAGCAGATTAGGAATATTCATTTCACCTGCTGCGAGGGTGGATTGTGTATTTCATCACTGCAAGGTAGCTAGTTCCCTGGGAGATGCCCTGTGATGTCATTAAAAGGGAAGTCAATACTCACGAACAATGCACTGATTTCCTCCTGGCAGCGTTTTCCATCCAGGGCAGCAGTAAGAGTGGAACCTTGAGCCGCAAACATTAGGTCTGTCATTTAGAAAACAAACATTTAGAATCAATTTTATTCTCCATTCTGTGTAGCTGGAGTAGCCAACAAAGTTCTATTGTTATGTTAGAGCATTTTAAGGGCCTTTGATATGGCATATCACTGCCAGTTTATGTTCCCTCAACCAGAGGGCAAAACCGGCCTCAACAGATAAATCCCATTAAAGAGAATCAACACACATTATTTTAATAAACCCTCAATTAACTTTTAACCTCTCTTTCAATAAAGTAACTACCATAGGACACAGCTGTACCTACACTCATGTGGAGGAGCACAGCCAAACGGCACGTGCATCACACTGCCCATTACTTAGGATAAACAGCATGAGGGCTGGCTGCTCAGGGTGCAGAGTTGTGGTATATGGAACTTTTCATTTCCATCCTCTGGTTTCAGGTCCAGACGGGGGCTGGAAGATACTGCTGTCCAAAGGCTGTTCAATGGATGGTGTGAAATGAGTTGTGGCCTCCCACTTGCACCTGGTGTAAAGTTGTCTGTGCACAAAATGGCCGTATCAGCTGGCACTTGATGGTTCTCTTGAAGCTGCCTCAGCAACTGTGTATTTCCAGACTCTCAAATATTGATTTATATGTACATTGAACCTTAACTCTGTTTCCTGGCTTTCTGATACTTGGGTTGTTGTTTTTTAGTTAGAACACTATTGTAGTGTAGAGAGACTAGATCAGCCAGTGATCTGGGCACTTGTTTGGGACATGTGAGTCCTGGGTTGAATTCCCTGCTACACCACGAACTTTGGGCTATCTTGGCAATTCACCGAGTCTCTCTGTGCCTCACATTGCCCTCTGTAAAATGGGGGAGATAGCACTGCCTGCCTCACAGAGGTTATGGGATAAGTAAATACATTAATGACAGTGAGGCACTCCGATACTTCAATGGGGGCCATATAAATACCTAAGATAGATTTAACAGCCTTATGTTACTGAGATGAGCTCTCAACCTTTCCCCACTAGATATATTTACTAAGCTATACAACAGAGGTACTGTATGTTCTGCACTAGAGCTGGCCAGAAAACAAGAATTCCGTTTCGCAAACAATTGTGAGGTTTTGACATTTGTTCTGCATCAGAACGAAAACGAGACCTTTCAAAACTTTTAGTGAAAACCACAAGAGAGAGAGACAAACCACGCAAGAAGAACCAGGTAATTAGGTCACTCATGGGGGATGAGACACAGACTCAAGTCCCTGCTCTGATTCAAGAAGAGAAGGGACTTAAACCTGGGTTTCCCTCATCCCAGATGAGTATCCTGACCCCTGGGCTATTGACTATTCTGGGATGGCAGTAACTCCCTCTTTCTGGTTTTGACCAGAAATTCCGTCTCTTCGACCCGAGAAACCTTCCCAACAAAAGTTTTGTTGAAACCGATACATTCCCGGGAAAAGTTTTGGTTTCAATTAACCAGCACTGTCTGACAAAACAATGTCTCACTGAAAAACTCCCTCCCCGCTCTCTTCAGCACAGAGGGTCCTTATGTACGTCGCTCAACAGCGCTGGACACGGGTCAGTGCTGATCTCACTCGCGTCCATGTGACTGCACTGGAATTCCTGTTGACTCACACCCTTGCTGGGGAGATCAGACTTGGGCCCTGAGGCTTGTTTCTCTGTATAAATGTTTGCTGGTTCCCTGATTTCACTGCTGTGGTCTGTTACCCAGTTATTGGGTACCTATGAGCTGCACTGACCTCCCTTACGTTGCCTGTCAGTCTTAGATCCTTCCTTCACTCCCTGCAGGGCCGGCGCTTCCATTTAGGTGACCTAGGCGGTCGCCTAGGGCACCAGGATTTGGGGGGGTGGCATTTTGCCACCCTTGGCGGTAATTCGGCAGTGGGGGGTCCTTCCGCGCTCCAGGTCTTCGGCAGCAATTCTGTGGCGGGTCCTTCACTCGCTCCGGGACCCGCCGCCGAAGTGCCCCGAAGACCGGGAGTGCGGAAGGACCCCCCCGCCGCAGAATTGCCGATGACGACCGGGAGCGCGGAAGGACCCCTGCCTAGGGCGCCAAAAACCCTGGCGCCGCTCCTGGCTCCCTGCATATCTTTCTGCTAGGAGAGGCTGCACTAGCTGTGTTGATGCAATCGACAAGGGCGGGGGCAGGGGAGGGCAATGAGATTCAATGGGTGATGCTTTTGTGAGGCTGCCTGATGGAACCTAGAGGATGGGACTGGGATGAGGCACGGTGGAGCATTTCTGGAGGTAAGGGAATCCCCAAAGAGTCTTCAAGAGTCCCTGAGGCACTCAGCTAGGTGTCCTCAGCCCTTCAGCATTAACCGAAGCAGCCATTTCCCCTTGGTCGTGGGTTTGTTTGTTTTCCTTTGATTCCAATTGAAGCTTTATTCATTTTCATGAAGCAAACAAAGCAAGACCCCTGGAGCATGCACACATAACGACGTCAGCCCTGGAAGGTACTTTACTGAGGCCTATCCAGAGTGTTGTGTCATTGCATCCGAAGAAGTGGGTTGTAGCCCACGAAAGCTTATGCTCTAATAAATTTGTTAGTCTCTAAGGTGCCACAAGTACTCCTGTTATTGTTACACTTCACTAATTCCTAGCTAGACAATTCACTTCTCACGCCTACATGGAACAACCCAAGCTTCCCAAGCAAACCTCCGACAGAAAACATGAGACACCAAGCCACTTCCTGTCTGCACACCAGGCACTGTGAGGTGAGGAATCCTGAGAACACACTGCTAAGCCAACCCTGACAAGTATTCCTCTGAGCAAGAGCTGCTGAGGTGTTAACATGGGACCAGACTGGTGCATCAGAGATAAGGGAAGGCACGCAGGAAACTTCCCCACCTTGCCCAAGTCACAGCTGCAGACCTTGAACTTGGGCAGCACAGAGGATGCTTCCACAGGATCTACCCTAAGTCAATAGCAGTGGAGCATAAGAATGGAAAACGCATGACAAGTATGTATCTAAGATGTTACAACATCTCAGTATGACAGGGGTGGCCAACCTGAGCCTAAGAAGGAGCCAGAATTTACCAATGTACATTGCCAAAGAGCCACAGTAATACGTCAGTAGTCCCCCGTCAGCTCCCCCCCAGCTCCCAGCGCCTCCTGCCCACCGGCTGCCCCGCCGATCAGCACCTTCCCCAACCTCCCCACACCGCCCGATCAGCTGTTTCGTAGCATGCAGGAGGCTCTGGGGTGGAGGGGGAAGAGCGAGGGCACGGCAGGCTCAGGAGAGGGGGCAGGAAGAGCCAGGGGTTGAGCAGTGAGCACCCCCCGGCACATTGGAAAGTTGGCGCCTGTAGCTCCGGTCCCGGAGTCGGCGCCTATACAAGGAGCCGCATATTAACTTCTGAAGCCATCCCTGCAGTATGACCTTATGTGGAGGAACAGCCTGAGGCTGTATAATTCATAGATACATACATTATAAGGCCAGAAGGGAACCCTGTGATCATCTAGTCTGACCTCCTGCCTTGCACAGGCCAGAGACCTGCCCTGAATTAATTCCTGTTTGAATTAGAGCAGATCTTTTAGAAAAACATCCAAACTTGATTTAAAACTTGCTAGTGATGGAGCATCCACCACAGCCCTTGGTTAATTGCCCTCATTGCTCAATATTTACACCTTATTTCAAGTCTGAATTTGTAGCTCCAGCTTCCAGCCATTGGATCTCGTTACACCTTTGTCTGCTAGAATGAAGAGCCCTTATTATCAGATTTCTTCTCAGCATGAAGGTATTTATAGACTGTGATCAACTGCAACCTTCTCTTTGTTAAACTAAATAGATGGAGCTGCTTGAGTCTGTCACTATAAGGCATGTTTTTGAATCCTTTAATCATTCTTGTGGCTCTTTGAACCCCCCCCAATTCATCAACATTCTTCTTGAATCATGGAAACCAGAATTGGACACAGTATTGCAGCAGGGGTCACACTAGTGCCAAATACAGAGTTAACATAACCTCCCTACTCCTACTTGAGATTTCCCTGTTTATATATCCCAGGATCGCATTAGCACTTTTGGCCACTGTGTTTCATGGGAACTCATGTTTAGCTGATCATCCACCATGACCCTCAAGTCTTTTCAAAGTCTCTGCTTCCCCGGACAGAGCCCCCATTCCGTAAGTATGGCCTACATTCTCCTTTCCTCGATGTACAACTTTATGTTGGCTGTATTAAAACATGTATTGTTTGCTTGCACCCAGCTTACCAAGAGACCCATCTCGCTTTGTATCAGAGACCTGTCCTCTTCAGTATTTACCACTCCCACAATCTTTGTGTCATCTGCAAACTTCATCAGTGGTAATTTTATGTTCTCTTCCAAGTCACTGATAAAAATGTTAAATAGTGTAGGACCAAGAATGGATCCCTGAGGGCCCCATTAGAAACCCAGAGGCTCAGTGATGATTCTATGTTAACAATTACATTTTGAGAGCCTTCCGTTAGCCTGTTTTAAATTCATTTAATGTGTGCCATGTCGAATTTGTATCACTCTAGTTTCCTAATCAAAATGTCATGTGGTAACAAATCATATGCCTTACAAGAGCCTAAGCAAATTATAGTAACATGTTATCAACCAAACTTGTAATCTCCTCAAGAGAAGATCCAGAGTTAGTTTGATCGGCTCTATTTCCCATAAACCCCTGTTCATTGGCATTAATTCTATTGCCCTCCTTTAATTCTTTCTTAACTGAGTTCTGTATCAGCTGCTCCATTAGGTTGCCCAGGACCGATGCCAGGCTATAATTAAAGACTAACAGACTGCCTACACACAAGGGGACTGAAGTCAGGTTGCACAGGTAACCCTAACTTTGGCATTTCCTTAACCGCGCAGCTTGGAAAGTTCTCTTAATTTGCTTTCATCGCAAAACTCAGCTCATTGCTGGGAGGAGAATTCCCCAGTGGGTAATGCTCCAGTGGGATTTGCAAACCTCAGCAACTTGCAGAAGGGACTTTCTTTATTTAAAATGTGCCTCTGCATGAGAGCAGTTGTGTGGGGGCAATGGCAGCTCCAGGATACCGCAAAGGAAACATCTAACTCACAAGCCTCTGCAAACGCCTTCTTTTGATACTGAAAACCGGCTGATGTTCCCCTGAGCTTCATTTCCATTAGCAAGTTCTTTTCACATTCCAGTGAACAAACAGTTCCCCACTGGCTTGTAGCCCTATTGCTGGGATGAATTGTCGTAGTGCGTGGGACAGCTGTGATGGAGCCATACCTGATCAATGGCTCCATGTCTAGTTGGCAGTCAGTATCAAGCAGAGTGCCCAAGGGTCGGTCCTGGCGCTGGTTTTGTTCAATATCTTCATTAATGATCTGGAGGATGGCGTGGACTGCACTCTCAGCAAGTTTGCAGATGACACTAAACTGGGAGGAGTGGTAGATACACTGGAGGGTAGGGATAGGATACAGAGGGACCTAGACAAATTAGAGGATTGGGCCAAAAGAAACCTGATGAGGTTCAACAAGGACAAGTGCAGAGTCCTGCACTTGGGACGGAAGAATCCCATTCACTGTTACAGATGAGGGACCAAATGGCTAGGCAGCAGTTCTGCAGAAAAGGACCTAGGGTGGAAGAGAAGCTGGATATGAGTCAAGAGTGTGCCCTTGTTGCCAAGAAGGCTAACGGCATTTTGGGCTGTATAAGTAGGGGCACTGCCAGCAGACTGGGGGACATGATCATTCTCCTCTATTCGACATTGGTGAGGCCTCATCTGGAGTACTGTGTCCAGTTTTGGGCCCCACACTACAAGAAGGATGTGGAAAAATTGGAAAGAGTCCAGCGGAGGGCAACAAAAATGATCAGGGGGCTGGAGCACATGACTTATGAGGAGAGGCTGAGGGAACTGGGATTGTTTAGCCTGCAGAAGAGAAGAGTGAGGGGGGATTTGATAGCTGCTTTCAACTACTTGAAAGGGGGTTCCAAAGAGGATGGATCTAGACTGTTCTCAGTGGTACCAGATGACAGAACAAGGAGTAATGGTCTCAAGTTGCAGTGGGGGAGGTTTAGGTTGGATATTAGGAAAAACTTTTCCACTAGGAGGGTGGTGAAGCACTGGAATGGGTTACCTAGGGAGGTGGTGGAATCTCCTTCCTTAGAGGTTTTTAAGGTCAGGCTTGACAAAGCCCTGGCTGGGATGATTTAGTTGGGAATTGGTCCTGCTTTGAGCAGGGGGTTGGACTAGATGACATCCTGAGGTCCCGTCCAACCCTGATAGTCTATGATTCTATGATTCTGATAGGAAAGCTCAGTTTACAGAGACCCATTCATTTTACTCTGGCAAACACTTGGGACCTCAGCCCAGAGTCACAATAGCAAGCAGATGATGCTGTCATTGCATTATTGTTCATTTCACTCCTGCCCTGCATCCCATCAAAAGCAAAAAGCTGTTAAACTTTCTATATCACTTGTATATGTAATTATAAATACATATAATTCATATGCATTATAAAAAGATCATTGATTTATAGATTTTAAGGCCAGAAGCGACTAGTCTAATCACTCAGCCTGACCTCCTAGATGACACAGGCCAGAGAACCTCACCCAACGATTCCTGCATCAAGCCTGTTCACTAGAAGAAGGCTAGACAACCGGAGATGTAACATGAAAGGTAGGGAATGTTATCATATATTTATAAGCTTCTTTTGGTTAATTATCATATCACCAATTGCCCTGAAAAAAAGTTCTAACTACAGAATACACAAAATCTGTAGGAGTCTGGAGGATGAGGGAGGGGGATTCGTAATCTGTAGCTGCTATTTAATCAGATAAGTATCCCAGAAGGCTCTGGTTCCTGCACAGATCTCTGTCCTGTCTTCCCAGGAGTTGAGTGTGCCTGTTAGTTATATATTGTATGGCTGTCTGGCATATCCCGCAGTGACATCACAGTATCTCGTGTGACCTCTTGTGGCTTGTACATAAGATCTGTGAGGAGGAAGGTTGTGAAAAGATGTCACATAGTGATGTGTAGGCCCCCATTGAAGACTTGGGCATCACGCGTGGCCCTTTTTTCAATCAGTTTTTCTGCATCTGTCTTTCCTTGTTTGTTAGTTATATATTATACACGGCTGAATGACTCCACAGCACTTTCCAGGGGAGAAGGCATTGGACAGTGTGTATCTCTCACATAAGGTGCAAGCTTTAACTACAGTCTCCATACGCTTCAGACCATTCACAAATTCCAACGAAACCATCACACAGCGCTCACCATGCAAACATAGAGGCTGCGCTAGTTTCCTGTCACTTTCTACCACCCACTCAATTCCCTGCAGAGAGCAAGCATTGTCTCAGTGTCACTTCAGCCCTTTCAAGCACCATCCCCATTACTAACTGTGTGAGCATTTCAGAGAATCTGCTCTAGCTGTTACTGCCATTTCCCTTTGCTATCAGTTATCATCTCCCCTCACATTACACTGAGCTTGGCTGGACATTCCTTCAGCCCATGCCGGCAGCCTTTTTGTTAACACAATGCATGATGCTGGGGTGTATTTGTTCTAAACAAGGAAGCCTTAGTGTGGCTGCAACCCAAGAGTCCATTGAGTCCATTGTGGCTGCAACCCAAGAGTCAAGAGTCCCTCACGGGAATGGGCGATCTGTGAGCAAAGCCGTCTTTGCACGCAATGCTGGACCAGCTGTGCTCCATTCCATTCCCTGAGCAATGCTGAGCAGCCGGGATCCTTGCACTAGTCATTAATGGTCCCAGCTGAGGGTGCAGAGAAGCCGCAGCCAGGGCCGGCTCCAGGCACCAGCCCACCAAGCGTGTGCTTGGGGCGGCGCCTGGAGGGGGGCGGCGCGGCGGGGCGCTCCGGCCCGAGAGTGGGGCCGCGACTGGGCTCGCCGCCCTCCCCGCGGCACTCCGGCCGCCGGGGAGAGCGGGGCCCCGGCCGGGCTCTCCGCCCTCCCCCCGGCCGGTCGGGGAGAGCGGAGAGCCGTGGCCGGGCTCTCCGCCCTCCTCCCGGCGCTCTGGCCGCCGGGGGCTCTCCGCCCTCCCCCCGGCGCTCTGGCCGCCGGGGAGAGCGGAGAGCCCCGGCCGGGCTCTCCGGCCGGTCGGGGACAGTGGGCCCGCGGCCGGGCTCGGCGCCCTCCCCTGCCACAATGGGGGGGGGGAGGAGGGGGCGGCCGGTGGCTTTTTTGCCTAGGGCGGCAAAAAAGCCAGAGCCGGCCCTGGCCGCAGCCAGGCCCCTTTTCGTAGCAACACCCCCTACGCTGGCTGCTGCGCAAGCTCTGCTCTCTTTGCTGGGATGATCATCCCATGGCTGTCTATGCCAGGCCAGATTTCCAAATGTGCTTGGCACTCCTGAGCCCCCACTAAATCAACAGAGAGTGTTCCCCCAGCCCCTGGGAGCCACTGGAACTGCTGAGCTCTATGAAACCTGTCCCTTTGGCTCGATAGCTGCTTTGCTCCAGTCTTGAAAAGCAACGTGCCAGTCAGTGCGGCCAAGGATTGGGGCCCAGCAATTCTGCATCATAGGGCAGCCCAACCATTGAGGCTTTCCAAAATAACCCACAAATCTTCCTGCTGACCTGTGGGTAAGTTCTGGGTTTGAGAGGGGCAGTGACAGCTTGCCATGTCTCTGAAGGGACTTAGCTGGACGTATCCCATCTGCTCTGGGAGTTCGGCAGTGGTAAAGGCTACTGCTTCAGGGCTGAGTGTGCCACCATGTCATACAGCGCTTCTCTCTCTCTCTCTCTCTCTCTCTCTCTCTCTCTCACACAGACACACACAGACACAGAGTTGGCGTCACTGATACGTCAGGCTCTGCCTCACTAAGAGAAAAGGAACAAATAAAGTAAACATACCTAATCCTCATTCTATGGGCCCCCCTAGAGTTGTTAATTTGAGAAATTTGCTCTTTCAGATGAAAGATCCATGCAGTGACCTAGCTGCAGAGTGTGCATTCCAGAAGAGGGTTCTAAAACTTCCCAGGCAGAACAGTTATTTGGTTATCCATTCCTGGGCCCTGGATCCTGTAAGAAGCAACAGGATAAAGGACCCTGGTTTGGGTTTGTTCACTATCAGCTCAGAAGCAGTAGATGCCCTCTGATGAACTAATGGCAAATTCAGATACATTGTAGAGCTTCTTGCTGATGTGCAACAAGATTTCATGTAGTCGAACCCTCTGTAGCAATGACTTGGTTGGGACAGGTCAAGGCTTTGTACACATGTTTTGTGGTATTCTGGGAGCTCCAGACTTCTAATGTTGAGCAAGTAGGCTCCCATGTGAAAATATTTCTGCTCTTTCTATTCTTTCCAATGACTCTTCAACATGACTTTGAAGATCTCAGTTCAGCCTAGATCATGCAGCTTAATCCTTGATGTAGTAAAGGTCACTTTTCTAGTTCCCCTCTTCAGTAGGCTCAGCATGCAGACTGATCTTCTCTGCAGAAATTGTTGTAATTTTGGGCACTATATTAATTCAGCATTTCCATGCTCCACCAATCTATCAGTCATTCAGGCACATGGTTGCAAACGGAGCAATACCCAGCAGGGGTGTCTTTAGTCTATAATGCCAATATTTTCACACTTGGGTACCTTAGGCTAAGCACTCATGGTAAACCTCTCTTTAGCCACCAAATACCTTTGGGATCAGCCTATTTAGCTGCCATTAAGGTCGGTGATGAAAATGAAACCAACACTTTGATTTAGCTGTCTGAATACAGAGCTAGGTCCCTAACTTTAGACACCCAAGTATGAAAATTTTAGTCTTGATTTTGTAGGAAAGGTAGCCAGCTGCATTTGTATCAAGATCCATATGCACAGCAGAATGAAGCTACGCCTAGCCTGAAAAGGAGATCTTGGCTAATGCTGTTTGACTATTTTAAATTCCAACATGTACACAGGAAAGAGAGGAGATCCAGTAGAGCTGGTCACTAACTATGACCATCTAAAATCCAACACACATTGCTGGAGCTGCCAAGCTATGACCTATAATTCTATTAGGGAAGGACAATGCAAATTGTACTCAACTGAGACATTTTTTTTTAGAAAGAAATCCAATCTTGAATTAGAGATGCCAGGTAACGGACAATCCACTGCACCCCTTGGAAAGCTGTTTCAATCACTAATTACCATCATTGTTACAAACATGCACCTGTAACGGGTTGAACCTACCATCCGGGGTGCCACCTGATGTGCTGGTGTCCCCTGCATCTGCCTGTTCCACCAGCCTGGGCTTCCTCACCCTGTCCTTACTTCCCTTGCCTGACATAAGCAAACAGAAAATAACAAACCAGTAACACTTTGTCTGTTCTCTAGCCAACACGCTTAAAACTCACTAGAAATCACTGCCAGTGTCTTAGTGCAATAAGCTGTGCACATTACCCTGCTCGCTGCACCACTGTGTCTCAGCCTGGACTCAGCTCCTGCCTTTCCCTTCAAGTATTTTTAGCAGTCTTCCTTCTTGGATGGAGATAGGGTGACCAGATATCCCGATTTTATCGGGACGGTCCCCATTTTGGGGTCTTTTTCTTATATAGGCTCCTATTACCCTCCTAGGATGACCAGACGTCCTGATTTTATCGGGACTGTCCCAATATTTGCTTGCTTGTCCCCCCCAACCCCCCGCGTCCCAATATTTCACCTTTGTCATCTGGTCACCCTATACCCCCCACCCCCTGTCCTGATTTTTCACACTTGTTGTCTGGTCACCCTAGACGGAGAGGCAATGGAGAAGAGACCTGATTGCCTTACTTCCCAGCCTTATATAGAATTTACATAAGGCAGGAAACTTTTGTTCCCAGTCTGACCCCCCACGCCTTCTTAATGGAAAAACACTGAAAGCCCAAGATGGGGGTCTAGTACCAGGTGACCCAATCACCCGACCCCGTAGTGTCAGGGGGAGGGATAGCTCAGTGGTTTGAGCATTGGCCTGCTAAACCCAGGGTTGTGAGTTCAATCCTTGAGGGGGCCACTTGGGGATCTGGGGCAAAATCAGTACTTGGTCCTGCTAGTGAAGGCAGGGGGCTGGACTCGATGACCTTTCAAGGTCCCTTCCAGTTCTAGGAGATGGGATATCTCCATTAATTATTATTATTATTATAGTGTCAAAGCAGCAACTCAGGAAGCTCCTTAGGAACGTGGGAGATTAGTACCTTCAAAGTTCTATTGTCCTTCTTAAATGGCTCATTCAGGCTGATGTCCTACTGTCTGGTGGGCATTCCCCCAACTACACGCACAGTTGTAATTGTTACATAGTCAATATCCCTAACTTCAGATACAGAAATGATATATGTGTACATATTGGATAATCACATTCAGCAAATCATAACCTTTCCAATAATACCTTACTTGACCCATCTTGCATAAAACATACCTTAGTTATGCCATAGTCATATCATAACAATACTTCTGTAAAGAACGTGGGGTGTAACATCACAGCACCTTATTTCAATTTAATTTTTCAGGCTTCAACTTCCAACTATTAGATCTAGTTCTGCCTTTGTCTGCTAGATCGAAGAGCCCTCTGCTATCAGAAATCTCTTATATGCCGGAATCAAATCATCTCTGAGCCTTCCCTCTGATAAGCTAAATAAATTGAGCTCCCTTAGCCTGTCAGGAATTAATTCACTTGTGGTACAAACCTCGGGAACATAAGTCAGCTTGTAATTTTCACACGAGTTAGTTGGGTCATTACAAAACCTAAAACTAATTTCCCCAATACACCTCTACCCCGATATAATGTGACCCAATATAACACGAATTCTGATATAACGCGGCAAAGCAGTGCTCCGGGGGAGCGGGGCTGTGCACTCCGGCGGATCAAAGCAAGTTCGATATAACGCGGTTTCACCTATAATGCAGTAAGATTTTTTGGCTCCCGAGGACAGCGTTATATCGAGGTAGAGGTGTACTAATTTCCCCCTACTGTTACCCCCCACCTTCTTGTCAACTGTCTGAAATGGGCCACTCTCATTACCACTTCAAAAGTTATTTTTCCTCCCTTGGTATCCTGCTGTCAATTGAATTGTCTCGTTAGACTGACCTCACACTTGGTAAGGCAAATCACATCTTGTCATGTATTTATATGTGCTCCTGTATTTTCCACTTCATGCATCTGATGAAGTGGGTTCTAGCCCACGAAAGCTTATGCCCAAATAAATTTGTTAGTCTCTAAGGTGCCACAAGGACTCCTCATTGTTTTTGCTGATACAGACTAACACGGCTACCACTCTGAAACAGGTCAAGTTAAAGATTAGTGGGGAGCCCAGGGCCTGATTTCTAAAGGTATTTAGATACCTACAAATACAGATAGATGCCTAGTGGGATTCTCAAAAGCACTTGGCTGTGTATGACATTCTCTGGCCTGAGATATGCAGGAGGCCAAAGTGAGCAGAGTTGTCCTTTCTACACTGAATATCTATTACTATGTGCTACAGAGGCATTTCAACATGAAACACAAGGAGACCCCATTTTGTACAGGATAAAATTAACGGTTTCCCAAGAATGGCCTAAAGGGAGAGGAGAGTTAGGGTATGTCTACACTACCCGACGGATCGGCGAGTAGTGATCGATCTATCGGGAATCGATTTTATCGTGTCTAGTGTAGACGCGATAAAATCGATCCCCGAGTGCTCTCCCATTGACTTTGGTACTCCACTGCCGTGAGAGGCGCAAGCGGAGTTGATGGGGGAACGGCAGCTGTCGACTCAGCACCGTGCACATGGTACGTAGACCTAAATACGTCGACTTCAGATATGCTATTCTCATAGCTGAAGTTGCGTATCTTAGGTCAATCCCCCCTCCCATTGTAGACCAGGGCTAAGACTCCAAACTGAGACCCTACTGGCCTTCTCGGGAGTAAATCATGAAGGAGGACACTGTTCTGCAAGGAGGAGGAGGGGGACCTCATCAGCAAGGCTGAGAAACCAAATGCTTGGTACATGTATAGCAATTACCTAGATATGGAACAACGTAAGCAAAGGACAAGAGATACTTCATTGTAGCCAGGGACAAGTGTTCAGATAACATTGTAATTGTATATCCTACATGGAATTGTAAACATCAGCGAGGCTCCGTGGTCAGGAAAATTCAGAGACCACGGCAAAGGCTAGGGGAGAGCCAACCAGAATTTAACAAGACCAGCTGTTCACCCCATACCAGCCCTGAAAGGGTTAAGGAAGCACGGAAAGGATCAGACAGTGTGATCGGCCCCACAAGAGGGGATTAGGCTGGAGGAGCAACCCCTGACTGGAGGGTGAAGCTCGGCTGAGCAGGTGTGAGCTGGGCTAGTATGAAGCCAGGAAGCTGGGCACTCAAAAGGTGGCAATGAGGAAGCCTGCAGCCACCCTTGGTGCATTGAAGAGGGAAGGAGGGAACCCTGGGAAAGAGCAAGACCCTGGGAACCTGGCCCTGAAGGAAGGGTGTATACTCCAAAGGGGAAACGCCATAGTGGCATGGCCGGGGTGAGGATGGGAGTCACAAAGAGGAAGCTGCAGCTCCTGGAGTGAGAGAGGGTCCGCAGCATGAGAGAGAGGACAATGGGGTGGAGAGACCACCGGGAGAGGCGTTGGACATGGAAGAGAGCTATTGCCCAGGGCAGCCGGAATGAGGTGCCACCTGCAGTGGGTGAGTACCCGGGACACCCCCGTTTGTGGTTAATGATTTTTACCAATACTCTCAATCCATGGAACAAAGACAAGTAGCAGCATGATGCTTACCTCTCATCAAAATCACACTTTGCAAGGTGGAGAACCCCAACGGTTCTCATCTCTGGTAACCCAGCCCAGCACTGACCCCGGGTAACCCAGGCCAGTATGAACCACAGGCTTGACAAGGTCAGACTTGACAAAGCCCTGGCTGGGATGATTTAGTTGGGGATTGGTCCTGCTTTGAGCAGGGGGTTGGACTAGATCAGGGGTTGGCAACCTTTCAGAAGTGGTGTGCTGAGTTTTCATTTATTCACTCTGATTTAAGGTTTCACGTGCCAGTAATACATTTTAACGTTTTTAGAAGGTCTCTTTTTATAAGTCTATAATATATAACTAAACTATTGTTATATGTAAAGTAAATAAAGTTTTAAAAATGTTTAAGAAGCTTCATTTAAAATTAAATGAAAATGCAGAGCCCCCCCAGACCGGTGGCCAGGACCTGGGCAGTGTGAGTGCCACTGAAAATCAGCTTGCGTTGCCGCCTTCGGCACGCATGCCATAGGTTGCTTACCCCTGGACTAGATGACCTCCTGAGGTCCCTTCCAACCATGATAATTCTATAATTCTATGATTCTAACCCAGCCCAGTACTGACCACAGGTAACACACTCCAGTACTGGGCATGGGTACCCCAGCCCAGCACTGACCCCGGTTAACCCAACCCTGTACTGACCCTGGGTACCCCAGCCCAGTACTGACCACGGGTAACGTACTCCAGTACTCAAGCATGTCAGAACAGAATTCACAAATGCCTCATTCATTTGAAATTGGTAAAGTTAAAGCAGTACATTGCCTACTGTGAACTTGGTAATAGATGTGGGATATAGTTATTTCTGTCAATGGAGGGAATAAGCTACACCAGGATAGTTCTGTAGGCCCCTTTATATCATCCACTCTAGTGGTTGTATTAAATTAACTATATTGGTATAAAAACTGTGTGTAGAGCAGGCCCAGGAGCTGCCAGTGTGATACAGGGTTTCCGCCCCAGCTACGCGGACAGCGAAAGCTGACGTGAACACAGGAGGCTCTGGTAGCCCTGCAAGAGCTTACAGCACAGCAAAAGAAAGAACGACATTAATGGGTGGACAGAAAAGTGTGTGTTTCCCACTATATCTCCGTTCTGAGCCCTAAGCCAATTCTAGACTTAGGAGTAAAACTGGAGGAAAGACAAAGGAAACACCTTTTTCCAACAAACCCTGACCGGCGGCCAGGGCTCCAGCGGAGACTCAACGGGCGCCAACAGGAGCCATTGACCCATGACCCTGCGCTGTGGAAAGGGACAGTCAGAGTTACCACATTTACTTGAAACACCTGAGCTCTCCCTGATCCCTAGGGGAGACGGAGGTGAAACCTGGGCTCCTCCAGGCAGAGGCACAGGTAGGAGAGGCTGTGTCAGCACTGGCAGGACCCCTGCTGGTACCCACACTGCGCAGGCCCCCAAGTGCAGGATCACTACAGGCACCAACCCCAGCGGCATCTGGCTGAGGCCACCATGTGATGAGCTGGGAACATGCCTGTTCAGCTGATGAATTCTGTGGGAGATTATGGATCCTGTGCCTGTGTCTGGCTGCAAACTCCATTCTGAATGTGCAGCCTTTTGCCTTCCCTGTGGTCTGTTTGTCTCCATGTGGGGTTGAAAGTTCCAAAAGCTGGTGGTAAAAGACTGACAGTAGAGGGGGATTGACCCTTAAGTAGCCAGTTGTTGGACATCTATCCACCCTAGCCAAAGACTGGTCCCTGCCCAGAACTGGTTTAGCAAAGGCAGGTCACCTTGGCAATGAAATCACCTGGCAGAGGTCTGTGCTCATGTGGGGAAACTGACAAGGGGGGCACCTGACGGGGGCTGATGGTTTCAAAAGGAGAGAAACTGGTCTGCTCGGGGGACCATTTTCTTCAGTTCATGTGGAAGAGAGAGAAGCCACCAGGCAGGGGCGGCTCTAGGCACCAGCAAAGCAAGCAGGTGCTTGGGGCAGCCCATTTGCAGGGGCGGCAGCCGGCAGGGAGCCAGCATGGGAGCAGAGAACCAACAGGGGGCCCTGGGAGCTGTAGTTCCTTGGTTAGCTCCCTGCCTATAGAGCCAGCCCTGGATCAGGGAAAGAACTACATTTCCCAGCATTCCCTTGGGCGCTATCAACAGGAAAGGGAGGGGGAGGGAGTATGGTAGCTGAACCCTCATGCTGCAGCTTGCTGTGAATGGAGAGCTCACTGCTAGAATGGGGTGGCACTGTGAACGGGGAACAAGTGTGCCCAAGGAGTAGAAGGCTTTGCCCTAGATATCCCCTTCAGAAGACATCCCCAGCCTGGATTAGGGATACTGGTGTGACCCCAAAGAAAGAATTGGGTGGACTAAAGGGACAGTGCCCCTCTCTATCTGAAGCCTAGCAAGGGAGGTACATGGATCCCACTAGAATTTAAAATGAAAAGTAAGGGAGGGGAGGCTCTGGACCTGGGCAGCTTTAGATACAGTACCAGGAACGTAGGAGGATTTCCACTTCTGAGCCATGGAAGCAGAAATTGACTTTTCCTTTCCAGATATAGCTAATATTCAGAAAGGGAATCTAGCACCTGCCTTCCAGATTTGAACACCTCAAAATTCAGGAGTGCTCAAGCTCAATTTGGGCAGCTGTTACTTCATTTCTCCCAAATCAAATATACTGATCCACTGTAACTTGCTGTAGAAAAAGTAGGATAAAATTGAGCAAGAAATGCTTCCCAGTGGTTATTAGGACTGGAATTGCTATTTTCAACAGCCATTGCCATTATTTGTTCAAAAGGAAGACAGTGATATTTCATTGGCAAATTCCCCATAGAAACAAAGAGTGGAACAAAAGAATAATAAAGGCACCTCAACTTTTCCTCATTTATGGAGGACAGTCTTATAATATGCATCCAGATATCCTCCAATCACACAAGCTGAAAATTGTTCCACTTTACTAGAATTCTGTAACCATATGGGAACCAATCCTGTCTGTGTTCTGTGCACATCTAAAATTCCTGCTGAATGACCCGCCCTGGGAGCGAGTTACTAGTGACCCAGGGCTGGGGTGGAAGGAGGGTGCAGTTGGCGGGGGAGAGCCCAGGGCTGGGGCGGCAGGGGGTGCGGGTGGAGAGCCCAGGGCTGGGGCGGCTGGGGGTGTGTGGGTGGGGGGGCACTGGTGGGGGGGATGAGGGGAGCCCAGAGTTGGGGCAGCAGGGGGTGCGAGTGGGGGGGGAGAGCCCAGGGCTGGGGCGGCAGAGGGCTGCGGGGGGTAGACCAGGGCTGGGGTGGGGGGCAGCCAAACATTTTTTTGCTTGGGGCGGCAAAAAACCTAGAGCCGGCCCTGCTACCAGGCAACAGCTTACATGAGGATGGGACACCTGGCCTGCTCATACAGTGCAGGACCCATAGTTCCCCATGGACTCACAAAAGACTGGTGAGCTAGAAAGTGAGAAACTTTGCATTTTGGATACTTTATTGTTCGGTATGATCTGCGCTCTCCTGCGTTTTCCATGATTAAATGCGAAGAGCCCAAAGATGCTCGACTGCCTCACGTGTCCATGCGTGTTGACTGCTTCACAACTGCTGCGTGCCCCTGAGAGAGCTAAACTGTGAACCAGGATCTGGCCAGCCGCTGGGGGAGTTCTGGGAGAGCGGTGTGTTTAGTGCTTGGGAGTCCGAAGGGTCAGTGTTGCACCCAGGGGCTAGCTGGCTGCACAGTGAGTTCTGACACTTGGAGGAGGGTGCCAGATAGAGGGTCTATGCCCGGAGAGGGAGTCCCAGCAGGGACCCAGACACGGGGGCAGTGGCTGGACTGGTCAGGTTCCAGGTGCTTGAAATGCCCAGGAGATCCAGGGCACAGAGGCTTGGATTCCCTCAGAGCCGTGCTCATGCGTAGCCAGGAAGAGGCGCTCGCTAGCATTTGTGATGACAATATAATCAGCCTGAAGTAGCCATGTCCTGTGAAAGCCAGCCCAGAACCTCCAGCCTGGAACAAGCCCAGCTGGCCCAGCAGAGCGCTTGCCCACGTTGGTGTCTCTCAAAGTGAGGCATTAGTGGAAATACAGTGGCCCCTGGGGAGGAAGTGAAGCGGGGGAGTTACCAAGTGCCTCGCGTAGGAGTGCAGGTTTGCATGTCAGACTGCCTTGGGTGAACCAGATGTTATGGGAAGGCTGAGTAGAGTCAGCCTGGGCCGGACACTCTTGCCTTCTCTCTTGCCCACTTCTGAGTCCATTGGTGAACATTACACTGCATGCATCCCTCTGTGGCCTACAGCCGGGGGGAAAGATTCCCAAAGCACAGCCCTCTCTATGGGGAGCCCCGCACAGATGCTAATGTGCTCTGGAATAATCATCATCCGGGCTCCCACAGGCAGCATTTGAAGGGCGGGGCTACGTTAAATGCTGCCAGGGAGAAGTGGCCCTCCATTCATGGGCTCCATGGAATATCCAGTTTCCACGGGCAAGCGCAATTTTCCAGCAATTTTGCTCCACTAACAAGGACAACGAGTACCCCTTCGTTTTTCCTTAAGAATGATCATGTTCATTTCTGAAATCAGAGGGCCACAGAAGTGACTAGGAAAGAGCTGCGTGGTTAGAGCTGGTGCACTCCGCCAGGAAAGGATGCAGGGATGCTCCCAACAGCACGGGGATCGCTCCCTTCCCAACAGGCCAGCGACTGATCACTCGCTCATGCTCTCTCTCTCTCTAGCCTGATCCTATTCCCATTGAAGGGAATGGCAAAAATCCTGGGGCCTGATTCTCCATTGCCCTGCACCTCCATTGCAGCTACACCAGTGCAAAGTGAGTGCAAAGCTGCCAGAAGTATCTAAGTAAAACCATTTTACACCCACTCTGCACTGGTGTAAGTGATGACGCAAGGTGCAGGCAACAATATTGTCTTCAGTGGGCCAGGATCAGATTTGAAGGCTGCAACTTCACTAGAAATGCTGCAGTTCTGCAGCTGTGCTGCTGTAGTGCCAACGTATTCACTACCTACACTGACGGGAGGGGTTCTCCTGACAGGGGTTCTCCTGTCACCGTAGGGAGTCCACCTCCCCGAGAGGCAGCAGCTGGGCCAACTGAAGAATTCTTCCATCGACCCAGTCCTGTCCACACTGGGGGTAGCTCAGGGGTGTGGATTCTTCACTCCCCTGAGCGACGTAGCTGCATCGACCTAACTTTTTAGTGTAGACCTGGCCTAAGGCACCATCAGGCCCCACAGTGTTGTATGGACAGATTCTGCTATCATGAAATGCAGTGTAAATCCAGAGTAGCCATTCACAGATTCATAGCCATGGCCTTCATTAGCTGGAGGGACACATTCAAGTCAGTGAGTCACTCCAGAACATAAGAACGGCCATACTGGGTCAGACCAAAGGTCCATCTAGCCCAGTATCCTGTCCTCTGACAGTGGCCAATGCCAGGTGCCCCAGAGGGAATGAACAGAACAAGGAATCATCAAGTGATCCATTCCCTATTGCCCATTCCCAGCTTCTGGCAAACAGAGGCTAGGGACACCATCCCAGCCCATCCTGGCTAATAGCCATTGATGGACCTATCCTCTGTGAATGTATCTAGTTCTTTTTTTAACCCTATTATAGTCTTGGCCTTCACAACATCCTGTGGCAAGGAGTTCCACAGGTTGATTGTGTGTTGTGTGAAGAAATATTTCCTTTTGTTTGTTTTAAACCTGCTGCCTATTAATTTCATTGGCTGACCCCTGGTTCTTGTGTTATGTGAAGGGGTAAATAACACTTCCTTATTTACTCTCTCCACACCAGTCATGATTTTATAAACCTCTATCATATTCCCCCTTAGTTGTCTCTTTTCCAAGCTAAAAAGTCCCAGTCTTATTAATTTCTCCTCATATGGCAACCGTTCCATACCCCTAATCATTTTTGTTGCCCTTTTCTGAACCTTGTGCAAGTCCAATTTATCTTTTTTGAGATGGGGCAACCACATCTGCACGCAGTATTCAAGGTGTGGGCGTACCATGGATTTATATAGAGGCAATATGATATTTTCTGTCTTATTATCTGTCTTAATGATTCCCAACATTCTTGAGTGGATGATTTCAGAGAACTATCCACAATGACTCCAAGATCTCTTTCTTGAGTGGTAACAGCTAATTTAGACCCCATCATTTTATATGAATAGATGGGATGACACTGAGAGTGACACTGCTGTGCCTGAGGGCAGAGTTTGGCCTGTTGCCCGCACATCTTCCCAAGTCTGAGGCCTGGTCTACACCTAACACTTAGGTTGCCCTAGCTATGTCATTCAGGGGCATGACAAATTCTCACTTCAGAGAGATGTGAGTTAGGCAGACCTAAGCCCCGGTCTAGACATAGCTAGATCAATGAACCTAGCTATCACCTCTCAGAGCAGTGGATTAATGATCGTTATGGAGAAAGTGCTTCTGTTGATGTAGGAAGCGTCTACACTATAGCATCACAGTAGCACAGCTGCAATGCCATAGCTGTGCCACTGTAGCATCTGTAGTGTGGACATAGCCTGAGCCTGCTCCCTGACTGCCTTGCACCAGATCCTAGGGGTGTAAAATGCCCCCGTCCTCCTCCATCCAGATGGCAGCATTGTAGGAGCACTCTGCTGCCCTGTGGCCACTGACACCTGTGCAAGGCAGTGCCAAAGCAGGCCCAGTGCTTGTAGCTGGTGCTCGGCACTCTGCTGCCAGTGACTTTTCTCATGCTCTGAACATGGTCCAAACAGTAACATCTTTTCAGGGTGGAAAAGCTGGGGCAGTCCAGAGAGGAAGATGGGGTAGCCGAGAGAGGAAGATGGGGCAGCACAGAGAGGCAGGAAATAGATGTCAAATGAAAATAAATGAAGATTCTTTTCTGATATTCCCCACGGGTGCTCTGAGGCAGGCTGAAGAAAGGATGCAGAGACTCCCTACACATCTGGCTTTGCTGGGACCCCACTGTGGCCCCAAGTCCCACTCCAGAAGCACAGTGGGTCCTGTGCAGCTTCATGATCACGTTCTCGGAGGATGACAGCCTGAGCAGAGAGGTGCTGACCTCTGGGACACACTCAGCTGAGTCACTCTCATTGAAACAAGAACGTCCACATCAGCTACTTCTTCAATGCCCGAAGCCCCTTTGCAGAGGCAGCAGAGCTGTGCTGAGCTCACTGCAGTGACTTCGACCCGAGAAGCAGGAGAACCGGACCTGGGGGGTTTCAACACACCCCCATTCCAGGAAAATTAACTACACTTTACCAAGCAGTGACCCCACTGAAATCCAGGGTCCTAATCTGGATGCTGCCCAGTCCCTGAACTGTGGCCCCTGGAGACATTTTACCTCCTGGCTGCTGGATGAGCATCTTTTCAAAGGTGTAGCAAGAGCCACTCTCCAGCACAGAAGGTTCTTCCCCAGGCCCCTGGAGGCATTCGGCCATTCACATGCCTATGCCTCTAGCCCCTCCAGGGCTGGCAGTGTGCCTCCTCCCTTTCCCTCTCCCTCTCCCCAGCATCACTGTGGCCCCTGAATCCAGCTACCTGATTATTCTTGCTCAGTGGAAACAACCTGCAGCCCCTAACATTGTGCACTAGGGTGAGTGTCTCAGAAATCCCCACATCTCAGAAGAAGCTGTTTCACGCTGGGAAGGGAAGCTCTGGAATGGCTCAGCAGCGACTGGAATCCCGTTGGGACCTGCTCTGCTGACCCGTGACTCCAGATTCTGTCCGAGGCTCTCAGAGAGTGCAGAGAAGCCAGGATTTCACTTTGCTTGCAACCCTCCCCCTCCTTCGACTTGCCTTAGGGGTGCTGGGAATGTTGGGGGAAGGGCAGAGGGGGATGGGTGGGTATTGTACATCAGGGCTGGATGCGCTTCTATAAACTGTACTTTGTGAGCCTTTTAAAAAAACAAACTGCACATTTCTAAGGCCTGATGCTGATCTCATTCACCATGTGTAAATCACAAACAATTCAGTGTGACCCTCCCCCCCAAAAGTACAATCAAACAGTAAGAACGAGCACAAGGCAAGGAGTCCGGCAACACTCCAGAGGTGTGAGAGGCCACATGCGAACAGGCTAAATCCCTGCCCTCCTGCCAGCAAGAGGTGTTTACTGGGGGATGTATCAGGGAGCATCCCAGCTCCTCAGCCATCCTGCCCCACATGGGCAGAGTCACTCAGAGCTGAGACATCCCACTCTGCACCCTTCCCTACAGCACCTTATGACGGTAAGGCCAGAACTTGGCCCTCAGATTGTGCTGGCTAATAAATACACTCCTGCAGCTTCCCAACAACCTCTTAGGGCTTGTCTCCATGGGAAAGTCACTCCAGAGTAAGGCAGGATGTGAATTTGGAGCACTACAACTCTTCCAGAATAGCTCTCTGTGTGAATGCTCATTGCAGAAGAGCTATAGCAGAATAGTTATTCCAGACCAGTTATTCTGGCTAGCCGTGTAGACAGACTCTTGGTCTCAGGACCCTATGGCTAGCCTGCCTGTCAGCCCTGGAACTCTTAAAGACAGAGATCTGTGCGCTGTGACAGATCCAGCTATGGCTGCCCTCCTCCAAGAGACACAGAAATCAGAATAAAGTGAGAGGTGAGTCCCTGTTCCTGGACTAGCTGATTACAAGGAAGACAAGAGGATGGGAAATTACAATTCTAGTCCTAAAACAATAACCAGCATATAAATGAATTGAGCAACACGCTGGCCTCAGGCATGGACAAGGAAGCCCAGCAGCTCTCACCACTGAAAGAGGGACTAATGAATAGAGAAACCTTCAGTGTTGCTGCTGCTCAGTGATCCTGTGAGACTCCCCCACCCAGAGGTGAAAGGAAGCCGGTACAACCCGGTGCGCCGTACTGGACCAGCTTCCCCAGGTGGCAATTTAAAGGGCCTTGGGCTCCCAGCAGCGGCTGGAGCCCCGGGCCCTTTAAATCGCCGCCTGAGCCCTGCTGCCGGAGCCCTGAGGTAGCAGTGGTGGCCAGGAGCTCCGGCAGTGATTTAAAGGGCCAGGGGCTCCCAGCCGCCGCTACCGCAGTGGAGTCCCAGGCTCCTTAAATTGCCAACGGAGCCCCGGGGTCCTGGCTGCCGCCGCTACCCCAAGGCTCCGGCTACGGGGCTCGGGCAGCGATTTAAAGGGACTGGGGCTCCAGCCGCCACTACCGCCCTGGGCCCTTTAAATCTCCACCAGCTCCGGCAGCGGGGCTCGGGCAGCGATTTAAAGAGCCTGGGGTGGTAGCAGCAGGCAGAGCCATGGGCCCTTTAAATTGCTGCCCGAGCCCTGCTGCCGCTACCCCAGGGCTCCGGCAGCATGGCTCTGGTGGCAATTTAAAGGGCCCAGGGCTCTGGCCGCCACTACCATCCCAGGCCCTTTAAATTGCCGCCGGAGCCCCCTCCGCCTCTGGAACTGGTAGCTCTGGCAGTGATTTAAAGGGCCCCGGGCTCCCAGCTGCCAGTACCGCAGCCGGAGCCCAGGGCCCTTTAAATCTCGATTTAAAGGGCCCTGGGATCGAAAAGCTCCGCCTCTTCTGGTTGAGGCCATGCCCCTTCCAGTTGAGGCCCCTCCCCCTGCTCAGGACTCCGTCGTACCAGTAAGTCCTTTAACTTACTTTCACCCCTGCCCCCACCACAAGTGGGTATGAGAAAACCTCTTGGGGCAGGGGGTTAAACTCAAGCTTCCTGTAGGAGACAATGGGCCAGATTCCAGGCTGCTGTAACTCCACTGATGTCAGTCCCTAGAGATGAACTTGGCCCAGATGGTCACTTTCTGCAATTGGTGTAGTTAACCCTTATATGGTGTATTTACCTTTTCATCCTGACGGGCCATCTTCACACATCAGAAAAGCCCAAACACCATCGTTTCTCCTTTTTGCGGGTCATCTTTAAACATTTAAACCAACTCTTTTTGTTGTATTGCAACAAGCCAGATTTTGTCTTTAATTTTCTAGTTTTCTCTCTACTGCTATAATATTGCCAAGCAAATATATCGGGTTTTTTCTAGGTTTTGGATGCCTTGATTTGAGTCGCAGAATGGCTAGATGCAGCAGCTACAAGTGTACACCTTGAAGAGAAAACCTCAGCTCTAGCCTAGGGAAAGTAAGATCCAACAGCTCTCTGGACACTTGGACACAAAGGAAGCCATTGCAATCTACCACTCCAAAGAATGGTTAGTGAGAATCAGCAGCAGAGAGAGAGTCAAATGACCTGACACGTTCAAGGCCCTGTCATACATCCCTGAATAAACTGTTTTCTAGGCATGCATTTCAAAACTTGGACCCAAAGTTACAGGCACATTCACACAACTGTGCATGTAAAATTCATGCTGTGCATGCTAGTCTGGTGGTTGTGTGCACATGTGCAGAGTTTTGGCCCTAACTAGCACTCTTACCTGACATTCATGTGATTTTTACAAATATGCATATACATATCACTCTATTTACAGACACACAGTGCATAGAGGCAGGGGGGCACCGTTCTGCTCTGCCTTGTGCAGCTGTGCAAAGCAGCAGAGAGAAGATCCAGGGAGCATCTCCATCCCCAGACACACCCACACAGCACCAGGCCAGGATCCCTTCCTAGCCATCTCTTGAGTGATCTACATGGTACCTGCATGAGGAAGCAGCCAGGGCCCATGCTGTGTCAGACAGGACACCCTGGAGGGTGTATGCATTGCTCTCTTTTCGGAGCTGCCGTAGCTGCATTGCAGAGCATGGTCCTGCTTGCTGCTCTGTGCCTTCCTGCCCATTAGTAGCCAGGAGGGCTAGGAAGCTGCCCTACTGCTGACTCCACTCCACTCTCTCCCTCCAAGGCCAGGACTTTGCCCTGAAGGTTTACGTGGCTTGTATTTTTTACAATGGCTAACTCACAGATCACCATGGAAGTAAACTTTTAGCAAGCTGCCTGGTCTGGAGTATCTTGCAGCCTGCAGTTCTGGCCATATTTGTCACAAGCCATGCAGAGTTGAAAGCTGAGAAACTTTCCACCTCACCTCTTCCAGTGATTTATTAAAGTCATCTCAACTTGGAGCTCTGTTGGAGCAAGGATGACATTCCCACGTATTGGAGACCCCAGTCTCCAGCCATGGAAGGAATATGAGCAGCCAAGACCTCTATTAAAGGCACAGACTTTTAATCGTTCTGTTGAAATTAAATCCCTGGTTAGCTGTGGCCTGCTAGCCCTGCTGCCAAGCGAAATATGGATTCCAGGCTACCCAGCACTGGCAGATTGCTGCAAAGTGGCGAATGGCTCTTGTAAAACAGACTCAGAACTGCTTTACAATCTGGCCTGACCCAGACGTCTAGCCAGTTTAGATTCTAGTGAACAGTGATTCTCTCAAACGCAAGTAAAAGGGGCGTGGCAGCCTTTCAAGGAGTGGACATTTTACTAAATAAAAATGTGACTCAGAAAGCTGGTCTGGCGTCTAGACAAGGGGCGATTTACCCCCAGTTTAAAAAAATCAAATCAAATGTTGTTTCAGGCCATGTAGGTCTGTGCACAACTTCTCTCGGTCTGCCTCTCGTGAGAGTGAGGCTATGTCTTCACTACAGGGGCGGGGTCGATTTAAGATACGCAAATTCAGCTACGCGAATAGCGTAGCTGAATTCGACGTATCGCAGCCGACTTACCCCGCTGTAAGGACGGTGGCAAAATCGACCTCCGCGGCTTCCCGTCGACGGCTCTTACTCCCACCTTCGCCGGTGGAGTAAGAGCGTCGATTCGGGGATCGATTGTCGTGTCCCGACGGGACGCGATAAATCGATCCCCGAGAGGTCGCTTTCTACCTGCCGATTCAGGCGGGTAGTGTAGACCTAGCCTGAGACATCTGGCTGAGGTCCTGGCAATGCGTGGCTCTTCGAGGTCACAAGCGGGAGCAGGCAAGGCTGGGAGTGAGGGACAATGCGTCTCGGTGCTCTCCACCAGGCCGCATCGCTCTTCCTCAGGCTGTTTGCCTTGGCACATTGACTCTTCTGCTGGTGCTTGCCCCGGAGGATGTGCTAGTTGTTTCTAAGGGGTGAGGAGTTCTACCCAGGCCCAAGCTCTGGTTCTGTGGACGCCTCCAGGACCTCCAGGTTCTGTGGACGCCTTCAGTAGAGCAGGTAAAAAACACATTTCTTTTCCTCCACAGAAAATTTTGATTTTTTTTTTGGCAGAAATTCAAATACAAAAAAAGTTCATCCTACACCTAAAAATGTCTGAAATCCAAAATAATCTTGGCAGTGGAGGGAGTGTACCATGGGAATTTCTGGTGAGGGTGGAACATGGGAGATGTAGTCCACCCGGGAGCCTTGCCCCATAGAGGAGAATGGGCAGATGAGGGAACCAAACTACAAATCCCATGAGGCATTGCAGCAGCTTTCCCAAACTGAAATATTTTCATTTTCACACATTCAATTTTTCAAAGAAAAAATGAAATTTCCAATGAAAACAGAGACTTTTCATGAAAACTTGCATTTTGTCAAACACCAATTTTCCATGAAAAACACTTTTGATGGAATATTATTGTCCAGTTCTCCCGCTTGGCCATGGGAGCTGGATCCCAAGATAATGGCACTGTGGTCTCCTGGAGCCTGGGTGCGGATCTGAAAATTGCAATCACCAGAAGTCTGGACACTTCTTTGCGTGATGGCAAAATGGAAAATATTCCTTCTACTTTACTACAGAACAAATATGTCTTATAGATCCTGAAAACAAGGCTTCCGGGCAAGCCACAGGGCCTGATTCTCCACTCGCTTACCCCCGTGTAAATCAGGAGTAATGACAATGAAATTAGCTGAAGCATACTGAGGTAAGTCTGGAGGATGGGATAGAAGAATTGGACCTGTAAACTCTTCTAGTTTGGTGGCTACCAATAAGGCTTCATAAACCAAAAGATTAAAATGAGAGCCACCAAAATGTGGCTGGCCACTGCTCTAGAGAGTGTTTGAATAAGATTGTGCTGAAAAGTTTTTGAGATGTGGTTAAGAGATTTAGATTTCAGCAATTTCAGATTCCCTTCCAGCAGCTAGACCTCTACCTTCAAGAAAACCGAGTTCTAACACCTACCTCAGAACTATTCAGATTACATAAGCAGATGTAGCAGTAAAAAACTAACCCACCAAAAGTCCCTGACAGCAGTCAGGTGCTCAGATAATCCTGACTATCAAGGATCCTGTGATGAGTTATATGCAGATTGTACTCACTAACTATTCAACAGGGGGAAAATCAAGACAGTTAGACATACTTTGGGTCTGACTTTGGTAGTTCTGATTCCAACTAGACTACACTGGAAGAACGTTGGAAGCAGGAAGCCTGCCAAAGAGGCAGTGAGGCCACTAGAGAATGAAGGTATTAAAGGAGCAATCAAGGAAGACAAGGCCATTGCAGAAAATGAATTTTTTGCCTTGGTCTTCACTGCAGAGGATGTGGGGGAGATCCCTACTCAGAGCTATCCTTTTTGGGTGACAAATCGGAAGTCCTGTCCCACACTGAGGGGTCAACAGAAGAGGTTTTAGAACAAACCGATAAAGTAAACAGTAATAAGTCACCACGACCACCAACTCTTCTCCTATGAGTAGTCCTGGCTTTCCCAGTGGGATTACAGTATACAGTAAGTGTTTGCAGGATTAATCACTATATCCCCATCACAATGAGCCCCTCTGTTTAATACTCTTTTCAACATCTCATTGTTACAGACACTGTCTCGGAAAGTCAAGTCTGTCTCCTCAGCAAGTTGAACAGCAAATCAAGATTAAAGAGAGCAAGTGAAATAATTTTTTTAAAATGGGAAAATATTTTTAATATCATAAAAGGAATGAGGAAAAATGCAGAGAAAAATCTTTTTAAAAATCCTTACTCGCTTTTGGATTCAGAGTGCTTTGCTTAGTGCGCAGTTCAAACACATTAATGTTCCAGCTTTTTTTAGCAGTGAGTTTCTATAAAACCTTTAGCTATGCACCCTCTCTTTGTCAGTTAATCTGCTTGCTTCCTTTCAGTTCAGTTATTTGTACATTTATGGATCTTTTTCAATTAAGGGTTAGTAAAGTCAAATTTGATTTGGGCAAAATTATGTTAAAAACTCATATATCAGTAAAGGAACCAACCACAAGGAGGACTTTTCTTTGAAAACAGACTAAAAATGTAACGTATTTCCAGGAATTTCACAAGAGCATCATCTGGAAAGTAGTACCACCAACTCTTCCATATGTTTTTTCTTAAACCTCTGAAACAAATCAAAACTTCAAAACCATTTCTTAAAACATTTGAATAAAACCCCCATAACCTACTAATGTCCATTCCAGATAAAGGTCTGCCATGCAAAATATGGCAAAATAAGGCAAGAGCCTTCTGCATTTGCTGCTGGTAACAAGACAGACCAGTTTAACTCAGAGGTCCAAGATCAACTGTCTACAAAATGAACGAGGAGTACTTGTGGCACCTTAGAGTCTAACAAATTTATTTGAGCATAAGCTTTCATGGGCTAAAACCAAGGCACCAAAGAAAGGTTGGGGAAATAAGAGCACAAAGTTAAAAGCGTCCATTTATTGCCCTCACTTTTGTTCCTGCCATTGTTGGTAATACTTTGATCTCAGTCTTTACAACAGGAGTCACATGTGAGGAGTACACTAGCCAGGGAGCTGCCTTGATCTGTTAAAGAATCATGGAATCATAGAATCATAGAAGATTAGGATTGGAAGGGACCTCAGGAGGTCATCTAGTCCAACCCCCTGCTCAAAGCAGGACCAACCCCAACTAAATCATCCCAGCCAGGGCTTTTTCAAGCCAGGCCTTAAAAACCTCTAAGGAAGGAGATTCCACCACCTCCCTAGGGAACCCATTCCAGTGCTTCACCACCCTGCTAGTGAAATAGTGTTTCCTAATATCCAACCTAAACCTCCCCCACTGCAACTTGAGACCATTGCTCTTTGTTCTGTCACCTGCCACCACTGAGAACTGCTGAGCTCCATCCTCTTTGGAACCCCCCTTCAGGTAGTTGAAGGCTGCTATTAAATCTCTCCTCACCCTTCTCTTCTGCAGACTAAACAAGTCCAGTTCCCTCAGCCTCTCCTCATAAGTCATGTGCCCCAGCCCCCTAATCATTTTCATTGCCCTCCGCTAGACTCTCTCCAATTTGTCCACATCCTTTCTGTAGTGGGGGGGCCCAAAACTAGAAGCAATACTCCAGATGTGGCCTCACCAGTGACAAATAGAGGGGAATAATTACTTCTCTCGATCTGCTGGCAATGCTCCTACTAATGCAGCCCAATATGCCATTAGCCTTCTTGGCAACAAGGGCACACTGCTGACTCATATCCAGTTTCTCATCCACTGTAATCCCCAGGTCCTTTTCTGCAGAACTGCCGCTTAGCCAGTCGGTCTCCAGCCTGTAGCGGTCCATGGGATTCTTCCATCCTAAGTGCAGGACTCTGCACTTGTCCTTGTTGAACCTCATCAGATTTCTTTTGGCCCAATCCTCCAATTTGTCTAGATCACTCTGGACCCTATCCCTACCCTCCAGCATATCTACCTCTCCCCCAGCCTGACAATCTAGACAGCTTTCTATCCACCTTATAGTCCATTCATCAATCCAGACTTTTTTAACTTGCTGACAAGAATACTGTGGGAGACCGTATCAAAAGCTTTGCTAAAATCAAGATATATCACATCCACTGCTTTTCCCATATCCACAGAGCCAGTTATCTCATCATAGAAGGCAATCAGGTTGGTCAGGCATGACTTGCCCTTGGTGAATCCATGTTGACTGTTCTTGATCACCTTCCTCTCCTCCAAGTGCTTCAAAATGGTTTCCTTGAGGACCTGCTCCATGATTTTTCCAGGGACTAAGGTAAGGCTGACTGGTCTGTAGTTCCCCGGGTTCTCCTTCTTCCCTTTTTTAAAGATGGGCACTATATTTGCCTTTTTTCAATCGTCTGGGACCTCCCCCAATCGTCATGAGTTTTCAAAGATAATGGCCAATGGCTCTGCAATCACATCAGCCAATTCCCTCAGCACCCTCGGATGCATTCGATCCGGAACCATGGACTTGTGCATGTCCAGTTTTTCTAAATAGTTCTTAACCTGTTCTTTCACTACTGAGGGCTGCTATTCACCTCCTCCCCACACTGTGTTGCCCAGGACAGCAGTGTGGGTGCTGACCTTGTCTGTGAAGAGCGAGGCAAAAAAAGCATTGAGTACTTCAGCTTTTTCCATATCATCTGTCACTAGGTTGCCTTCCCCATTCAGTAAGGGTCCCACACTTTCCCTGACCTTTTTCTTGTTGCTAACATACCTGTAGAAACCCTTCTTGTTACTGTTCACATCCCTTGCTAGCGGCAACTCCAGTTGTGTTTTGGCCTTCCCGATTACACCCCTGCATGCTCGAGCAATATTTTTATACTGCTCCCTAGTCATCTGTCCAAGTTTCCACTTCTTGTAAGCTTCCTTTTTGTGGCTTACAAGAGGCTTTAGACACATTCTGACCACACTGAAAACAGCTCAGATTGAATCTTTAATGAACCAATTCCACAGCTGATGTGTCTTCACTCCAGACTCCTGGCTTTAATAGACCCTGGTGCACTGAGACATCGGGGCCATGCAGGAATGTGGGTGGAGGATGAGGGGAAAGCTTTGGCCATGCTCTTCCCTACCAGAACTTGTCTTGTTGATTGTGGTGAGAGAAAATGCGCAAGGCACAGCTTGAGTTCTGCCTGGAGATTCACAGGGAAGCCCAAGTACATTGACATACATTGAGGTAGCTCATAATAAAAGAATAAAGGATGTCTGGGGAACTGTGAGCCCCCCATCACAGCCAGGCAACAGTTCAGAACAAATTCTGGAGTCTTGTTCCTTATTTGCTCTGATGTGACTGCACTCTGTCAGGTCTCATCAGACACTGCAGGGTTTCGCTTTCCAGGTGATTAACATAACTCTGGTTTGACCCTCATGCCACACCACATCCCAAGGTGCTGCAGGCAGCCTGGCCAACCCCACACATGCAAAAATCAGGAGTCAGGCCCCCACAATCATAAGATTAGTTTTAAAATGATGAGATTTAAAAAAAAATAATACATGGAAGGTGCTTTTTATTTTGCGTTCTGTCTTTTGACTCGTTGGGGGTCAAGTTTTCAAGCTTTTCTCTAGAACTATTTCAATAATTTAAAAAATGAAAGCTCAAGATTCTGCTGTTTGCACAAGACTCCGGAGGCTGGTGCTTTCAGAAAAATGCTGAATATCACAAGACTCATGATAAAATCACCAGAGTTGGTAACATGGCGTATGTAAGCTGAGGGAGCTGATGGAGCTCTCCTGTGGATTAAGGTTTGGTCCTTGTTTGAACGAAGACAATGGAAGTTCTGCCCTTGACTTCAATGGAGCAGGATCAGCCCAAGAATCATTAAACTTTTGACCCTCTCTTGCAGCCCTTTGCTTGAAAAGAAGCTTGGATTCCTGTTTCTGTGTCGGGAATCTGATGCAAGCAAGTATGCATGTTTCAAATAAACACAAAGTGCCTGCATACATATAACAATAACTGTCATTTGGGCTCAGTGAGTCATGCGTTTTGCCCAAGTGGGATGCTAATGCCTACCTCTAAACAGAGCTACAGCTTCTATGCTGGCCTCCGTCAGGCAGCAAGCCATTGAGGAGGGTTAGTAATAAATATTGGATACGGGGAGGAGTGAGCTGTGAGCACTAAGAAACTGCAAGAGGCATTTGCTGCTGTTCAACCAGTTTAATAGATTCCAAGGCCAGTGATCATCTCTCTGATCTCCTGTATAGCACAGGCCAGAGAACTTCCCCCAAACAATTCCTGTTTGAATTAGAGAAAACCCCAGCCGTTCATGATTTAAATATTGTAAGTGATGGAGAATCGACAATGAACTTCGGTAAATTGTCCCAATGGTTAATGACTCTCACTGTTAAAACTTTACACCTTATTTCCAGTCTGAATTTGTCTAGCTTCAGCTTCCAGCCACTGGATTAAGTTATACCTTTTCTGCTAGACTGAAGAGCCCATTATCAAATATTTGTTCCCCATGTAGGTACTTATAGATTGTAATCAAGTCACCCTTAACCCTTAATGCTCCTTGAGTCTATCACTGTAATGCAGGTTTTCTAATCTTTTAAGCATTCTCGTGGCTCTTCTCTCAACCTTCTCCAATTTATCCACATCCTTCTTGCATTGCAGGCACCAGAACTGGACACAGGATTCCCACAGCGGTCACACCAGTGCCAAATACAGAGGTCAAATAATCTCTCTACTCTTAGTCGAGATTCCCCTGTACATGCATCCAAGGATCACATTCGCCCTTTTGGGCATAGTGTTGCAGTGAGAGCTCATGTTCAGCTGATTAGCCACCACAACCCCCAAATCTCTTCCAGAGTGTCTGCTTCCCAGGATAGAGTCCCCCGTTGTGTAAGTATGGCCGACATTCTTTGTTCCTAGATGTATACATTTATATTTAACTTCATTAAAATATATAGGGTTTGCTTGCACCCAGTTTACCAAATGATCCAGATCGCTCAGTATCAGAAACCTATCCTCTTCAGTATTTACCACTCCCCCAGTTTTTGTGCCATCTGCAGACTTTACCAGTGATGATTTGATGTTTTCTTCCAGGTCATTAATAAAAATGTTAAATAGCAGATGTCCCAAAATGATCCCTGCTGGACCCCACTGAGAACACACCCAACAGATGATGATTCCCCATTTGCAATCACATTTTGAGACCGACCAGTTACATAGTGATAGCACTAGTCTGTCCCTCTCACTGGGTTTTACGTGCATTGAACAAGTCTCTGGCGACATCCGGGATGCAGGGAAATATCATTATCCCTGTTTTCTGAATAGGACCGTGGTGCACGGAGGGGAAGTGAGGGAGGTGGGAACGGGACCTAAAGGAGCACAGAGGGCAATGTTCCCCATTTTACAACAGCCCAGATTCCTTTAAATTGCCCAAATTGCATCCCTGCCTCCCTCGTACGTAGCCATGGGCAGGCAATAGTAAGAATGCACTTTGGCTTCCACTGGAGGAGTCGGTATCCTAACCAATCACATTGCCTTTGTGCACAAGGATTTTTTCAAGCTCAAGGGCCCAGATTCTTGGCTCTGCTAAGGCCACTTTGTGCTGTTTGCACGTTACGTGCACATGGGCCTTGAACCGGCCAGAGAGCCACTGGTATGGAGCTGGCAAAGATGGCATAAGCATGTCTCATACCAGCCACTTACACCAGTGTAAGACGGGTACTGGGGGGACTTGGAATGCACCGGGCTGAGCTGGCGGCATGATGGAGCTGAACCCCGCTATGCCCAAGTCTCTGCTAGCACCACGACCCCTCCTGCTGTGCCTTGTGCTGGGGCCAAGCAACCCTACATCAAAGAACTGCAACCATCTCCCTTTGGCTGGGAGCAGGGCTGGGCCGTGGGGCAGAATCAGGGTCAGGAGGCCTAGCAGCCGCGGGTGACCCTCGCTACATTCACTTTGCAGTCCAGTCACTCCCGTTCCCTCCCTTCTGAGGTGACTCAGAAGATGCCAATAGAAATTGTGTAGGGCAGCAGTTTGTGAACTCGCCAGTCTCCTGGGGCTACCTCCAGGTGGGCTCCAACCTGCGCTGCTCTGAGTCAGGCACACCCTGATCCTCTTGCATGGCTGTGTGCTGTCTGTCTCTGAGTGTCATCTGAACATGCCAGCTTTGCCAGTGCCCTCAAACACTGGTTCTCTCCATTTGCTTCCTTGGCACTGTGGCACCCTTCTGTAAAGAACCCTTCTTCTTTCTTCAATCAGAATGAATCCAGGGCTCTGAGAAATGCTTTTTCTCCCCAAATGGCCCCTTCCTTTCATGAGGTGTCACTGATTGCAGACCCTGTTTAATAACTAATAGCCATGGCATAATTAGTAGTTTTCGAATTAAGGCTGTAGCTGATCCTTCATTCTGATAGGTGAAAAGAAGCAGCCATTAGCTCACAGGAAAGAGCATTTCCAGTGCAGGGCTCAGCTGGGCTGCAGACGCTCTAATGACCCTTTCTTCCCCCCTTGTTAAACCCATTCTTGCTGTTGAAAACCATTAAATAGTTCATTAACGTAATAATCCTTTTAAGATCCTGCATCGCAAATGGATTTGTCAAGCACTGTTCCTGAAGGAGTTAGTCATATTAAATTGTCTTCTACTGTAATGAATTTTATGACAGAGTGTGCCGCTTTGGGAATGATTTATGGCCACCTCTTGCTTTATTAGCTAGTATTGTAAAGTAATTTGTGAATCAGAGGCTCATTTATTTTGCTGAGTCTTTCCTTGTGCGAGAGGAACTTTGTGAAGCAGAGTTGTGAGGAGGCACAGAGCACGATATTGCACTGCCAGGAGAAATATAAGTCGTCTCCTTTCCTGCATTTCTGCAGCCGTGCCCCCTATTCCCTAATCACCCTGACTCCTCTACTGTAGCTATTCTAGATTCAGTTGTTTTTAGCTATTCCCTGTTGACTATAGAGCTGGGCATTGAGGAGTAGCATGGGTCAGAGGGGGAATAATAAGAGGGATGTGTCTTGCGTTAAATCCTATGACACAGAAGAGTCCTGTGTATTTGTACTGGTACCGAGTTCCTGAGTGGACACACCCAAAGTGAGTTGGTACTAAGGGAGAGTAGATCAGGAACTGAGACAGCAGCCACACTACCTTGTGGTGTGTAATCCGCATCACAGCACACAAGCTAAGATGTACTGGGCTGTATCAGGGCTTTTATGGGAGCCCTCCAAGGGGAAGTCATTGGGCTACAGGAAGTAGAGCTGGGGAGCCAGTAGGCAGAGCTCTTCCCTCTGCGTGAACATGTACGGTGGGATTTCTGAAAGAGCCTATGGGAGATAGGAACCTAAAAAGCTAATGAGTGTTGGGCACCTTCCAGAGCCTTCGGATGTCCCACCTGCAGTTAACATTCTAGCATGTTGCTAAGGCCACTGTGCTGTATGGGAGGTACTATACTGTTTTCCAATGAGGTGCAATCCTGGGGTCATTAAAAATCCCAGGGCACTTTTCAGAGGAATTGGGTTAGAATCCCTGTATCATGTTCAAATTCTAACTCAGAAAAGTCAGAGATGGAGAAGAGCTATTAAGTTATCTAGTCCCTCTCCCTGCCAATCCAGGATAAAAGTAACTACATCCTGTTTCCCTAAACTCCCTGGGATAAGGTATGTTGCTTCACTTTGTGTCCTATACTGTCACTGTATACTGTTACCCTTGTTGTGTTCCACCCCAGAGGTAGCAGCATTTCCGTGATGGATGAAGTGAACCCTGCAAACAGTGTGTTAACTTTACGAAATGCTTTGCGATCCTTCAGTATGGAAAGTGCGAAATGTAATGTAAAAAGGGAAAATATTGTTTATAAAATTCATGCAAGCAAAATGGTTAGAGTGCTCTGACGGTGCAGGACCAGCATTGGTCAAAATTTTTCCATTGATGAAATTGTTTCCTGACAAAAAAGTGTTTTTTTCTGGCAAGTATCTGCTTTCCATGGGAAATTCTGAATTTTCATAAAAAAAAATAAAGGCCTGAAAACTGAAATATTTTTGGATGAAAAACAAAATATTTTGTTCTGGAGATGTTGCTGTAGTGTCTCATGGAGGTTGAAAGTCAGTTTCCTCTTTTCCCCGCACTCCTTAATGGCTGGGCTCCACAGCAGGACTACATATCCCATGATGCACCATAGCTGAATAAAAATATTTAATTTTTCAGCCAAAATTTTTGGTATTAAAATTTTTGCTAAAAAAACAAAATTTTCTGCATTTTCTCCATTTTCCAACCAGCCAACTTCCATAACAGGAGAGAGTAAACAGAATGGGCCTGCACACTTTATTGTGTTATAGGGACAATAATGATTCACTAATGATCTGGAGGATGGCGTGGACTGCACCCTCAGCAAGTTTGCAGATGACACTAAACTGGGAGTGGTAGATATGCTGGAGGATAGAGATAGGATACAGAGGGACCTAGACAAATTAGAGGATTGGGCCAAAAGAAATCTGATGAGGTTCAACAAGGACAAGTGCAGAGTCCTGCACTTAGGACGGAAGAATCCCATTCACTGTTACAGACTAGGGACTGAATGGCTAGGCAGCAGTTCTGCAGAAAAGGACCTAGGGGTTACAGTGGACGAGAAGCTGGATATGAGTCAAGAGTGTGCCCTTATTGCCAAGAAGCATAACAGCATTTTGGGTTGTATAAGGAGGGGCATTGCCAGCAGATTGAGGGACGTGATCATTCCCCTCTATTCATCATTGGTGAGGCCTCATCTGGAGTATTGTGTCCAGTTTTGGGCCCCACACTACAAGAAGGATGTGGAAAAATTGGAAAGAGTCCAGTGGAGAGCAACAAAAATGATCAGGGGGCTGGAGCACATGATTTATGAGGAGAGGCTGAGGGAACTGGGATTATTTAGTCTGCAGAAGAGAAGAGTGAGGGGGGATTTGATAGCTGCTTTGAAAGGGGGTTCCAAAGAGGATGGATCTAGACTGTTCTCAGTGGTAGCAGATGACAGAACAAGGAGTAATGGTCTCAAATTGCAGTGGGGGAGGTCTAGGTTGGATATTAGGAAAAACTTTTTCACTAGGAGGGTGGTGAAGCACTGGAATGGGTTACCTAGGGAGGTGGTGGAATCTCCTTCCTTAGAGGTTTTTAAGGTCAGGCTTGACAAAGCCCTGGCTGGGATGATTTAGTTGGGGATTGGTCCTGCTTTGAGCAGGGGGTTGGACTAGATACCTCCTGAGGTCCCTTCCAACCCTGATATTCTATGATTCTATGACTACTAAAGTAAGTAAAGTTACTCATTGTGAAAGTGTTCACAGGATCAGTCTGGCAAGGAGAGGAATGAGAGGATGCAGGCTACAAGAACAAATGAGAGTAATGGTATAGAACAGGCTAGTCACATGGCCTATTTTATCCTACCCCATAAAAAACACTTGAAGACCCTCAAATGTCTGTTCCCTTGCTCTAAGGGCTGGTCTGCATGCACCCTTGCACCAAAATAACTAAACTAAATAATGTCATTGTTTTGGTGCAGGTTTGAGTGAAGACCAGCCCTTACACTACGATAAGTTACAAGGCAGACTGCAAAGAGTTACAAAGGGATCTCAGTAAACTGGGTGACTGGGCAACAAAATGGCAGATGAAATTCAATGCTGATAAATGCAAAGTAATGCACATTGGAAAACATAATCTCAACTATATATATAAAATGACGGGGTCTAAATTAGCTGTTAGCACTCAAGAAAGAGATCTTGGAGTCATTGTGAATAGTTCTCTGAAAACATCCACTCAATGGGCAGCAGCAGTCAAAAAAGCGAACAGAATGTTGGGAACCATTAGGAAAGGGATAGATAATAAGACTGAAAATATCATAATGCCTCTATATAAATCCATGGTATGCCCAAACCTTGAATACTGAGTGCAGTTCTTGTCACCCCATCTCAAAAAAGCTATATTAGAATTGGAAAAGATACGGACAAGGGCAACAAAAGTGATTAATGGTATGGGACAGCTTCTGTATAAGGAGAGATTAAAAAGACTGTGACTTTTCAGCTTGGAAAAGAGACGACTAAGGGAGGGATATGATAGAAGACTATAAAATCGTGAACGATGTGGAGAAAGTAACTAAGAAAGTGTTATTTACTCCTTCACATAACATAAGAACCAGGGGTCATGAGATTAAATTAATAGGCAGCGGGTTTAAAACAAACCAAAGGAAGTATTTCTTCACACAATGCACAGTCAACCTGTGGAATTTGTTGCCAGGGGATGTTGTGAAGGCCAAAACTGTAACTGAATTGAAAAAAAGAACTAGATATGTTCATGGTGGATAGGTCCATCAATGGCTATTAGCCAAGATGGTCAGGGATGCAACCCCATCCTCTGGGTGTCCCTAGCCTCTGTTTTCCAGAAGCTGGGAGTGGATGACAGGGGATGGATCACTGGATGATTGCCTGTTCTCTTCACTCCCTCTGAAACACCTGGCATTGGCCACTGTCAGGAGATAGGATACTGGGCTAGATGGACCATTGGTCTGACCCAGTATGGCCGTTCTTATGTTCTTATGTTATCAGTATGACTCTGAACTAGATTTGATTCTTCTGCATCTGCAGTTAGAAATGGCAACAGTTATCAATCCTGATGCTTCAGGGTATATATTGATCAAAAGCTGAGTCAGGAAGAGATTTCTCCCCATGCTGTAGTGTTGCACATTTGTCTGGTACAGAATGAAGGTGTTGGGGGTGACACTTTCTTATGAAGAATCTGGAAGAGGCCATTGTAGGAGATGGGACACTGAATTAGATGGTCTCTTTTGGTACAGTCTTAGTTTAGCTATGTAATCCCATACAGTGGTACCGCTAACCATTTGCCAGACCCAGTGAGATGATGCTTTCTAGTCCATTTCTGATCTCAGACAATTTTAGAGCTATGCTTCTGATGAAACTGGCAAAGACAAATGACCTTAAAGACTTGGACTATCAGAGAGCTGGACATTCATAGAATCATAAACTATCAGGGCTGGAAGGGACCTCAGGAGGTCATCTAGTCCAACCCCCTGCTCAAAGCAGGACCAATCCCCAATTCTGAAGGAGAAGCTGGGACTCTGGAACAAGACACTTGATTTGGGTCACTGGATGCAGAGCTTGGAAACTGCCTTTGGGAAGAAGTTCCACATGTTCTCTGGTTTGCCAAAATGCTATTTACATCTTTATATTCTGCATCATTTTGCCTGAAAACCAAGAAATAACGATTCCCCAGTTTGAGTGCCTTAATTTGCAGTTCCACAGGCTTTTCTAAACAGAGCTGGCATTTACCCCAACCAGGTCCTCTCTCATACTACAGAGAGAGCTTCAAAGATTACTAAGTAAAATGGAATAGACACTCACAGAGATGGCTGTGTGGTCCAGTGCTCCCAGCAAGGGACTGGGAGCCAACAACCCTCAGCTCTGTCCCTGATGCTACCACAACCTCACTGTGTGGCCTTAATAGTTCAAACCACTGAAAAATAGGTATAAGTGTATTTATTTTGATGTTTGCTAGCTATAATGACAGAGAGCCCCTCCAATACATTTTCCAAAGCCTCCAGGTGACTTGGAGTCTAAGTTCCATTTTCAAAAGTCACTTAAGCAGGGAGGATCTGAAGTCTCATTGTAAGTCAGTGGGATTCAGGCTCCTAAGTCACTTTTGAAAATGGGCCCTTGGCTTCTGTCAAGGTTCCTTCCCCACTCTGAACTTTAGGGTAGAGATGTGGGGACCTGCATGGGATTAACAGCTTAGATCTGGTCTGGCTGCCACCACTCCCAAGTACTGATTCCCTTCCCTGGGTAGCCTTGAGAGACTCCTTTACCAATTCCCTGGTGAACACCGATCCAAACCCCTTGGATCTTAAAACAAGGAGAAATTAACCATTCCCCCTCCTTTCTCCTACCAACTCCTGGTGGATCCAGATCCAACCCCCTTGGATCTAAAAACAAGGAAAAATCAATCAGGTTCTTAAAAATAAGACTTTTAATTAAAGAAAAGAAAGGTAAAAGAAAACCCTCTGGGAGAGATTAGCATACCAGCTACTCTCACAGACAACAGATTCAAAACACAGAGAATGTTCCCCTGGACAAAAACTTAGTTACACAAATGAATACCCAATTTGATTATTCCCTAATTGCACAAGACAAGTTACAAAAGAAAATAAACATAAACCTATTTATTCCCTTCACTAATACTCACTACTTGATAAGAGGCTGAATTCTGGAGCTTTCCCACTCCAGTCAAAAGTGAAACTGACTCAGACAAAGGGAATTTTCCTCCTTCCTTTTGAACCATCTTGTCCTCCCATTGGTTCCTCTGGTCAGGTGTTAGCTAGGCTAGGTGAACTTCTTAACCCTTTACAGGTAAAAGAGGCATTAACCCTTAACTATTTGTTTATGACACGCCCCCCAAATCTCAGACAGTGTTGGACCGCACTGGCTGTGATTTTTTTCTAAAACTTTAGAATAAACAGATGAATAAAACACATGCACCTTTACATATACTACTAATTATGTAAAAACTACAAGATTTTTCACATTTCAAGGACGATTTTAACCAGTTGAGTCTGGTAAACTTTAATGGGAGAGTGCATCAGCCACTTTGTTAGAAGCCCCTGAAATGTGTTGAATTTCAAAATCAAAATCTTGAAGAGCTAAACTCCACCGAAGAAGTTTTTTGTTTTTTCCCTTGGCGGTATGAAGGTGCTTCTGAACATTTTGTCCTAAATCAATCAATAATAACACGTGCCTTCCCTCCCAGGGTGCCGCGAGGCAGGTGAATGTTAGTAAAGTCCCCGGAGGTCACGGGATGAAGGCAAAATAAAAACTTGTCTCACTACAGCATGTTGCCGCCTCTCTCTCAGGTACAGCACAGCACTCCATGAGATGCTGAGTTAGAAGGTAATGCTGCAGTTAGTGTGTCAGCAAACCCAGCCATCACCCTGGGCTCAGTGATCCTTCGTGTATAGCCCTGGGAATCCACATCTGAGTTCTTGAGGGACTTCGGCTCAGGACTCCATGCTATCTTCCTCCTTTTCAAACATGGCCCTGCACACTCTCCCTTCCCCCAGCTCCCTTGTCGATGATTAGCAGCAGTGTTAACAAGTTATCTGAAGGACACACTGGAAAATGTCTGAATGTGTGAGTGTTTCTAGGGGAGGAGTGCACTCCTGCCCTTCTGTGGCAATGAGCAACTCAGGGCTGCCTTTGGTGGCTCACTTTTAAAAAACGAACCCACTCCAAATGCAGCGCCATAGCTGCTGTCCATCTTTTCAGAATCAGAGAGCGGCACAAGCAAGTGACCATGGATGTCCAAACTCTAGGAATGAATACAGCCAGCCATAGGGCCCACCCTTGGCTGTTGGTCCTCAGCTGCCATTGCTAGCCTCTGTGCTCCAGCTCCCTCCAATTCAGGTGCTGCATGTGTGACCATGTCTGTGCCGAAGGTACTGTATTCAGAAAAAGTGAACCCATGAGACAAGCCTTCCCAGGCAAGCGTGGGGGGAACATTGCCTTTGGAATGGCCTGGGGGCTGCTCCAGTTCTGCACATTGACACAGGAAAGCTTTCCCAGACAGGCAGACTCAAAATACACTGGAGTCCATGTAGTGATGGCAGGAGGTGCCAGGCTGACAACCCAGCTACAGCATGGGCAGCAGTACCAACTCCCCATACAATGGCCTGCCACTTTGCCCCAACCTTCACTTGGGGCCCCACACTCTGGCTGCCAGTTTTCAAGCCCATTTGATCCTTGGATGAACCTGCCAATAAGAGCCCATGACCATGATGAGATTTGTGACGTGGGTTCCTGTCCACTGAGAATCACCAACTGGCTGCACAATGCCACCAGACCAGAGCAGCCACCAGACGATAAGGTCTTGCAGACAACACAGCCCCAGGTCTGGACTGGCATTGGAGAGCTGGACGTGAAAAGCTCCATACCCTGCTGCTGGGACACTCTGACCCAAGGGAGTGCAGCTGAGTAATCACTTCTCCTCGCCTGATTCCTGTGCCCTGCTCAGGTTTGCAACAGGGGCGAGTAACACATGGAGCTCTCTCTGTGCCCTCAGACACTGAATTCCCCTGTGGAATCAGCTTGTTCTCCTAAGGGGAGCTTTGGAAAAGGCTGCAGGGCAGAATTTTTGCTGACCTCACACATAATACAGAAAAGGCAGTTTTAAAAGCAGGTCTGGTCTTCAGACTCTGTGCTACATTAATAACCCAAGTTCTGTACCATAAAAAATAAATGAACATTAAACGTACCCTCGTAAAGTGTCTTGGCCTCTTCTTCTCACTCTGTTTGCTGGCTGTCTTTCCTCATAGCCTGCAAATCTGTCTGTCTGAAAGTCCCCTTCATATTGGCCCTGGGCTTGTTCCATGTACAAAAGTGCTGTACATCCTAGCATGAACTTGGCCAGCCATAATAACCCCATGATGGCAAGGATTCCTTGATTCCCTCTGTTGCCCTGAAAGCCTCTTCCAGCTGGAGGGGCCCTGCTGCCCTGGTGGAGGATGGACTGTGGCAGCAAACCCTGAATGCCAAGCTGCCGTCCTGACGGTCCCCTTCTGAGGCTAGAAGCAGAGACAGGACAGAGGAGACACAAGTGTTCTTAAGGGCTTTTACATTTTTAAAATGATCGTTCACCCCAGGCCCCCCTTCCCGAGCATTAATAGAGTGAGGTCATCAAATCTCACTGACTTTGGCTCCCTGTGCACAATCCAGCTAACAAGCTCACACACTCATACCGCACAAAGACATTGCCAAAGAATTCCTTTCCCAAGAGTTAGGCACGGACAGAGGCTGCTCCCTCTGGATCTCTATGGAGTGGAGATACTCTCTTCCCTCCGCTCTGTCCTTCTAGCCCAGCAAATGCTTCCAGAGCATTTGGAAACATAAAGGCAGGGGCGTAGCCAGGTGGAGGGAACAGGGGGAGCGGCGCCATCCGCTGCGGCGCTTTTACTGATGGGGCGACGCTCCGGGTCTTCGGCGGCACTTCGGCGGCGGGACCTTCACTCGCTCCGCGGGTCTTCGGTGGCATTTCAGCAATGAAGCTTCAGTGCCGCCAAAGACACCCGGAGCGAGTGAAAGGCCCCTTCGCCGAAGTACCGCCGAAGACCCGGAGCGAGTGAAGGGCCCCTTCGCCGAAGTACCGCCGAAGACCCGGAGCGAGTGAAGGGCCCGCCGCCGAAGTACCGCCGAAGACCCAGAGCGAGTGAAGGGCCCGCCGCCGAAGTACCGCCGAAGACCCGGAGCGAGTGAAGGGCCCGCCGCCGAAGTAACGCCGAAGACCCGGCGCGAGTGAAGGGCCCACCGCCGAAGACCCGGCGCGAGTGAAGGGCTCGCCACCGAAGTACCGCCGAAGACCCGGAGCGAGTGAAGGTCCCGCCGCCGAAGTACCGCCGAAGACCCCGGAGCGCTGCCCCGTCAGTAAAAGCGCCTTTTTTTTTTTTTTTCCCCTCCCGGGTGAGTAAAATTAAAAAGGCGCCACTTACTCTACTGCATAAAGGGCAGCCAATTAGTGCATTGAGTGTAATTGCAGACATGCCCTGGGGTTTGGTTGCTGCCAGCCTGTGATACCCTGAATGCAGCTCCAGGATTCAGAGCAGCAATGCAAGAAGCAGGGCTATGGGGCCAGAGAAGATGCACTCAGGACAGTGGTTTCCCAGGGGAAGCTCTGGCCTCATGTTTCTGGGCCCCCTTGCTAAATTCCCCAGCTCTGCCCTCCCAGACCCATGTGCCAGTCAGACCAGGAGGAGTGGGGGCTGAGATGTGGGAGGGGCATGGGGAGTACACTGCCCTGAAAGCAGTGTTTCCAGCTCCTGGGATTCCCTTTGAAATCCTCTCTATTTCCCAGGGGGTTGAGGGGAGTCAAGGAGCCCAGGGGGTGGAGGGAACTCAGCCCAGTGATAGAGTGGGGAGAAGGGATGAGTGTGGAGGGTTGCATGGGGCTGAATGATAGGTACTACGCTGGGGTGAGGGAGAGGAGGATAAATGTGATGTGTTAGGGCTGGGCTGGTATTTGTGGGGGGCTCAGTCAGAGAGTACCATGTGTTTGGCCCATACTGGGGGCTGGCGTGAGTGCTAGGCCAAGGCCTAAGTAGTGCAGGGGATGGGGTCACGGGGGAAGAGCCTTTGAGCTGGGCCAGGCCTGGGGGAAGTTTGCATGACTTAGCGTGAAAGGCTGGGGGGGCGATTGATATGCTGGTGCTGAGGGCAGCAGTAGCAGGCCCTGGATGTCCCGTAGCACCACCAAGGGGGTAGCTCACGGGTAGGCACAGGGATCTGCAAAGAGGAGGCCAGTGTCAGAGCGTCTGCTCTCAATCCTAGACCAGCTGCCTGGCATCATTGTGTCAACCTGTGCTGTGGCCTGTGGGAGCCAAAACACGGGCACAGCCCCAGACACAGCCCACGGCCCCGGGTCCCAGGGACTCTGCTACAGTCATTTTGCCGTGCGTCTGTGTCAGTGGACAAAGCAAAATTAAACCCAGACACCTGCCAAGGGGAGGAGACGGGACGCTGCCTGGGGAGCCCACAGAGCGACCAAGAGGAGGTTCAGCAACACTCACTGTGTGGGGAGGGATCCGGACTGGGTCACTGGGGGCCGTGGTCTGGGGAGAGACTCAGCTCATGTCACTGGGGGCCGTGGTCGGGGGAGCCCATTGGGGGAGGGACTCAGCTTGTGTCACTGGGGGCGATGGTCCAAGGGAGCCCCTGGGGGGAGGGATCCGGCTTGTGTCACTGGGGGCTGTAGTTGGGGGAGCCCATGGGGGGCAGGATTCAGCTCATGTCACTAGGGGCCGTGGACTGGGGGAGCCTCTGGGGGAAGGGATTAGGCTCGTGTCACTGGGGGGCCGTGGACTGGGAGACCCCTGGGCCTGGGGGGAGGGATTCGGCTTTTGTCACTGGGGGCTGTGGTCGGGGGAGCCCATGGGGGGAGGGATTCAGCTCATGTCACTAGGGGCCGTGGACTGGGGGAGCCTCTGGGGGTCACTGGGGGCCATGGTCTGGGGGAGCCCATGGGGGGAGGGATTTGGCTCATGTCACTGGGGGCCGTGGTCGGGGGGATGGAGGGAGGGATCTGGATCAGGTCACTAGGGTCCATGGTTGGGGGGAAGGACAGAGGGATCGTGTCACTGGGGGCCGTGGTCTGGGGGAGCCCATGGGGGAGGGATTCGGCTCATGTCACTGGGGGTCGTGATTGGGGGGAGGGAGGAAGGGATCTGGATCAGGTCACTGGGGGCCGTGGTCGGGGGGAGCTCATGGAGGGAGGGTTTCAGCTCGTATCGTCATGGCCCGTGGGGCCCACAGAGATCTCCGGAGTGGCTTTATTTCGGTGCCAAACATGCTACACACACCCCAGTGCCTTTAGCATCAAGCCCGCAGGGCTCTGCCCGGGGACTGGCACCATGAACTCACCGGGTCTCAGGCAAACGGGGTGGGATGAGCAAGCCCCGACAGTGGGAGTGTGGCCATCAGCAGTGAGCAGAGCTGCGGGGAGAAAGGCGCAGACTCTAAGCTAGAGGAGGGCTGTGAGTAATGGGCAGTGCGGGTGCCCGGTCCTGGGCCTGGCCTCGGGGATGAGGGTGGAGGTCTGGGTGTATGACAGGGAGTATGGCTGGGCTTGGGCTCAGGGTGCATGTGATAGAAGGCAGGGCCGGGGTGGCTGACCGGCAGAGGCCATGGGGCTGGTCTGATAAGGGCAGGCAAAGTGTGGTAAATTTGAGATGTTTTATCACTGACCTTACCCGTCCCCCCAGCTCCCCGTCAAAGCTCATTCCTTCCCCAACCCCGCTCCCCATTCCCCAACTCCCCTGGCCCTACACTGGCATGTGCAGACATTCAGCTGCTCTGTTACCCACCCCCTCACTCCAGCGTGCTGGAGCTGGGAGCGAGTCCCCAGGAGAGCCGGGGCTTGCAGCCCTCCTCAGAGAAGGAGGGCCAGAGAGCATCTTTCACCCTGAAACCCCAAGTCTTCTCCCAGAGGTTCCCCCTCTCCCCAAAACGAAAATGACTGCTGCTGCTGAGAGAGGCAGAGCCCTGAGCACTCCTGCTGGGAGAAGTAGGGCCCTGAGCTGCCCCTAAATGTCCCCCATGCTGTCCCACAGAAGCACTTTCCAATTCCAGCGCAGCCCAAAAGCAGGCAAAAAGCAGCACAGACAAGGCAGAAAATGTGTTCAAACCATTCCAAAACTCACAACTCCAGAGCAGTGTCCCTGGTCAGAATTTCTCAGCTTTTGAGGACATGCTTTTTCAGGCTCTAATATTTGAAATGCAGTGAATGAGAAAGACAGAGAGTGGGAAGGAGCAAACCCGGCTGGGAGCAGAGGCAAAGGAAGAGACAAAGAAACTGCCCTCCCTTCAGTGCCTTGCAAAACTCTGCTCCTTTGCTACACATGTCTGTCTGCTGAAGGCTAGGATATGATTATCTCCAGCTAGACAAAAGGGGGGGGGGTAGTTTTTAGAGCTTTCAAAGTAACACACACATGGAAAAGTGGTCACAGAAAGCAAAGATTTTTTTACACTAGGAGGTTTCCAAGCTCTCATGCAGAGATTTCAGTTGGGGAGATGATAAGTGACCCCTTTAACCACAGTGAGATTAGAATCACAACAATGATCAATACACAGACATGTACCCTTGAAAGCGTTAACACTACAGTTCTGCTAAAAGAATATGGAAAAGTAATTTACACCATCTGAAGAGAGTTTATAAAAGCTCAAAAATTATCTGCAGCTCTGAGAAATTCCACCAAACGTTCTTTGTAAGAAATCAACATTGACAAAGGAAAAAAAGAGAGAGAATCAATCATTAAATCTGAGCTAAAACAGATTGGCAGATTTGAGGGGAGCAGGAAAAACATTTCAATCTGTGGCATTAAGTGTCAGAACTAAACAGAGGGAAAAATGAAAAAAAAAAAAATAGAAAAAAGGCAGTCGAACAATTGCAAACTAGCTTTGAGATAAAGAGAAAGAAATCAGCCCCTTAGCCACTTATAGAGTCTGGATTTAGTCTGAATCTGTTTAAATACCTTTAGGTCCTGGAACTGGTGATGTGCCCAGAGCTCCTTTGTTTAGTGGAGATCTGGGCAGAAAAGAAGGGAATAAAACCCTCACCCCTGAAGGAAAGAAAAAAGGTACAGCCTAATCCAGACTGGAGAGGGGGAGGGCCTTGTCGCGGGAGAAGGGGTGCAGGAGGAGTGGGAGGAACAGGAGAACAACCCTACTGCATTCTTGAGCCAAAAGTTTCTCACTTCAAGGAGGGGTAGGGGGGAGAGGTTGGGTTTAGCAAGAGACATTTGAATGCAGACATGATTATCACCTAACCATTCCTTGTGTGCTGAGGACCCATTCGTTTCAGCTCCATGGACTGGCTGCTGGTCCCAGCTTTAGGCAGGAGCAGCAGGAGGCAGAAGAAAATTAATAACAGTGACTTCATATCAAAAGACTCAGGGGGAAAGAATCCACTCTCGATTTGGGGGTAACTTGTTGCTTCTTTTTGGAAAAAAAGAGCCCCATATTAAAGTGAGTGAAAGGAGAAAGTAAAAGAGACTTCTCCTGCCAGATGTTTTATTGCAATTGATCAGGGATAATCAGGGAAGGGCAGGCGGGTTGGAGGGAAGTGACCCAGCTCAGAGATATCAGACCCAAAAGTCACACTAGCCGCCCCCCCCCCAATCCCCCAAAACAATTTTTGAGATTTCAACATTTTATTAACTTAATTATTTTAATTAATTTAAATAGTATTTTGATGGTATTAAAATTAGATCTTTCTTTTCATCACACACCAGTTCATGATCTGGTTTTGCTCGCAGTGCACAATGGATGTGTTTCCTCTCCATCTTGTTTCAATAATTATTATTGTCTTCTCTTGAAAAGAAAAAGAAAAAGCTCGTGCACACAGACACACACACCCTTGACTCGTTTCATGTATGCCTCTGCACACCCTGGGTATTTCCAGGAACTAGACGATACCAAAACTGTGTAACCAGGAAATACCAGAAATCTCCCCAGAAAGCCCAATACAGGCCAGGCCAAAGAGGTTCTGATAAACTCCAGAAAAGCAGTTGAGTGTTGGATGTCTAACTGAACTGAACCCTAAAAACTTGTGTACAAAGCACAGAGTGATGTGAGGAACGTTCTATTGTCCTAAGAGCACATCTGCCCCCTGCTCTGTTACCCTTTTACACCCTGTATACAGAGTTCAGATGCAAACCTTGGATCAATGCACAGAGGTGTCGAAATTCTCTGACAAACCCCAGCAGACTGGGGGACTGCAGCTCCTTTCCCCTTCTTCTGCCTCTCTTTGAAATGTCCTTGCTGTCTCCTTTGTTCTTTTCTCTCCCAGTAATCAGCCCCCTGCCAGCTTTACAGAAGTCAAAATGATGCTTAGCCTAATTAACAGCAAACTTGTGTGGAGAGAGGAGGCCAGACAGACCCGATTCCCAGGAGCACTCAGTAATGGTGCAGTTCAGGAATGTTGCTCTGTTGCAAGCCTGCAGCAGTTTTTCATGCTTTACAGGGTCTTAGACCTCTTGTGGAGGCCCAATCCTGCAAGCTTTACTCCCACTGAAGTTAATGGGAGTTTTGCTTAAGGAAGAACAGCAGGATTGGGCCATAATGCTGTGCAGGGTGAGAGTGGAGGGACAAGGGACTGAATGTTTCTTTTTCTCAAGGGCTAAGCAAATTAGGACCAATTGCAGTCATACGAGAAGTGGGCTGTAGCCCACGAAAGCTTATGCTCAAATAAATTTGTTAGTGTCTAAGGTGCCACAAGTACTCATAGGAGAGACTCTATTCTATTCTGTTCTATTCTATTCTGGTTCTTACACTATGCCCATCACCATGGTTTTGAGGGGCCAGATTTTTAATGGTATATAAGCATCTAAACAGGTTTCAGAGTAGCAGCCGTGTTAGTCTGTATCCGCAAAAAGAACAGGAGTACTTGTGGCACCTTGGAGACTAACAAATTTATTAGAGCATCTAAAGATGCAGATAGATGCCTAGAATAATTTTCAGAAGCTCCTAGGCACCCAATTCCCAGAGAAATCAATGTGAGTTAGGCACCGAGGGCACTTCTGGAAAGCCCACTAGGTGCCTATCTGCATCTTCAGACACCTAAATACCTTTGAAAATCCGGCCCTAAGGGCCTGCATTAAGCAAGGTGACTAGCATTTGTGATGTGTGGTTTTTCTTTCCTTCCCTTCCTCTTACCAGGGGGTGAATTTCCTGTAGAGTTGTAATTAATTAATTGTCTTTTTAGCATTGTTTAGACTTTTACTCCTGCCTGCCCTGCTGTGCATTTGGAGTAGAGACAGCAAGTGAAGGACTGTGCCTTCAATGGAAGATGGTGACTCCTGTGTGACGCCTGTGCGAGAATCCAACACTACGTGATGTCTCTGTTAATTGCCATTTAACTGATCTCTAAAACCAAGCATGTTACATTGACACTTTTCTCTCGGAGGAGTTTCTCTCAGCACCAGACAGTGAGATGCAGCCCTATACAGAGCAGGAATGTATTTTTCTTTACATTTCAGTCTGGATGGTTAAGAAGTATTTTAATCCATCTAACTTATGCAAAACTCCCTGTACACTTTTGTTTTAGCTTGTTCCCTGTTTTTCTGCATTAAAGCTTTTCAGCACAGCTGTTTGTGGTTACAGCACAGTAAACACCAGAACACGGGCATCCCAGCAAGACAGCAAAGCCTTGTTCAACCCTCCCACTATCCATCATAGGGCCAGGGCTGGTCATCAAATGCTTATTACCGGCAGCAAGGAATTGCTACCATTTGTGTATATTTTTCTAAATCCCCATCTGTTCCCCCAGATGATGGGCTGTTTGATGCATTTGGGTTGGTGTTGTTTGCAATACATCAGAATCACAGCTCAGCATTTGGGAGGATGTTGTTTGCAATAAATAATACCCTAGAATCACAACTACAACCAGACACAGCGAGGAAGGTAAACAAAGACCTAAAGCATGTTATCTACCTCTGACGTTTGCATCTAACTTAAATTTATAGCAGGACAGGAGCTGGGGGAGGGGCCAGGAGGGGAGCACCAATTTTCTCTCAACTCTGTTCCCACTGGGGAGTGGTGGGTGCATATCCCAACCACCTCCTTCCCCATCCAAAGCCCTGAGTGACACTCATCCCCGCAGCTGTATCAGGAAATGAGGCAGACTTGCCAGCTCTTCTGGACAACCTCTACAATTCCTCTCCCCTGACAAATTTCTGCCCTTGGGAAACCCTGAACAGTTCATTTCAAAATTTGGCTACTTGCTACACGTGAGCTTGATGGCAAGATTTATTCCAAAACTGTCCCTTTGTGCTGCATTGCCATGGACGCCCCATACAAATCTATCCCGGACAATTAAATGGAAAGTAACCTCATAGATTCCTAGATTCCAAGACCAGAAGGGACCATTGTGATCATCAAGTCTGCCCTTCTGTATAGCACAGGCCAGAGAACTGCCCTAAAATAATTCCTAGAGCAGAGCTTTGAGAAAAGCATCCAGTCTTGATTCAAAAATTGTCAGTGAGGGAAAATCCATCATGACCCTTGATAAATTGTTCCAATGGTTAATTATTCTAACTGCTAAACATTCACACCTCATTTCCAGTCTGATTTTGTCTAGCTTCAACTTCCAGCCATTGGATCATGTTAGACCTTTCTCTGCTAGACTGAAGAGCCCATTATTAAATATGTGTTCCCCAGGTAGGTACTTGTAGACTGTAATCAAGTCACCCCTTAGATTTCTCTTTGTTAAGCTAAGTAGATTGAGCTCCTGGAGTCTGTCACTCTAAGGCACCTTTTCTATTCTTTAACCATTCTTCTGGCTCTTCTTTGAACCCTCTCCAATTAATCAATGTAGCTGTGACAGTGTACCCCATAAGGCTTTATGGGGGGGGGTGCTCATAAATGTATGTATGATATAACTGGAATAGGGTTTTGCTACATATGCCATGTAACATATCTATGTAAAGGTTATGATCTACTGGTTATGTTCATCCTAGTTGTATGCAGGCACCATTTGTGTGTTCAAAGTTATGAACATTGGCTGTATAATTGCTTGATTTCTAAGTAGCCTTAGTTAGAACATTTGGTCACTTCTTGGGAAAGGAATGTGCAAATTAGGTGCTCAATCAGAAAGCATTTAACAGACAAAAGAGCTTGGAAGACTCCAATCCACATAAGAAGTCTACCTGAGGACGTCCAAGGTAGCATGTGGGTAATGGCTACTACCTGCAAGTCCTGAGTCATGCATGGGCATGTGACTTGCCCATGTGATTCAGAATCTCCATTTTGTGACTGGATTCTACACAGGGTGAGGAGGGGGTCTCCACCCACAAGAGAAAGTCTATTTAAACCCCTGGGAGACCCCTCCATTTTGTTTTCAGCTGGCTAAAGAAGGAGCCTCTCCACCCCCCCAGGATACTTGAAGGAAACTGGAACAAAGGACAGTAACTAAAGGGGGTGTGAGTGATTACTGGACCCAGGCTAAAAGGAGATTAGCCTGTAAAAGGGAGCATTCTGAAACAGGTGAGGATCTTATCTGTATTTAGTTTGATTAGACATAGATTTGCGCATTTTATTTTATTTTGCTTGGTGACTTACTTTGTTCTGTCTGTTACTACTTGGAACCACTTAAATCCTACTTTCTGTACTTAATAAAATCACTTTTTACTTATTAATTAACTCAGAGTATGTATTAATACCTAGGGAAGCAAACAACTGTGCATATCTCTCTATCAGTGTTATAGAGGACGAACAATTTATGAGTTTACCCTGCATAAGCTTTATACAGGGTAAAACGGATTTATTTGGGTTTAGACCCCATTGGGAGTTGAGCATCTGAGTGCTAAAGACAAGCACACTTCTGTGAGCTATTTTCAGGTAAACCTGCAGCTTTGGGGCAAGTAATTCAGACCTTGGGTCTTTGTTGGAGCAGACGGGAGTGTCTGGCTCAGCAAGACAGGGTGCTGGAGTCCTGAGCTGGCAGGGAAAACAGGAACAGAGGTAGCCTTGGCACATCAGTTGGCAGCTCCCAGGGGGGTTTCTGTGATCCAACCCGTCACAGTGGCGAAGTTGAGCAGGATCTGTGCACAGCTGATTGCTTTAAGGTACTGGTGGTGATTTTAAGTGAGTTTTAAGTGTGGTGGCTGGAGAACAGACAAAGTGGTTACTGGTTTGTTATTTTCTGTTTGCTTATTTCGGGTAAGGGACGTAGGGACAGAAAAGGAAGCAAAAGAAGTAAGAAGGACGATCAGAAGAAGCTAAAACTGCACAGGGTACAAATTGCCCAGAAAGGTTGAACACTGGGCACTGTGAAAGTCTCTGTTAACTGAGAATCCCCTGAGCTGAGTGCATCCCAGTTTCAGTGAACTGCAGAGGGGTGTGGCCCAGCAGAAGAAAGCAGGAAAATGACTACCAGTGAGACAGCTAACAAACTAGAGCTGGCTAGACTGGAAGCAACAGAGAAAGAAAATGAACATAAAAGACTGATGAAGAGGGAGGAGGCTGCCCACAAGAGAGCTATGGAGGCCCAGAGGGAGGCCCAGAAACATGAACTGGCTGTTATGGAGTTGAAGAGACAAAATCCTCCTCCTGCTGGCTCCACTTCCCCAAAAATCCACAAATGGGAGCGACTATGTCCACAGTATGACAAGTCCAGCAATATTGCCGAGTATTTCATCACCTTTGAGATACTGTGCACCCTCCATGCCGTCCCTGAAGATCAGAAGATGACCACATTGATAGCAAAATTGACTGGCAGAGCTCTGGACATATTCAATAAGATGCCTATTGATGATGCTTGGATGAGATGATGGTGTAGAGAGGAGGGGTTTAGATTCATTAGGAATTGGGGAAACTTTTGGGGTGGGGGAGCCTATACAGGAAGGATGGGCTCCACCTAAACCAAAGTGGTACCAGACTGCTGGCACTTAACAGTAAAAAGGTCGCAGAGCAGTTTTTAAACGAAGAGATGGGGGAAAGCCGACTGCTGCAGAGGAGCATGTGGATCGGACAGAGACTTCTCTTAGGGGAGAGTCTAATGATAGAGAATCTCCAGGTTCTAGTCAGGAGCAGAGGATGGAAGAGGATAAAGTAGGGGCCAGATCAGACGAGAAACATTCACATAAAAAAGAATCTGACACATCAGAAAAGGGCAGACAAATAAACAGTGACAAGTTTTTAAAGTGCTTGTACACAAATGCTAGAAGTCTAAATAATAAGATTATTACTAGGGGTGATCCCGGCAATTACAGACCGGTAAGTCTAACGTCGGTACCGGGCAAATTAGTTGAAACAATAGTAAAGAACAAAATTGTCAGACACATAGAAAAACATAAACTCTTGAGCAATAGTCAACATGGTTTCTGTAAAGGGAAATCGTGTCTTACTAATCTATTAGAGTTCTTTGAAGGGGTCAACAAAAATGTGGACAAGGGGGATCCGGTGGACATAGTGTACTTAGATTTCCAGAAAGCCTTTGACAAGGTCCCTCACCAAAGGCTCTTACGTAAATTAAGCTGTCATGGGATAAAAGGGAAGGTCCTTTCATGGATTGAGAACTGGTTAAAAGACAGGGAACAAAGGGTAGGAATTAATGGTAAATTCTCAGAATGGAGAGGGGTAACTAGTGGTGTTCCCCAAGGGTCAGTCCTAGGACCTATCCTATTCAATTTATTCATAAATGATCTGGAGAAAGGGGTAAACAGTGAGGTGGCAAAGTTTGCAGATGATACTAAACTACTCAAGATAGTTAAGACCAAAGCAGATTGTGAAGAACTTCAAAAAGATCTCACAAAACTAAGTGATTGGGCAACAAAATGGCAAATGAAATTTAATGTGGATAAATGTAAAGTAATGCACATTGGAAAAAATAACCCCAACTATACATACAACATGATGGGGGCTAATTTAGCTACAACGAGTCAGGAAAAAGATCTTGGCATCATCGTGGATAGTTCTCTAAAGATGTCCACGCAGTGTGCAGAGGCGGTCAAAAAAGCAAACAGGATGTTAGGAATCATTAAAAAGGGGATAGAGAATAAGACTGAGAATATATTATTGCCCTTATATAAATCCATGGTTCGCCCACATCTCGAATACTGTGTACAGATGTGGTCTCCTCACCTCAAAAAAGATATTCTAGCACTAGAAAAGGTTCAGAAAAGAGCAACTAAAATGATTAAGGGTTTAGAGAGGGTCCCTTATGAGGAAAGATTAAAGAGGCTAGGACTCTTCAGTTTGGAAAAGAGAAGACTAAGGGGGGACATGATAGAGGTATATAAAATCATGAGTGATGTTGAGAAAGTGGATAAGGAAAAGTTATTTACTTATTCCCATAATACAAGAACTAGGGGTCACCAAAAGAAATTAATAGGCAGCAGGTTTAAAACAAATAAAAGGAAGTTCTTCTTCACGCAGCGCACACTCAACTTGTGGAACTCCTTACCTGAGGAGGTTGTGAAGGCTAGGACTATAACAATGTTTAAAAGGGGACTGGATAAATTCATGGTGGCTAAGTCCATAAATGGCTATTAGCCAGGATGGGTAAGAATGGTGTCCCTAGCCTCTGTTCGTCAGAGGATGGAGATGGATGGCAGGAGAGAGATCACTTGATCATTGCCTGTTAGGTTCACTCCCTCTGGGGCACCTGGCATTGGCCACTGTCGGTAGACAGATACTGGGCTAGATGGACCTTTGGTCTGACCCAGTACGGCCTTTCTTATGTTCTTATGTTCTTATGTTCTTAAGATGGGTGAACTAGAGTGCCTCGTGATAAAGGAGGAAATTGATATAATAGGTATCACAGAAACCTGGTGGAGGTTGGACAATCAATGGGACACAATCATTCCGGGGTACAAAATATATCGGAAGGACAGAACAAGTCGTGTGTGTGTGTGGGGGGGAAGTGGCACTATATGTGAAAGAAAATGTAGAATCAAATGAAGTAAAAATCTTAAGTGAATCCACATGTTCCATATAACAATATAACATTAGGGATCTATTATTGACCACCTGACCAGGACAGTGACAGTGATGATGAAATGCTAAGGAAAATTAGAGAGGCTATCAAAATTAAAAACTCAATAATAGTGGGGGATTTCAATTATCCCCATATTGACTGGGAACATGTCACTTCAGGACAAAATGCAGAGAGAAAATTTCTCGATACTTTAAATGACTGCTTCTTGGAGCAGCTGGTACGGGAACCCACAAGGGGAAAGGCAATTCTCGATTTAGTCCTGAGTGGAGCGCTATATAACAGGACCGCTTGGAAATAGTGACCATAATATAATAACATTTAACATCCCTGTGGTGGGAAGAACATCTCAACAGCCCAACACTGTGGCATTTAATTTCAAAAAGGGGAACTATGCAAAAATGAAGGGGTTAGTTAAACAGAAATTAAAAGGTACAGTGACTAAAGTGAAATCCCTGCAAGCTGCATGGGCGCTTTTAAAAGACACCATAATAGAGGCCCAACTTAAATGTATACCCCAAATTAAGAAACACAGTAAAAGAACTAAAAAAGAGCCACCGTGGCTTAACAACCATATAAAAGAAGCAGTGAGAGATAAAAAGACTTCCTTTAAAAAGTGGAAGTCAAATCCTAGTGAGGTAAATAGAAAGGAGCATAAACACTGCCAAATTAAGTGTAAAAATGTAATAAGAAAAGCCAAAGAGGAGTTTGAAGAACGGCTAGCCAAAAACTCAAAAGGTAATAACAAAATATTTTGTAAGTACATCAGAAGCAGGAAGCCTGCTAAACAACCAGTGGGGCCCCTTGATGATTGAGATAGAAAAGGAGTGCTTAAAGACGATAAAGTCATTGCAGAGAAACTAAACGAATTCCTTGCTTCAGTCTTCACGGCTGAGGATGTTAGGGAGATTCCCAAACCTGAGCCATCCTTTATAGGTGACAAATCTGAGGAACTGTCACAGATTGAAGTGTCACTAGAGGAGGTTTTGGAATTAATTGATAAACTTAACATTAACAAGTCACCGGGACCAGATGGCATTCACCCAAGAGTTCTGAAAGAACTCAAATGTGAAATTGCGGAACTATTAACTAGGGTTTGTAAGCTGTCCTTTAAATCGGCTTCTGTACCCAACGACTGGAAGATAGCAAATGTAATGCCAATATTTAAAAAGGGCTCTAGAGGTGATCCTGGCAATTACAGACTGGTAAGTCTAACGTCGGTACCGGGCAAATTAGTCGAAACAATAGTAAAGAATAAAATTGTCAGACACATAGAAGAACGTAAATTGTTGGGCAAAAGTCAACATGGTTTCTGTAAAGGGAAATCGTGTCTTACTAATCTATTAGAGTTCTTTGAAGGGGTCAACAAACATGTGGACAAGGGGGATCCAGTGGACACAGTGTACTTAGATTTCCAGAAAGCCTTTGACAAGGTCCCTCACCAAAGGCTCTTACGTAAATGAAGTTGTCATGGGATAAAAGGGAAGGTCCTTTCATGGATTGAGAACTGGTTAAAAGACAGGAAACAAAGGGTAGGAATAAATGGTAAATTCTCAGAATGGAGAGGAGTAACTAGTGGTGTTCCCCAAGGGTCAGTCCTAGGACCAATCCTATTCAACTTATTCATAAATGATCTGGAGACAGGGGTAAAAAGTGAGGTGGCAAAGTTTGCAGATGATACTAAACTACTCAAGATAGTTAAGACCAAAGCAAACTGTGAAGAACTTCAAAAAGATCTCACAAAATTAAGTGATTGGGCAACAAAATGGCAAATGAAATTTAATGTGGATAAATGTAAAGTAATGCACATTGGAAAAAATAACCCCAACTATACATACAATATGATGGGGTCTAATTTAGCTACAACAAATCAGGAAAAAGATCTTGGAGTCATCGTGGATAGTTCTCTGAAGATGTCCACGGAGTGTGCAGAGGCGGTCAAAAAAGCAAACAGGATGTTAGGAATCATTAAAAAGGGGATAGAGAATAAGATGGAGAATATATTATTGCCCTTATATAAATCGATGGTACGCCCACATCTTGAATACTGCGTACAGATGTGGTCTCCTCATCTCAAAAAAGATATACTGGCACTAGAAAAGGTTCAGAGAAGGGAAACTAAAATGATTAGGGGCTTGGAAAGGGTCCCATATGAGGAGAGATTAAAGAGGCTAGGACTTTTCAGCTTGGAAAAGAGGAGACTAAGGGGGGATATGATAGAGGTATATAAAATTATGAGTGATGTGGAGAAAGTAGATAAGGAAAATTATTTACTTATTCCCATAATACAAGAACTAGGGATCACCAAATGAAATTAACTTTGTTTAACCATATTAAAATGCATATAGTTTGCTTGCACCAGCTTACCAACGAACCAGAACGCTCGGTATCAGTGATCTATCCTCTTCAGGATTTACACTCTCCCAATGTTTGTGTCATCTGCAGACTATCAGTGATGATTTTATGTCCTCTTCCAGGTCACTAATAAAAACGTTAAATAGTGTAGGGCCAATAATGAACCCTGTGGGACCCCACTAGAAACACGCCTGTTTGATGATGGATTACCCATTTTAAATGACATTTTGAGAACTATCAGTTAGCCAGCTTTTAATCCATTTAATGTAGTCATATTCATTTTATATCTATCTAGTTTTTTAATCAAAATGACATGCAGTACCAAGTCAAATGCTTACAGAAGTCTAAGTGTATTACTGTAGCACTAAACACACCTCTATTCACATCCTGCACACTATGGTAATAATCTTTGTACAAAATATACATTGTGAGGTATCATTTGAAAGCTAATAACTCACTGATCACTAATATTCTTGAATGATGTATGTATGCAGTGGATTTTAAGAGTTATGAATATATGGTAATTATGCTAAGCTAATTGCCTTCTATGACGAGATAACTGGCTCTGTGGATGAGGGGAAAGCAGTGGACGTGTTATTCCTTGACATTAGCAAAGCTTTTGATACGGTCTCCCACAGTATTCTTGCCAGCAAGTTAAAGAAGTATGGGCTGGATGAATGGACTATAAGGTGGACAGAAAGCTGGCTAGATCATTGGGCTCAACGGGTAGTGATCAATGGCTCCATGTCTAGTTGGCAGCTGGTATCAAGTGGAGTGTCCCAAGGGTCGGTCCTGGGGCTGGTTTTGTTCAATGTCTTCATTAATGATCTGGAGCATGGCATGGACTACTGCACCCTCAGCAAGTTTGCAGATGACACTAAACTGGGAGGAGTGCTAGTTACGCTGGAGGGTAGGGATAGGATACAGAGAGACCTAGACAAATTAGAGGATTGGGCCAAAAGAGCAGCTAGGCAGTAGTTCTGTAGAAAAGGACCTAGGGGTCACAGTGGACGAGAAGCTGGATATGAGTCAACAGTGTGCCCTTGTTGTCAAGAAGGCTAATGGCATTTTGAGCTGTATAAGTAGGAGCATTGCCAGCAGATCGAGGGATGTGATCGTTCCCCTCTATTCGACATTGGTGAGGCCTCATCTGGAGTACTGTGTCCAGTTTTGGGCCCCACACTACATGAAGGATGTGGAAAAATTGGAAAGAGTCCAGCGGAGGGCAACAAAAATGATTAGGGGTCTGGAGCGCATGACTTATGAGGAGAGGCTGAGGGAACTGGGATTGTTTAGTCTGCAGAAGAGAAGAGTGAGGGGGGATTTGATAGCTGCTTTCAACTACCTGAAGGGGGGTTCCAAAGAGGATGGCTCTAGACTGTTCAGTGGTACCAGACTCCAGTGGCATAGCTGCCCCAGTGCAAAGCTGTAAGTGTAAACAAGCCCTAAGTATGTGCGCGCTGCACAGCTCTGACCTGCAGCCCCGCCGCCCACTCTGGCTTCCATCAGCTTTGGTTACAACCAGCAGGGTGACCCCAACCACTCCAAGGCCCAAATGTTCCCAAAGCCGTGTGCTCTGCAATGTCCAGCCCTCTTCTGGACAGTTCAGAGACAACAAGGTTCATTTGTTCCTCCAAAGACACAGAAGCACATGACGGCTTATTAACGTAACTGGGGTAAATATACTCTTCCCTTTAAATACTGCACTGAGATGGTTTATATCGGGGTTGGCAACCTTTCAGAAGTGGGGTGCTGAGGCTTCATTTAGTCACTCTGATTTAAGGTTTCGCGTGCCAATCATACATTTTAACGTTTTTAGAAGGTCTCTTTCTATAAGTCTATAATATATAACTAAACTACGGCTGTATGTAAAGTAAATAAGGTTTTTAAAATGTTTAAGAAGCGTCATTTAAAATTAAATTAAAATGCAGAGCCTCCCAGACCGGTGGCCAGGACCCAGGCAGTGTGAGTGCCACTGAAAATCAGCTCGCGTGCCTCTTTTGGCACGCGTGCCATAGGTTGCCTACCCCTGGTTTATATTAACAGTATCATAAATTTATTAACAATAGGACATAGGTTAAGTGATGGTAAGTAAAAGAAACAAAGTTAGAAAGGGTTACAAGCAAATGAAAGTGAAAAAGTGCATCTAAACATCTACAACTTAATCTAGCAAGGTGCAGGCTTTGTTCAAGATGGTTTCTCACATATATTCAGTTTCCAGAGACTTCAACCCTCCTTTTGGTTAAAGGACCCATCTTTCTCAGCTTTTCAAAAGCTCCGTTCCCATGTGTCCGGCTAATGATGGATGCCAAAGATGGCTTCTGTCTTTGCTTATATATTCCAAAGTTCAATGGCTTTATTTCAAGAGGCAGGATGTTTTCCCCTTCCTGTGGGCTTCCCATCCCCCTGCTGCTTTCTGCGTAAATGGATCGTCCCTTGTTTCTGGGCACATCTTGCTTAATTTCATTGGAGACAGGTGATAGCTGCCTTCCCTCCATTCTGGGTGAAAGCTGGTTTCTCCCTTTGTTTGGCCACAGACTGGAAGCTTAATATCATTAAGTATTCATATTTCCTCATATAGTGTTAATACAGACATTTCACAAAATATATGTGTCATTAGCTTTCCGATAAGACCTCACTCTGTACACTTTTATAATACAGTAATATTGTATACAACAAGTTGATTCAACTGCTTATCACTTGAGGTTCAGCCCTTCCATCTCCCCCCCCCCCCATCTTTACAGACCAGTAATCCTTTGAAATGGATTCTTCTAAGGGTTACCCCTCAAAGTAAAGTGTATTCAAGCTGTGAGGCAGGTCACATGGAGGTCTGGTGGGGAAGGAAGCTCCATGTTCTTTCTTCCCCACTTGGTAGTTTAATAGCTTTGTTTACCTAATATGTAAAACCTTTGTTTTACCTTTTTTGTCTGCCTGAAGATCGGCAAAAATAGTCATTTGTCTAAGGCAAACCTGCTTAGCAGCTCCCCCTGACGTGCCTCTTTTAAACACACTTTAACCATAATTCTAGCATATATCCATACCTCTTATTACCCACTGAGTACATACATCACATAAGAATATTAATGATCACTGAATTATTAGCATTCACATATACTATATTCAAATATATCTCACAAGGCATATTCTGTACAAAGATTATTACAGTAGTGTGTAGGGTGAATACAGCCATGCTTCGTGTCACACCTGGCCCCTTACAAAGCTGCAGGTGGGTTAGCCACTGTCTAACCCTTCAATATGTTTAATTACATCGGAAATGACCATCCTAAACCCATAGACTAAGTGGCACCTTCCCCCACCCTTAACATCCAGACTCCCCGAGGGATTGCTTCACTCCCATCTCAGCTCCCTCACCTCTCTGAGTCGGCCCTGCTCTTCATGGAATTCTGGCCCACAGCTTTCCTAGCTGTGCCAGAGACTCCCCACTCCCAGCAGTCTGCCCTGCTCTCAGCAGAGTGCTGGCCCACAGCTATTTACCTAGCCGTGCCAGAATCCCACTGCTCCTAGCAGATCCTGTGCCACAGCACCATCTAGTTGTGCCTCAGTTTCCTTCCCTAGACCAGTAAAGAGTTGTCACTCCCTAAGGCATGAAATCAGACCTTTTACTATTCTGAGTCTGCCCTGCTCCCATCACAGTTCTGGCCCACAGCTACCATCAGCTGTGCCAGTGTCTTTCCACACTCAGCAGTGTTTGTGCCACAGCAACGTGCAGCTGTGCCTCATTTCCCCCATTTTTGGTGGCATTCTGGCCACAGCTTTCCTAGCTATGTCAGAGTCTTCACCTCGTCCAGCAGTTCTTGGGCCACAGCCCCTTCCAGCTGGGCCACAGACAAGGCCACACTGACTCAGGTTTACCCCCTCGACCACTGAGTCTGGCCATGGCAGGATTGTACCTGAGCTCTCAGGATCAACCCAGTTACATCATTACAGAGAATAACACATCAAGAAAAACACTTCCCACAGTCAGACCCTCAGAATGACCTTTAGTGTCCATAATGCCTCGGGCTACAGACAGAGTGATGGGGTCCATCATACCCACATCCGGTTATCCACTAGGCCCTCATCAGGCACACCAGTATGTCCTCCCTCCTGGGTTCCATGGCCATGATTCATCTTCTGTCTGAGCTGCCTGTGTGTGTCCTGGTCAGCAAGCTTCTGTTGCTCCAGCACTTCCCACTCGGGTACATCTACACTCAAAACTTAAATCGCCCTGGGAATTACTGCAGTGGTGCATGTCCACACTACCCTCCTTGTGACATCAGGAGCGCTTCCACTGACCTCAGAGGGGCAGTGTGGGGAACTGAGAGCCCGGTCTCTCAGCTCTGCTGGCAGCTCCCTGCTGGCAGCCCAGCTGCCCCACAGGCTCCCGGGCTCCCGGCGAGCTGCCCCCCACCCCTCAGCTCCCCGTTCCCTGCTGGGAGCAGGGTCCAGCCACCCAGGGCTTCTCGCCTCCCCATTTCCTTCTCTCCGTGGCTCCCAGCTGGGAGCAGGATCTAGCTGCCAGCTGGGAGTGGGGTCCAGACGCACAGCTCTCCAGGGGAGCGGGGAGCAGCTAGGGAGGAGAATTAGAGCGGGGGCGGTGTGCTCGGGGAGGAGGCAGCGCAGAGGTGAACTGGGGTGGGGAGCTGCCGCATGGCTCCCCGGGGGGGGGGGGGGAGCTGCCACGGGGGGGGGTGGGGGTGCCTCAGGGAGGAGGGGGGTGGGGAGCTGCCACAGGGCTGGGGTGGGGGGGCACAAGGTGGAAGTTTCGCCTAGGGCGCGAAACTTCCTTGCACCAGCCCTGCCTCCCCAGCTCTTCACCTCTCGCCACTGCTGCTGGACCATCCAGGGAACTGTCTGCTTGGTCCCCTGCATGCTCTGTAGGAGAAAAAGGGACCCCTTCTGGCCCCAGTTTGGAGCAGATGCCCCATCCTGGCTCAGGGCATCTGAGTACAGCATGGCCACTCGCTCAGATTGCTTCTGATCAGCTGCTGACAGACATCACTGTGCACATAGCTCTGTTAGCTGCTTTTTGGTGAACTCAGCATCTGCTTCTTTGCTCCTCCTGCCTTTGCTGCTTCTGACTCATCTTCACACTTCCTTTGTTCTATTTCCCTGGCCCAAAATAAACAAACAGAAAATAATAAAACTGCCCTTTCTTTGACTGTTCCTGGTCTTTTCACTTGAGAATCACTTAAAACGATTTCACTAGTGCTTAAAGTGTAAACGTCCGTTAAAATCGCAAGCTGTGTGTAGATCCTGCCAACTGCACCACTGTTATGGGGCTCAGGATGCAATCCAGACCAGTCAGAGATTGTGTCACCACTTGCCCTGCAACAGTTAGCAAAGCATTACAGTAACAAAGCATTGTAAGGCACCCAGGGTTGGAGGGCTAGTGGTGACACAACCTCTCAGTGGTCTGGTTTGCACCCCAAACTCTGTGACAATTACATCAACACTATTACCTTTATCAACCAAACTTGTAATCTCAGCAAAACTCATTTCCATAGTTTGTTGTGTCTTCCTATGGTTTCCAATAGAGAAACCATAGAATTTCTACAGGATACTTAAAACCCCCACAGAAGTGAGATCATTCCATATTAAATTCTTTAGGTTTTTACAATAATTTCTATAGAACCCTGATAAACTACTATGAACGCTTTTGATTTCATTTTTATTAAATTCTATAGCATGGTGTTACTGTGGCTTTAAGAGAATTAATAGAATCTCCAGAGTGTGGGAGCTGTTGGTTTTAGGTTAGACTGACAGATTGACCTGAGTTAAGAGGCTGTGTCTATATGTTAACTATGCATCTAATAAAGACTGTTATTAAATTATTAGCAATGAAGTATTAATAAGGCTAGTGGATTACATGGATATAAAACAGCACCTGGCCCCAGGAGTGAGGGAAGTGGTAAAAAGAACTGGAAGAAGTTAAAAAAATGGAGGTAAAAGTTAATCAGAAATAAAAAGCAAGCTTGAATGAAATAAGATGGATCAATTAAGAGTTCTCATAGTGACAAAACTGTCAAGAAATGCTGCAGAAAATCAGAAAAGGTTTAAACAAGAATATGATTGATTTTTGAGGGCTTTGGGATCTACTCATAAGGAAGATTAACAAAAGATTGCCACCTTTTTGAATATTTCAGCTACGGAAGAAATTTCATTATGTAATTCATTTGAACTTAGTGTTAGAGAATGAGCTGACTAAGAGTTTGTTTTAAAAAAATCAGAGGAATACTGTTTAACAAAAAGAAATGAACATTTGAAAGATTTCCGTTTCACTCAAGAAACTAATGATGGAAGAGACTTTTGAATCATTTTAACAGATCCAAAGATAAGAAGTCAGAAATGTAATTTCCAGACTCTATCTGAGTGGATGATAAGAGATCAAACTGTGATAGCTATAAAAGATATTAGTGTAAGAAAAAGACTGTTAGAAGAGCCAACTCTAAATCTGGAAAACGCAGTGAGAATTTGTCAAACTGCTGAATTTGAACAACTATTGCACATTTTAGTAAAAAAAGAAACTGAGAATATAGACTTAATAAGGAAAAGTAAAAAACAAGTCTATGGAGGAAAACAGAGTGATGGTATTAAAGGTAAAATCTATGTCATATGAAAAAATGTTCTAGATGTGGAATGAGGCACCAATCCAGTGTACAGCATATGATCAAACCTGTCATATCTGCAAGAAAGAGAACCATTTTGCAGAAGTTTGTACACAGAGAAGTTGGGAAAAATTTAGCAATATACATTTAGTTCAAAATTCAAAAGTCTCAGAGAAAATACTGAATAAGAAATATAGAGCTGACATTACAGTAGATAATTTGGTTTTGAGTATTTTGAAACAGATTCACTCTGTGAACTACAAGGAATCTACTAATGAAATATTTATTTCATATGTAATAGATACGTGGGCACAATATAATGCAATGTCAGAAGAAATTATAAAATGTCCTAAAAGTAAAAGCTGTAGTAAGAGAACAAATACATATTAATTTACAATCTATAAAGAGGTGAAAAAAATTGGTTATGGGGGTTTGTGAATTACAGGTCATAGTTAAAGATAATGTAAGATTTGTAGTAGTTAAGGGACAAGGTTTTTCTATTTTAGTTTTAGAAACATGTTTAGCACTAATCTAATTGGTAGAGTTCAGACTATTCAGGATTCTGAAACTTTGGAAATAAATCATCAGTTTACAGAGTTATTCACTGTCATTGGTAAATTGGATACAAAATGTATGAAATAGAGTTAAATGAAACAAAGAAAACACTTACACATGCAACTAGACAATACCCTTCACTTTAAGAAGGAGGGTACAAAAAGAATTGGAAAGGTTAGTTAATTTAGTTATAATTAGAAGAGTGGAAGAGCCAATAGACAGGGTGATTCATTAGTAATAGTAGAGAAGAAAGATGGATACTTGTGTTTGTGTTTAGATCCAAAAGACTTACATAAGTCTGTCAAACGGGAACATTCAAAAAGACCGACCTGGGAAGAAATATTTGGACAAATGTGAGGAGCAAATTACTTTTCTCCTTTAGATGCTTCAAATGGATTTTGGCAAATATCATTGGAGCAAGAAAGTCAATTGCTATGTACATTTAACATACCTTTTAGACATTACTGGTTTAAAAGATTACCTTTTGGATTATGTTCCCCTCCAGGGGTATTTCTTGGAGCAATACAAAATAATTTTGAAAATATAGATGGCACACAAGTATATATAGGTTATATATTAATATGGGGGAAAACTTCAGAAGAGCATGCTATAAGATTGACTAAAGCATTATATAAAGCAAAAGACACAGGATTAAAACTTTAAAACACATATATGTAAATGTAGAGTTCAAGAATTAATGCATCTAGGAAAAAAGCTGAGCACTCAGGGATTACAGATTGAGCCCCAATGAATACAAACCATTGATAATATTGTTTACCCCAACAAGTAGGAGTCATTAGAGAAATTTTGGGGTCTGGTTAATTTTGTACCTAACTTAGGAGAAAAAAACCCCAACAAATGCAAGGGCTTTTGCTTTGTAAAAATAACCAGTGGGAATGGGACTGGCAATATCTACAAGAATTGAAGCATTTTAAGTAATTAATAAAAACAGCTCCAGTAGTAAAACTATTTGATACTCACAGATCCAAACAAGGTGTCGGAGCAGTTCTATGCGAAGTGGTGATCTAACAAAACCAGTTGCTTTTGCATCTAGGCTACTGTCAGCAATGGGATGGCAGTATTCGCAAATAGAAAAAGAGACTCTGGCATTGAATTGTGCATGCAAAAAATGTCACATATTTTGATAGGGTAGCTCTGTCCTGGCAGCAACGGATCATAAACCATTAGTTAATATTTCAAAAAGGAACATGACAGACATACTGCCTCCATTACAAAGATTATTTTTTCAATTGTATTTATATGATTTAAAATGAGAATATCAGCCAGGCAAATCATTAATTGTTGCTGATACTCTTTCTAGACTAGAGCTTATGGTGTAACCAGTGTAGTTGAAGAAGATGATGTGGTACAATTATTTTCTATATCAGGAAGAGTATAGGAAGAAATTGTACAAGCGACTAGACAGGATGAGAATTTAGAAAGGATTATTACAACTATTGAATAGGGATACAATAAAAATGATCCCAAAACCATATAATCAATTTATTCAAGATTTATCAGTAATTGAAGGAATTCTGTTTAAAGGTAATAGACTAGTAATTCCTTTATGGCTAACAACAGAGATGTTGAAATGCATACATGAGGTTTAGATGTAGACAAATGTAAACATAGAGCAAGAGCGGTTCTGTAATGGCCACAAATAACCAAAACATACAGGATTATATAAAAGAATGTGACGTCTCAAAAGTATAGAAATGCTTGTGCTAAAAAGCATTTAAAAGAAAGCTGTGGTGTGAGTGTGGCTTTAAGCGAATGCATAGACTATCCAGGGTGTGTGAGCTGACAGCGGGAGGAGGCAGCTGGTTTTAGGTTAGACTGACTGATTGACCTGAGTTACGATGCTCTGTCTATATGTTAACAGTGTATCTAATAAAGACTGTTGTTAAGTTACCAGCAATGAATTACTGTTAAGACTAATAGATTGCTTGAATATAGAACAACACACATGGGACTTTCCAATAAGGACACTAGAGAGACAAGGCAGGTGAGATAATATATTTTATTGAACCAACTTCTGTTGGGGGGAGAGACAAGCTTTCAAGAGCCACAGAGAGCTTTTCTTCAGGTCTAACTCTGTGTAAGTGCGAAAGCTTGTCTGTCTCACCAGCAGAAGTTGGTCCAATAAAAGCTATTCCCTCCTCCACCTTGTCTCTCTAATATCCTGGGACCAAGGCTACAGCTACACTGCATACGTACCATGGGGGGGAGGGATAGCTCAGTGGTTTGAGCATTGGCCTGCTAAACCCAGGATTGTGAGTTCAATCCTTGAGGGGGCCACTTAGGGAACTGGGGTAAAAATCTGTCTGGGGATTGGGTCTGCTTTGAGCGGGGGGGGGTTGGACTAGATGACCTCCTGAGGTCACTTCCAACCCTGATAGTCTATGATTCTATAAGGTTATAGACAGATCCAGAAGTGGGTCGGGTGTCCATATCCTTAGCTCTGCCAGACATAGGTCAGTGTTCCACCCTAACACATGTATCGAGTGTGTTGCTGTGCCGTGCTCCAGCTAGCTGTGCAATTACAGACAGGCTTCCTAGCCTTGTCTCCACCATCCACATCATCAGTGACTGTGACTGGAAAGCAATAAACATTCTTTCACAACAGTGCAGGGTTCAGATATCTTATTCAATATATATACAACAAGCCCATACAATACAATGAACAATCCCCTCCCCAGCATTTGTATACCCTAATCAATAAAACTCACACATCCCAGCAACACGATATTCCCGATCAACATGGATCAGTGTATTGATTTGTTCATTTGCATCACCTCCACTACCTGGGTGCATAAGCCAATAATACAGCTTCTCTCACCAGAGCTGTCAGCCAAAACATAAAAACCCATTTTTGTCACAAAACCCCTAATAAAAGCTGTGGCAAATAAATGCGCCTGATGTGCTCTGACAACTGCCAAGTGTATTACATATTCAATGTGGCAAATATACAAACCATTTGTCAACGTGCAAATTAACTCATTAAATAATTTCCCTAAAATGTCACATGTAGAGCTGTACAAACCTTGACCACTGTGCAATTACCTCTGGTTTAACCCAGCGTAGCTGTGAGCAGATCTGGGTGCAAGAGTTCAGCAAAATGAAATATATTCTTATAGGAGTGACAAATAAGAACATAAGAACGGCCAGACTGGGTCAGACCAAAGGTCCATCTAACCCAGTGTCTGTCTTCCGACAGCCGCCAGTGCCACACATTGATTGAATATTCCCAGATGACTATGATTAAAGTGAAGCATATTATTAATTAAATGCACTATATATTGCAGGCTGGGCTGGTCGTGCTGCCGGTTACTAAGGTTGCCCACACATCCCTGTATAAAACCCTGATTTCAGTTGCTTATAATTTTGCCAGTCTTTAACCATTCAGGCTGAAATTTTCCATCGTGTGGTGTGTGCCTCAGGATGAACTTTTCTGGAATGTTTCAGCCAAAATGATTCAGCCATTTCCCAGAATGAGGTTAGGGGAAAGTACATTGCTAAGTAATGTAAAGAAAAGACTCTGGTGATCTTTCTTTGAGAAGATCTAGCAGCCTCATGTTTTGGAGGAAGGGCTTGTATTTCACCGGGGGGGGGGGGGAGGGGGCGGGAAAGGGGAGGCTTTGGTGGCAAAGATTTACCTTTTGCCATACTTATGAAAATCCACCAAAATTTGACCAAGCCTTTGAAAAATCTGAGTTTGCACATGCTCAGTACAGACTACAGTTAGCTACTAAAATCTCAAAAAGATTCCAGCCTCTCTGAGCACGCTCCAATCCCTCACACAGCTTCTCGTGCTGAGCAGACTGCACATGCACAATCCCCACATAGCAACTGAGCATGCTCCACCCCAGGGCTATGGGGGCTCAGAACGTTCCCTGTAATTGCTCCTCCTGGACAGGCTCTTTGTGGGCTGGGCTCTGAGAACAGGGAGCTTGTCTCCTCTTTGGCTCTCCATGACCCTCTGCTGGCACCCAGGCAGTGAGGGGTAGGAAGCCATGTGATCTGAATGCAGAGGGGACAAGACTATAGCCAGAGTAGGGGCAGAGTGAGGGGTGTTGGAGGGAGGAAGTCGGGACAAGGAGTGTGGTGAAGCTGAGACTGGGGGTGTGCAACCTGAACTCTGTTGTTCCCTAAATATGAGTGCTTAATTTTGCAATTCTAATGTTCTTTTATTGTCCTTTTGGTGTAATATATTTGTTCATATGATGTTAAGGGTGCACAGTTAAAAGTGTGAAAAGTTAGAAACTGTACATTTTCAGATTACTTCCTCAATGTTGGCTCTGACTTGTTGCACACATGAGGATTTTCCATTCCTATGTTTCTGGTTAAATGGGTAGAAATATATTTTTCTTTGTTGTTACATGTTTATCAGAAAGAACAGAATTTGCAACAAGGCCAAGTTGAGGCGGTAGAAATGTATACTTTTCATTTCCTGACTGTTTTAGTTAATATGTCTAAATGACATATTAACACGAAGTGTCACATGTCACCTCCTGCACCAAGATCCTGACCATTAGTGGTCATTAAAGATCCTGTGGCAATTTTCCGAGAAGCCAGCCTCAGTGCCCCATGTGTGCAGTCTCATCCCACCCACCTAGAGTGTCCCGACTCCCAGCTCTTTATGTGGCAATAGCATTCTTCTCGACCTCCTCCTCCCAAGCTGTTGGGTGCATGCAGAGCGGCTGCTCATCCTGACCTGGAGAGTGAACCAATACCATCTGTACATGTGTTCTAGGCTCCCCTCTTGGAGGTAAAAATTATGGAAAGGGCTAAAAACTTTAAAGTCTGACTCTAGAACTCAGCTGCAGTAATGACTGCCTGTCTTGTCAACTAGTGCTCCAGAGGCATGGCCTGGACTGTCAACCCATGATTCCTGCAGGGCTGGCCCTGCTCCAAGATATCCTGCTCCTGACCTGAATGGGGCTCATTCCATGGCCCCTGCTTCTCCCCTAGATTCCACCAGAGCCTCTCAGTGGGTCCTGTGCTGGAGAATGGGGCAAATCTAGGTAGGCAAGGGGGGAATGTGCAGGCTGAGAATGGTGCTAGAGGAGACACACATTATACTCCCTCAGGTCCCACAGGGCTTAGTCAGAAGAGATGATACAACCTGTGGTATTGCACAGTCCCCTGGAAATCCCATGGCAACTGCAACTGAAGGGGCTGCCAGATGCCAGAGCCAGTGTGGAGACACAGGGCTGCATCTTTAGCATGGGGAGCAGACCCTGCCCCCCTCTCACAGGGTGCTATGGGAGAATTCCATGAGGGGTCCGTCTCTAGAACCCCATGTCTGCAGCAGAAAGCTCCCTCTGGAGTCGGTGCCTAGCACTGTCTGAGCATTTGTATCTGCTACACGTGGCAGGGGCTGTGAAAAGCGATTGCGGCATATGGAAATACTCAGACATTGTCCAAGCCCCAATGTTCTGAGCTGAAACCCATCACCTCACCATTTGAAGATGACCCCTAAAGAGCATGCTTAGGTACCCATCAAAGCCTTTCTACTTTCCTACACAGACGCATGGATTGCAATGAATGCTGCTTAGACCAGCCTCTGTGTGTTTTACTCTGCTGCCAAAGGGACTGGGGGCTTCCACTAAAGGTTGTGCCTTCCCCATGCAGAGGGGAGTTCCCAGGAGTGTAACTATGATCAGCAATCTCCAGGCATCCAGCTATCAAGCACAATATAGAGCAGTGCACCTTAACAACCAAGCCCAGAACAAGCCAACACAAACTAAACACACAGAACAACTCTAAGGCAAAACAATCACCTGGACATTGGACAGAGTTAACGAGCCTTACTCCATGCTCCAGAGCCCACTAGAGCCTGGTAGAGGCAGGATATGAAGGGGGAGTTTTACTCTAGGCATCGGCAGGAAGAGCTTCCCGGTGGGTCTCACCTGGGTACAGGAGGGGAGGGGCTATCGGACCATCAGATGCCTTTCCCGGGACTCTCTAGTAGGACCAGCAGCGTCTGAGCACAGGCACGGGGGGAGGGGGAGACAGCAGTGTCTGGCACCAGCTGCAGCATCTCAGTGAGTTTTGAAGGCAGCCCGGAGAGCTATAGTAACATAGCCTTGAGGTGACACCGGAGAGGGACAATCACGCTGTCCTGCCTCCTGAGGGTTCAACATCAGGAAGGATCTCCCCAGCCCTGAGGCTGTGAGTGTGCTGGCAAAGGGCAGCTACACACCCAGAGTGCTGCTGCAGGTGCCATATGGCCCATTTCTCTAGATATCCCTCCCTAGCTACCATGTCACTTCCTCCTCGGCTGGGCTGAACCTCCTCCCTCTGCCTTCCTGCAGCTCTGGGTCAGACTGAGTGGGGCTGGATGTCACTGACCTACTGGTCCCACTGCAGCCCAGCTTCTCTCACAGTCCTACTGCAGTGACAACAACGAGGCCCTGTATGAGAAGAGCTGTGGGGAGGACAGCCACTGCACTGATCAGTGCCGACAGCACCTCCACTATCCGGCCCTTGTGGAGCACAGCTCTCTTCCCGGAGAGGAAGGAATGAACCCACTGTAAGTCTATCGAGCTGAGCAAGGCAGCTATCGCATAATTCATTACCGTCATGGGACAGATGAGGGAAAGCCAGGCCCAGCCCATGCCAAGGCCAATGAGCCATCCATGGCTCATGCACTGAACATTGCTCATACAAAGCTGCTATATCCTTGGCCTGAAGTTTGACATTCCTGACTCTAGGCAGCCTCTGGTTTTGTTTTTGTGATGGGGCTTAAACCCCATCACCTGCAAGGTAAGGCACAGACCCCAATTAGTCATGCCCGGCACCTGGGTGATAGGGCTGATTTAATGAATTGCCTCCTGGCCAGAAGAGGCGGCGCTAGGCCTTGCAGGTAGACTGAGGGAGCTCCGTTGAGGAGAGAAGACCCAGGAGAGAGGAGATAGTTCACTTTCTCTGTCTGGGAAGGGCCTGGGGTAGGCAGACTGAGAAAGGCCGCAGGGACAGAATTGATTCCCAAGGCAGGCCCAGGAAAGGGGGCAAGATCCAGTGAGAAACTGCAGAGGAGGCAGGTCTCCCCTACGGAGAGAGACTCCCAGGAAGCAAAGCACGCTGGTGTGTGGAGAAGGCCCTGGGTTCGGTTTGTAAGTGGAAACAGAAGACTTCAGTAGCCCAAGAGGGCTGAAGAATTATCCAGATCTGTGGGGACTCATACATGACACCCCAGAAGGGGTTTGAACATCACATGACTTGGCCAGAGGGCTAAACCACGGATGACCTGGACCCAGAGGCATGCGGCTTGCAGGAGGTGCTGGAGCTAAAGATACTGGCACCATTGTGCACGGACAGAAGGGGGCACTCCAAGGGTGAGTGTGGCCCACCACAGCTCAGTTTGGATTTCTTTGTACTGATTTCCAGAGGCCTGGAGTGTCACTCTCTCAGACGGGGCTGTGTCACACCATGGCTTGGAAGGCTCCCTGGGAAGGCGATGAGGCGCGAAGAGAAGAGCTGAAAGGGATGCATAGGAAGGCTAGGGGTTCTGTAGCAAGCTCTGCAGTGGTTTCTAGGAAGATTATCAGATCTGCTGAGTGTTTTCAGCCTTTCCTATTGTGACGTTGCAACACATAATGCTTTATAGAAATATGCTTATGAGTGTAAATATGACATAACTGGAATCGGTTTTATGCTAGATATGCCATGTAACGTATCTTTGCAAAGGTTATGATCTACTGAGTGTATTAATCCTATTTGTATAAATGTATCTTTCTTGTGTCTGAAACTAGAAATATGAAATATAACTCTGAGGTCCTATTGTAATTATGCAAACTGTGGGCCATTAATGGTGGCTTGGAATCTTGATGGCTCCCATTAACCAGAACAATTGGTTGTAAATGGCTCTGTTTATTGTAAGTCTTCCTGTTTACGTGTGTGCTGGCAAGTGGGTAATGAAGTCTTACAGTGCCATGTGATCCTGTCACCTGAACTGGAATCCATCTTTAACCTGATGCTTTTCCATTTAGAAGGATGGGTTGGAACCCAGAGAGGGACAAAGGATTCCCGCCTTGTGCAAAAGATATATAAGGGGGTGGAACAGAACAAAAGGGATGGCAAAGACATGAGAAATCCCCTAGCTACCATCTGAGCTGGAACAAGGACTGTACCAGGGGAAAGGATTGGGTCCAGACTAGAAGGAGGCTAGTCTGTCAAAGAAGCTTATTGGAACATCTCTGAGGGTGAGATTTACCTGCATTTAGCTTCCTACTGTATTAGGCTTAGACTTGCGTGTTTTATTTTATTTTGTTTGGTAATTTACTTTTTTCTGTCTGTTATTACTTTAAACCACTTAAATCCTACTTTTTGCATTTAATAAAATCACTTTTTCTTCTTAATTAACCCAGAGTATGTATTAATATCTTGGGTGTGGGGGGCAAACAGCTGTGCATATCTCTCTATCAGTGTTACCGAGGGTGAACAATTTATGAGTTTACCCTGTATAAGCTTTATACAGGGTAAAACGGATTTATTGGGGGTTTGGGTCCGATTGGGAGCTGGGTATCTGGGTGCTGGAGACAGGAACACTTTTTAAGCTGTTTTCAGTTTAGCCTGCACTTGTGGGAGACGTGGTTCAGACCTGGGTCTGTGTTGCAGCAGGCTAGCCTGTCTGGCTCAAACAAGACAGGGTACTGGAGTCCCAAGCTAGCAGGGAAAACGGTCTCAGAGGTAGTCCCAGCACATCAGGTGGCAGTCCCAAAGGGGTTTCAACCCAACCCATCACACCTATGGTGTCAGAATTGTTCCCTAATTCTGTGCATGTGTCCGAGGCAGCATGTAGTAGGATTCTGGTGTGCCCATGGGAAATGCAATGGGGCACATTGTTCCTATGGGGAACAATTCAATGGCTGATGCCAGGCACCAGAATCAGATCCCAGCACAAGGCAGCAGCGAGGGCCATCAGGGCGCCATGCTGAGCAGACAGTTGCGTCCATGGTGTGGGAGCCGAAACCTCCAAGCTGGTGCTCACTGTTGCGACATTCCTTTTGTTTTCTAGGAATCTGACTCCACCGAGGAGGGAAACCACAGGGAAATTGTTTCAGTGTGTGCTCTGGATGAGAGCAAAGGCATGGGGCTGAGGCAATGATGAATAACATGCAGCTCCACAGCCAAGCCTTTTTTAAAAACCCTTTTATTTCAAACCTAAGGAAAATAACTTTTTTTCTCTTTAGCTTGGCAGGCAGCAGCAGCTGTGCTGAGCTCAGGCAAGTCCAGATCAAAGCCAGGCAAAGTCTACTGCAAAAAATCAGGCACTGGACATTTATTAAGATTTGATTCATAAAAAGCCATGCAGTGAGTGCAGTGGGATTTCACCATGGAACCTTTGACGTGGGAGCTGCCTGATTTAGAATGAAAATTGCCTCTTTGTGCTGCCAGGAGTAAGGGAATTGCTCCATTTCCTGTGAAATTTCAATCTTGGTACAAACACTTTTCCCGCTGCCCGTACAAGTGCAGATCATGTTTCTAGCTGGATTCTACGGACAGCCTTCCTCACTACAACCAGGGAGCAGGCATCTTCCTACCTCCCAAGTCAGAGGCCAGATGGTAGGGCAAAAACCAGCCAGCCACACTTTGGTTCCTGCTGTCTCTCCTGCTTAGAGTTCCTCTTCATCTCCCAAGAGTGACCCTCTCTTTGGTGTTCCCTTGCCTCTGGTCTGAATGCACAACTGCCCCATGCTACTACATGACCCCCCTAGTTGAAAAGTCCTTTTTCTGTTTGTGCAGAACTGTATAGCACAGAAATACTCAGGTCCCAGTGGAGACACTGGACCAGAGCCAGGGTCCAGATGAGTTGTGCTCACACAGCCACCTTCCAAATTCTATGATCCTGGGGCTCTGTGAGGGCTGAACCTGCCCCCAGCTCTAAGTTACACTAGCTAGAATTACCCCTAGGGACTACTACACTGGCTGGGGGTTTCTGGAGGCCAGTGCATGCTGGCCACACCCCAGCCCCCTCGAATCTCATGATGCCTGCTGGAGGAATTCCCAGATGCCTTACCATTGGAGCAGTGCAAAGGGGGTGGAGCCAGGGACCACAACCAGACCTGCTTTTCATAAGCGATGGGCAAACCCAGAAAAGTTTGGAGTTGGTTCTGGACACTGCAGACCAGCATCTAGCTCCCATCTTCACCTAGTCTCTTCTGCTGCAGACTGTGCTGCTCCCACACCCAGGACCGGCTCCATGGTTTTTGCCGCCCCAAGCAGCGGAAAAAAAAAAAAAAAAAAAAAAAAAAGCCGCGATCGCAATTGCGATCGGTGGCACTCCGGCGGCAGCTCCACCACACCGCTTTCTTCTTCGGCGGGAATTTGGCGGCAGGTGCTTCCCTCCAAGAGGGACCCGCCGCCAAACAGCCTGACGTGCCGCCCCTTCCCCTTGGCCGCCCCAAGCACCTGTCTACCCTTTTGGAGAGGCTGATGCATGCAAGACAAAGACCTGAGGAGTCCCTGTTCAGAGGCTAGTGGAGGGCTGCAGTCTGTGGCCAGCCCCTCTTTGTGAGTATATGTGGGGGGGAGCTCCTTGTGCCTCCCCCCATGCATGGCCACATGGGGACTGGCCACATTCTCTCCCTCTGTGCACAGCAAATGCCATGCTGGTCAAGGGGTGAATTGATCTCATTCTGCAGTAATGCAAGCAGACAGGCTAGAAGGAGAAACACAGGCAGGGACTGTGCAAGTCCTCCAGACTCATCTAACTCTGAAGCAACTGCTTAATGATGGGAAGTTCTGGTTGCATCAAAAGACCCAAGCCACTGCACGGCCGTGATTGAGTTATGAGAGGCTGGAAAAGAAACCACGGAAAACGTACGTTTCCTACCACAACGATTGCCTCATTTTTTATAACACGATGGGCAAGAACTGCTCAGCTCTGAAATGAGACGCTGGCACCTTGGGATGTTGACAAGCACCTTTGGAATGCTCCCAGGAGAGGCATCCTGTGCAGCGATGTCGTGTGGATGCACACGGGGATGCGAGCTAAGGTATCACTGACAGTTGTAAATCTGGCATTTCCTAACTTTCAAGAGCTCAACTTTGCAACCTTAACAGTCTGTTAACATATTTTTTAAAATATAATTATTATTTACATTCCAGTAGCACCAGCAGCCCAAGTCAAGCTCAGGGCCCCATTGTGCTGTGTGTGGTACAAACACAGGGTGAAACAATCCCTGCCCTGAAGACAGACAATGGGTGGGAGGGAGATGCGTTGCCTAAAGTCAAACAGCAGGTAAGTGGCAGAACCACAAATAGAGCCGGTGCAGTGCCCCAGACACTAACTCACACTACCTACATAGTCTACATGATGTTGGAGACCATACCTAGCATGGCAGCCGGGCAGTAAAATGGGGCAGGTGGATAGACTGACATGTGTCTAAAGCAGAACATGGCTGCAGGAAAGGCTGGCCCTGGCAAACAAGGAACAATGGTGTGGAAAGGAAAATGGCTCACCTTCCCCACAGCAGAGCCAGGGAGCACAGAGTGGCAGTGCAGATGGGGTGGAAAGCTGTCAGTTCTCCCATCTGGCCATGCCCCCAGCATGGAGAAGTTCACAGCCTGCAGATGGCATATGGCCAGTGTAGCCGGCTGTTATGCCAGCTACCCCCACTCCCCCAGGAGGGTGTGGCCTCAGCGCTACTGCTCTCCAGATGTGCCCTGCTGATGCAATGGCCCCTTGGGGCCAGAGCCAGCCTATGCACTTTAAACAGCCCATCGGCTGGGGGCAGGAACCAGAGCCAGAATCAGGGGGCACAAGAGTATTTTTTGCTGCTCCCACCCCACTTTGACTGGGCCTCAGACTGAAAAGGCACTGCTGAGAATCTAGGCCAGAGAGAATCGCTCGAAAGAGTGACTTTGTGTGTCCTTGTTAGACTTCCCATCCTGGCGGGGTGGTAGCCTGAGGAGAGGATTAGTTCACCCAAACAAACTTAACTCAGAACAACAAAACCTTGAATAAACTCAAACCACAATGGACAAGAGTCCAGTTCTCCAAGCAAAATTCACATGAGGGTCCAAAGTCCAGATACACGGAATCCTTTTCTGCCTGACTTTGGTTAGATGATTTTAGGTCTTTTCCCAAAATCCTTCCACGTTATCTGTTGGGGGGGGGGGGTCTCTTCTGGAGGTGCTGTGACCCAAGACCCTCTTAATGCAGAAGGGCTACAAGAAACTCCTCAGTCTGGTCTGTGCATTCTGGTTCACCAAAGAATGTCAAGTGAGGCCTCAACTAAAAGTTGGTGTCACACCGGTCATCAGTAGCATCGTGAAATGTATGTACAGATAATATGTAAAGAGTTGTGCATGTTTACTGAAACTATGGTCTTAAAGTCTGTCGGAACTGGTCACCGACAGAGACAAGGGAGAGGTTTTCTGTCAGACAAGAGATGTTTATTCACCTGTTTACATGCACATTGAGTATTGTCCCTTTCACAATGGGTCGCCTATAACCAGTCTGAACTGAATGCAAATGAAGGATTGTAAGGACTTCAGAGAAAAAACCTAACAGGAAGAGAAAAGCAGCGTGTGGGGGGACCCTCTCTGAGGGGTGCACTTTAGAGGTTTGCTTAACTATATTTGGGGGGCAGAGAAGATATCAGGCACCCTTCACTGAGGAAGTAAAAGGACAGTGATTTTGCTTCATGAATAGGGGTCTCAGCCAGGCTTGGCTGAAAACACTGGAGAGAACTTTGGATGAGAGCAAACTTTAGACAGGAGGTTAACCTGTTAGTTAAGCTTAGTCTCTGGCCCTGAGCTGTATCTTACAGCTGGTGTGTTCTGTTCCCTTGGGAACAGCCGGCCTGCTAATCCTGTGAGTGGTCAGTGGATAAGGGGCTGGACACTGCAGGGAACGCTGGGAGCACTCAGGGCTCGGTGTGTGCCTGTCACTACCGTGCCTGCGGGGGCCTGGAGGGCAGGGCTTGTGCTGCCAGAGGCGGGTGGGTTCAGGGAGCTGAGTCCCAGCAGGCCCACACAAGACTGCTTCACACTGAGGGCAGGTGGTGGCGAGGTGCCTCACAGCCCGGGGTACCCCTGGGGGGCATCTCAGGTAGCCAAATCAGTTGCTTCAGTTGCCACAACGGGGTGAAGGACGTGGTTTTGGTGGCACCTAATGCTCATTCCAAGTAGCCAGAGAGTTTTGTGATGAATTTCCATTTCTACTGGACAGCCTGTACTAGCCAGGAGTCATGTGACATGTCCGTCCGTTACGCTCTGAGAGAACAGACAGAAGCAGGACAGGTCAAAACCAGTGGTGTGAATTTTGAAAATGTCTAAAGTGTTTTTGTTCCGGAGGTGCCCAGAAGGGGCTGATTTTTCATTTGTGAGTTTCCTGTGGAATATTTTTACTAATTTTTTTTTCATTTTTGAAATTGGTAATTTTTTTAAAATGAAAAGTCATGATTTTGTAAAAACTCCCACCAAGCTGACTGATCAAAATTGGCAGTGTAAAAAACCTACTGCAAATCAAGCCCCAAGGCAAACTCCACTGCAAATCAAAAGCAACCCCTGATAAAAGCAAAATGAGAAATGAGAAAAAAAAATGTTTAAAATAAAATTCAGAAAAAAACATCAAGATGTTTTTGTGAAAATTTCTATTTGCAGAAGCAGCCAAGGTTGTTGTGGTGGGTTTTTTGTTTGCTTGTTTGTAACCCAGTTCTACTGGGAGGTGGCAATGGAGCTGGCTTATATACGTTTTCCATACGGCTTGTGTGTTCAAAAGTTTTCGGGTGGGTCAGATCAAATCAGCATACAGCCCCAATTCAGAAAAGCACTTGAGTATATGCCTAATTGGAAAGGTGCTTGTGTAGTAGAGATGGAAGTGAGCACATCCTCAATGGCGTGGTGAATTGAGGCTTATAACATCCACCTGCTCTCCCTTCTGTATCAGCCGTATGGAAAACATTTGAGTCTTTGAAACATATTTATGTGCATCTTTTACGAAGTCAAGCATCTCACATGCCTCGCCTGCTGCCAGGAGCCCTCTGGAAACTCCTCTGAAATAGTGAGTCGCTTTGTTCAGAGTCTGGTCCATTCTCAGCAATTTAATTAAAGCTGATCCCAGTATTGGCCTTGTCTTCTTGACTCTTTTCATTTTCTTTCTTCCTTGAAGGAAACTTAGTGCTCACGGAAGTCAAGGACTCATGGTACTGGATGCTGATAAAGCCAGCGACTCTTCTGCTAATGGCCCCCATAGAACTCTTCCAATTCTCCTGGGACCATACTGTGAACAGCCACTGCTGCGCCAGCCACAGGCCCCTCCAAGCCCTGCCAAGACACCTCTTTATAAGCCACAGCCCTTCTGCTGTGCCAGTAATAAGCGCTAACAAAATGGTATAGCCCTGCAGTGCCTCAGCCTCTGCTTCATGCTGGGCCTGCCTCTAGGCTGCATTATGCTGCCTTGTTTGGCCGACATGTTTCTCTTGGTTGTGGACCCAAACTCATTTTGCTTCCGTCCAGTTGCCTTCTGAATTCCCTCTCCAGAGAGGCAGGAACAATTAACAAGAGTCCTGTTACCCACCAGTGAAGCCCAGCGTTACTCATCTGGAGAACAGAACTTGCCCCCACATGCCAGAGACATGTTTTTATTCAATGCAAAGGAAAAGACCTGTGAGCTCATCTAGTGTTTCCCCCGCCAATGCTTTGTGCTAGATTTTATTTTCCTTTCTCAATAGACAAAGCAACTCCAGCTTTCTTGGGACCAGTGGGGCTGCAGATTTGTTTTACAAAGCTAGGCGATGTCTTGAATTATGCAGCACAAATCAGTCATCACTCAGGAACCCCAGAACGAGGGATGGGATCCAAATTGTGACCTGAACCTCGCTGTGAACCTCTCCAAGGGACTGGAAGTTCCAAGATGCAGACTATTTCTGGCCTCTCTGAAACCAGAAAATCCGGGAAGTCTCACCCAAGAGGGGGATCTCCTGAGATCGGCATCCCCAGTGTGCTGGCTAAGCGCTGGAGCTGCTGGCTGGTTAATAGCGTGTGTTTGTCAAGTGCTTTGGAAAGGAAATCTAAAGCGCAGGGTATGTGCTTTTTATTGAGTTGTGCAGAGTACTGTGCAAAGGCTAAAACAGCACTGGATCCCGCTTCAATCCTGGGTCTCCACCAGCACCCCACTCCACAGGCCCCCAGAAGAGCCCCTCCCAAGCACAGATAATGCCTCTCCCAGCGGGCACTTGGGAGAAGCCTGAGCAATGGCCCTGGCAATGCGTCCTGAAGACCAAGAGTCCTAGGCTCTGACAGACAAGCTGGAGAAACAAATTCAAACCCCGCTGCCCTCAGCCACCTCCTGTTTAAATCTGGAGAACGTCACCTCATACCTCTGGAGAACGTGCCTCATCCGGGATCTGCCATAGGGAAATGCCTCCCCTTCCTACCCAGCTCCTTCCCTGTCCTTTCTTGTCCACCACCCTGGCAACCCAACCATACTCCCTGTCCTGCAGACATTAGCACGCTCACTAAATCTTGCAGCATCAGCTCCACCATCTGCCCAGTCGTCTCCGTTCCCAACTCCAAAACATGCATCCAGGCTGTCACAGGGTTCAGGGTGCAATGCAGACCAGTGAGTGCCTCACAATGCCTTGCTGCTGTACCTCCCAACATGGGACACTCACAACCAGCCTACCAGCACACAGGTCGCACACTGACAGCCCTGGGCCAACAGCTCTGAGCCCAGCAGCCTGTCTGCCCCCCTCTCTGGCTTCCACCAGCCACGGTTATAACCAACAGGGTGACCCCAACTCACGCCCAGTCCCGAATTTCCTCAAAGAGTGTGCTCTGCTATATCCAGCCCTCTCCTGGACAATACGATTCATTTGTTCCTCTAAAGATTCAGAAGCACATGACAGCTTATTAACTGGGGTAAATACACACATCCCTTTAAACACCGCATTGAGATGGTTTATATTAATAGTAAAATAAGTTTATTAACAAAAGAAGATAGGATTGTAGGTGAATTCAAGGATAAGAGGTACAGTCAAAAAGGGTTACAAGAAAAAGAAAGTGAAAAGACGCATCTAAAAGTCTAAAAATCTAGCAAAGTACAGGCTTTGTTGCAGATGGTTTCTTGCACCAGTCATTTCCCTCCCCCAGCACTGGCTGACTTTCCCACAGAAGTACAAGGTGCCATGTCTTCCTAGGGGAAAGATCTTTGCCTAAGCAGGTTTCTCACCTATATTCAGTTTCCAGAGTCTTCAACCCACCCAGCTTGGTTGAAGGACCCATCTTTTTCAGCTAGCAAGAGAAAGATGGGTCCTCCCCCATGTCTCTCTAGTGATGGATGCCAAGGATGGCTTCTGTTTTTGCTTATATCTTCCAAAGTTCAATGACTTGGTTTCAAGAGGCGGGATGACCTCATGCTGTTTTCTCTTCCTGTGGGCTTCCCATCCCCCTTTATGTATGTGGGACTTCCATTGTCTGATTTCACCAGGTTTAATTTACATAGAAGACAGGTAAATAGCTGCCTTTCCGCCTGTCTGGGAGGGAACCTGTTTCTCCCTGTTTGACCACAGACTTTAAAGCATAATATTAAATATTCCTATTTCCTCATAGAGTTTTAATACAGACATCCCACAATGATACAGTAATATTATATACAATCATTGACTCAATTTATTATTTCTTGAGGTTCAGCCCCCCAGGCTTTATAGACCAGTAAACCTTTGCAATGTATTCTTTAAAAAGTAGAACCCAGACCAAATTACTCTCTCCTGCTGGGTTTATACATCATCCTGGCTCCTCCCCCACTTCATAGCTTTGTTCACCTGATATGGAAAAAGAGACCATCATTGTCTCTGCCTTTATGACCGAGAGAAGCAAACACACCTCCCTTTGTCTAGGGCAGATGGGTTTACCAACTCTCCCGACATGCCTGGTTTACACACATTTTAGTCACAATTCCAGCATACATCCATACCTGCCAATACACAGCACATACACCTCACACCAGAATATCAATGAGCAGTGAGTTATGAATTTTCAAATGATACCTCCCAAGGCGTAGTACAATAGAGTATAAGGTGTGAACACAAGGCTGCTTAGGGTAGGGTGACCAGACAGCAAATGTGAAAAATCAGGACGGGGGTGGGGGGTAATAGGAGCCTATATAAGAAAAAGACCCCAAAATCAGGACTGTCCCTATAAAATCGGGACATCTGGTCCCCCTGGCTTAGGGTCACCCAGGCCCTGGCTGTCTCTCACCTCGATGACTGCCACATCCTCCTCTTAGGGCCTCCTGACTCTCTTCCAGTCAGTCCAAGATGTGCATCCACTGGCCCAGCGCTCTGAGCACACTCGACCCCTGTGCGCCCCTCGCACTCACCCCCTCCCTGTGCTCTTTGCAGACTGGCTGGGCTCCATGGTATGGCACTGTTTTTTTCAAGTTGTTCTTTAGCCTGATGCCTTCCTGAGCTCTGCTGGCCTCTGCATGTGCTGAACCTGGTGAGGAAAGGGTTAAAGAAGACATTCAGGAGTTACATGTGTGAAAAAAGGCGTGACTTTGGCAAGGCATTTCAGTCCTGCTCCAGACAAGGAGACCCCAGAAAGCCTTTCATCTCCAGCTCAGTTCCTTTGGTACATCAGAAACGATCAGACCCAAGAACACACCTTGTTCTTTACCTTTGGCCACTCGTGTGTGAGAATATTTCCATATTTAGATATGGGAGCTTTGACAACTGAAAAAGCTGGTGTAAATATCAGATTCTCAGCAGATCTTTCTACTTCATGGTCCTGGATTCCTGGCTTATGTAGGGGAAAAATGCAAATGTTTCTCCCTTTATTTTTGGCCGAGCACTCAAATGAGGGTGGAGCTAATTAGTCCCTAGGCAGGAAGATGAACATATTGCTAAAACTGTACTGAATAGTGCAGAGATCTGCAGGGTCGGGGAGAGTCCCAGTCCACAGCTGCAGTCTGTCTTGGCTTGCCCTCTTTTACAAGGTGTCCAACATACCGTGAGAAATAATCAGTGAGTGCTTTTAAATCTGTTCCTCCCATTCCTCCGCAAGGGATTTAGTCCAGGGCTCTCAGCTCACTGGTTATGACAAGATAAGCAAGGTCAGACCTGGTAATTATTGTCCTACAGGACCACCAAGGAAACTCCAGAGTGCGGCTGTAAGAGGTGGTGACTGATGGAGGCCACTCTTCCATGCACCAATAAATGGTAATTTTCAATAGGGCAAAAGGCTATCAGGAGTGGGTGCCCCAAGGTTCCACTGTAGGATGAGTGTTACTTAATGTATTTATTAATGTGTGGAAAAGGACCAGTGAGGTGGCACAATTTGAAGATCACAAAAAAAATTCCTTTAAATTAGTGCAGAGTAGAGAAGACCATGAGAACTTCAGAAGGACCAATAAAGCTTGAAGAATTCACAACACAACAGATTAAATTTAGTGTTGACAAATGCAGAGTAATGCGCATTGGAGGGAATACTCCAAACTGCTCATAAGTATTACTGTGTTCCAAAGCCTTGATTCAGCCAAACATGCAAGCATGTGCTTAAAACCTTTGCTGAATCAGGGCCTAAACTGGAAGTAACCTCTCAGGACAAACAGATGGGTGTCGTGATAGCTCAGTGAACATTTTTTGCCCATTGTGCAATCATAGTTAAAGTAATAAACAAAAGGTTAGAATTAGAGTTGGTTGAAAAATTACTGATTAACAGTTTTCTGTTATAAAATGTTGATTCGATAAAATTGAAATGTCTCACAAGAATGTATTCATTTAGTTTACATTTTTGATTAAATGTTATCAAAACATTTCATTTCAGTTAGGTTGACACACTGACAAGGTTGAAGTATTTTGTTTCAATGTTATCATTTCTAGTTTTATACTATACTATACTAGGGTTGAAATGAAACACTTCAACTTTACTGAAAACAAATTTCCCAGTTTTTTCAGAATTTTAATTTCACTGCAAATATTGAAATTCTGATATTTTGTTCTGATTTGGGATGAAAGTAAATTTTGAAATGTCGGAATTTTTCCTAGAATGGAAATTCTGAGTTTTGACCAGTGCTAGACTGTTTAGTTTAGAGGGCAGAGAAATAAGAGGGGACATACTCCAGGCACCGGAAATAATGACATTAGAGAGAAGATATATTTGTGTGCTCTTATTACTCAGACACAAGAACTGAGGTCTTCTAATGAAACTGAAAGGCAACACATTTAAAATTGATTAAGAACACCTTCTTTGCGCAGCAAACCTGTGGAACTCACTGACACAGGATCAGGGAGGTCAAGTGATTAGTAGAATTCAAAGAAGGGTAATGAGAATAGTTAGCATTATACTAGATAGGATGAAAACTACAGGGGAGTTCAGGGTATGAGCCAATCACTAAGAGTCTATCTACACTTCAAACTGGGGTTTAATTTCCAGCTGGAAGAGACATACCCAGGCTAGTGCTGATTGAACTAGCAAGCTAAAAATAGCAGTGCAGCCACAACAGTGAGGGTCTAGCTGCCCTGAGTACATCCCCCACATCTCAGCTGGGATTGACCTGGGAAGCTCCTTAACCTGGGGCTCACACGCCTGATTTGCAGTGTAGACATGTGCTGAGTGATATCCCATCTCCTAGAACTGGAAGGGACCCTGAAAGGTCATCGAGTCCAGCCCCCTGCCTTCACTAGCAGGACCAAGTACTGATTTTACCCCAGATTCCTAAGTGGCCCTCAAGTATTGAACTCACAACCTGGGTTTAGCAGGCCAAGGCTCAAACCACTGAGCTATCCCTCCCCCCAAGTGATGGGGATTATGAGGAAACTTCCCCATAGGCAGCTTATTCCATAACTGTCCTCTGAGATTCTAGCACTCTCTTCTATCGCTTCTCATACTGGTCACTGCCAGAGACAGGATACCAAAGTAGATGGACCTGATCTGAGCCCATATAGTAATCCCTATATTCCTAAAAGTGTCCCTATGTCATTAGTATCCCTCGCCATTTTCCAACTTGGGAATTTCCATTCTGATCATCTAAATTGCCCCTCCAGGTTCACCTTTTGTCCTAAACTTTAAAGTAGCATTGTTCTGATTTGTTACATAGCTGCTTTGTTCCACCCCACCTGTAGCTGCATTTTAATAGTGCACTAAAGCACCCCATTGTACCATGCTCTGGAGTCCTTTGAGATGAAAGGCAATAAGCAGAGCAGCCTATTCTTTGCAGTACAGCGGGAGGGACCCATCCCGACCTACTGAAGCTTTGAAACTGAGCCCAAATCCCATCTAACTATGTACAGAGGGACTAGGGCAATTCACTGTTCTGTCTCTGCACGTCCAGCTCTTATCTCCACCATCTGACCCGTGTCAGTGTCACATCTGTTTACTACCATAGAAAACATGATACAAACCCTGTTCGGAAAATCTCAGAGCACTTACAAAATTCAATAAATGCAAGCGAGTGAGAGCACATCTGGGCAATTCAGAAGAAGGCTTAACAAAATCAGATTTGAATGTAAAACTATAACTAACTAGGAGGCGTGGGGGCTCAGACGGGGGAAGCGGAGGGTGCTCAGCAAGGGAAGGGGACAGTGAATGTTTAGTACTAGTGTCCAGATGAAATTGTCTCACGAGTAGTCAGTTGGATGGTCTCACCAGAGAACTTAGGGCAGTGGCTCTCAACTAGGGGTCGGGGACTCCAGAGGGGCTGCGAGCAGGTTTCAGGGGGTTCCCAAGCATGGCTAATGTGAGACTTGCTAGGGCCCAGAGCAGAAACCAAAGCCCCGCCATGCAGGACTGCAGCCTGGGGCCCCAAGCCCCACCACCCGGGGCAAAAGCCAAAGCCTGAGCAACTTAGCTTCGCAATGTCTCCTGTGGCATAGGGCCCTGGGCAATTGTCTTGCTTGCTACCCCGTAACGCCGGCCCTGGCTTTTATATGCAGAAAAATAGTTGTTGTGGCACAGCTGGGCTGTGGAGTTTTTATAGCATGTTGGGGGGGGCCTCAGAAAGAGAAAGGTTGAGAACCCCTGGCTTATGGGATATTCGTCCACATTACAAAACCAGCACACAAGCAGACATGAGTGGGAGTCTTTGGTCAGTGGTAGCTCAAGGCTGGGTTAGCAGACGAGGCTGCAAATTAGGGATAAAACTTTTGACCAGTTGGCTTTGTCTGTATTAGGGCCAGTCAGTGGAGAGACACTGTAATTGCTTCCTGCCCCATGCATTACTCAGACTAGCAAACAAAGATATATACTTTCTTTAACAGCAAATTCAGCCCAGTTTTATCTCCCCAATAAACTGCAAACTTTTTGCTGTTTGGATGCTAAACTAGAAAGTGTGTGGTGTACCAAAAACTGTATTAAAATGACAAGCTATCATTTTAAGTGTAAGGGGTTTCGTTTCCTGGTCCTGCTTGAAGACTAGGGGGCTCTGTAGGGAGGTGTGCAGTTTGGGTCTCAGCCATAGGCACCGACTCCATGGGTGCTCCAGGGCTGGAACACCCACGGAAAAAGATGGTGGGTGCCCAGTACCACCAACCACAGCTGTTCGGCAGCGGCCTCAATCAGCTAATTGGGGGTACCATCAAACAGCTGTTTGGCAGCTCGGAAGGGGCTTGGGGGAGGGACGAGACCACCGAGTGGAGGGCGGACTGGGGTCTCGGGGAGGGGATGGAGTGGGGGTGGGAAGAGGTGGAATGAGGGCAGGGCCTTGGGGGAGGGAGGCAGAGCAAGGGTGGGGCCTTGGGAGAAGGGATGGAGTGGGGGCGGAGCCTCAGACAGAGCAGGGGTGAAGCACCCCTGGGGAAAAGTAAAAGTCGGCGCCTATGGTCTCAGCAGTCAGTTTGCAAAGAGCTAGCCTAAAGCAAGGCGGGGTGAGTTGTGCCTCTCAGCCTTAAGGAGCAGTCTGCTTTGTCTCACTCTGTTTTTGGTTCTTGTGTTTTAAGATTCTGGATTCTAAGAAAAAAAGTCATGTTATGCTGCAACCTTCCAGCAAGAATGTTTATGTTTTTATCTAATGTCTCTGGGTATATGCCATGAACATAACAGACAGAATGGCAAAGTGACTGGTTAGCTTTCCATGCTTTATGCTATACCTCCAGAAGGATGTTGAAGCCAAAAGTAACCATTGTCTATAATCAAGCTAAGCCCTCCATTTTAGTTTAAACCGATTTTTACAGAAAATTTCCCAGGTTTTAAAAAAGTATTATTCAGTTTTTGCAGATTTTCACCCTACTTTTGTATCATTCAAATATATAAAAAATAACTTGTTTTATTAGGAAAGTACAATACATTGCATGGTCTGTGTGTATATGCAAAGCTGCCTGTTGAAGTAAAGCTACGTATTAGTCTAGAAGATACACACAATAAACAAACAGGCACTCACACAAGCTCTGCAGTGCGTGCGCATGTGAACGTACTTATGAATCTCATCCCACCACGTACACATTTCATGCTGTTAGCAGATAATGGTTTAAAGATCTTACACGCTAAAATGGGAAGAAAATGAAAATCTGTATCAGAATACGTTTCAGAACCCAAGGAAGTATTCCAAAGTTTAAAAAAAAAACAGGAGAAAAGGAGAAAGTTGAGTGTATGCACTGCAAATGGTGTGGCCCAATTATTAAATGTAAATATTTATAGGCTAATAGTTCTAAGTCTACAACAGTAAACTGTTTATTCAAATGAAAAGTTTAGATTAGAGATCTATTGTTTTTTTAAACTCAGAGGTGGCATTGTGTTCTGAGTTGTTTTAGTTCTGCAGAAAACCACATTGATGAATGGAATTCAAAGCATTAATCTACTGAACACTTTCTTTCCCCTGTCCTTCCATTCACCAAAATAGACCCCGATATTTACCCAGAAAAATTATTAATAGTGTTTTGCAGTGATTTTTACCTGTTTTTGTTGTTGTGCTAATAAACACTGATAAATTCCCAGGAAAAATGAAATAGAATGAAAAGTTCGTGCACTGAGACCTGCACTGGGGCAAATCTCAAGGGGAAGCAATTTGTTGTCTGAAATACTTCAGCAAAACATATAGAGGTCAGCTGTGGTGAGAAAAGACCCATCTCCAGCAGGGCATTTAATGACAGCAGCCATTTCCAAATTCGCAGACAGCGTAGGGAGGCAGGGTTCTTGTCTTTAACTCGGTGGGATAGGAAAGCAGTCCAGCTTGTGGCCTGCTCAGGACAAACACAAAGAGCAGATGTCTCCGAGTCATGGGCCGTTTGGCAGGAGTTCCCTCACCGCCCGCAGGGCACAATCATTCTTGTGTCCTCTTGTGATTAGTGTTAATATTTTTGTTCAGCTGGAAATAGACTTTTCCTTTTATTGTCTTGGCTGGTTGCAGGCTCTTCTCATGCGTGAGCCACCACTCAGCTCGGCTGGGAGTTAATCTGTCAACTGATGTCATTGTTTGGCCAGTAGTGACTTCACTGTCTTTAGCCCGTTACCTTCAGGGTCTCTCTCTTTTCCTGTTTAATGTAATGAGAGAATAGATCAATTGCCAGCAGCAAATCTGTTTCCTCTTAATGTCTATGGACCTTGGCTAATGGGCTAGATGTTACTTCGCAGCTCCCTGCCTCCCCAGGTGTCTTTCCCCCATTTCATCCTTGGTCTTTTCCCCAAGAATTTGACTGATTGCCAGCTATTGAGGCACTTCACGCTACTTACCTCACGAGTGAGAGCTGGTATGAACGACACATCTGGGTGCAAGGCCTGGGAGTGGCAGAGTGGTGTGGAGAGCTCCGTATGAAGGCAACAACTCTAGTATGCCCTGAGTTCGTTCCATGGAGTCTCTATCCCTGTATGGGACAGTCAGCACCTCTCACAGAGTCAGAGATTTTCAGTGTCTAGAAGGGACCATTATGATAATTGATCTGACCTCCTGAATAACCCAGAGCAAATGGTAGTGCCGTGCTACTCTCTGCGTTCCTTGTGGTAGGTGTGCGTAGGATTCAATTGATAAAGACTTAAAGGAGAGGAATATAATTAATGCCAGTCAACATGGCTTTATGGAAATAGGTCTAGTCAAACAAACCTGATTTCATTCTCTGATGAGATGACATGTTTGGTGGATAAAGGGAACTGCACTGATGGAATATAATAATGTTTGCAATATGTTGCGTAAGACATTTGACTTAGTATCATACGACATTCTGCCAATAAAATTAGCACCATTCAATATCAATAGAGCACCTGTTAAGTGGATTGAGGACTGGCTAACGGACAGACCTCAATGGGGAATGATTCTCAAATGGGGGGTTCTGGTGGTGTGAGGCAGTGCTCACACCACGGCCGCACCCAGAACCTCACGGGAACCAGTGGGAAAAGGGGCTAGTGGAGCTCTAGCTCACCAGGGCTCTGCCCATAGGTGCTGACTCTGAGGGAGCTCCAGGGCTGGAGCACCCACAGAAAAAAGTTAGCGGGTGCTTAGCACCCAGTGGCAGCCAGCTGCCTCCCTCCCACCAGCACCTCCCGCCCACCCACGGCCCCACTGATCAATTCCTGCCCCTCCCTCCCAGCACCTCCTGCACACTGCGATCAGCTGTTCCGTGGCATGCAGGAGACACTGGGAGGGAGGGGGAGGAGCGAGGACAGGGCGCGCTTGGGGGAGGGGCTGGGAAGAGGCGGGGTGGGGGTGGGGCCTTGGGGACAGGGGCGGAGTGAGGCTGGGAAAAGGCGGGGCGGGGGCTTGGGGGAAGGGGTGGAGTGGGGGCGAGCCTGGGGCGGAGGGGGAATCGAGCACCCCCCGGGTAGTGAGGAAGTCAGCGCCCATGAAGCTCCTGATGGGGGAAGATGTCCACCCCTCCCCCAACTGACTCAGATGCACCACTTAAACCAGGAGGAGGCACAGGAAGTTGACTGAGCAGGTAGGTGAATCCCTGGCTGGCTGCCACTTTGGACCCTGCCTACTCGTCTGATTCCTGAGCCCTGCCTTCCTGCTTGCTCCTGGTTCCTGCCCTCCTTATCCCAGATCCTCCTCTGCTCCAGGTCCCTGCTCCTCTGCCCTACCCATGACTCTGTCTTGACCCCTGACTCTGACTCTGGCCTCAACCCTTGTCTTGACTCCTGACCCCATTTCCAGTTGTGACCCTGGGCTCTAGTTCCTGACTCCTGGCTCAGACCAGTAGGTGTGACTGCCCATGCCCTGGTCCTCACTGCTGGGTTCCGCAGCAATCAGTATTAAGCCTGTTGCTATTCATCGTTTTATTCAGTGATCTGCAAATAGAGCTATGAAATCACTGCTGATAACGTTTGCAGATGACACAGAGATTATCAGGTGGTAAGTAGTATTGAGGAAAGGCCAGTGACAGACACCACTCTGGGTCTCCTCTAGTCTATTGTATTCCAGTAGATATAAAAATAACAAATGCATTTACATTTTCAACATAAAATATTTGAAAACCAGTTTCCCCTTGGCCTACCTGCCTGTGTTTGGGGCTCTTCTGTCTCCATCACAGACACCAAAAACTACAGTCCAGGGAGGGAAATGCTCTCCATTTGGTTCTGCCAGCAGGCTTTGTAACAGAATCTTGAAGTCAGGTTTTAACAGGTGACTGAAGGAGGAGCTGATTTCCACATCTTGTTTAAAGCACTTGAATATATTATATCTGTGCGCTCTTACTGATTAAAACATCTTTTTCTTTCTTTCTTTCTTTCTTTCTTTCTTTCTTTCTTTCTTTCTTTCTTTCTTTCTTTCTTATTTTTAGTGTCTCTGCAGTATCCAGGGTGGCAGGGATTTCAGTAGAAGCTGCACTTAACTGGCCATCAGTACAGGAGAGAGCTTGCCTCTCCCCAGATAGATTTACTGACACCAGGCTACTGAATGTCTCAGCATTGGAGGAGAGGAGTCAAGTATTAAAAAAAAAAAAAAAGGAGTATGTTACAGAACACCCTTTCTCCCCTGAGAACGAAGATTTCCTATAATCTCATCTCAGCTGCCTTTCTTTAGGTGAAAGCCATTGCCTCTTGCACTGGATGCCCTGGTCTTTGTGTTATTCACACCAAGGCAGGAGGCTGGTCTGTAGGGAGCCAATTCTGTACTGGTTCTTGGTCGTTGGGCAAGGAAATCCAAGGACATTCCACTAGGAGGGAAGCAGAGTGCCTCACAAGCCAGGGATCCCCAGTGCCCTGACAGCTTTCAGAGACATGGCGAGAGGCGCTCAGAAAGCTGAAAAATGAAGGAGACCAAAAAATGAAAAGTGCCAGATTAACCCCAGAGTGGGAGCTGCATTCCCCTTTCGCTAATCCTTAAATAAGGGGTAAATGTTATTATTGTCAAGCCTCTTTTTCAGGTCAGGCCCTTCCCCATTGTAAATCCATCCATCTGTCCTTTCAAATTGTAAATTAATGTACAGATGAAGGAACCTAATTTCAGTAGCTCAAAGAAATACAGGACTGGAAAGGACTATACTTCCCAGAGAAGAAATAATACAAAACATGGAAAAGATTTTTTTTCAGCTGGTCCATGATGAGATCTATAGAACCAGACTTAGCCGGGCATGCCCATTGTCCAGGAACCAGACAGAATTGTTCATTACAGACCTGCCTTCTGTGCTGTGTCCAACATTAGTGTAAATGACTCGGGGAACAGGCTTCCTTTGCAAGGAACAAGGGCTTTATCCCAAAGAAGGGCATGCTTCCATTAGACAGAAGGAAACAATCTACCAGATTGTTCAGTGACGGAAGTGGAACACATACCAATGGAAGCAGCTCCAGCCTCTTGAATGGAAACATTCCAAAGCAGATTAGATAACACATTGTCAGAAGAGATCCTGGGCTAAACCTGCACTGCGGCAAAGGACCTGGTGACCTGGGAGGCCCTTCCTGCTCTGACCCCCATGATCACATGAGCAAAAGTGACAAGTGCCAGGAGCTAAGGCACAAGTAACCTGAGAACTCACGTTTAGTGCTCGGTGTGATTCGGGAAATGAAGGAAAGTGCTGTGGTGCATGGATTTAAAATCTGCCATCACAATGTGAATTGGGAGCGCCAAAGTGTTGTGGTGGGTGTTCTTGGCACCAGAGAATCCAATCTTGCTCTTCTTCTGTGTCAGTTGGGAATTGGTCCTGCTTTGAGCAGGGGGTTGGACTAGATGATATCCTGAGGTCCCTTCCAACCCTGATATCCTATGATTCTATGAGTTATACTCCAGAGCAGTCTTGTTCTGGTGCAAAATCGGTGGTTGGCTACAGAAACCCTAGCATGGAGGGTTTGCTGTATTTTTAAGAATTTTCTAGGATCTTATCTCCCTTGGACATTTTCCATCAGCCTTTTTTAACCATGACACTGGCTTTCCAGAGGAGTGGAGAGGAATGTTTTCAGCCTAGCATGAAACTGCTACCCCAAACTCCCATTAATGTCCCATTGAAGCTGATCGATCTATCTATCTATCTATCTATCTATCCCCATACACTTCACATATCACCATAGTGCCTGAGAACCTTATGCAACATGATAGCTATTTACTTCTTGAGGATTGGGTCGGACTTTCTCCAGAAGAAGACTGTCAGAGCAAAGGGATGATTGAAGGTTGGGTGATAAGTAGACTGAATATTTTAATTACCTGATATACTCAATACCCAGTGAGTGCACCCTCTTCCCCATACTGTTCTCATTTCCCAAAGTGACAATTCAGAAGGGGCTTTCATAGGATCATAGAATATCAGGGTTTGAAGGGACCTCAGGAGGTCATCTAGTCCACCCCCTGCTCAAAGCAGGATCAATTCCCAACTAAATCATCCCAGCCAGGGCTTTGTCAAGCCTGACCTTAAAAACCTCTAAGGAAGGAGATTCCACCACCACCCTAGGTAACCCATTCCAGTGCTTCACCACCCTCCTAGTGAAAAAGTTTTTCCTAATATCCAACCTAAACCTCCCCAACTGCAACTTGAGACCATTACTCCTTGTTCTGTCATCAGGTATCACTGAGAACAGTCTAGATCCATCCTCTTTGGAACCCCCTTTCAGGTAGTTGAAAGCCGCTATCAAATCCCCCCTCATTCTTCTCTTCTGCAGACTAAACAATCCCAGTTCCCTCAGACTCTCCTCATAAGTCATGTGTTCCAGACCCCTAATAATTTTTGTTGCCCTCCGCTGGACTCTTTCTAATTTTTTCACATCCTTCTTGTAGTGTGGGGCCCAAAACTGGACACAGTACTCCAGATGAGGCCTCACCAATGTCGAATAGAGGGGAATGATCACGTCCCTTGATCTGCTGGCAATGCCCCAACTTATACAGCCCAAAATGCCGTTAGCCTTCTTGGCAACAAGGGCACACTGTCGACACATATCCAGCTTCTCGTTCACTATAACCCCTAGGTCCTTTTCTGCAGAACTGCTTCCTAGCCATTCGGTCCCTAGTCTGTAGCAGTGTATGGGATTCTTCCGTCCTAAGTGCAGGACTCTGCACTTGTCCTTGTTGAACCTCATCAGGTTTCTTTTGGCCCTAATCCTTTGCACTAATGAAAGCCACTACAATCACACTGCTGGGCACCACCAGCCTCAGTGGTTTAGGCTTCCTCAGTTTCCCTTGACACTTCAGACAGAGAGATCTGCCCTTAAGTAAGCCAGATCAGGCTTTACAGAAACAGTACACAGAAGAAATTGTTTAAGATGACTGGAATGGATGGTACAGAGAAAGAGATGTCCTTAACCTGTGGGGATTTTACTTAGTTTTGTGGATAGATCTGGAACCACGCTAAATGCTCTGGGAGTGTGACCCAAACAAAATGTCTGTAAGGAAAAAGAGCAGCCCATGGAGCTGTTTGTCTGAGTAAGAGTGTGAATCTGTCTGGATCCTCTGGGACATTAGAGTCAGATTCCCCAAGAAGATGGGCTGATGCTGCAAATGCATTCCGATCTGAGTCCAAACTTCCCCAAACTCAAGGCCGTTCTAATCTGGGATTTTGGTTCAGCTCCGAACTGACAAAGGGACCAGCTGCAAAGTTCCGGGCTTTACCCAACCTTGCCCAAAGTTCAGGGCATGTTGAGATCTGGAGTGATGGCTCAGGCCTATCTGTAACTGAGAAATCAGATGGGCTTAACAATAAGTCACGGAGTTAGTCCTGGCATTCTGAGAGGAACCTCCCTCCCGCCCAAGAGGCTGACCTTCCTGTTGAGGAGAGCTCCTCCCTCCCCAAAGCTGCTCAGCAGAAGGGAATTTTGTTATCGCTCTTGTCCCTCTTTGGTGGAAGCATGTAGAGCGTTCCTGTCCCGATGCTGTGTGGAGTGGGCAGAGCCTCCCCTCCTGGGACTAATGCCGACGTCCCTGAGTCCTGTCCTGGCTGCAAAACTGGGCTGTGGCTCCACCAGTCACAAGCATTTCAGACCCAAACCTGGCAGAATCCACTGGACTAGGGAAAAATAGGCAGTTCCTTGGACACCAATTGTATGTTGGGTATGAAGGCGTCAGATGCAATGGAGGTTCTTGCTCAAAGGCCCCTGGCTGAACTATCTGTATAATCAGAGCCCAGGGCACACATGTGGCATCTTGATTTTGACCTTTCTCTGAAGCATTAAATCAGGATCGTCTGTGAGGAGTGTTGTGTCTCCCCACAGGCTCTAGGGAAAATGCTGGTGCCAGGGCAGATCATCTCCCCTCTCTGTACTTCTCTCTCTCTCTCTCTTTCCCAGCAGCAGAGAGTCCCAGTTGCCTGCTCCCTACTTTGAACCATGATCTAAAAGCCCCAAGAGCATCTCAGATAAAATATAATCATGCCAGGTCCTGCAACCCTTTCCGAGACAACAGCGTTCCTGCTTGACTGGTGCTCCTTACGCGCACCCTGAGCTTTGGATGTGCATGGTGCAGAGCCAGGATGACTCGCTGCTGGGAGATGGCCCAGGCATTCTGAGAGGCTCAGTGAGTGAGCCCATCTGGGACGGGGGTCCTTCCGTTCCGATCTGAGCCTTCAGAGCCTTCTTCATGGGAGTCTGAACCCTGAGCACAAAGCCCGGCAGTTTGTGCCACAAGTCAAAGAGCGCTTTTCTCTGTTTTGTTTCATTCTAGAACCTTCTCTCCCATCCCCCCACTTAGCCTCATACCCAGGCCTCCGAAATGCCATGCAGCTCCCGCGGGTGCAGATAAGCATGATGGAAGCCTTATCACCCCACATCTCCACTCCAATCTTGTATCAGCCCTCTCCAGAGGCTTGCTGTGCAGGGGTTTCTAGCGCAGCTCACTGCAGACATGAGGTCATGCAGGCTCTCCCTGGCTAATCCCCATCATGCATGGAAAAACCCCTCACACGGGGAAGGAGAACATAAACAAACACAGGAATGCTTGGAGCACATGTTTGCATTTTAAATAAATATTCCTACATTTCCATGGCTTTTATTAGGGCTCGTTTCTGAGCTGTGAAGAGCAAGGCTTGTTTGTTGTTGTGTTTGGTGATGGTCACAGAATCCAGCTGTTCTGGGGGAGAGGATAATCTTCTCCAGCCCTCGCTCTTCCCAGGTCTGCCTAGTAACCATTTCCGGGATCACTCGGGTGTAAGCAGCATCAGTTAAGCATCCCAGGAGCTGGGCGGGGAGCCCCATCTGCAGTGATACATTTTACCTGCTGCTTGCTTCAAAGCAATTTCGGCCCTTATAGCCACGGCCTTCTAAGAAGTCTCTTTATGCTCAAAGACAATTTCCTGAGGGCTGTGGGGCTGTGGGCAGGAAATCTAAATGTGGCCTTTTGAGACATCAAGAGGAGGTGTGTGGCATAAGTGGGCATATGTCTGTGAGGCTGACCCAGAGCCCACACAAGTATGGATAAAGGGGAAAAGAATGGGAAAAAAGATGCACTTTTCTCATCATAAAGAAGTATTTGTGACTTGTCTGAACAGCTCTTGTGCCTCAGTGGGTAGAGATTTGAAGTCTGGAAGCAGCAAACCACCAAAAGGCAGAGCTAGGATCCACAGGCTGTCTCCAAACTATGCAAGGAAAGAAGACAGCACTGCTCTACCATTTCTTGCACATCTTGTCCAATACAGAGTGTTACGTCACCTAGCAATTTAGCTGCACATGATGGAATTTCCTTGCTTTTAAATTTCCTTTATTAAAAAACCATAGGAAAGTCAATTAAAAAAAAAGAAAAAACAAGAACAGCAAATTGAAAGGCTAAGATTGCAAAGTGAAAAAGGCTGAGAAGAAAGGAAATGGTAAACTAGTGTTTCTGTGTGCTTCCTTAATGCCATCCTCTTTTGCATATGCATCAGGATTTCTGGTGAAATGCTGGTCCCATTGAAGTCAATAGCAAAACTGCCATGGAATTCAATAGGCCAGAACTTCATCCTTTGAGTTTTGTTAAATAGTTATATAATATAATATAATATAATATAATATAATATAATATAATATAATATAATATAATATAATATAATATATATTTAAAAATCTTATGTGAACATTGATAGTATTCTGTAGCAATGGCTACTATACTAACATAATCTGATACTAATTCTCAAATTAAATTATATAAACACTATACATCTAACAGTTTTACAGTTTTTGCTACAACCTGGGATACACATGGTGGTCATGAGTTATACTATAGGTTTGGTAGATATATTTTTGTTGACTAATTCATTAGTACTATCTCTTTCTTAAAAAGAATATCTATCTATCTATCTATCTATCTATCTATCTATCTATCTATCTATCTATCTATCTATCTATCTATCCCTTCTGTAGTCACACATAATACAGAAGGCACAACAGAAATGGTACACTCTACTAATTCCACTATATACTAAAATATCATGGCAATTTATAGAAGTAGGCATATGTGTTTGGCATCCTATAACCTACAGTTTGGTTTAAGACATAATCAGGATAATAATTTTTTTACTCAATTTAGTATAATAAATTGTGTTTTTTTAATACAGACATGAGAATGCAGCACTATTAAGTATTAGATTCAAATAGTTGAGTCCTAGAAAGGGGTGTGTGTCTATTGATCAGACATTATTAGGGTTTTTAAACTGTAATTATTGTGCAGTAAGGATCCAGCTTTATACTGACAGTAGTTTCAAGAAGTGTGAGATAAGTATTTCAAAGTATGCTAAGAATTTGTTAATAGTGTGGTAGGAATTTAGACAAGAGCCTTGCTGAACGAAAGCTATATCTATGAATGCTCACTTGGGGTTAGGTGTCTCCATTGCTCTCCACTGCTGGTGGCTGGAACTGGGCACAAATTTTGGCCTAATAGTTTCTTTGCACCAACAAGTTTAAGGTCAATCAACACTATTCACAAAATTGGCAAATAGTTTTGGATGAAAAAAAATTGAAAAAGTCAAAACGTTTCATTAGGAGATTTAGCTAGATTTAAAAAAATTAAAAAGGGTAAAAACACCTGAAAATGAAATAGCCCCTCCTGTCCTCCAGACCTACCTAAATGTTCGTTTTGGTGAGAAAAACGGAAAAAATCTCTGTTTCAGGTTAACCCACAATGACATTTTTCCAGACGTTTGGGTTTAGCCACTGAACCGAACCATCAACTTCTCTGCTCAGCTCTTGCCCAGGCCCCACCAAAGCTGTACCCCAGGTGAGCATTTACATTGGCGCCTTAAGTCCTCATGGCGCTTCCTCATGGCCATGATTCCAAACCGAGATCTGTGCAGGGCTTTTCATAGGATTGTACACAGAAGCACAATGCCCCACTTGTGCTGCGCTTTAGTTCACTTTTCTGTCTCTAAAAGTTCTCTGTCCTGCCTGGATAAAGTTGAATGAGGCAGACAAGACAAGAGCCCTCATCCTTGTCAGCTCACACACAGAGGAATGTTTAATCAGCATCAAACCTTTAGTCTGGCATCATCAAATCCATTTTCTGCTGAAAGATGCTCATATCTCTGTAGCAACATCTGCTTTCCTTGCAGATATACTAGGGTCTTTGGCAATGCTGTTTAAAACATACTGTGCAAATACTCTTCTGGCACAATTCCACTGACTTCAATGAAGCTATACCAGCAGAGACCTTGACCCACTGCATACTGGTCCAGGTCCAATAGCTCCTTGTACTGGAGAATACACCCTAGGATGCAAAGTTAAAAGTATGGAATCAAGGTTCCTCAGTGGGTGTGCTGGGAGGAATGAGAGTTATCTTGTCTTTGTTTGCTTCAGAAGCATTTATCATTTACTATTGCCCAATGTGAGATGGCCTGGGAGCAGAGCTGTGTGAGGAATTGATTGTCTAGTTCGATGGCTGAACTGAAAAATCAGGAAAAATAAATAAAGGTGAAGTAAAATTTTAAATGAAAAGTCATTTTGTAGGGAAAAAAATCAAACCGTTTCATTTAAAATATACTGAAACAAACATTTTGATTATTCTGGATAGTTCTTTTTCTGGCCAAAACAATTTGGTGAATTTGACACGAATTCACAAAATGTTTCGGTCGACCCAAATCTCTATTTTTCGGCCAAAAACTTCCATCCCGCTCTGTCTGGCCGTGCAGCACAAACGGAATGTGCTGAATTCCCATTTGCCCCCATTTCATTTTATCTCATCTATCGGGCTGAAGTTTTGCTATTTTCCTAGTTCCTTTTGTAACTGACTGATCCTTCACCCTCTCCACTGCCCATTACACAGATGTATTATTATTATTCATTAGTAATTAGATAATATTAGTAATATTGTTAAAATATAAAAACATTCTAGAACACAAACCAGCAGCCCCCAGCCTATAAAGCTCAGCCCTGCTGACCCCTGCTTCACCAATCCCTGAGTCAATAGATGCACCTACCACAGGGCCTGAAAGTCAGTGTCTCAGACTATTTGGGCCTGGGGAGGATCAGGCTCCAAAGCTATGGGCCTGTCACAGAGAACGCTCTGCTGCAGTGCTGGTGCTAGCCCATTATGGGCCCTAAGCAGGAATATCCTCCACACCCCCCCCCCATACTAAAACAGGCACATTCTTATAATAAAAAGGGAATATGCTCCTTCTCTCCCCCTCCCCCCGAGCTGCTTAGGAACCTAAGCAATTGTTTAGTCTGCTTATGCCCAGCACCAGCTCTGCTCTGCTGCCAGCTCTGTGTTTGCTTAACTTGGGCATCTCGATCCATGGGGATGAGGATCATAAATCCCTGGCTTGATTTTCAGAGGTTCTACGAGAATTACTGCGGGTGCAGCGCACCTCTAAGAATCAGGACATCAGTTTCGGTACCTAATTATAGAATTAGACCCTTACCTTGGGCATCCATCTGTGGCAATGCCAGCCATTGTTTTTTCCTTAGGATTGTTATTTTGGGGGGTGTTGTTTTCATGACAGAAGCACTGTCGAATGTAAGCGTGTTTGCATGAAGCCAGGGCCACAGCAGTGCAAATGGGGAGCACTCTTCTAGGAAGAAGCAGGGGCCAGCGGGTGAAGGCTTCCTAGGTAAGGGAAGTTCTACCCTAGGATAATTATAGCCATGGAGTTAAGTGCCTCTGGTGCCTGAGGGCTGTGATTGCCTCAGAATAGCTGCAGCCCCTGGAAATGCTTTATTAGCTGCTGTTGTTTTTAACTCTGGGGGAAAATATCCTCGTTCTGTGCTGAGATTAGACAGGAATTCGTAGTTACAGGCCTAACGAAGCAGGAGCTCATGCTCAGCTGAGCTGCCCAGTATGCAGGCAACCCGATTAGCATGTTACCAACACCCAGTAGGGTTGCCAATTTTGGTTGGACGTATTCCTGGAGGTTTCATCACATGACATAACCTTGAATTAAAGATTAATCTTTAGTTCCTGAAGCCTCCAGGAGAATCCTGGAGGGTTGGCAACCCTAACGCCCAGTAAGGGAATCCTGAATGCAAACAGCTGGACTGTGCCGCTGGAATTGTAGGGTTTGTTGTGCCAGGCAACACAAGGACAATTGGAGACAGCTCTAGTCCCACCGCCCCTAGAATGCCTTTGCTTGGCTCTGTGAGTTGTTATAATGGGGATGCAGGCTGAGACTCTACAGTTAAGGTTGAGTCAGTTTTCAGTTTGCCAGGAGCTTAAAACCCGTATTTTGTAAAAACACCAAATGAACGTGGCAAAAACAAAACACAGAAGGTAAACGCTGAGCTCCATTTGAATTCTTCCTGGTGACTGGCTGAAAACTGGGTTGGTATGGAAAGAATAAGAAGAATTCCCAAATCACCCCTTTAGGAAGTGTTTCACTGTATTGTCTCACCTGTTTTCAGACCCCTTTTGCAAGACTCTAAAATGCTCTGGGCTTTACACGTGCAGATAAACCGGGAGCGCCTGTCTGTGTCATGAATTATCAGTTTTTCTTCAGAACTGAAAAGAAAGGAACCAATATGAGCCTGAAGAATGAGGAGGCCTTGTGGCACCTTAGAGACTAACAAATTTATTTGAGCATAAACTTTCGTGGGCTAGAACCCACTTCGGCGGATGCATGCAGTGGAAAATACAGTAGGAAGATATATATATACACAGAGAACATGAAACAATGGGTGTTGCCATACCAACTCTAACAAGAGTAATCAGTTAAGGTGGGCTATTATATGAACCTGCTGTATTTAACAGTGGTAACATTGCACATCCACCGGGGTTAAGTGGGAGATAGCTCACTCTAGAGGGAAGCGCCCAGAGTGCTTACTGGTTCGATATTCCCATGCAGTTTACTGTGGAGCCAGGCCCTGAACCCGAATCCTAGCTGGCACATGGGTGTGAGTTACCACCCTCAGCGTAGAACTGAGTTAACAAAGACATTACGTGAGAGGGTTGCACACATCATTGCTTCTGTAGACCAAGCTCTGCACCCACCTGGGCCATCAGTTCCCCACTCTGGTCAGAACCCTATTGATTAGGGTAAAAATCAGAAAAGCCTGATTTCCACAGGCTGGGGGGAGTGGGGTGAGGGGCCCACTGACCCGAACCGTAATCTAACCCTTGCCCTAAAATCACTGCCTCACCCCTCCATCCTGAGTGACCAAATGGTAATTTTAGTGGAAATCAGGCTTTTCTGGTTTTCACCCAAATCAAAAGGGTTCTTCCCATTTGTTTCAGAGTGGTAGCCGTGTTAGTCTGTGTCAGCAAAAACAGTGAGGAGTCCTTGTGGCACCTTAGAGACTAACAAATTTATTTGGGCATAAGCTTTTGTGGGCTAGAACCCACTTCATCAGATGCAAGTCAACTGTTTGAAATGGGCCACCCTGATTACATTGGCCTCATTACCACTACAAAAGTGATTTTTCCTCCCTTGGTATTCTACTGTTGAGAATAGCCCACTTCCCTTTTAATTCAATTGTCTCATTAGCACTGACCCCCCACTTGGTAAGGCAATTCCCATCTTTTCATGTACTGTGTATATATACCTGTCTACTGTATTTTCCACTCCATGCATCTGATGAAGTGGGTTTTAGCCCACGAAAGCTTATACCCAAATAAATTTGTTAGTCTCTAAGGTACCACAAGTACTCCTCATTGTTCTTCCCATTTGTGACATTCCTGGGCTTTGTGGAATTGATCAGATCTGGTGTTCCTGGACATCGATTGGCTGTGGGGTTCCTGGACGTTGATCGGCGGTGGGGTTCCTGGACATTGATCGATGTGGGGTTCCTGGACACTGATCAGCGGTGTGGTTCCTGGACATTGATCAGCAGTGGGGTTCCTGGACGTTGATTGATGTGGGGTTCCTGGACGTTGATTGGCGGTGGGGTTCCTGAACATTGATCGGCGGTGGGGTTTGTGGACATTGATTGATGTGGAGTTCCTGGACGTTGATCGGCGGTGGGGTTCCTGGACGTTGATTGATGTGGGGTTCCTGGACGTTGATCGGTGGTGGGGTTCATGGACATTGATTGATGTGGGGTTCCTGGACATTGATCGGCGGTGGGGTTCCTGGACATTGATCAGCTGCGGGACAAGCACCATGGAGTTCCATATAAGGCCTTGCTTCACTCAGCCAACAAGGTTTCCAAAGGCACAGTCAGTAACAGAGCCCAGGAGTTGAACATGGTGGACGAAGCTTTGGGCACTCAGACCCACTGCCTGCCAGTGTGAATTGGACTGAGCACCCATAGAAAAAAATTAGTGGGTGCTCAGCACCCACTGGTAGCCAGCTCTCCCCTCCCGCACAGTGCCTCCCACCCACCAGAAGCCCTGCCGATCAACTCCTACCTCTTCCTCCCAGCGCCTCCTGCCTGCCACAATCAGCTGTTCTGCGGCATGCAGGAGGTGCTGGGGGGAGGGGCAGGAGTGGGGACGGGGCACACTTGGGGGAAGCGGCAGAACTGGGCAGGAAGAGGAGGGGCAGGGGCAGAGCGGGGGCAGGAAGAGGCAGGGCGGGGGTGGGACCTTGGGGGAGTAGTGAAATGAGGCCACGGCCTGGGGCTGAGCAGGGGTTGAGCGCCCCGGGGTAAAGGAGGAAGCCGGCACCTGTGGGCTTCAGTTACCCTATCTCTTAACACTAAACCCCACCCCAGAGCCAGGGAGAGAACCCAGGCTTCCTGATTGTCAGTATGTTACCGCTGGCTACCTCTGTGTAGCAAACACTTGTGTAACCCACGAGGAAAGCGGGTGTGTCAAGCTGAACTAAAGAGCTGCCGGCAGTGACTCCTGTGGCTGACACGGTAGCAGTAGGAGCTGTGGAGCTCACGGCCACAGCTGCCGTTCTGCTGTTAAGCTGTGCCAGGAGATAACTCTATGGAACAGACTTTGTTTTTCAGGGTTCTGTTTAAAAACAACTGGTTTATTTAATTCACACAGTAAGAAAATTTCCTGTAGCACATATCCCTTAGCTGTAACTTGCAAACAAAGCTAGTCTGTAAATTAGGGTGTGACACACCAAAACACGGGGCTTTCACGTCAGCCATTATTCATCTTCCTCTTTCTGACACTGGGCCCAGCATCCCTGAATCACACACTAGGCAATAAAGGCACAAACGTCACCATGTGTCGGGCAAGGCTGCATCAGGGCCCCCCTGCCTGCCCCAAACTGGACAAGCTGGAAAATGAAACACTACGGAAAAAGGCTTTTGCTGTCCTCACCATATTCACATTGCCTGCAAGGCTGTCACAATGCACTCCAGCCTTCCGGGCCTGTCTCCAACAGATGCCAAGAAGCAATGTGCTCCCCCCATCTGGGACAAAGCCGTACTGTCAGCCTCAGAAAACGGCACACCCTTGGGAAATTATCCTACCTTAGCCTTGCTGCAGTCTGTGAAAGTTTATTCAAGGTTCTGGAGGGGAGTGTGCTGTAATGATGACAGACCCTTTCACCACAGCCTGCCAGGGAAGCACTGAGCGCCTAGCAGAGACAGTCTCCCTGAACTTAGTTCTGGTGGCTAGTGCTGAGTGTGGCTCCTTGCAGCCGCAGGAACAATTGCAGGGAAAGTCCTGCTCAGTACCTGCAGCCCCAGGATGGTGCATGCTCACTTGCTCCATGGGGCTTGCAAATACACGGGCCAGTCAGCAGGTAGGAGTGGTGATGGGACAGAGTGTGCACAGTGCAGAATCTTTGGAGAATTTAGCTGCTAGCATCTAACAAACCTCTGCTGAGCATGTGCACAGAGAAGTTTTCAGAGGCTTATAATGTGGTCAAATTTGGATGGATTTTCACTGGGTGGCAAATGGCCCCTCTCTGTCCCTAGGGTGATTCCTCTGCCAAAGTTCAAGACCCTGCTCCCAAGCAGGGCTGGCTCCAGGCACCAGCCCACCAAGCTGGTGCTTGGGGCGGCACCTGGAGGGGGGCAGCACGGCGCTCTGGCCCGAGAGCGGGGCCGCGACCGGGCTCGCCGCCCTCCCCCCGGCGCTGCCTCTGGCCGCCGGGGAGAGCGGAGCCCTGGCCGGGCTCGCCGCCCTCCCCCCGGCGCAGCCTCTGGCCGCCGCGGAGAGCGGAGCCCCCGCGGGGCTCTCCGCCCTCCCCCCGGCGCAGCCTCTGGCCGCCGCAGATAGCAGAGCCCCGGCGGGGCTCGCCGCCCTCCCCCCGGCGCTCTGGCCGCTGGGGCTCCGCTCTCCCCGGCGGGGCTCGCCGCCCTCCCCTGGGGGGGGGGGGGGGGGCGGCGGGAGGCTTTTTTGCCTGGGGTGGCAAAAAAGCCAGAGCCGGCCCTGCTCCCAAGCATGGAAATGTTAGTGTCTCAAACAAAATGGTTGTGAGAACTTTTTAATATGGGCAAAAGAACATCTTTTTCCTGAACTTTGTTCAAGGAAACAACTGAACTATTTTTGCTGAAACCTTTAAAAAAAATAATAATCCGCCTGAGACAGACACCCAGCCGGGAAAATTTCAACCTGAACAGTTAAAGTCTGGAAACGTTCGAAGTAGAAATGATCAGATGGTGGGCAGTGAGGGGTGGGGGTGGGGGGGGGGGGGGCTCTGCTGAAAATTTTGACTTTTTGTCAAAAGAAATGTTATTTGCATAGAAAACAATAACTTGGTTGTTTTTAGTAACCAAAACCCAAAACATTCCAGCTGAAAATGGAAAAAATTTGGCCCGAAACTGTCAAACACTTGTCCCCCAAAAATTCAGGTTTTGGCTGAAATTGTTTGGTTTTCAGGTATTCCTTTTACTGGAAAAAAAAATCAAAAATATTCAAGGCAAGCAGACACATTCCCTGAGAAAAAAATGTATTATTAATAATTGTTATCATCATAGTGCTGAAACCCACATTTTATTATGGAAAATTTTCACCCATCCCTATAAGAAATTGAAAATAGGGTCTTATAAAGGGAAGTGTTAGGCAACCTTAACTCTAGGCATCACCAGCTCTGCCTACAAACCATGGGGATCACTCACTTGCCACATCATTCTCTGGGGTGGGACATGGCACCTGTTTAACTTCAATAGCTGGCAAAGTGTAAGTACTGTTAACAAATCAGCTAAATTACAGGAATCCAGAGGAAAATAAGGCAACGTGAGCTCTTCAGAACCACCACGTGAAACCAACAAACTGCCCCTCTTTCATAGGAGCGTAGTGAAGTGGCCGTCTTATCGCTCCACTTGATTAAAGCATTCGATGTGGTTCCCAAACATCAGTCTCAGAGGGAAACTAGAGAAATGTGGATAAACTGGAGCTCCTGTAAAATGGATACAAAAGAGATTAAAAAAACAAACACTGAGCAATTGTGAATGGGACGGTGTGAGGCCGGCAGAGGGCGTTGGGACGCTCACACTGTGGGAAGAATTAGGGAACCTCAAGATTCTCAGGTTCAGATCTGATAAAGCATCCAAAATCCAGCGTGTTCCAAGCGCTTTGGTTTGGAGACTGGCTTGGAAATCTGTCAGGTCTTTCTGGTTTCCATCCAGGCTGAGCAGCCTTTCATGTGATATTTCAGCCTCCAAGTCCAGACACAATCAAACAGCACAGGAGCCCATGAACATCTGCATAGCAAAATAACACTGGTCTACAATTTTTGAGAAGTCGTCTGCTTCAGAGATAAAATGTGCTATTTATTATGTATTTTGATGTGCTGAATTCAAATATGACAATTAAAACAACTGATTGGCTACTGTTTCTAAGATATTTAAGTTTTTACATTTTATGTCTATGTATATTGTGTAGATAGTAGAGTTTTAATCATAAATTGTAAACCTAGGTCTTTTCATGTGTTTATGGTTGCTTTACATGATAATATTTCACCTGTCCTGTTTATGTAACACTTTAAAAATCAGCAAAAGGGTGTTATAAATAAAATTTATTATGAAACAAAAGGCAAAAAACTATTCTGTACATAGTTTAGTCCTATTCAGTGTCTACTCGGCGCTTCTTGGCTTGTCTCTTGTATTCATTAAATGGAGCATCTCTTGTCACTGTCCAGCAATAGTCTGCAAGCATTGATGGGCTCCATTTGCCCTGATAGCGTTTCTCCATTGTTGCAATGTCCTGGTGAAATCGCTCGCCGTGCTCGTCGCTCACTGCTCCGCAGTTCGGTGGAAAAAAATCTAGATGAGAGTGCAAAAAATGTATCTTTAGTGACATGTTGCAACCAAGGCTTTTGTATGCCTTGAGGAGGTTTTCCACCAACAACCTGTAGTTGTCTGCCTTGTTGTTTCCGAGAAAATTTATTGCCACTAACTGGAAGGCTTTCCGTGCCGTCTTTTCCTTGCCACGCAGTGCATGGTCAAATGCATCATCTCGAAGAAGTTCACGAATCTGAGGACCAACAAAGACACCTTCCTTTATCTTAGCTTCACTTAACCTTGGAAATTTTCCACGGAGGTACTTGAAAACTGCTTGTGTTTTGTCAATGGCCTTGACAAAGTTCTTCATCAGACCCAGCTTGATGTGTAAGGGTGGTAACAAAATCTTCCTTGATTCAACAAGTGGTGGATGCTGAACACTTTTCCTCCCAGGCTCCAATGACTGTCGGAGTGGCCAATCTTTCTTGATGTAGTGGGAATCTCTTGCACGACTATCCCATTCACAGAGAAAACAGCAGTACTTTGTGTATCCAGTCTGCAGACCAAGCAAGAGAGCAACAACCTTCAAATCGCCACAAAGCTGCCACTGATGTTGGTCATAGTTTATGCACCTCAAAAGTTGTTTCATGTTGTCATAGGTTTCCTTCATATGGACTGCATGACCAACTGGAATTGATGGCAAAACATTGCCATTATGCAGTAAAACAGCTTTAAGACTCGTCTTCGATGAATCAATGAACAGTCTCCACTCATCTGGAGCGTGAACGATGTTGAGGGCTGCCATCACACCATCAATGTTGTTGCAGGCTACAAGATCACCTTCCATGAAGAAGAATGGGACAAGATCCTTTTGACGGTCACGGAACATGGAAACCCTAACATCACCTGCCAGGAGATTCTACTGCTGTAGTCTGGAGCCCAACCGCTCTGCCTTACTCTTGGGTTGTTCCAAATCCCTGACAAGGTCATTCAGTTCACCTTGTGTTATGAGGTGTGGTTCAGAGGAGGAGGATGGGAGAAAATGTGGGTCCTGCGACATTGATGGTTCAGGACCAGAAGTTTCATCCTCTTCCTCGTCTGACTCAAGTGAGAATGATTCTGGTGCATCAAGAACCGGCAGTCCTTCTCCGTGGGGTACTGGGCGTATAGCTGATGGAATGTTTGGATAATGCAGAGTCCACTTTTTCTTCTTTGACACACCTTTCCCAACTGGAGGCACCATGCAGAAGTAACAATTGCTGGTATGATCTGTTGGCTCTCTCCAAATCATTGGCACTGCAAAAGGCATAGATTTCCTTTTCCTGTTCAACCACTGGCGAAGATTTGTTGCACAAGTGTTGCAGCATGTGTGTGGGGCCCACCTCTTGTCCTGATCTCCAATTTTGCAGCCAAAATAAAGGTGATAGGCTTTCTTAACCATAGTGGTTATACTGCGCTTTTGTGATGCAAAAGTCACTTCACCACAAACATAGCAGAAGTTATCTGCACTGTTCACACAAGTACGAGGCATCTCTGCTCACTTTGGCTAAACAGAAATGTGTCCCTTTGCAAAATCAAACACTGACAAATAAGAGAGCACGACACTGTATGATTTCTAGAGCTGATATAGGGCAATTTGTTCAGCAGAGTGATGTAAGCTTCGTTATGATTGCATCATCCATGACTTCTAGGAATAACATGATGCAATTCATATCATGTATGACGCAATACCAGCTTCAGATTGCATCATTCATTGTTTTGCCTAAAAAGCAAGTACTGTCCAAACCCAGTCATAGATTTATTCATAGATCCAGTCAAAGATGTATTTTAGTCATTTCTGGTTTAAATTGAGATCCCTTCCCTTTATAACTCACTTATCCTCCGCCATTCCCAAGTCAAGGGTCGTATATACTGACCCAATAGCATATCTTGAAAACTAGAGCCAATCAACAATTTTAAGCATCATTTTCATTCTCAGTGACCCAGAATTAGTAAAGTTTGACTACATTTATTTCAGAAGCATTTTGGCTGTAGAGCAGTGTAATCAGGGCTTTTCCAAAAGTAAGGAAAGGTAAATTTCAGATTGTGGTCTAGGCTATATTTTGAACCTGTTCTTGTGTCTGATCCAGATCATGCATCCCAGCTCTACCTCTGACAGGATTAAATACTTTTATAATGATGGGGAGGATGGAGTGGAATCAAATGTATGGTTGATCCAGACCAGGGAGGGACTGGGAATACATTAGGGGACAGGATTCAAGTTCAGGACAGTCAGATACACTGAGGAAATGGGCAGAAATCAAGAAAATTAGATTCAAAGCCATTTTCCAAAAGTGCTCAGCTCCCACTTAGGCACCAAAATAAATGGGCAGATTTTCCAAAGTGCTCAGCACGAGAGCTGAACAAATAATGTATGTTTTGGTTTGGTGGCCAAACTGGGGGGGGAGGGGGAATGGTTCATTTCAAACTAAAAGTGAGTTTATTTTCTTGCTGAAATGAAAAACAAATCAAAACAAAATTAGTTTTGGTCAAACTAAACATTTTGTTTCACGCAAAACAACTTTTTTGGGGGGGGGGGGGGTTGTTCTTCATTTTGGTGCTTTTTGTTCTTTTTAATTTGTTTAAAACAAATCCACCTGCATTCCTGAAAATCGTTCCTAGAGCAGATCTTTTAGAAAAATATCCAATCTTGATTTAAAAATTGACAGTGATGGACAACGTACCATGACCACTAGTAAATTATTCCAGTGGTTTATTACCCTCACTGTTAAAAATGTACACCATACTTCCAGTCTGCATTTGTCTAGCTTCAACTTCCAGCCACTGAATTATTTTAGAACTTTCTCTGCTAGATTGAAGGGACCATTATCAAATATACATTCTTCATGTCACTGTAATCAAGACTGTAATCAAGTCACCCCTTAATCTGCTCTTTGTTAAGCTAAATAGATTGAGCTCTCTGAGTCTATCACTATAAGACATGTTTTCTAATCCTTTAATCATTCTCGCGGCTCTTCTCTGAACCCTCTTCAATTTATCAACATCCTTCTTGACATATGGGCACCAGAACTGGACACAGGATTCCAGCAGTGGTCACACCAATAATAAATACAGAGGTAAAATAACCTCTCTGCTCCTACTCAAGATTCCTGTGTGTATGCATCCAAGCATTACATTAGCCCTTTTGGCCACAGCGTCACAGTGGGAGCTCATGTTCAGTTGATTATCCGCCATGAGCCCCAAATCTTTTTCAGTGCCATTGCTTCCCAGGATAGAGTCCCTCATCTCGTAAATATGGCCGACATGCTTTGTTTCTAGGTGAGTACATTTACATTTAGCTGTGTTAAAAACATATATTGTTTGCTTGAGCTCTGTATCAGTCACCTGTCCTCTTCATTATTTAACACTTCCCCAATTTCTGTGTTATCTGCAAACTTTATCAGTACTGATTTTATATTTTCTTCCAGGTCATTGATACAAATGTTAAATAGCGTAGGGTCAAAACCTGACCCTTACAGGACCCACTGGAAACACATATGCTTGATGATGATTCCCTGTTTACAATTACATTTTGAGACTTACCAGTTAGCCAGCTTTTAATTTATTTAGTGTATGCCATGTTAATTTTATATAGTTCAAATTTTGTAATCAAAATGTTGTACAGTACCAAGCCAAATGCCTTAAAAGAAGAAGTTTAAGTATGTTACATCAACACTATTACCTTTATCAACCAAACTTGTAATTTCATCAAAAAATATATCCGTTTAGTTTGACAGGGTCTATTTTTCATAAACCTGTTTTGATAGGCTTTAATTCTTTATTAATCAAGTCATGTATCAGCCACTCCATTATCCTGCCCAGCATCAATGTCCGACTGACAGGCCTATAATCATCTGGGTCATTCCACTTACTCTTTTAAAATATTGGCACAACATTAGCTTTCCTCCAGTCTTCTGGATCTTCCCCAGTGCTCCAAGACTTATTGAAAATCAACATTAACAGACCAGTGTGCTCCTCAGCCAGTTCTTCTAAAACTCTTGGATGGAAGTTATTTGGACCTGCTGATTTTAAAATGTCTGAATTTAGTAGCTGCTGTTTAACCTCCACCTGAGATACAAGTGGAATGGAAAGAGTGATATCATATGATATGACTACATCATCTGTTTTTTCCCAAATATAGAACAAAAGTATTTATTGAACACTTCTACCTTTTCTGCATTATTATTATTGATAAGGGAAGCAAAAGGCACAAGAGAAATCTATGGCCAGCAGCGTTAAAGACAACACAGTTTTTGAAAAAGAAAGAAAGAAAGAAAGAAAGAAAGAAAGAAAGAAAGAAAGAAAGAAAGAAAGAAAGAAGTTGATAGTAATGAATATTAATCAGAAGCTAGGAATTGAAGACAATTGATGAGGGAAGCAAAAGGACACAAGAAAAATATGTGGTGGCTCAAGTCCAGCAGTTGGCAGTAGTGGAACATGGGCTCTCCTGATTCTCTGGGTTTCTGCCCAAGTCCTGGGCAGGCAGAACAGGGGTGCCTCCTGGACCAGGATATCCCCCACCCTTCCCCCTAGATTACTCTACCATGTTCCTTACTCTCCAGAAGCATGGTGAAGGCCTGGCCAATGTCCCACAATGCATCTCCTCAGACGGGAATGAGGAGGTTCCCTTTCCCCTCAATAACAGCTGCGCCTTCTGCGGTGGCCAGCGGCCTGGTTTGAGGTTGGCTTCTAGGTGGTGTGGGACTCCAACTGGATTCTGCTCCCTTGCCTGACTGTCCTGACTGAGATGTGCTGCACCCTTTTAAGCTCTACGTCTGCTGAGAGCATGCCCAGCAGACATGACTGGGTGGAGCCTCCTGTGACCAGAGCATCTCCTTAACCCTCTGTTCCCCACTGCAGGGTTTGTACACCCCATCACACCGGCCCATCTGATTGCTTGGCTGGAGCGTTATCCAGCCCAGCCCAGCCCAGTCCAGCCCCCTCTGAACTGACTAGCAGGTGTTGTCAAAAAACTACTCAAATAGTCATCCAGTCTATCAGACGGTGCTGGGAGCAAAAGGCAAAAAGAAACATCACTGGAAATCATGACGGAAGAACAGAGTCAACCCCCACCTCAGATGTATAAGGCAGGCAGCAGCAGCTTGTAACAAGAGCACACATGCTACTCTGTGAGACACACAAAGGGTTCATTTCCCCTAAATACACAGCAGATGAGATGTTGCCTCTGGCATGTGCCAAAGGCAGGAGAAACGTCCGTTTTCTATGCAATGAGGAGTTGTCCTGCAATACGATTTGTTTTAAAAGATAGCAGAGTAAGAGGAGAGCTGGATGATGTATCAGTTTCCTAACCTTCCATTTTGGGTACTCAAAAAAACATCTTAAAAGAACAGGTTCAACTCAAGCTGTGAACCGGGATTTTTATAACAGTGATGGGCTAAAAGCGCAGTTCGTAAATCCTGGCCTGAACATAGAGCAGCAGGAGTTAATTTCCAGGAGTTATTTCCATGTCAGTGACAATGGGATCGATAACGCATTCTCTGTGACAAACACCGAACCTTTCGAAAGTGCCAGTATGCAACGTGGCTGCTAAATCAGGGGTTTATGGACACACAGAGATGGGCCAGTGTGCTGCTGTTTGTCCTGAATTGTACTTGGGGCAACATTTTCAACCCTGAGTGCCTGAAGTGAGGCCCCCAGATATAAGGATCTCCCATCTACACAGCCAGCACCACCCTGCGGCAAGCCTCTCTGCCTGGGGCGACACACTTGGGCTCATGCTAGCCCTCTACAAATAGCCGAGCGGCTGGCGCTTTGACACTGTGGCTCGGACTCTGAAGCTCACCCCATCCCTCGGCTGTACCTCTCAGAGCAGTTTGGGCAACAGAGGCAGCTGGCAAAGCAGGCTGTGGAGTCCCCCTCACTTGGCCTACTCAGGCAATGGCCTTTGGGCCCTGTGGCAATGCGGGGGCTTGGAGCCAGGCTCCCAGCCCCTTGAAGCCCAAATGAGACTGATTCCATGAAAAGCAAACACTGCGTCCTGGGGAGTGAGGTGCTGGCCAGTCTGCAGCAGCGCGCGGCACATCTGTGAGTTAAACATCACCAGTGATGGAGAGAGGAGGCTGAGGAGGGGGCGGGGGTGGGGAGAGGAAGGAATTCTTCTTTCCTGTGAGAGAGAGAGACAACAAAGAAACCCTTTTTCCTGTTCTCTGGCAGCACTGATGGCCTGCCTCCCCAGATGATACCTCAGACGACTCCTACACGTGTATGTCCTCAGACTCTCCTTTTCTCCCTGGACCTCAGCAGAGAGATCCAGTCTGGGAACCAGCCCCTTGCAAAGCTTGATTCCAGCAACGGAACAGGCTGCAGGACTTCAAGTTTGCAAAGGAGGAGTCCCTCATATCCCAAATCCTGGACTTCAGCACAGTAGCCTGAGATCTGGGCAAGAGCTTTCACTGTAAAATGAAACGTATGTTCCCCTAAAATGAGCATGGCAGACAAACACCCCGAGGAGAGGCCTCGCTGTTGGGCACAGGCATTGCACTGACTAGGACAATCAACAAGCGCATACTAGCTGCATGATCAGAACACTTAGAAGTTGCTGTTGCCTAAGGGCTGCCATAATAGAGGTCACTTCTATTGTGTCTGCCAGTGGGGGTCAGGGAATAGACCCCATTGATCCAGGGGCAGACACTCCATACCCTGCACATTCCCAAAGGCGACAGCACCACCAGCTGCATCAGAAGAGACTCGGCTGAGATAAGGCCAGGGGGCCTTGCTGGTTTTAGACCTGCCTTTAGAAACTGCCCAGTTTATTCTAGATATGGGACACCCCCTCTGAGCTCTCCAGGCATGGCCTGGAGTTTGGAACTGGGGGCAGTTTGTAGTCGGTGTTCCCCTGAGGGGGTGCAGTGCCAATAAAACTGCCTGGGCATTGTTGCCCCCCCAAACTAGAAACTTTGGAGAAAACCACAAGGTCTGAGCCAACTCTGGATGTTCCCGGTTCTCTCCAGCCCCTGGCAGTGTGAGAGTCACGCTGGGGACAGATCTACAAACGGAGCCAGGCCGGCCGCTGCACCATTCCTGAGCTTTCCTGAGGCCCCACGTTCCTGCAGAATTTAAGATGTCATTAAAAAAAAAAAAGATTCCAGTGCTTCTGGTTGCCAAGGAAACCTTCTGAATGTGACCAGGGTTGTTTGGGCTCCCTGAGTCCTAAGCCAGACAGCCTGAAAGAATTAGCTCTGCAAGACGTGAACTGCTTCGGCACTCTCAATGCTGCCTGCGTTAACTCTGAACCCCAATGACGATGCATTTAAATAGCGACATTGATAACCAGTTCACTGCTGAGCCTTTTAGCAGAAACATCTGGCCACAGTGGGGCTGAGGGTGGCTCCTGAGTGTATATTACCCCTGCCTGGCCCGATGTCACTGTCTCCTTTAAACTTCCCTCCACTTTCCTTCTCTGTCCAGGTCTATACGTGGAGGGGCCTGTTTCGGAGTTAGCAGATGAGGTTTGAGGGATCCTTAAATCAGAGCATAGGTGCTGGAACTAGGGGTGCTGGGGGTGCTGCTGCGCCCCCTGGCTTGCAGCGGGTTACAGTTTGCTTCAGTGACTCTCAGCACCCCCACTACACAAATTGTTCCAGCCCCCCTGAATCATAGAGCACATGTGTGTTGTGAGCCCTCCTCTCGGTGCTGGGCGGTTTGCACTGAGCTGTCCATGTGTCAGAGGCAGTGCTGGCTGCTTGCTACAATTCCCCTCAAAATATCAAATCCAGATCGAAACACGCTAACTGATGGCATCCCTAAACTCCCCTCTTGTGGAGGAGCGCAGAGTCCTCCCCGTGCCCCAGCCCAGTGCCCCCAAGCTGGCAAGCCACAGGGCGCTGCACAACATGAATGTGGATATTGCCCCCCCGCAGTCCTAGCAGGATGGGCAGTGTCCACGGCCCGGAGACCATGGCTCTGGGACTCCTCTGCGCCGGGTTCAATGAACAAAAGAAAGGCATGTTTCTGCAACCACATGGCCCTTCTGCTCCTTTTGGGACTGAACCAAAAATGTGCCTCCCCTCCCCCCGCACTTCCCCCGACACACCTTTCCTTCCAGTGGAACATAACCCCAAAGAAGATGTTGGCCTCACATTAAAGGAAAATGTATAAATATTTTTAAAAGGAGAAGAATTCCTGCTTCGCTAACAGTTTGCTCCAACTAATGGATTTCAGATGTCTCACATACCTCATTCATTCAGCCCCATTCAGTTTCCTAGGAGCCCCCGCTGTATTTATTAAACACAGCAATCGTGGAATGCTCAGCACTTACAGAATAAAACACACCATTTTGTTAAAAAGTCCTAATTAGAAAGCTTTGTGAGAGACCCACAACTGCCATTTTGGTTCCACTCCCCACACCCAAAGCAGTGGATTGCCTGAGACAGTTAACCCCTTCGGAGTCCGCCAGCCTGCTGACAGCACACTGGTGTTAGCAAGAACTGTCCGTGTGGGGAGCGCCGGCGTCCTCCCAGCACATTGTTCTGAAGCATGTGTTTTGCAAACGTGTCTCCCTAGTCACAGGGACTCTCTTCCCCCGGTACATGTTGGAGTCGAGCTCTGAAATGCGGGGAGGCAGCAACGGGCTCCAGTTGGAAAAAGCCATCGTACGGTGCTGGTCCCGCCCTCGGGCGAGCGCAGGCGAGCGCAGGGTTAGAGACGTTGTAGGGAGATGACACTGTTCTGGAGGCGATTCCTCCTGCAAGGGGAACCTGCCAAACTCAGCATCCGTTCAGGCTGCTTATTGGTCCGGGGCACTGGCTCGGCCCCCCTCAGAAATGGAGCCTCAATGTGTGAGCCACAGCTCCAGGAGGACAGACGAGGGCCTGAGTGACTGGTGGGATCCAGGCCCCGGGGAGAGACCTGCCTTTGCTGCGGCTGGCCTGTGCGTTTCAAGACGGGAGAGCGAACAGTGAACGAGTGTCCAGCACACAGCCCCACCAGGGCAGCCCGAGGAGGCAGTGTGGGGCCTGGCAGGTGGCGCTGACATTGAGGGGTTAATACAGCTCTGGGTGTGCAGTGAGGGCAACGTAGGGCCAGTGCAGGGGCTGAGGGGGGCTATTTGCACCTCCCCCATTCTGCTGCGGCTGGGGCCCCAGATACAAAGTAGGGCAACCCCGGTGTCCCCTAACTAGGGTTGCCAATTTTGGTTGGACATATTCCTGGAGATTTCATCACATGGCCTAATCTTTAATTAAAGATTAATCTTTAATTCCTGAAGACTCCAGGACAATCCTGGAGCATTGGCAACACTACTCCTAATGTGAGCCTCCCGCTGCCATCTCCTCAGGGGGTTGCAGCAGTGGGGAATACTCAGCCCCGGCCCCCAGCCCAGCATGTCCCCACCCCAGGGCTTCTGTGGAGCTGGCTCTGTGCTGCGCTGCGGGGACTCACTGGGGCTGCAGCACAGAGATGAATTCCCTGCCAGAGGTGTGGGAGTCAAACTAAGGTAACAGCCACTAAGGGCTGAGTCCAAGCGAAAGGGCATGACCCCAGTGAGCCGAAGGAAGGCCTATTTATCCTGCATTCCTGGAGTTCCTGGGAATCGCCCGCAGCAAGGCAGCTCCCATTCCCTTGGTCTGAGCCATCTTCCGTAGGGACACTACGCACAAAGCAGGACGTGTGGCAAACAGGGAGCTGACACACAGGGTACCAGCCCCTACCCCACCCATCAGCCCCTGGCTATAGGATGGAAGGTACTTGCAGCTGCTATCCAGGAAATCATGTGGTGATAGAAAAGCACCAGTGTAAAACTGGGTGAAAGATTTTGCACAAATAGTTTTGCGGAAAAACACCTTTTGGCTGTAAGTCGCGAATTCCTGTCGAGCTCGCCAAATAGTTTCAAGCGAATCAAGACAGCGGAAATGTTTCTGTAAAGTCAAATGTTTCATTTCGACCCCACCATTTCGTTCGGACTTTCAGGCATTCTGAAAAAAGCCAAGGTGAGGAGTCCCCAAATTGCTGCCGGAGGAGCTGGCAGTGCCTCCTGCCCAGGGTACCCAGGCTCAATTCCCCCCTCTGCCTGCCAGGGATCTCCCACACGAGCAGAGCCACCAGCCATTGGGATATGCCGGGGTACAGCTTCCTCAAGCTCTCCTCCTCGAGCCATTCCCCTTTTGGAAATCATTAAATGCTCCTGGGGGCCCCGAGTGCGAGGGGAGTGCTGCAGCCATCAGGCGGGCGAGGCATTCATGCTCTGTTTCCTAGTCCAGTGACTAACCAGTCATTCCTAGCGGCAATGCAGCATCGTTTAGCAGGGAAACACTGGGGAAACGTTGGTTTCAGTTTGACCCGCCATTTGCCCCTGTGGCTGTGTCTGGCACACGCCGTGGCCAGAAGGGCTTTGAAAAAGGAGAGCGCAGGACAGTCGCCCTCCAGCTCCCAGCATGAGGAGGGAGGCACACGAGTACTCGCTCAGTCAGCAGGTCGCCAGGGCCTTGGGACATTGACAAAGTGGGATGGACACCAAGGAGTTACCAGGCCAGAGAGACCACGCCCCCAGATTGCCCCGGTCACATCTGACGGGCTCCCTGCCTGTCCTGCTACCCTAGGAAGGCCCTTGCAGCCATGCCCTGTGTCTGTCTGGGCCTTTTATTCTGCCCAGCACTGTAGACACCTAGTGCAAAATGAAATGCCACAAAGTGACCAAGGACATCCAAGCTCCACCCCTCCGAGGTTTCAGATCACTGCTCCCAGCTAGGCCTTGCTGGGAGGGGCTGGTTTTGTTCCCCTCTTCTCCTTTTCCATCTGCTTTGGCTCGTCTCGCTGGGTCCCCGCACTCCCTGCATTTGTGCCAGGCCTTGTCTTACTTTTGTACTAAGATATGTATTGCAGTAGCGCCTCGGGGACCAGGTCATGGTCCGGGCCCCACGGCGCTAGGAGCTGCACAAACACGCATAATAAAAAGGCTGCCCCTTCCCCAAAGAGCTCACCGTCTGTTTCCATCTTCTCTGGCATCTTCTCCATCTCCTTCCCCAGACGGGCTGCTGAAAATACACTCCAGACCACTGGAGACACAGGAAAGTCCCCTTCTCCCCAAGACCTGCTTAGTTTAAAGCTCCTACTAAGCCCTGGCGGTTGGAAGCATGAGTCATCACCTGCTGTCCAAAGGTAGCAATTTGATTAGACACAGATCCTTTGGCGATCAGCCCCAGTGCAACAGGAAATGCAGGAAGAGTTTGAACTGCAATTTGATACATAATCTGCCTGACCCCGTGGCTGTGTGTCTGTGATGCCTGACCCCGTGGCTGTGTGGCTGTGATGCCTGACCCTGTGGCTGTGTGTCTGTGATGCCTGACCCCGTGGCTGTGTGTCTGTGATGCCTGACCCTGTGGCTGTGTGTCTGTGATGCCTGACCCTGTGGCTGTGTGCCTCTCGATTTGTCTACAAAGCAGTTAGGAGGTATAATTTCCATGCAAGCAGACATATGTCCACTAGCTAGCTCTGCTGAAGCTAGCACCTACAAAGAGCAGTGGGTCTGTGGCAACGGCATGGGCTTGCTGGCCCAGTACCATCCTGCCTGACCCCCTGGATATGTATGTAGGTGACTAATCCAACCTGCTACCAGGCCACCACAGCCATGCTGCTATTTTTAGGCATTACCGTGAGCAGAGCTACCAGGGGTCTGTCTGCCCATGCTGGGAATTACACCTCACAGCTGCTGCTGTGCAGACATCTCCTGCGATTCCTGAGCCTGTGGCTGTCTTTCTGAGCTTCCTGTCATTTATGGGATGTCTTACCTAATTCTTCACCAGCACGTTTCCCGTGGACTGTCTATCAGCACTGCCTGGGTTGGAAGGCAGCACCCTGGTTTGATTCCCCGGGGCAGATTGCTTTGCTATGGTTTCCCCTCATTCCCATGGTAACGCCACGCTGAATGTCCCTGGTCCCTCTGGCTAAGTGATGGGAAGCCAAGCCCCCATAGCACTGTTAATCCCTCTGGCTTGTTCCCTGCACCATACATTACAGTTCATCATCGCTTGGTACTATCACACCAGTAACCCCTTCCCTCCCACCAGCCCGGCCTGTAGGGATGAGAAGACACGGCCTGTAAGAAGAGAGGAACAGGCTGAATCTTGGCGGTAGTGGAAAAGAGGCAAAGGGGGTATGAACCTGTGTGCACAGGACACCAAGTGCTGCAGGTCACTCGCTGGGCAGGGTGACCAGATGTCCTGTTTTTAAAGGGACAGTCCCATATTTTCCTACAGGTGTCCCGATTTTTTCTTAAAAATGGATAAATTGTCACGTATTTTCTGTTTCCCCCACCATCATTACTGGCGGGTCCTGCTGCTGGCCAGATCCCTGCCTGCCAGCAGGGGGGGGTGGGAGCTCCAGCATTTCTGCCGCCCCAGGCAAAAAAAAAAAAAAAAGCCACGATCGCAACCGGCGGCGGCAATTGGGGGGGGGGGGGAGCCGCGATCGGCGGCGGCCATTCGGCGGCAGGTCCTTCGCTCCTAGAGGGAGTGAGGGACCTGCCGCCCCCGAATTGCCGCAGGTGCCGCCCCCTCCCTTGGCCGCCCCAAGCACCTGCTTGTTAAGCTGGTGCCTGGAGCCGGCCCTGTCTGTAGTTCTGATTGATTGCCGCTGAACTCGCTTGAATGCGAGTAATTTTACCAGCTGTCCCATATACAGCATAGGGAAATATGATCACCCTAGCAGGGAGTGAAGCAGCAGAACTCAGGAGAGCGGCCCTGGAAGACTCTGCCTCAGAGGATAGCTGAATGCTCAGTGCACCATATTCAGGCCTGACAATGGTCCAAGACAGCACTCAGAGGCCTTGTCTCACTCCGACATTTTAACCTGCCAGGAAGCAACTGTGAGGAGCCAAGTTAGCTGACACGATGCAGCCAGGACATGGCAATCAGCACAGAGCAGGACGAAGCATGCTCAGCTCCGGGGCAGCTGGCTCCATTGTTCACACAGGGCCACCGTGTGTAGTGGACACAAAGCCACTAGGAATTGCTGAAATGTGCCTCCAGCCCCACTGCACCTGAGGCAGGTCAGGATCATGCTATAGACAGGGAAACTGAGGCACAGAGTAGGACCACAACTTGCCTGAGGTCACGGAGTGAGCCAATGGCAGAGCTGAGTCCCAGTCCTGTACTGAACTGCCAGACCCCCTTGTTCTCCACCCGGTCTGCTCCTCTCTTGCCAGCTCACTCCCAGCTCTGTGCAGCAGGAAAGGAGGCCTTTCATCCTCTGAGCCTTTAGTGTAGGGCACCTGACGTGATTCATGCTGCCCCACAGGCCCCGTTTATCACATCTCTGACAAGCATCTTCACCATGCCTGGTGCATCTTGCCAAGTGTTCGTACTGGCCCTCCTCACCGCAGCCTCTGACACTGTGCTGGAACTGCCCCCGGGTGGATTCCTGCCCATTCCTGCAGCTAGCGGGTCCTCTTCCACTGGCGTTTCTGGGCCGAGAACACTCTCCAGCCCCTGACGTGAGGGGCTTCCAGACTGACTTCAAAGCCGGGCAAAGCAGCTGTTGGTGATTAAGGGATTTGCTGTTGTTTGGAAAGAGCTGGCAATTACCACTAATTGTTCAAAGTAGGTCAGGTTCCTTTATGCCTGGCTTTACGCAATGTGCTGTTGACTGGGAGTTCAGTTCAAACCCCGATGGGCGCTGCAGAGACGAAGCCGGTTCACTCCCCTCTCCCACATCCGGGAGGAATTTCCTCCCACTAATGATGGGTTTTGGGATGATGCCAGTAGGGGGTTACCAGGGAAGGTCTGTTTGCCAGGCTGTGTAAACAGGGCTCACTTGATCTGTGTGTGTCCTTGGCCTGTGTCACATGAGCTCCCCTGGTCAAGTTACTGGCCCCAGCCGTGCACAAACACAGCTCTGCTCTGGTGTTTACATGTGACAGTGTTTTGTGAGAACAGATCACGGACAACTGCCCTGAGGGGGGATAAAAGGAAACTGCCCCCTCCCACAGCAAAGCTCAAACCACGCTGCCTTGCTGCAAACGTATAGGAGAGGCCAAGCACCAAGGGCCTCCCAATAGGGCATGGGGACCCAGTGCTGTCTTGGCCGGTCGCTGTGTGACCGCAGGAGCCATATCTAGCGGGGCTGCATTTTACTCTGTGACCCAGCGCGGCCATCAGAAGGACAGGAAGGGCCAATTGGCACAGTGCATACCTGCCCTTCTCCTTCACCTGGGCACTGACTGGGAGGGGCCTTTATTTCCAGGGGAGTTCTGAGCCCCATCAGCTCTACCATCAGTCTCTTAGTGGCAGCTGGGTCCATCCCCCTAGGGCTGAACTAAAGAACTCAGTCTCACCCCTCTAGACTTCCCTGGGCCATCCCGTCACCTGTCCCGGCCCAGCCATCTGAAGTTGGACACTGAAAATGGAGACACTCAGTATCAATGGGCACCCTGAGAAATTCAGCACCAAAGGCCAGAGTTTCTGAAGTGCCTGGCGCTCATCAGCTCCATTGTTATCCATGAGAGAGGAGAGGAGGGGGGAATCTGCACTGTTCTTGGGGGGGGGGGGGGGAGGGAATTCTCCATTGTTCCCAATGGAGGGGGGGAAGGGGGCAATGCTGCCTTGTGCCCAGTGGGAGCTGCTGGGTGCTGAACACACTTGCTCAAGTTCCTCAAGCAAGTGAATCGCAGAGACTGGCGTAGAACCCAAAGGCCCCATCTCCCCACACACTGCTGTAACAACTGGACCATGTTGCCATAGTAAGTTAGCGTAGGGCAAAATCCATCATTTCCGAGCTACTAGGATTAGATCATTGGAATGGGATGGAGAAGTCATATCTCCCAAGATCAATTTACACAGGCACGGCATTTCCTGTGGCCCCCCAGGAGGTCGCAGCTCAGAACTGGAATCTCAAATGAAATCAGGAAGGCCAAATCACACTTGGAGTTGCAGCTAGCAAGAGATGTTAAGAGTAACAAGAAGGGTTTCTTCAGGTATGTTAGCAACAAGAAGAAAGTCAAGGAAAGTGTGGGACCCTTACTGAATGAGGGAGGCAACCTAGTGACTGAGGATGTGCAAAAAGCTAATGTACTCAATGATTTTTTTGCCTCTGTCTTCACAAACAAGGTCAGCTCCCAGACTGCTGCACTGGGCAGCACAATATGGGGAGAAGGTGACCAGCCCTCTGTGGAGAAAGAAGTGGTTCGGGACTATTTAGAAAAACTGGATGTGCACAAGTCCATGGGGCTGGCTGCGCTGCATCCGAGGGTGCTAAAGGAGTTGGCGGATGAGATTGCAGAGCCATTGGCCATTATTTTTGAAAACTCATGGCGATCGGGGGAGGTCCCGGATGACTGGAAAAAGGCTAATGTAGTGCCCATCTTTAAAAAAGGGAAGAAGGAGGATCCGGGGAACTACAGGCCAGTCAGCCTCACCTCAGTCCCTGGAAAAATCATGGAGCAGGTCCTCAAGGAATCAATTATGAAACACTTAGAGGAGAGGAAAGTGATCAGGAACAGTCAGCATGGATTCACCAAGGGGAAGTCGTGCCTGACTAACCTAATTGCCTTCTATGATGAGATAACTGGCTCTGTGGATGAGGGGAAAGCAGTGGATGTGTTATTCCTTAACTTTAGCAAAGCTTTTGATACGGTCTCCCACAGTATTCTTGCCACAAGTTAAAGAAGTATGGGCTGGATGAATGGACTGTAAGGTGGATAGAAAGCTGGCTAGACCGTCGGGCTCAACGGGTAGTGATCAATGGCTCCATGTCTAGTTGGCAGCCAGTTTCAAGCGGAGTGCCCCAAGGGTCAGTCCTGGGGCCAGTTTTGTTTAATATCTTTATTAATGATCTGGAGGATGGAGTGGACTGCACTCTCAGCAAGTTTGCCGATGACACTAAACTAGGAGGCATGGTAGATACACTAGAGGGTAGGGATCGGATACAGAGGGACCTAGACAAATTAGAGGATTGGGCCAAAAGAAACCTGATGAGGTTCAACAAGGACAAGTGCAGAGTCCTGCAGTTAGGACAGAAGAATCCCATGCACAGCTACAGACTAGGGACCGAATGGCTAGGTAGCAGTTCTGCAGAAAAGGACCTAGGGGTCACAGTGGACGAGAAGCTGGATATGAGTCAACAGTGTGCTCTTGTTGCCAAGAAGGCTAATGGCATTTTGGGCTGTATAAGTAGGGGCATTGCCAGCAGATCGAGGGACGTGATCGTTCCCCTTTATTAGACATTGGTGAGGCCTCATCTGGAGTACTGTGTCCAGTTTTGGGCCCCACACTACAAGAAGGATGTGGAAAAATTGGAAAGAGTCCAGCGGAGGGCAACAAAAATGATTAGGGGTCTGGAGTGCATGACTTATGAGGAGAGGCTGAGGGAACTGGGATTGTTTAGTCTCCAGAAAAGAAGAATGAGGTGGGATTTGATAGCAGCCTACAACTACCTGAAAGGGGGTTCCAAAGAGGATGGAACTCAGCTGTTCTCAATGGTGGCAGATGACAGAACAAGGAGCAATGGTCTCAAGTTGCAGTGGGGGAGGTCTAGGTTGGATATTAGGAAACACTATTTCACTAGGAGGGTGGTGAAGCACTGGAACGCGTTACCTAGGGAGGTGGTGGAGTCTCCTTCCTTGGCGGTTTTTAAGGCCCGGCTTGACAAAGCCCTGGCTGGGATGATTTAGTTGGGAATTGGTCCTGCTTTGAGCAGGGGGTTGGACTAGATGACCTCCTGAGGTCCCTTCCAACCCTGATATTCTATGATTCTATGATTCTATGTTTTCATTACACTTCAATCTGAAGGTTGTCTCATGAACTCCTCCCCCATTCACAATGGCACCAACCACATCCCTTTCTATTCACTACAGGCAGAATAGTCCCCTTGCAGTCCTGAAAATAACCATGAATGTGCAGGCAAAGCATGGAGTCCTGGGAATGGACATTCCAGGGAATAGCATGGCCTGTAGCAACCTGCAATCTATACAATAATAAACAATTGTTTCACTTTTAAAAATTCTGCTTTCCATCAGTATTGTCACTATTCTAGTGAGCACCATGTCAGCTCATTGTCCCTGAGGCAGCCCAGATTGTGTGCAAGTGGGTAGACAAAAATGTGTGCGTGTGTGATTGTGAAAATGTCTCACATGACATGGCATGAAGTGGCAGAGCAGATACTGCCATTCACAAGGATAGTGGCAGTTTAAACAATTGCTTACGTGCAAAAGTGTTTCATGGACCTGTTGATTCTTTTTATGAAATTTAGCAGCAGAAACATGCAAGAGGAACCATCACTATGTGAGCAGCTGGCCATCCAAGGACCAGCAGCCAAGACTTTGCGCAGCACAGACCTAAACCTCATGAGTTAGATGTAGTATAAACAGGCCACTCCATTTTCAAGTGATTTAGCCATCTAAATTACGTAGCCCTTGCAATACTGAGCAGAACAATGCCTAAATGCCTTTACAAATCGGGGCCCTCGTCTTTCTGTATCAGTTCCCTCTCTGCAAAATGGGAATATTAGCTCACAGGGTTGTTTCCAATATAAATTAGACATGCTTTGTATGGTCATGGGGTTCATATAAGTATCAAAGTCACTTACATAACCTGCTCTGACTTTTGAACTGGTTCTGAAGCCAGGTGAGCTTGGCATGGGTTTGGGATTCATAACAAATAAGAACATAAGAACAGCCATACTGGGTCAGACCAAAGGTCCATCTAGCCCAGTATCCTGTCTTCATAGAATCATAGAAGATTAGGGTTGGAAGAGACCTCAGGAGTCCAACCCCCTGCTCAAAGCAGGAACAACCCCAACTAAATCATCCCACCCAGGGCTTTGTCAAGCCGGGCCTTAAAAACCTTGAAGGATGGAGATTCCACCACCTCCCTAGGTAACCCACTCCAATGCTTCACCACCCTCCTAGAGAAATAGCTTTTCCTAATATCCAACCTAGACCTCCCCCACTGCAACTTGAGACCATTGCTCCTTGTTCTGTCATCTGCCACCACTGAGAACAGCCGAGCTCCATCCTCTTTGCTGGGATACCTACTGCACTGTGCATCAACACAAACACTCCTGGTGTGTATATGCAGCACTGATGCAAAGATCCAAGCATGCATGTACGTGAGGGATATACTGACAGCAGCAGCTTTACACTGATGTAACTTGGGTCAACCAAAGATTGTGGTATAGCCATGGCCTAAATGCAAGGTGAGTGGTTAGAGCAGTAGGCTGGGAGCCATGCAATCTGCATGACAATGCCAGCTCCACCACGGACTTATTGTGTGACATTGGCCAGTGAATGAATCCACTCGTGCTCTGTTAGAGGTAGCAATAATAATCATATCTGGTGGGGGTGGCAAGAGCTTGGGTCTAGAGGACAGGGCAGTCGATGAGGCTCTAGTCCCAGCCCTGCCATTTACCTGCTGAATGGCCTTGGGTAAGTCACTCCCCCTCCCTGCTTCCCCTCTTGCCCTTTGTCAGTCTTGTCTACTCAGTGTGATGGTTTGTCATCTGTTCAGCACCCAGCTCCATGGGCCCCCATCTCCACCACGGTCCCTAGTGCTGCACTAAGACCACTGCTACCAGCAACAATGTCAATGCCCTGTGCCCTGTTACCACTGGGCAAGGCAGTGCTGTAAGTCAGGGCGAGGGGGGTTTCCATCCGTTAATTTGTTTCATTTAAAAACAAGGATATCGCAGGAGGAACAACTAAAAAAGTGCCTGCAGACTGCTTGAAAATCACAAAGGGTAAGACTTTCAAACATGCCTCAGTTACACAGGAGCCTAAGTCCCATTTTCAAAAATGACTTACGGACAGATTTTTCAAGGTATTTTGGAGCCTAAAGATGCAGATAGGCAACTGGTAGGATTTTCAAAAGTGCCTAGCTGTCCAACACCCAGGTGCCTGTAAAAATCTGCCCCAGATGCCTAAGTCACTTTTGAAAATAGGACTAAGGCCCTTTTGAAAATTTTACCCAAAATAAATCCATGTGCAAAATATGTGTGTGTACAGCAGCAAAGCTGCAGAATGGCCAGGAGTCTGGGCTCAGAGCTCACTAGTGACAAAGAACACATCTGTTCACCGATGTGTCTGAGCCAGTGACATGCAGGTATAGAGGGCACCATGGTAGCATGGCATCCCTGCCCAGGAGTTCAGTGGGTGTGTGAGTGATGTGCCGTTATAGAGGAGCTCGTGGGGATGCCACCTCTATGCACAGTAGGTGAGTGAGTGACATGAAAGGAAACACCTTCACCCGATTCAGCATGGTCTTCTTGAAGCTGTTTTTTCTTCAGATTTGGGCTGCCAATAAGTCATTCAAACAATGATCTAATGCCTATGTGAATGTGTGTAACGCCTCAGTGTTCTGGCAGGTTGAGGGCGTGCCAAAAAGCAATCACTTGTAATTAGGGAGAAAGAATTCAAATGTACTGGCCTTTCAGTGCAGCCTTTTTTCCAGCCATGTTTGTAGCATTTTAATCATCTCATTAGCTGGAGTTCTGCTAAGCAATTGTGTATGTGTAAGTTCCTTCTGCGTTCAGAGAAACCTTCTATGCAAACCTATCACTGACAAGGGGTTGCCTAGGAACTGTCTGTGGTGAAGAGAAAAAACACCTGCATGCAATGGGACCAGAGATTTCCCGTTGGGGCATGTGGGAGTCTGGTTCTTGGGGTGCAGGGCGCCTCTCATCTCAAGTGTAACCTCTTCATGCTTCCTTAGGACGTTAGCAGGCATCAGGAGACACATCAGGCGGGGGGAGGATGGATCATAGCTGAGGTAAGTCTGTGCCCTCAGCCTATTGGGGAGGACTTTGTACTGCCCAGTTGGCAAAATGGGTCTAACACCATCCCAGGAGGGTCAGTACCAGTATCCCTCCTCTTACATGGAAAGTGAGGTGTCCTTCAGCACAGGGCTAGGAAAAGAACCCCATTCCACCCAGTCCTAGGTCAGTGCCTTCCCCACTGTGCCTCTCTTTCACCTGGCTCACCCTGTCTATAACAGCAGGGAACTCCCGGAGGAGCATCCCAGATTGGTTAATCAGTTCCTCAGCTCCACCTCTCTGGCAACGTTCCTGCTTTGGAGAAGGTACCAGCGGGAGCTGTGCTTGCAGGCGAGCTAGGCCTGGCAGAGCAGTGGCTGGGATAAGAGAGCAGGAGAGTTATGGAGTTTATGGATGCAGTGATGGGGGTACAGGGCTGGGATGGGTAGGTGTCGGGGGGCAGGGCAGGATGGGACAGGGGAGGGATGCAGTGAGGGGGGTGGAGGTGTGGGGGGTTGGGGCGGGGAGGGATGCAGTGATGGGGGTACAGGACTGGGGGGGAGGAGTTGCCCAGAGTCTGGGGCTGTTGGGGCCAGTGGTGGACTCAGAAGGACTGTCCCGGGCTGGGGGCGGGGTGCTGCCGGGGCGGAGGTGGTGCTGGGGCGGTGCTGCCAGGCTGGACCTGCCTCCATCTTCCCAAGGTGGCCGGGCTGGGCTGGGCACTGGGTTCGTCTCATTCTCCTCCCCTCCCCTCCCCTCCAGCAGCCCTATTCCCAGCACTCGGAGACAGGGATACATATCTTGAACACCTGGGTGCCGGCGATGGGGCGACAGACCGCGGTTCACTGCAGGGCACGTGCCACAGCTCGAGCCCGCCACAGGAGAAGCACGAGGAGACGAGGGCTGGCAGCAGCAAGAGGGGCATGTGCCATGACCCCTCATCAGCCACCTGCTGAGCGCTCGCGAGTCGCGCAAGTTCGCCCTGCCCTGACCCGGCCAATGGGAGCTGCGCCTGGTCAGTGGTGCTGACTGGAGCCACCAGGATCCCTTTTCACCTGGGTGTCCCGGTCGAAAACGAAAACCAGACACCTGGTCACCCTAAGTGGCGACTGACCCGGCTTCAGGATGCAGCACTGCTGGAGCTGGTTGGCACTTCAGGATGGAGCTGGTTGCTGGAGCGCTGTTGGCATTTGGCCCTGATTTGTGCTCACATGATGCACTCCGGCCCTGCTGTCCTGGGTGCTACAGGAATACCTAGAACAGACGGACTAGCCAGGGATAGGTTGGGGGCCAGAGGGGGGATTTTGGTCAGTTAGCACTGTCGGGCTGCTACGGCGGAGTAGCTGGTGCTGTAGGGCAGTGGTTCTCAACCAGAGGTCTGGGGTCCCCTGGGGGACCGCAAACAGGTTTCAGGGGGTCCGCCAAGCAGGGCCAGTGTTAGACTCAGGGGAGTCCAGGGCAGAAAGCCGAAGTCCTGCCATGCAGGGCTGAATCCTGGGGCCCTGAACTCCGCCACCTGGGGTTGAAGTCAAAACCTAAGCAACTTAGCTTTGCGGGGGCCCCTGAGGTGTGGGGCCTTGGCAATAGCCCTGCTTGCTGTCCCCTAACACCGGCTCTGCCTTTTATATGCAGAAAAAAGTTGTTGTGGCGCAGCTGAGCCGTGGAGTTTTTATAACATGTTGCGGGGGCCTCAGAAAGAAAAAGGTTGAGAACCCCTGCTGTAGAGTACAATTCTAGGGCAGCCTGAGGTTGTACAAGAGGCTCTGGCCACTGGGCCTTCTCTCTCTCTCTCTCTCTCTCTCATGAGGCCATGTTACATTTTCTAATTAATGCCATGGCTCCTGCCACCAACTTCCTGCTCTGAATAGCTGGTCCCCCCACCACCAGCAACTGCTGTCAGTCCCCTGGCTCCCCTGTAGCAATTAATCCTACAGACCCAGTGACATTTGCTCTTGGAGACTTGGCTGGGTTACCATGCATTCCAGCCGCCCCCGGGGCTGCAGCCTCTGTGAATTAGCTGGGTTCTAGTGCATCTACTTGTTTGATGGCAGATACAACATCTCCTGCCTCCTGGGAACTGATGGAGAAGCAGCATGAATCTGAGCAGCCTGAGCTGGGAGCAGCTCAGCAGCTGTCGCACTTGGACTGTTTTGTTTTCACAAATGCAAGTCCTGGTAAACCCACTAGAGCTGATGTTTACCAGGATTAAGGGTCACATTGTCAAAAGGCTGCCCACCCCTTATGGGTGCAATTTGTGCCTGCAACTTTGTACCTACAACTCAGCTGGGGACACTAGTCAGGTACTTACCACCTGCACCTGCAGCTCCAGTGGAAATGCAAAAAATGCCAGGGAAAAAGGTTGCAGGATTGCAAATTGCACCCAGAAAACAGAGGCCATCCTTGATGTACAGTTGTAGTATTGCTTTGGACAACTAAAAATAGAGCTCCTTGGGGCAGGGAATGCATCTTCAATCATCAGCATCTCTCTGCTTTGGAAGTGAGCAGCCTCTAACAGCATTGATGTAATACAGATAATAAATCACAAAATAGAGGCAGGTTTTCAAAGCTGCCTAAAGAATTGGGATGACGTTTCCCATTCAGATGAATTTGAACTGGGTGCCTAATCCCGCTAATCAGCTGTGAAAATCTCAGTTGGGCCTAATAGCAATAATGCCAAGACTAGAGTCCTGCAGTCCTTGCACTCACAAAACTCCCATTGAAGTCAAATAGCTTTTTGGGGGTGGGGGCAAGGTGGGAGGAGGCTTGAGGATCATGCCTTGGAGAACACATGATGCAGATAAATATAGGGGCACAGACTGCATGGTACCAGTGGAGTCACTAGATGTCTATAAGCAGCAGCAAGGAAGTGATCTGATTCAAACATCCTGAGCGCAAGCTGCGGAGTAGGCTCCAGGGAGCTTGCTGCTGTTGATATTCACAGAGAAAACATTGTATTATATATGAGTTATCCTAGATACACAATGTGAGGAGCACAAATCTCAACAAATACAGTAGAATCCACCACTTAGATATGAGAGTGTTGTGCAAAGATGTGAACTCCGTGAATAAAGGAACAGAAAAAGATCAGAAAGAGCCTGTACAGAAACCGAACAGCTCTGCAGTAGAAGAGTGGGAAACTTTCTCTAATTGCCCAGCTCCTGTTCTGTTTGCTGTGAATAGATCTGCTCCTGGGTTTTCTTGCACTGCAGTTCTTAAATTGCTTTGAAACATCTCATCCCCATGGCTGGTGAAGCTCTGGGAAATTTAAAGGGGAAGAGGAGAGTTTATCATGCTGCTGTTGCTGTTCTTGCTGGAGAGAGGTGGATTGGAATGTCACAGAGGAGATAAAAGTGTCCTTTTCCCCTTTCCTGGGAAGAAAGGATTTGGTGATATGTTGCCATGGACACCAACAAGGCCCTTAATTGTGTGGCTTTTCCTACAGTCCCATCCACTTCCAGTGCTGCTCAGACCAGGTCTGTCACCGCTGGAAAGGCGGAACGAGCCTAATCCCACCTAATCACATCAACCACATTATCAGAGGCTCGTTCACCTGCACATGTGCCAGCAATGCCCCTCTGCCATGTACATTGGCCAAACCGGACAGTCTCTATGTAAACGAATAAATGGACACAAATCAGACGTCAAGAATTATAACATTCAAAAACCAGTTGGAGAACACTTCAATCTCCCTGGTCACTCAATTATAGACCTAAAAGTCACAATGTTACAACAAAAAACTCCAATGAGAGACTGCTGAATTGGAATTAATTTGCAAATTGGACACCATTAAATTAGGCTCCAGTTCCTCACATCTTCTTGTCAGTTGCTGGAAATGGGCCATTTTCATTACCACTACAAACTGTTGTTTTTCTCTCCTGCTGATAATAGCTCACCTTAACTGATCACTCTCATTATAGTGTGTATGATAACACCCATTGTTTCATGTTCTCCGTGTATATATATATCTCCCTACTGTATTTTCCACTACATGCATCCGATGAAGTGGGCTGTAGCCCACGAAAGCTTATGCTCAAATAAATTTGTTAGTCTCTAAGGTGCCACAAGTACTCCTGTTCTTTTTGTGGAATTCCAGAGGGACACTGGCTAGAGGCCTGACCCATCCTATCAGCTAGACAGAGCTCAGGAAAATCAGTGAGAGGAGGCCAAGCAGAATGAGAAGCAAATTGTAGCTGAACCCCTGACAAAAGGGCAGGAAATTCCAGAGGCAAATGGTGACTGCCCAGAAATCCTCAAGCCCTCCTGCCCCTCCCTCTCACACTTCCTGCCTGTACCTGCTTGCTCCTCTCCTTGCTACCACGTGGCCCAGAATGGAGACAACTCTGGTACTAGAGGTGGGCACTTTAAAAGCAACAGCCTCACGCCAGCTACCTAATGTACTCAAACCCTGCAGAGGGGAGAGGGAAAGAGATCAGCATCCTTAGGAAATGCCTCGACATCAGAGACGCTTGGAACCAACAATTCCTCTTGTGCAGGAAATTTCCATTTTTTTCCAAATGGAAAACTGGAATTTCAAAATCTCCTGGGAATGAAATTCCAAAAGTTTGTTCTGGAAAAAACAGAAACAGTTCTGTGTGACTTGATTGAAAATTTTAACTTTATTGTGCTGGTTTTTATATTGTATTATAGCACAGTCAAAAGAAAACCCCACTGCACGGGTATTGGGGGTCTCTTGTCTATGGGGTCTGGGTCCTGCAGGCCTTCACATACCGTTCCAGAAAAGTAGCCCCCACCCTGGAGGGAGCATGGCAGTATGAAACCACAGTGCTTCTCTCAGGCTGCTGCCTTGTCCTTCAAAATCTCCACTTTCATTTCAAAATAAAAAGTCTCCAGCTGTTTGAGTTATAAAGAAACACTCAAGTCACATTTTGGCTGTTAGTGACAGTCAGGTCTGTGCACGTTTTCAGAGTTACAAGACAACAACAAAAAGTTGCCCTGCCAAAGGCAATTTTCAGCCAGAGCCCAGGTTCACAGATTTCTCATTAAAACGCTATATAGAAAATTCAAAGGACAACAAACGAAACTAGTGGGAAAGTTCACACCAAGTGGCCACCTACTTTTAGAGACAAAACAAACAAAGAGGAACATATGCCCTGTTTTAACCCCTTTTTAGAAAAGAACCCTGATGTTGCTCCCAAGTGCTTCGATATTATAATCCACTTCAGCAAAGGGGCACTTTACAAACGTTGATTAATTCAGCCTTCTAGCACTCCATCTGTGGGCTGTTATTTATTAGCCTCATTCCACAGATGGGGAAGCTTCACAGAGAAGCGAATGACTCCCTTAAAGTCACACTGTGTGGCAGTGACAGAGGCAGGAATAGTACCCACAAGTCCTGACTTTTACTCATTAAACTCCCTGAAATAAGTAACATCAACAAACATTTCCTGGTCAGGCAGCAGAATCTGCAAAGATCTCAGGCACATGGACTCATGTTCACATATAAAGCATTTTGCTTAAATTGCCAGAACCTGTGACCATGAGTTTCAAACCCGGCCTCACATGGGCTGCTGAGCCATGAGCTGCTCTGAGCTGGTCAGACTTCCCATTCAGGAGCCCTGAATTTAGCGCCCACACTACAGAACATAGATTCGGCCTGGCCCATGCCATTGCATCTGGGAAGCCCAGGTGTTCAGATCTGCCAGCTTAGAGTCTTTCCGTGGGTCACTGAATGGAGACAAACAATGGATGGTTGTCAGCATGAGGCTGAAGGAAGCTGACACTTTCCCACAGAAAAATGCCTTTGCTGTTTGTTTGGAAGGTTACACAGCTGTAAGAGACTCAGACGGAGCTGAGCCCCAGAGGATTGTTCCCCCAAACACCCACGTGTTGGGGAAGGAAGCTCTCTTATAGACTTCCATACCATTGACTCCTGCTGGTGAGAGCCCACTGCAAGCATCGGAACCCCCTTTCAGCCGTGACTGCCGGTCACTGTCCTGCAGACAGCTCCCATCTCATCCTTGACCTGGTGAACTTGGCTTGGCTTGTGTTTATTTTCCCATTTTGTAAGAAGCAACCTCATATCTGAACTCACCGTTGGTGAGAATATTGCATTGCAAGAAAGCTGGGACCCAAGCTGTCCCAAATACCAAATATCCAACATGCTCTTTATCTCCCTGGGAAAGCCATCTCCCACACATGCCATCGTCTAGAGTGAGACAGGATTTCATTGCATGAACTGAATGGGCCTTTCTCACCAAGACACTTTAAGGGCCTTCTTTATCACCTTGAGGACAGAAAACAACGTGTGTCGAACAAAGAAAGACTAGCTGCACAATTGAACGTAACTAACTCACTGTTTAATTCTTTAGCTTTTGAAATGCTCCTTCCCAGCCACTCAATAAACACAGTTACAACCATGGTGAAATAAACCACTAAGACATTATAAGCTCCTGCCACCCCAGGCAGGGTCAGCGACCACTTCCTGTACGTCGGAACAGCCTACCGCCAGCTGAAGGACGGACAGACTTTGAGTAATGTGTAGGGGACTATTGGGTTTTTGGTTGGCCCTCGCCCCACACCAGGAGAAAGGGGAAGGGCCGAAAAGGAGCCACCTCACCCTACCTGGGGCTGCTCTCTCTCCCTCTCTCTCCCCAGGACCTCACCTGCGGCTCCCTTATTAGCCCAGCCACCTGCTCAATCAGACTGACTTGGGGTGCTGGCTACTTCCCAAAGGCCTGGGTCCAGAGCTCTCTGTTTGGCCAGAGGCCCTGTCGGTCTCAGAATCCTGAGCCATGAAATCTGGCCATCTATGGTGGTCCCATTACAGCGCGCTGGCAGGGGGATGGGTGCTGGCTCGAGGTGGGTGCAGGCGATCAGGCCCAAAGCGCGGCATTCTCAGTCCAAAGTTGGAGCATTTGCTCCTGCAGTGTCTGGTTTTCAGCAGCCAGCTGTGTAGCCTGTGCCTGCATCACTTGGCTGTCTGCCTGAAGGCGGGCTACCTGCTCCTGCAACTCCACTGGACTCATGCCTGGCCACACCTGTCCTTCCAAGGTGTTAGTCGTCTCAGCAAGCTGCCAGCACCAGGCCATGGGCAGTCTGACCTAGTGGTTGGAGAAGGGCACAGTGGTCAGAGACAGAGTCCAAGCGAGGGCTCAGAGCCACAGTCAGGGTCCAGGAACCAAGCCAAGGGTCAGAGCCAGAATTAGAAACCAGAGATCAAGCAAGAGGCAGTTCCAGTGCAGCAGCCAGTCAGGAAATCTCTCAGTTGCTCGGACAATTTTCTGTGCCTCCTTCTGGCTCATATAGTATGGTCAGGCCAATCAGTGGGGCCAGTCATGGTCCCCAATCAGGAACCTCATGGTCGGTATCCCTGGGAGGGGTCAGAGCTCTGCTAGCTCCTCACTTCCAGTAGCTCTGGGAGTGGTGGCCAGGGTATGAGGGCTAGTTATGAACTGTGGGTTTAGGGTCAAAACCCCCACGTCCTTACACATAGAACTGGTGAAATGAGACCATGATGGTCAAGCAGTGACTGGCGTTGTGTTGTCAGTGAGACAGCGGAAGCTCTGGAATGGCAGCTGTGACTTCTGAGGAGTCTGCCTGGAAGGAGACAAGAGGGGGCTACCTAGGTAAGGAAACCAATGCAGATTTGCTTCAGGAAAATTCTGTTAGTGAAATTATACAGGGCCAGTACAAGTTCTAAGTACCAGAACAGGTTCACTTCAGCCCTATTTTGAAGTCTTCAGGGGGACTTAAATGATGTTTAAGTTGTTTGCTGAGCCTCTGCACAGGCACACACTTCAGGCTTTGTTTTTAATATTGATTGGCTTGAGTGTTTAGTTTAATTTTTGTTTATCAGACGTCCTGATCTCTCTTTCTCCCTCATGCCTCCCAAATCCACTCATGCACACATCCACTTTTACTGCAGGCTTTTCTGTCCCACAATGCATTGCATCAACCCCACCCCCAAACCATACGATGGTTGTTTATTTGTAACTTGTCTCTGAACTTGTCAGGCTTAAATCAGCTTTACGCATCTGAGGCCAAAATCTCCTGCCAGACCCTTTGAGAGCCCTGTGTCCTTCCACATGCACTTTCACAAATCAGACCCGCGACCCCTACAGCTGAAAACAGTAATTCCACTCCATTTGTTGGGCACCTGAGAGCATATCCAACGCAATCCAGAGACATCATTGTTTTAGTGCAAACCTTTACTGGGAGATCTTTGTTTTAATCATGTAACACAATCCAGTGAACATGCTCTAAGCACATTTTAAAAACCCTTAAACCTTGGCCAAATCAAGTCCAGTTTTTACTGGACCAGTGAAAGGCACATCTACAATTTAGGGACTTTGTCCTTGCCACATTTCATGTTCCCATCGGCCTCCACTCAGGCTCTAGAATTGTCCAAAAAGGTCGTAACATTTTCTCTTAGCAAAAAAAGCATCTTTGTTTCACTTTTCTGTGCTTGTCTGTGAACAGCTGTGTGGAAACTTTCAGAAAATATCACTCCTTGACCTGGGGTTTAGTGAATGGCAGCCCAAAAGGTAACACTCTGAGAAAGTTCTTAGCAACTGGAAATGATCCTCTCTAATAGAAATGTGTAGACATTTTAAAGGATATCTGTCACTACGTGCACTGCCAGTAGTAGCTTCTGGTTTGCGTCTCGCTCTCTGGGGTGGGCAGGACGGAGTGAGAATACATTGGGCCAGCAATGGTGTTGGGGTTTGGTGCTGGGCGCTGGGCAGTTTAGGAAGAGGAGGGGAGGAAGGATTGGAGAAATTGAATTTAAACAAAGTAACTCACAAGCCATCTACCTTCAATGCTCTGCCAGCGTATTGTCCATCTCTTACTGTTCTTCCGTCATATCTAGTTAGACTGGAAACTCTTTGGTGCAGGAACTTCGTGGTGCAGAGCCTCAAAGGTAGTTAGGAGCCAGTGTCCTTGAAATGCAATGGGCACAGCTTTGACCAGGGCCACGGGGAGGACAGTGGCAGCACTGAGAAATGAGCGCTCAGCACAGAAGCTTAGGAAAACGCGGGTATAATAAATGAAGGGGGGGGAGGGGAGCTCTCTTTTATGAACACCCAGCCAACCAGTTAGCCGTAAAGTCCCTCTTGGTGGCTGTTCTCTGCTTGCTTTACCTGTAAAGGGTTAACAAGGTTCCCCAGGTAAAGGAAAAGGAGTGGGCACCTGACCAAAAGAGCCAATGGGAAGGCTAGAACTTTTTAAAATGGGGGGGAAAATGTGCCCTTTTGTCTGTTGTTCTCCGGAGAAGGAGACACGGAGCAGCAATGCTGTGTAAGGCTTGAACCAAGTATGAAAATTTATCTTCCAGACCTAGAAGAAATCACTGGACAGGGAATGTTTAAAAATAGATGTAATCAGGTTTATTTCTTTATTTTGGCTTGTGGATTCCTCTGTGCTAAACCCCAGGTGCTTTTGTTTGCTTGTAACTTTTAAGCTGGACCCCAAGAAAGCTATTCTTGGTACTTAATTTTTGGAATTGCTCTTTTAAAATCTAGCAAAAGCCTAAGTTCCAGATGTATTTTCTGTTTCTAATAAAATTTACCTTTTTTAAGAACAGGATTGGATTTTTGGTGTCCTATGAGGTTTGTGGAATGTTGTTTGATTAGCTGGTGGCAACAGCTAATTTCCTTTGTTTTCTTTCTCAGCTCTTCCCCAGAGGGGGGTGAAAGGGCTGAGGGTACCCCACAGGGAGGAATTCCCAAGTGCTCCTTCCTGGGTTCAAAGGGTTTTTTTTTGCATTTGGGTGGTGGCAGCGTTTACCAAGCCAAGGTCAGAGAAAAGCTGTAACCTTGGGAGTGCAATACAAGCCTGGAGTGGCCAGTATTAATTTTTTAAATCCTTGCGGGCCTCCACCTTCTGCACTCGAAGTGCCAGAGTGAGGATTCAGCCTTGACAGCAGGGGCTGAGGACAGTGCAGGGTTCAAATCCAAAGTGAACCACTCACACACTCTGGGGAGTCACACGACTTCCTTTGCTTGTCTCAGACCCAGCTGGGGACCTGGATAAACACTAGTTCAGCTCAGCAATCTTGGGTAAATACAGAACTGAGACAGTTGTGGGTAGGCAAATAATTCAGAATGGCTTTATTATGGGCTCCCTACCAACCCTAGCAAACCTTCCCCACCTCCTGGCCTCTACATTTCTGGAGTTCTCAGGCTCGGTGCAGCTGAGCACATAGGAATCTAAGAGTGATGTATCCCATATCCAATAGCAATGAGGCATTGTGCTGTCTGGGCCACTTCAGTGCTGCTGTCTCCACAATACAAGGGGCTCAGGAAGAGCCAAAATGACTGCACAAAATCCTGCTCCTAAAACGAAACAGTACACTTACAGCAAAGCAACCAGCCTGCAATCCTGCAGGTGTGCCACACACCACATGGGCTCCCCTGCACTCACACTGACTCCTGCCATGCTAGAGAGAGAGCCCCCGAAAGCTCATCCACTAGTGTACGGGCTCATGCAAACCCCAACATTTGGGGCAGCAAATGTTTCCACATAGGATTTCAGCACTGCCTTTGCAGGTCACTGCTGGAACCCAAGCATGCAGAGGCTGCCATCAAAATGTAAAGGAAAACAAAACACACTTCTTCCTGAAAGGGTTAGCTCCTAGGGAGTTGCTGGTTTCTGCCAGCTCATTTTTCCATCCACATTGGTCCGCCCATCCCTGACCTACATAGCACCAGCCCTCCTCAGCCCCACACATATCTGCTTTAAGATAAGAAGTCCTTTCACAGTCCCTGCTCTCTATGCAGGCCACCCAGTGTGATGCTGTATGAAATCTGGGGGACACTTTAGGATATTATGAATACCAATATTATAAAATTGCAATGAGTTATGCCAGATATGCCATGTAAGGTATCTGAAAAAATACCCTTATAATTTTATAGGTATGATAATCTCAATTATGTGTTTGTATCACCTTTGTATTGTAAGTTTTATATGTATGGTATGTCTGTAGTTCCAAACTTGTTCTGTGCATCTGCGTGACACCCCCAAGACAGCTGGGCATTAGCACTGCCTAGCCTGCTTGATGGCCCATCAAGGGACATCAGCTATACAACAGACACATTGAGAGAAGGCAAGGGATATGCCTTAGGACTTAGCAAGGCATGCAGGGACATGCCTATGGACAAAACTCTACAGCTTCCAGGCTGTACTGGGCAGCTTGTGTTTGGAACAAAAGGAAATCAAGCCGCATGGCAAAAGACTATAAATGGCAGCTTACACCTTCTCCATTTGCCTTCAGTCCTGCTTCTTACCTCTGGAGTAACCTTTCTACAAACTAACCTTTGAACAAAGCACTGATTGACCCATCTAAGTTGTGGATGTGTTCCAGAGGGACTTCAAGCCAGCAAACTCACCAATACTGCTAGGAATCTGATGGACTTTTAATCTTTGTATGTATGTGACTGTTTTACCATTTAACATCTCTCTTCTTGTTCTTTCTTTTTTCTTTATAATAAACCTTTAGTTTTAGAACCTAAAGGACTGGCTGGCAGTGTGGTATTTTGGGTAAGATCCAAACCTATACTGACCTGGTAACATGGCTGACCCTTTGGGGTCAGAAGAACACTTTGTATATGTGAGCAGAGTTTTTTAAATAACTTCTCACTGTATTGGACCTAGGTGCTGATTGGGAGCCAGAGAACTGGAATGCAATAAAGGGGGCTGTGTGATTTCTTTTTTGTTTCTTGATAACCAGCGTGGGGGATCAGAAGCACAGTGTGTGACTCGTTGGGGAGTTTACCTTCAGTGTTACCCACCAGTCTTGGGAGTATCTGCTCTCCCTTTTGCAGCCTGCCCTGACCTTGGCATTTCCAGTGAGGGCTGCCCTGGGCACACAGGTCACACCCCGTGTTTACTATGGTATATCTAGTAAAATCCACACAAACTCCCTGGTGACTCTTCAGTTGTGTTTGCAGCCTTACCCAAGAGAGTTTTCCAACAGGATTCTCCCGTCCCATCCTATTGCCAGCCAACCTAATCGAGGCAGCATTGTCCTTGTCAGGGTTCCCCCCGACTCTGAACTCTGGGGTACAGATGTGGGGACCTGCATAAAAGACCCCCTAAGCTTATATTCTACCAGCTTAGGTTAAAACTTCCCCAAGGCACAAATTCCTTTCCTTGTCCTTGGACGGTATTGCTGCCACCACCAAGTGATTTACACAAAAATTCAGGGAAGGGTCACTTGGAATCCCTATCCCCCCCCAAATATCCCCCCAAGCCCCTTCACCCCCTTTCCTGGGGAGGCTTGAGAATAATATACCAACCAATTGCTTTAGCAATGTAAGCACAGACCAGACCCTTTGTCTTCAGGACACTGAAATCAATTAGGTTCTTAAAAGAAGAACTTTATGTATAAAAAAAAAAGGGGAAAAGAATCACACCTGCAAAATCAGGATGGAAGGTAACTTTACAGGGTAATAAAAAGATTTAAAACACAGAGGATTCCCCCCTGGGCTCAGCTTCACTGTTACAAAAACAGGAATAAAACTACCTCTGTAGCATAGGAAAATTCACAAGCCAAAACAAAAGATAACCTAACGCATTTTCTTGCCCTACTTACAATTTCTGTGGTTTTAGATCTATTATTCCAGGTATATTTTCAGGAGATGTTGTACCTGATTGGTCTCTCCCTACAACTGCCCAGGAGGGATTTTATGCTACCCTTCTCTCTATATTTATGACAGTCCTATAGACCCACCCCATATAACCACACCACGGAACATGCAGAAGGTGTTCCAAGGAAGTGCCAGTACTAATGTCCTAAGATAGGCAAGATCTTATCAGTGTGGCATTACCCACCCACCAAGCCTCTCTACTCTGTGTCCCAGAGGTATCCTTGCTGGATCTCTGTCCACACTGTAAGCTGAACTCTGGGGAGGATGGTTCACAGCTCAGTTCTGCATAGGGGTGGCATTTCCTGCATGAGTTAGGTGCCTAACTCCCACTAATAGTCAATGGTTGGAAGAGCCCATCCTAGGTGTCTACCTTATTTGCATCACCATTTGGGAAGAATTGTGGTTTAGCATGGCTGGTAATTCATCTGCAAGTTCCAAGGCTTCCTAGCCCTGCTCTGACACTGAGCCCAGCCCTGAGCTGACAAGTAATCCTATCTCTAGGGAACTTCAGCCCTGGGCCCCTCTTCAGAGATGGCCAATTACAGTAAGCTGTTTCCTATTATGTGTTTCAGTGCGGTGGTCACCAAATGCATTTCTCTTTGGAGCTTATTTCAGGCTGGGCCTCAGAGGTGAAAGGCAAGGTCACTGCAAACATGACCATATGGTAAAATATGTGATGCTTTCAAAAATAAATGCTCATGCTGCAACGATGTCCCAAATTCCGTTTCACTGGGTCTCCATGTGATGCCCCAGGAAGAGGAGGAGGCAGAGGCAAAGCAAGCAACAGCCTGGTTTAAAGCGTGAAATAAATTATAACCAGCATTATTGTCCACAGAGGATCCAATCTGAGACAGTGCTGCTGCAGCAGACCCCATCACAGTGCAAAGGTCAAGTCTTGCAAAATACTAAAGGATCTTTGGGTTGGTTGGGCATAGATCTTGGAGTCAGGTTTCATGTGTGGGGAATATTTGTTGGCATTCAGGAATGTTATGTGACCTGCAGCCCAAGTTTTCAAAAAGACTAGCAATTTAGGGTGCATCAGTTTCCGGGGTGCCCATCTGGAGACACCTTAATGGGGGCTAATTTTCAGAAAGTCTCCAACAGGGCACTGAAAATTTGACACTCTGAAAATTACTAGTTGCTTTGAAAATGTTAGGGCAAGGTGGCAGCACCAAGATGACCAGAAAGTAAATCTACAGTTTTTTATTACTTAGTAGGCAATGTTCAGTGTGATGAACTTTGGTTAATTCATTTCACTTAGGATGGTGGATCAGTTTGAAACAGAATTACAGAAGTCAGAGTCACTTTACATCCAAGTGTGTCTAGCAACCCTGCCCTTCATTCTAAGGCTAGTGCCGCTGCCATCAGCAGAATGGTCTTGTTGTTAAGGCATTGGACTGCCATTCAGATACACTAAGATCTGACTGTGACTGCCGGGCACTCCAAATGTGACCTTAACTGCTCTCTGCCTCAGTTACCACTGCGATGGGTTCCCCTGGGGCAGTGAGGGATGCAGAGAGGGGCAAGAGGGGGCCCAGCTCAGCACCCCCACCTTAAAATTGTTCCAGAGGCACTGTACTGGGATATTTTTAAGTCCTGATTTGCTGCTTACATCACTATCACACCACGTGGAACAGCGCACTGCATTTGACGTTGTGTACGTCGTCTGTCGCAATTTTTCCCCCCCACTGTAAGTTGAGGGGTACATTTGACAAAATGTCAGCTCCTAAGAAAGCAAATTTAGATGTCCATTCATTTCAGCCTTCTTGGACAGACACATTTGGATTTATTCAAAAGAAGGACCGTGCTGTTTGTGCTTTCTGTTGTGAAAGTATTGTTTGTCACACATCAAGTGTTCGACGACATTTTCAAATGAAGCACAAGAAAACCTTTCGTGACAAAGTAGAAAAGACTGAATCGATCAAAAAGGCATTAGCAGGATATGAGAAGCAACGCCGTGTTTGTAAATGCTTAAATGTAAGTAAAAATCAAGCCACAGAAGGAAGTTACAAGATTGCACAGTGCATTGCAAAAAATGGAAAGCCGTTTACAGATGGGGAATATATAAAAGAAGTTTTTCTCAGCAGTTCGGAGGTTTTATTCAATGATTTGCCAAATAAAGATATGATCATATCTAGAATAAAAAAACTGCCTGTCTCTGCCAGAACAGTTGAGAGACGCGTAAGCGAAATGGCAGAAAACATTAACAAAAAGCAGACAACTGTATTAAAAGACACAGCAGTGTTTAGCGTTGCAATTGATGAGAGCGTGGATATAAACGACGCTCCACGTTCGGCAGTTGTTGCAAGATATTGTGCTTCCAATGAAATCCAAGAGGAACTTTGTTGCCTAAAACTCCTGCATGGCACAACAAAGGGGGAAGATATAGTGGAAAGTTTTGTAAACCATTTTGAAGAACAAGGAGTTGACATCAGAAAAATATTTTGTGTGACAACAGATGGTGCTCCTGCCATGGTCGGAAAACAGAAGGGATTTGTAAAGTTATTTGAAGATCAAATTGGCCGCCTGACAGTCAAATTTCACTGTATCATCCATCAAGAAAACCTGTGTGCTAAAATTTCTAAATTTAGAGCTTAATAATGTGATGAATACATTGGTGCAAATTGTGAATTTCCTTGTTGCTCGATCTGCTTTGACTCACAGACAGTTTCAAGCACTGCTAGAAGAGATGGATAGTGCTTATAACCTTACAGCAAAAAAACTTCAGGACCAGACTCCAAAGAGAAACTGCTGAGCTTCCGTTCATTTGCAAATTTGACACCATCAGATCAGGATTAAACAAAGACTGTGAATGGCTAGCCAACTACAAAAGCAGTTTCTCCTCCCTTGGTGTTCACACCTCAACTGCTAGCAGAGGACCTCACCCTCCCTGATTGAACTAACCTCGTTATCTCCAGACTGATTCTTGCCTGCATATTTATACCTGCCTCTGGAAATTTCCATTACATGCGTCTGATGAAGTGGGTATTCACCCACGAAAGCTTATGCTCCAATACATCTGTTAGTCTTAAAGGTGCCATAGGACTCTCTAGTGCTTATAACGACATTCCACTTCACAGCAACATTCGGTGGCTAAGTCGTGGCAAGGTTTTGATGCCACGTAAACTGTTTTGATGCAATCAAGGTCTTTTTGTTGAAAAAAGGACAAAACTACCCAGAACTGGATGATGACAAATGGCTTTGTAAGCTCATGTTTCTAACTGACATCACCGCTCACCTAAATGAACTCAACCTCCATCTCCAGGGTGCAGGGCAAACGGTTCTGGATTTTTATGAAACCTGGAAGGCATTTGTTGTAAAACCAGCAGTGTTTTCTTGGGATATTCGAACTTCGACTTTCCGCTACTTCCAACACATAAAAGTGATATCAACACTGTGCACTGTCAGTGTCGATGAGATTGGAATGCACATGCAAGAACTGGAATCAGAATTTTCTGACATATTTCAAGATTTCCAGCGATTTGGCCCAATGCTTTCTTTTCTAATTAACCCTGAAAAGTTCAACGAAAGCGACTTGGATTTGTCTGTATTTCAGTGGATGGGTGTTGAAGATTTCGAAATGCAGCTCATTCAGTTAAAAAGCTCAGAATTGTGGGCATCAAAATTTGGAGATCTGCAGAGTGCACTTGAAGCTACCGAGATAGCTTAAGGGGCCTCTATTCTGACCTGCTGGAGGTCCCTGCCAGTGAAATTTAACATTTTGAAGAAAATTGCGTTTGCAATGCTTTCAGCATTTGGATCCACATACCTGTGTGAATAGGTATTTTCACACATGAAATCTGTCCTCCGTCCCTCTTGGAGCTGGTTAACAACTGATCACTCAGAAGCCTCTGTGCACCTTAAAGTATCCAAATATGTGCCAGACATTGGAAAACTCAGCAAGGAAAAGCAAGGGAAAGGATCACACTAAACTGATAAGATCTGCATTTTAATATAATTTTAAATGAAGCTTCTTAAACATTTTAAAAACCTTATTTACTTTACATACAACAATAGTTTAGTTATATATTATAGACTTATAGAGAGAGACCTTCTAAAAACGTTAAAATGTATTACTGGCAGGCAAAACCTTAAATTAGAGTGAATAAATGAAGACTTGGCACCCCACTTCTGAAAAGTTGCCGACCCCTGATCTAGGCCATCCCTGACAGGTGTTTGTCCAACCTGCTTCTAAAAATCCCAAGGATGGAGTTTTTCACAACTTCCCTAGGGAATTTATCCCAGTGCTTAACCATCCTGACAGTACGGAAGTTTTTCCTAATGTCCAACCTAAACCTCCCTTGCTGCAATTTAAGACCATTGCTTCTTGTCCTATCCTCAGAGGTTAAGAAGAACATTTTTTCTCCCTCCTTCTTGTAACAACCTTTTAGGTACTTGAAAACTGTTACACTGCTCTACAGCCAAAATGCTTCTGAAATAAATGTAGTCAAACTTTACTAATTCTGGGTCACTGAGAACGAAAATGATGCTTAAAATTGTTGATTAGCTCTAGTTTTCAAGATATGCTATTGGGTCAGTATATACGACCCTTGACTTGGGAATGGCGGAGGATAAGTGAGTTATAAAGGGAAGGGATCTCAATTTAAACCAGAAATGACTAAAATACATCTTTGACTGGATCTATGAATAAATCTATGACTGGGTTTGGACAGTACTTGCTTTTTAGGCAAAACAATGAATGATGCAATCTGAAGCTGGTATTGCGTCATACATGATATGAATTGCATCATGTTATTCCTAGAAGTCATGGATGATGCAATCATAACGAAGCTTACATCACTCTGCTGAACAAATTGCCCTATATCAGCTCTAGAAATCATACAGTGTCGTGCTCTCTTATTTGTCAGTGTTTGATTTTGCAAAGGGACACATTTCTGTTTAGCCAAAGTGAGCAGAGATGCCTCATACTTGTGTGAACAGTGCAGATAACTTCTGCTATGTTTGTGGTGAAGTGACTTTTGCATCACAAAAGCGCAGTATAACCACTATGCTTAAGAAAGCCTATCACCTTTATTTTGGCTGCAAAATTGGAGATCAGGACAAGAGGTGGGCCCCACACATATGCTGCAACACTTGTGCAACAAATCTTCGCCAGTGGTTGAACAGGAAAAGGAAATCTATGCTTTTTGCAGTGCCAATGATTTGGAGAGAGCCAACAGATCATACCAGCAATTGTTACTTCTGCATGGTGCCTCCAGTTGGGAAAGGTGTGTCAAAGAAGAAAGTGGACTGTGCATTATCCAAACATTCCATCAGCTATACGCCCAGTACCCCACGGAGAAGGACTGCCGGTTCCTGATGCACCAGAATCATTCTCACTTGAGTCAGACGAGGAAGAGGAAGAGGATGAAACTTCTGGTCCTGAACCATCAATGTCACAGGACCCACATTTTCTCCCATCCTCCTCCTCTGAACCACACCTCATAACACAAGGTGAACTGAATGACCTTGTCAGGGATTTGGAACTACCCAAGAGTAAGGCAGAGCTGTTGGGCTCCAGACTACAGCAGTGGAATCTCCTGGCAGGTGATGTTAGGGTTTCCATGTTCCGTGACCGTCAAAAGGATCTTGTACCATTCTTCTTCATGGAAGGTGATCTTGTAGCCTGCAACAACATCGATGGTGTGATGGCAGCCCTCAACATTGTCCACAATGAGTGGAGACTGTTCAATGATTCATCAAAGACGAGTCTTAAAGCTGTTTTACTGCATAATGGCAATGTTTTGCCATCAATTCCAGTTGGTCATACAGTCCATATGAAGGAAACCTATGACAACATGAAACAACTTTTGAGGTGCATAAACTATGACCAACATCAGTGGCAGCTTTGTGGCGATTTGAAGGTTGTTGCTCTCTTGCTTGGTCTGCAGACTGGATACACAAAGTACTGCTGTTTTCTCTGCGAATGGAATAGTCGTGCAAGAGATTCCCACTACATCAAGAAAGATTGGCCACTCCGACAGTCATTGGAGCCTGGGAGGAAAAGTGTTCAGCATCCACCACTTGTTGAATCAAGGAAGATTTTGTTACCACCCTTACACATCAAGCTGGGTCTGATGAAGAACTTTGTCAAGGCCATTGACAAAACACAAGCAGCTTTCAAGTACCTCCGTGGAAAATTTCCAAGGTTAAGTGAAGCTAAGATAAAGGAAGGTGTTTTTGTTGGTCCTCAGATTCGTGAACTTCTTCGAGATGATGCATTTGACCATGCACTGCGTGGCAAGGAAAAGACGGCATGGAAAGCCTTCCAGTTAGTGGCAATAAATTTTCTCGGAAACAACAAGGCAGACAACTACAGGTTGTTGGTGGAAAACCTCCTCAAGGCATACAAAAGCCTTGGTTGCAACATGTCACTAAAGATACATTTTGTGCACTCTCATCTAGATTTTTTCCCACCGAGCTGCGGAGCAGTGAGCGACAAGCACGGCGAGCAATTTCACCAGGACATTGCAACAATGGAGAAATACTATCAGGGCAAATGGAGCCCATCAATGCTTGCAGACTATTGCTGGACAGTGACAAGAGATGCTCCATTTAATGAATACAAGAGACAAGCCAAGAAGCGCCAAGTAGACACTGAATAGGACTAAACTATGTACATAATAGTTTTTTGCCTTTTGTTTCATAATAAATTTTATTTATATAACCCTTTTGCTGATTTTTAAAGTGTTACATAAACAGGACAGGTGAAATATTATCAAGTAAAGCAACCATAAACACATGAAAAGACCTAGGTTTACAATTTATGATTAAAACTCTACTATCTACACAATATACATAGACATAAAATGTAAAAACTTAAATATCTTAGAAACAGTAGCCAATCAGTTGTTTTAATTGTCATATTTGAATTCAGCACATCAAAATACTTAATAAATGGCACATTTTATCTCTGAAGCAGACGACTTCTCAAAAATTGTAGACCAGTGTATCATTTCCCCTCTCAGCCTTCTCTTTTCCAGACCAAACAAACCCAATTTTTTCAATCTTCCCTCATAGGTCATGTTTTCTAGACCTTTAATCATTTTTGTTGCTCTTCTCTGCACTTTTTCCAATTTGTCCACATCTTTCCTGAAATGTGGCGCCCAGAACTGGACACAATATTCCAGTTGAGGCCGAATCAGCAGGGAGTAGAGCGGAAGAATTACTTCTCGTGTCTTGCTTACAACACTCCTGCTAATACATCCCAGAATGATGTTCACTTTTTTTGCAACAGTGTTACACTATTGACTCATATTTAGTTTGTGGTCCACTATGACTCCCAGATCCCTTTCCGCTATACTCCTTCCTAGGCATTTTCCATTTTATATGTGTGCAACTGATTGTTCCTTCCTAAGTGGAGTACTTTGCATTTATCCTTATTGAATTTCATCCTATTGACTTCAGACCATTTCTCCAGTTTGTCCAGACCGTTTTGAATTTTAATCCTATCCTCCAAAGCACTTGCAACCTCTCCCAGCTTGATATCATCCACAAATTTTATAAGTGTACTCTCTATGGCATTACCTAAATCATTAATGAAGATATTGAACAGAATTAGACCCAGAACTGATCCCTGCAGGACCCCACTCGTTATTCCCTTCCAGCATGACTGTGAACCACTGATAACTACTCTCTGGGAATGGTTTTCCAACCAGTTATGCACCCACCTTACAGTAGCTCCATCTAGGTTGCATTTCCCTAGTTTGTTTATGAGAAGGTCATGCGAGACAGTAGCAAAAGCTTTACTAAAGTCAAAATATACCACGTCTACTGCTTCCCCCCATCCACAAGGCTTGTTACCCTGTCAAAGAAAGCTATCAGGTTGGTCTGACACGGTTTGTTCTTGACAAATCCATGCTATCTGTTACTTATCACCTTATTATCTTCTAGATGTTTGCAAATTGTTTGCTTAATTATTTGCTCCATTATCTTTCTGGGTACAGATGTTAAGCTGACTGGTCTGTAATTCCCCAGATTGTCCTTATTTCCCTTTTTATAGATTAGTACTATATTTGCCCTTTTCCAGTCTTCTGGAATCTCTCCCGTCTTTCATGACTTTTCAAAGATAATCGCTAATGGCTCAGATATCTCCTCGAGTATTCTAGGATGTATTTCATCAGTCCCTGGTGACTTGAAGACATCTAACTTGTCTAAGTAATTTTTAACTTGTTCTTTCACTATTTTAGCCTCTGATCCTACCTCATTTTCACTGGCATTCACTATGTTAGACGTCCAATCACCACCAAACTTGGTGAAAACTGAAACAAAGAAGTCATTAAGCACCTCTGCCATTTCCACATTTTCTGTTATTGTTTTTCTCCCTCACTGAGTGTTGGGCCTACCCTGTTCTTGGTCTTCCTCTTGCTTCTAATGTATTTGTAGAATGTTTTCTTGTTACCTTTTATGTCTCTAGCTAGTTTGCTCTCGTTTTGTGCCTTGGCCTTCCTAATTTTGTCCCTATATACTTGTATTATTTGTTTAATTAAAGTACAATTACATGTAACAAAGACATCAAGTGAAACAAGCAGGAGAAGACAGTTTAACAATCACTCTGGGAGACAGAATCTGCACCCCAGGATTGCTAAGATTAAGATTTAGTCTCTAGACAGCGGTTTTTTTGTTTTGTTTTGTTTGCAACCAGACATGTCTCTTTTTCTCTTGCTTAGTATCACTTAAATCTCTGTTCTTTGTTAATAAACACAGCTTTTTTTTATTACAAAACCACCTCGGTGCTGTGTATTAAAGTGAAGTGTGAGCCTTCGGCTAACCTAACAGGCTAATATTTGCTCTGTCTCTTTGGAGGCGGCAAATTTAATAATTTCTGTGAGTGTCCAGGCAGAGGGTCCAATCCAGACCCTCCCCCGTTGCTGGGTTTCAGAGCCTGGGTTCCAGCCTGAGCAGGAACATCTACATTGTTATTTTTAGCTCCACAGCCTAAGCTCCGTGAGGCCGAGTCCATTGACCCTGCCTCTGAGCCTTGGCGCCACAGGTTTTTCTTTGCAGTGTAGACGTACCCCAAAGCACAGAGTTGTCCTGCTTCAAGCTACCTCACAACATTGATGCTTTGATTCATCACTCCAAATCTGAGCGTGTCATTTTCTGACACTCTACCCCAGGTTTCTATAAAGCTTGCTCTATGGTCACAGTGTAAAGTTATGTCAGCTCTCACATGAATGTCTTGTGTATAAACGTTTTGCCACTAAAATCAGACCTCCAAATGTTATCTGCTTGAAAGCCTGGGAATCAGCCAAATTTCCACAGAAAAAAGCACTAACTGATGCAAGATGTTGTAAACATATGGAAAAAATAGTACAATACAACATATATTTTCAAAAAGATAGATTAGCCTGGAATGTGGCTCAATCTCCAGGGAAAGGTCAAAGGCGCTAAAGTCTTCAAGATACTTGGGCCTGCTCCATCCTCTGATGCAATTTTGGAATAGTTGGCTGCCTGAATCAAATTTTCACTTTACATATATTTCAGTCCATAGACCTTTAAAAAAATCTTCTATTAAGCATATCCTTGCCTCAACTCTCTCCTTCTGAGCTAGAGCTCTAGGAAAGGCTGGTTTTGGAGAAAACAGGCCTTCACCTTTGCCATTTGCACTTAGATATTAGCATAGTTTTCTCTCCATTGTGTCACAGCTGGGGATCAGAGCCATTTGTGAAGTAATGCATTGCAATTGCATCAATCTCAGTTAAATGTTAGCTGAACAGATGGAAAGCCAGCTTATCTGCATTGTGTATGGAGTTATTGGGAGAGTCTGACACAGCTGTGTCCAAGGATAATTAACCTATTGTGTGCTCCAGGCTTTCACCAGTTCCTGGCCTTTTGGTTCCAAATAGACAAAGTTGGCAGATTCAGACCTAGGAAATCTCTTGGACAAGTGAGTGAAACGGAGCCAGTGCTAGCCCACTGGAGCTCTAAGCAGGAATACTTTTGTCCCCCCCTTCCCCCCAGTACTAAAACAGGCAAGTTCTTAAAATAAAAAACAATTGGGGGCCTAAGCAATTGTTTAGTCTGCTTATGCCTAGCGCCGGCTCTGGAGTGAAGTAACACAGCACAGTCTGAACACTGATCGGTACTGCACTGCACACTCCTTTTGGCAGTGTATAGAGGACGTACGCGGCTCTTCCCCCAGCACGGGTATGAGTAGCAGTGTAGATAACAAGGCTGCTTAGGTGAGTAGAGTAAAAACACACCTGTAGCCTGTGTGTATGTATCCAGGTATGTAGCCTACACGGCTCTTTACAGCCCAAGCCGGGCCTCCCTGTCCACATCACTATCTTGAGCAATGTGCGGTGGGTATAGGAGGGTTTGGAGGGAGGCATGCCGCCTTTGGAGCACCTCCACTGGTGTCTGGACTGTGGCCCTGTCCATGCTCTGCCCTGAGACCCCATCCCCACTCAGCCTCTTTTTCCACGGCCCCGCCCACACTGCACCCATGCCCCCTGAGGCCCCACCTTTGCTCCGCCTCTTCCTGCCCCCACTCTGCCTCTTCCCCCGAGGCCCCCCCCGCTCATTCCACTCCGCCCTTTCCCCCTCTTCCCTCGTTGCTTGCCCTTAAGACAGGAAAAAAGTGATGGGGCCACCTGGCTCCCTGACCCCCCCTGTTCCAGCACCCCTTAGCCGAGTTACTGCAGCATTGGCGCTGGAACAGGGGGGTGGGAGGAGGAGTGGTTCTGCTTCTCACTGACTGGCCCAGCTGTGGGACTCCTCCTCCTGCTGTGCTAGTGCTGGAGCAACTCAGCTAACGGGCACTGGAACGGGGGTGGGCAGGGCCCCATTCATTTTTTCCTGCCTTAAGGGCAAGTGACGGGAGCAAGGGGGCAGAGAGGAGCAAGCGGCGGGGGGGAGGGCTTGGGGGAAGAGCATAGGCGCTGGAACTAGGGCCTGGGGGGCGGGGCTGCCGCACCCTCTGGCTTGAAGTAGTTTCATTATATACAGAGTTTACAGTTTGGTTCAAAGGCTCTCAGCATCCCACCATAAAAACTGTTCCAGCGCCGCTGGGGAAGAGGCTGAGTGGGAACGGAACCTTGGGACGAAGCGGGGCTGGTGCACGGGCAGGGCCTTGTGGGGAGGAGGCTGAGCGGGACCAGAGCAGGAGACGGAGCCACTGTCCGAGCGCCCGTGGACCCCCCGCTTCTAGGCAGCTTCCGGCGCTTGCGCCCAGCGGCCCAGCCTCCCCAAATGCAACAGTCACGCACCACCTATGAGTGCAGTGTCCTACTGCCTCCCCACCCAGGGAACAACTCTGGGTCTGGCAGTGGGAAGCAGCCGGGAAAGGCTCCAAGGGCAGGTCGTTGTGATGAGGATGTATTTCAGGAACGTCTTCTCTCGCCAGGTTTCAGAGGCCGGGCATCAGCCCAAGCAGGAAACTCTAACTGCTATTTTTAGCACTGTAGCACGAACCCCGTGACCCCAAGTGTGTAGCCCTGGGCTCTGAGACTCGCGGCCATGTTTTGTTTTGTTTTTTTGCAGTGTAGACATATCCTGAGGCTATGTCAACACTGCACCCAGATCTGAGCACCCAGGTTAGCCCATCCTGTGTGTGCAAAGCCCTACCCATGTTACTGTGTCCTCACTATTTCTGCACTCACCCGTGTGTGTCTGGGGCCCTATCCCATGGCTCTGTGTATGAGGCACTCTAGGATTCTTTCCCAGGCAGTTGTGTCAATTGTGAGAAGACCTGTCTGTCCTTCAGGGGGATCTGGGGGAAGGCACTGGGGGACCATCAACACTTGAGTGATTTGGCCTGTGTCCTCAATGCAGTGCAGATGGGTTCCAGCCACATTAAAGCAGAACCTGGGCTCTACCCCACCACTCCAGCTGAGTCAGCTAGCCCAGGTGCTAAGCACTTCCAAACCCTGTTTTTTCAGAGGTTTCTGTGTGTGGACAACAGGGAGATTAGGGGGGTCGACCTAAGATACGCAACTTCAGCTACGTGAATAGCGTAGCTGAAGTGGCGTATTTTAGGTCGACTTACCTGGCTGTGAGGACGGCGGCAAGTCGACCGCTGCCGCGCCGCCGTCGACTCCGCTGCCGCCTCTTGCCGCGGTGGATTTCCGGAGTCGACGGCAGAGCGATCAGGGATCGATTTTATCGCGTCTTCACTAGACGCGATAAGTCGATCCCCGATAGACCGATTGCTACCCGCCGATCCGGCGGGTAGTGAAGACGTGCCCTTTTTAAGACTAAAAACCAGGTCAAAGCCCATGTTGTTAGTTGTGCAGTGTAGACACACCCTGAAGGAGTCCTGCATACATGCTGGTTGGTAGCCCAGATCAGCTATACATACTGTTCTACAGAATTGAAATAAAATTCTAAAAACTTGAATTATTAGGTTTTGAAGCTATATCTTAGTGCTGGGCACCAAATGACCTCAGATTCTGTCCAGTGATCTGAGTTTTATGCGGATTCTATCCATATTGTTTTCCCTATCTGTGGGCCAAAAAGCATGGTAAGAAAAAGCAAAATTAAAAATGAGGTAAAGCATTATAATTTTTACTTCACTTTACCTGTGCACTGAATGAAACAGGGATTCTGTGGTAAAAATAGTATGTGATCATGTAATTAAAGAGTGTATCAAAATACATGCGCACAAGGGGAGTGCCCAGGCAACCTTAATTCTGGAATTTTCTAACTCTTGAGTGCTTGACTGCAACCTTAACATTTCTTTTAATGTAATTTTTGTGAGTATTTTAATATATTTATCAATGATCAAAATTTGCAGATGACAAAATTATTTAGGTTAGTCAAAAGTAAATGGAACCCTTCTGCCAGGTGGAATCAGCAGCAACAAGGACCAGGTTCAATGCCGGGGGGGGGTGTTCTCTTAACAACACAAAATGCAGCTGGCTCAAGACTCCACCCAGTAATTTGGGAAAACTAACCCCCACCCCGGGTGCCTCGAAGAGGTAATACTTCCCCACTCGCGAGCACTGAGTCTGCATGTAACAAAATCAAACTTTTATTCAAAGGGAAAAAAGGGGGAAAACACCAAACCACAATTCAAAAGCATGTGGCCATAGGCAAACACCCACCCCACAGTGTGTTGGGTACTGTCCTTTGCCTCAAGTTTCTCACATTGCGGTGTGAAAATCAACAAATCAATGTCCCTTAACACACCACTCCCCTCTCCCTCTGCTGCACCCCACTCACAGCTGCTGTCTTTGGTTAGCGCAGACCCAGCGTTCAGAGTGTGTTCACTGGGGTTCATCTGCCACCCCTCGGGGAAGGGGGGAGTTGAGCAATGCCTCTGGTGCTGCTGCCTTGAGAAGTGGCTCACAGCTCCCACTGTCTTGCTGCTGCTGCTGCCTTTCTGCCACCATTTCCCTGACACAACTCTCCGCAACATCACATTCGGAGATTCTCCCACTTAACGCAGCTTTCAGGGATTTCAGCAGGTAGTGCAGAACTTTTCTGCCACTGCAGTTTCTGTGTTGTCTTTCATTACAACCCTGTTCCCACACCTGTTCTATGGCTTAGCCCCTAGACCTGCTCAGCAATGAGTCTAGTTCCAGGAATCACCAACCAGAAACAAGGACTCTCAGTTGAATCTAATCAGCTCTGTCCTTAAATACTGGAGAAGAGCAGTTGAAACAGTGTCCAGGCAGCATCCACACCACCAGATAGAAACACCTCTCATTCACCCCGTCACTGGCATGTGGCATCTCTACCCCTGCTTAGCAAGTGAGGTCAGGTTAGGGTGACCTCCTCAGTCAGGGCAGGCTAAGCACAGTGCTGCTGCCCTTTACTTGTACAATCAGTATCCCAACATTTCATTACCCTGCATTTGAATACAGAGCGATTTGTAACCCAGAATCAGCCAAAATTGATCATTTTGGCAAAGCAGCTGAATCTTCTGAGCACCTAGGCAGAGTAGGCGTGTCTATGTAAACACGGTCTGCTCCTGAAGTCTTTTCCTCCAGGTCATAACTAGATGTCAGGGGAGAGGTCATTCAGATCCTGCTTACACCAAGAAGACTATTTAGAAACTTCCAAAGGACCTAAGCAAGCTAAATGAATGGTCAACCTGATGGCAGAGGAAATTCATTGTTCACAAATGCAAAAATAACAGGAGTACTTGTGGCACCTTAGAGACTAACAAATTTATTAGTCTCTAAGGTGCCACAAGTACTCCTGTTATTTTTGCGGATACAGACTAACACGGCTGCTACTCTGAAACCTGTCACAAATGCAAAGTAATGCACATTGGAGGTCTCAATTAACAATAACTACCCAGGAAAGGGATCTGGAAATCACTGTGCTCAGCTCTATGGAAACCCCTCCTCAATGTGTGTTAGTGCTCCAAAGAGCAAGCAAATATGTGAATGCGTAAGGCACAAGATGGAGAACAATACCGAATATCACACTGCCATTGTACACATCTGTGGTACATCTCTCACCGTCTCTTATAAGAGAATATCGTAGAAACAAAAAGGGTTCAGACACAGGTGATGAAAATGGTTAGACCTGGAATGATTTTCAGAATATGAGAGACTGAAAATCTGGGATCAGTTAGTTTAGGGAGGAGATGAATAAGAGGGGTTATGTAAAATAAATAATGATATACGGAATGTAAACCAGCTGCTCCTATTTCCCCTTGCCTGTAATACAATAACAAGGGAACATTCAATGACACTGAACATTTACAAATGTAAATAGAAATACTCTTTTACACAATGCATAGTTAACCTGTGGAATTCACTGCCACAAGAGCTAATCAGTGAAATTTTATAAAGTATTTGACAGTTATGTGGATAATGAGAACATCCACAATTACATTAGATTAGATATTGGGGGTTTAATTAAGGGATATAAACCCGCTGCTTCTGAGCATAAGCCAACCACTAATTTATGGGGTTAGGAAGACACTTCCCCTGGAGGCACGGTATTATACTTGACCACTATTGGGTTTCTTGAATCTTCCTGTGAAGCAGCTGGCATTGGTCACTATCAAACACAAGCTAATGGGCTAGATGTACCACTGTTCTGACCCAGTCTGGTGTTTCCTATAGACCCATGTTGAATTATGGGATATTCTAAACACAGAAAAAAAATCTAGTAAACTCACTGAAATTCCTCATGATTAAGGAATAAGTAGGGAAGTCAACAGGCTGAACCACAGTGCATAAAGTTAAGCATGTGCATAAGACTTTGCAGAATCAGGGCCTAGATGACAATGGAACCATCAGCAATAACCAGCATTGGGAGTTCACAAAGAGCAAACTCAATTGCTTCCTTTGTTCTCATCACAAAATTAGTGGAAGAAGGAAGTGTAGTCGATGTAGTTTAATGAGACTTTTGACATAGTGACAAATTGAATCCATATTGTATGAGATTTTGAGTTGCATGGATATGATCATTATCAGAGAGACTGAAAACTGGCTGAAATATCATGAACAAAAATCAGTGATAAGCAGAAATCTATTCAGCTGGTTGTTGGTTTCTAATGAAATGCCACTGGATTCCATGGTAGCTCTGACCTTGGTTAGCATCTTTATTAGAGATCTTGAAGAAGGGTAAACAGTACTTTAATTACATTTACAGAGGATACTGAATGGCATACAGAGAAGCAGGGGATTATTGAAGACTGGGAACTAATTGCTAAGGGTCCTAGACTGGTTAGAAATATGGGCAGTAAATAACTAAATGAAATGGAACCCTGAAAAATACAAGGGAATACATCTGGGCAAAGACATTGGAACAAAGATCCAGCGAGAAGGAGACACCAGTGATATGTGAAACTGAAGCACTGCAACTAAAATAATTATACATTTCTATTGCAGCCTGAAAAAATCCAAACTGCTTTACAAATGGATATTCCCCACTTCACTTTGCCACTGTGATTGTTGAGGAGACACCTATGGTGGACCCCACACTTTCCTGGTAAGACCCATGTGCTGCCCTCCACGACGGCCATGTCTGAAGTAAAGCTGGTTGGAATGTTGGGTCTTCAATGGGTTTCGGGATGACAAATGACATTTTTGTCAAAACTGACACATTTAAAAACGTCATTTCAACAAAATTTCATTTAGAAAAAATAAATGAACTGTTTTGATGATGTCAAAATGTCTCAACCTTTTTGGAACATTTTGATTGTTTCTTTGCAAAATGAAATTAATTGTTTTGTTACATCTATTGTTTAAGTTTAAAAGGATTGAAATCAGAATGAAATGCTTTGATTTAACAAATGGTTGATTGTCACCACGACAAAAGGTTAACAATGGATGCCGCTAGGATCCATAGTTTGAGCAGCGTTCACTATATTTGTTAATGTCAGAGGGATCTGGCCAAGGTAGGTGAATGGATAACTCAACAGCAGATGAAATTTGCGGTTAACAAATGCAAAGTAGTGCTACAGAATTCAAACCACGGCACTCTAAAGGAGAGACAAACTCCCCCCTTTCAGCACGGAACCCCTAACACCAGATTAACCTTTCCCCAGGACGATGGCCACACAGCATCTCCATGTCCCAAATTAAAGTGTTCCGAGCAACTACGGCAAAGCAGTGGATGAGCAGAGTACATTGATCTCAGAACAAGTGGTGGGATCAGCTGTCCCAGAGCCGTCTCAGCTATGAATCATAGAGCTGTGGATCCCTGAGCATGGCACACTGCACAGGGAGGCAACGGGCCTTCCCGTCTGGAGAGAGGAATGTGCGGGCTCTTGGGCTGCATGTGAAGGGGGCTAACAAGCAGTCACGCAGAGCAGGACATTCCTCACCTTTATCAGGAGGCATGTAAGTGATACCCTAGCTAGAGGTGGGGGAAGTGCTCTGCCGGAAGGATAACAAACACTGTGTGCAGCCGTGGGGAAAGCCTTGCCTTAGACAGTTAGAAAGCCAATATTAAAACCATCTGGGCGGCAGATTTTCCAGATTGCAAATTAAAAATTGCAGAATCCTTCTCCCCTCTGCCCCCGCAACCTCCCCCACAGTTCCCTCTGCCCCCAACACACTCCCTTTTGTCCCCTCTTTTCACAGTTCCCTCCACCCCCTCATACTTCCCCCCACTCCGCTCAGACTTTCCCTTGCCCCAAGCCTCTCACATGTCCTCTTGCTGCCTGCTCCCCCACCTCCAACACTTCCCCTTGCTCCCCCATACCCCTCCCCTTTCCCTCTCCCTCCCCCCATACTGCCTTGTTTCACGTTCTGCAGTGAAGAAACCTTGTCCTCAGACTGTATTAAGGGAGATAAATCATCAACCGCCATCTCAGCAAATGTCCCTGTAGTGAGGCGGTGTGGTTCCCCGCCGCCCGGAGAGAGATGTGTCCCTCTGGACACCAGAGTGGGCGGAGCCAGGGAGCTCTGAGCCCGCCCCCCAGAGGGTCAGGCGTTGCCCCGGAAGTATAAAGGCCTGACCTCAGAGCTCACTGGGAGAACAGCCGCCAGGGAGGCCAGACGCCTCTGGCCTAGCTCGCGATTGGGAAACCCTAGCAGCCTGCGGTAAACCTGAGGACTGGCCCGACCTGCCCCGCACCAGCTACCCGGAGCAGTTGCCGAGTCTACCCCTCGCCAGCTATCCCGAGGAACCCCTGGTGCTGGACCCCCCTGAGGACACCACCCAGACCCAGGTACCGTATGAGGGGGAGTCTGGAAGTAGACCAGGGGCAGCCGACCCTAGTCTGGCTGCAGCACTGCCAGAGCCCATGTCAGTGTGTTGCGGCCAGGATCCCCACTGACACACCAGCAGTGGGTCTTCTGCCGCTGCTAGGGCTCTGGGCTGGGACGCAGTGGAGTGGGAGGGCCTGCGTCCCCCCTGCCACCCAACTCGCAGGTGGCCCTCCCCACTCCCAGGCCCTTTGGATCCTAGGGCCTGGGCCTACTGTTTATACACTGTTACTGCTCGGCCCCTGCCTGAGGGCCTGACTCACCATTGCCCCGCCCTGACCTAGGGCCTGGGCTTATTGAGTTTATTTCTGCCCTCACAAAGGCCGCCGAGGAAGACTCCTGCGGCCGGACGAATTCCCCACAAGACATCTTCCCAAGTTTAGTGAGGCGGTGTGGTTCCCCACTGCCCCGGAGAGAGACAAGCCCCGGCTAACCTCTCTACAGTCCCCAAGGAGCAATAGAGCTCTCCCCATACTGCCTAGATACTCTCAGGGCTGTCTTCTCCAAAATGGAGATGGGGAGACAGGACTCAGCATGAACAGGGCTCATCTGACAGGGTTTTGCCTGGCTGATGTGCTCCATATTCAAAATGGAGATACTACTAGCTTATCTACTTCACAGGGAAGCTGTGAGGATGAATTAGTTCATGTTTGCAAAGCTTTATGTAAATGCTAAGTGTTGCTATTCACATTATAGGTGGGGCTGGAAGCAATGCCCATAGTTAACATTACCCAACAGCCTTCATTATTAGACTGTTTTCAATTGCTTATAACTCTGCTAATCTTTGCCCAGGGCACTGACATTTTCTGTTCATTAGTTTATGAGTTAAAATGAAAGGAAGATGGCAAAATAAGGAATTTTTAAGAGACAAGCTTTTAATCTCATGCTTCGTGAGTCCCCCTAGCTCACAAATGGCTCATTACTAACCCTTAAGGGCTCCCGTGGAGTTTAAATGCATTTAAAACTCTGGGAATTAAGTTAATTTGAAGAAATTATGTTGCAATTAAGCAAAGTTGCTAACGACTGCTGCATCTAATTGTTATGACTGTAATCAGAGTCAGGTCAGTGTCCTAGGTCTTTCTCAAGTGGTGCCATTATGACATTCCAGGCAGCTCAACTAACCAGCGTCGTCACCATGTAGGCATTCTGTTGGATGAAACCATGGAATTCGGAGTGTTTAGCAGTCGGCTTGGTGGTTATCAGACTTGAGCAAATTTAACTGTGACAGCGTGTGCGTGCGTGCGCGCACGCATGCACGCATTGTGAAGAGGAAGAAATATATTGGGGCCAAGGCATGTACCAAGACCGAAGGTCCAGGATGAGATTTTTCAAAGCCACCTAAGGGATCTGAATGCTGAATTCCCTTTAAAGCTAATGGCCATGCCTGCAAAGTCTCAACCCTAAGGGAAGATTTCTAAGGCTGTGTTGTTATCCGCAATTGGAAGGAGGGGATGTGACTGGGAATGAGTTGCACCTTCCCCATTTTAACTGCAGGGTTTTCTCCTAATAAATGCTCTAATTGGGCCATGGGAGAGAGACATGCACGGAAGCGCAGGAGGCCAGCTTTGTGTTCCTGGGGAAGAGGAGGGAGGGAGCAAGGGGAACTGGCCTGTGTTATCACAGCCCCCCTTTGAGGTATGTCAGACCTGTTCGTGTGCAATTAAGTTTCCTCAGCTGGCTCCATGGGGCTGCTTTTTTAACTCCCCGCCTAAGCGCCTGTGTCTGTGGTGCTCCCCTCAGCATTCCAGCAGAATGCTCTTTTCCTTGCAGCATTGTCTAATGGAATTGAAATGCCACCCGCATTAACGGTGGCAGTGAATGAACTTCCACTTCCACTCTTCGCCCGCAACTTGGCTGCCAAAGCTTCAAAGGAAAGTTCCCTTTTCACCAAGCCCCACACTGGCCTCTGTGCCATCTGTGAATGTTTCCAACTCCACCATGGGTAGGGGCTGCAATGTGGTCATCGTTGGCCTCATAATGCTCCTGCTGGAATCCCAGCTAAAACCCCCATTGACTTGAAAGGGAGCAGAGGTAGGCCAGGACTAAGAGCTTTGGAAAATTCCACCCTTAGAGTTCAAAAGAGCATCCCTGCTCCCTCTTTGCCTTGGGGGGATCCCCACATACCCAGGAGCAGTGCTGTCCCATGCTGCAGCTGCTGCTGTTTCTTTCATTTGCTAGTTATACTCTCCGCAGGAGGCAATGGCTCTAGCCTGTTTGTAACACGTCTGTCACCGAGACTTAGCTCCCCTCCACTAGCTGCTTGGCTGCGCTCACTTAGAAAGCAGCCTAATTTTTCTTGCATTATTTCTTGCATTGCACTTACTTTAATTAACAAGGTTTGAAATAAGGATTCAATTAGTCCCCACAAAAACACTGTCTGAGATGGAAGGGGCAGAGGATTCAAAGAAAAGAGTCTGGTTACAAAGCATGCATTGAGGTTTCCTTGGCTATAAAGCTGCTTTCAGACCTCCTCTCACCACATCCTGGTGACCTCTCGGGTCTCTGACCGCATTTTTCTCCTTTCAACACCTCTTACTATTCAGAGGTCACCAGGCCATGAAAAGGCCCTGCTGCAGGACCCCACTCTGCTCTGACTTCCCCCAGGTACAGATGCTGGGGATGTCACAGGAGAGGAGTCCCGTCATGAATGGGGAATTATTAGGGAACAGTTTCAATAGACAGTTGTCCCAGCTCACCTCACCCTGAGGCAGAAAGAGTCTTTTTAGGTGTTTAAAGTTTCATTGATTCCTTCCTTCCCCGTCAAAGGCTGTTTTCTTTCTTCCTGCCCTGGCCTCCTTAATTTACATTCCCTTCCTTCACCCGTTGCTTCCATGAAAAGCAAAGGGTCTCCCTTCCATAGCTCCTGAAAATCCAACAGACACATCTCATTCCCTGTTCCAGTTTGATTTCAATGAGATCTCCAGCTCCATTCTCTCCGCTGAGCAAGTGGCCTTAGCACACTAAGGCAGAACAAAGCTTTCTGGTCTACCAGGCTGAATTAGTAGAGCCCTGAGCATGTACAAAATCTATATCTGCATCCAATCTGTGAGCCACACACATAGTCCGTGGATATCTGCAGATTTGCAGGGCTCTCTGAATGAGGATGCCCATCCGATGGGAAGCAGAGTCTTCTGGGCAGGGTCGGACATTATTTCTGTTTGGAAAACCTCTAGCTCATCTCAGGCAATACCAGAAGCAATCAATATGATCATCTGCAGCTCAGCTTCTTGCCGTTGCTTTTCACTGCTGGGAAAGTGGAAGGGGAACATGTAGTGCACACTACATCAAAGCAGTAGCAAATTAACCTAGCGAAGGCTCTGGCAAGCTAAAACCATTTGGGTGAAGTGTGCTAAGATGGTGATGAATCTTAGGCAGAGCTGGGAATAAAATGAAAACTATTTTATTCAAACTGTATCATTAAATGAATGGAATAAATGATCAGACTAATATCCCTGTGACCTATTCTCCCAGCTCTGCAAACTGGGTGAGTAGTGAAAACAGGATTGGTTGAATAATTTAGAATCATAGACTATCAGGATTGGAAGGGACCTCAGGAGGTCATCTAGTCCAACCCCCTGCTCAAAGCAGGACCAATCCCCAGACAGATTTTTGCCCCAGATCCCGGAGTGAGCTCACAACCCTGGGTTTAGTAGACCAATGCTCAAACCACTGAGCTATCCCTCCCACCCTAAAATTACTGAACAGGATTCTGTTACATCCCCTCCTCCCCCTCCCCCTTCTCTACCAGTAACCAATTTAGGCCAGGTCTACACTACAAACTTACATGGCTATAACTGCATGTAAAAAATCCACCCCCCGAGCAATGCAGATAGGATTAGACCGGGCTATATCGACGGGAGGGCTTCTCCCATCCACAGAGCTACCACCTCTTTGAAGAAGTAGTAGTAGCATCCATGTAGTAGCATCTTCACTGAAGCACTCCAGCTGTGCCGCTGCAGCATTTGAAATGTAGACCTGCCCCTATCCTGAAGCTATTGTGGAATTCGCTGAATGAAGGCTGGGCGTTCGCCAGCTTCCTCCCCAGGGCTCAGGGGAATGACTGCGCTGATAGAGGTCTGTGTCTCACATTGACCAGTTGATCATCCAAAGGAAGTGGTCTGTTTTATTGTCTCTCTGAAAGCACAGCCTGTGCACGATATCTGAAAGTCTCTCATTCATGTGGGGTAGGGTGAGGCTTTCTGGCTTCCTTGCAAGCGCCACACTACGTGTGAGGAAAATGAGCCCTCATTTCAAAGAGTGGGCAAAGTGCAGAACAGGTCTGCCAGGCCCCTCACTAATCTAATGGCTGGGGACAGGGTAAGGGGCTGGGGGGATTCTTCCAGGAAAGAAGGAGACTCTGAGGTGACAAGCCGTGTTTTCAGAACTATGGTAGGGCAAGAGAAGTTGTTAGATGCATTTCTGACCTTCGTGTGAGGCCCTGACAGAATGTAAAAATAAGGAAAAGAGGAGTAGCTGGGGAACTCGGCCGAGTGCTCCACGCTGGGAAGGAACCATCTGGAGGAAGGCCTGGAGATAGGCACAGAAGGAGTTAGGCGCGGCTCACAAAACCTGAGCGAGGTTCCCTATTCTGTGCATGGGGAGAGGAAGGACCTTAGATGGTGATTCAGAAGAGCCCACACAATAGGCAGGGAGCCACCTAAGCTAGCAAGGGGAGATGCTGAGGGGAGGGGTGTGAGTGAAGCCCCGCCCCTCTCTCAGAGATAGCTGCCTATGTCCAGGCTGCAGGGAGGCCTCAGCAGGGAACCCTCTTTGGGGTTGGGTGCCTCTGCCATTATTGCAAGAAGCTGGGGGAGGGGAGATCACACTCATAATGTTTAGCTCAGTGGTTCAGGTTCTCATCTAGGATGTGGAAGAGGGAGAAGGTATCTGAACAGGGCTGTGCCAGCGCTCAGGGGAGTGCCCTGACCACTGGGCTATGTGACAGTCTGATGTGGGGTGCCCGAGGTCTCTCCTGTGATGAAGCTGCTCCAGTGTGGCTAGATATGTAAAGAGTGCCTGGAGCAGGGGGACAGGAGCCTGGGTCTCCACATCCCGGGGCAGTGCTCTAGCCATTCTCATGCAAAGGGCCAGTGCAACCCATTAGGCAACCTAGGCGGTCGCCTAGAGCACTAGCATTTGGGGGGCGGCATTTCGGGTCCTTCAGCGGCGACCACAGTGGCTGGATCTTCGGCCGTCCCAGTCGTCGTCGGCATTTAGGTGGAGGGAGCTGGGGCAGGGGGGCGCGGGGAAGGCCGCCTGCAGCAAGTAAGGGGGGGGGCGGCACGCAGGGGAACTTCCCGCCCCAGCTCACCTCTGCTCCGCCTCCTCTCCTGAGCACGCCACCCCCGCTCTGCTTCTCTACCTCCCAGGCTTGCGGCGCCGCAAGCCTGGGAGGCAGGAGAAGTGGAGCGGTGACGGCGTGCTCGGGGAGGAGGCGGAGCACAGGTGAGCTGGGGCAGGGAGCTGCCGCACGGCTCCCCGGGCTGAGGGGAGCTGCCACGGGGGGGGGCGCCTTAGGGCAGAGGGGGGGGAGCTGCTGCGGGGGGGGGGGGGCGTCTCAGGGCGGGGGGGGGGAGCTGCCACGCTGGGGGAGGTGCCTTAGGGCGGGGGGGGGGCGCGGAGAACTGCCACAGGGCTGGGGGGGGGCGCAAGGTGGAAGTTTTGCCTAGGGCGCAAAACATCCTTGCACCCGCCCTGCTCATGCATGTTCTCTCTTGTGTTCTCTGGCCCAAGTGAGGCTATTTATCCACAGTGGGGCAGCTTCAGCAGGAGAGACTGAGAGAGCCCCCCACCAGAATAGCCGATCGCTCAGTGGTTAGACTGTTCCTTCTCCTCTGGCTGGTTTGTGCGCGCTCACCTGAGGGGCCCAATCCACTAGGCCTGCTCAGAGGCTGCCTGCTGGATGGGGCCCTGCACATGAGTTAGGTGGCCAAACACCTATCGCCCCAAGGTTGTGAATAGCTCTTGGGCTTAGGTGAGAGCTGGTGCTTGGATGCCCAGAGGCATAGGAATGACCTCTGTCTCTTTCTGAAAATGTCTAGGGTCTCCGTAAGCAGAGTTCCGGCTCCTCATACAGCGCAGGTCAGTATAAAAATCTACCCCACTGACAGACACTGGTGCGCTGAGTGATTGCCTCAGAATGGAATATGAAAACTCACCCAAATTAAAAAAAACAAACCAAGCTTGCTTCAGCTGTGCCCCTTTCCTGTTCACTTCCTGTGAATTCTCTAGTGAGCTCACTGGCAGGACTGCCCAGGAAACAGCACATTTTCAACAAATATGACAGAATATTCATGGAACACAGATTTTGAATTCCTAAACTTTCATTCTGGACTTACGAAGAGTTATCCTCATCCAGCCAGAGACCAGACAGACACATTGTGACTCATGTGACCAACACAGCCTGAATCTCACATTTCAGATACTGCATACCCACAAAGATCTGTTTGTGAACAACAAAAATATTGTCCAAAAAAAGGTGAGACAATAATTCTGCAAAAGGAATACATTTACCCTAATGGGGAAAAGGCCAACTTTGTTGAATAAATTATTTGCTACTAATTATTTACTCTGCTCTACTGTACATATATACCCACCCCCATGCAGGCGCCTCACACAGCATATGTGTGTGTGTTAGAGAGAGACACACACACACACACACACACACACACACACATATATATATATATATATATATATATATATACACTGTACAGTATATTTGGTTTATGGCAGGTCAGCCAGCTAGAGCGCTGGTGCAGTGCAAGTAATTAGTCCAGGATTGCATAAAAAATATGGATTCACTTGTAGAGTAAATTAAATTTGCCTAGTTGTATTTAAGCTAATGTGAAAGACATGATTGCATTCAGTATGGCTTTTATTTAATAAAAATCAAAAGGTATGGGATGGAGTTGTTTACATCACTGCTCTTCAGAGGGGTACAGCTTGCGCTGTTTGGCCTAGGCTCCATCTGTTACTCATGGAGAATTGGCAGGGACGGCTTCCATTGTCATCCGCTGTGTAATGAGAAACAATCATGGGTGAAACAAGCAATGTAATCAAGCAGGACTGTAGTAAATTGTGAAATACACCCCCACCGGACGGAGAATGTGAGGGAGCTGCTCCAGGAACCTGTTGGGGAGCTTTCCGCATTAACTTTGGAATCCGTCAGTGCTGACTTGTTTTGTTCTGCTAACTGCACACACAAACAAACTCCATCAGCACAGATGGGAGGCCATAGGAGCCTTTCCCTAGACTCCGGGGCAGGTGCAACGCCAGCCCCACCTGCCCATAAAGCTGTTAGGGCCAAAACCTGTGAAGGTCACATCATTTGCAAACAATACATTGTGAGTAGAAATTAATATCAACAACCCACCAATAGCTATGATCTTATGTAGCATCTGTCACCCTACAACACCTCACAAACCACATGCAGGGTTCACTTCCCCTACTGAAATGCCGCCATCTCTGACATGAAATATGGCAGTTGTTTCACAGTGCTCAAGAACATTACACAGAAGTTTAGAACCGGAAGTGAAGAAGGGTAATGTGTTAAATTGACACCAGAATGTGCCTACCCAAACTAGAACATGGCCAGGGCTCGGGTTCAATGTCCCGGCTCTCACACGAAGTGCTCTGAGATCTTTAATGATGACGAATGAGAAGGGCTTCCATCGCATTCAAAAGATGGCACTGCCAGCAAGAGAGAGGCCTCTAACCTCATGCTGGGGTACTGCATGACTCACTAGGCAGAGTGCCCCATTCTAACCCTAAGCAGTACTTCCGGCACCACCTGCCTTAGATTTTCCTTGCCGGTCTCCCAGCCAAGTCCTTACCCAAGCTCACCCTTGCTCATCTTGTGAGATCTGACCAGATTAGCCCAATAAAAGATTGCTGTTAACTCCTCAGTAATCTCGACCCGCCCCTTTTCCCCACATGTGCACTCCTCCCATTTGCATGCGTGAGGGGCGCTGGGTGTAGTCATGAATTACAGAGTCAGGATGGGGTTAATCCCAGCCATGTCCATATTAATCCTGGTTAATCCATAGCTTTCCCCACAGTTCCCCCCGGAAACACTCTGGCATGGGGCACAGGAGAGCTGCGGTGCAGAGAGAAGCCGAGAAGACTCTGCAGAATGAGGGTCAGAGGAGGGGGAGGTTGGAACAAGACTCAGAGGGCTCCATCCATTCTCATTTGGAGACTGAACCCTGCACGCCATGCAGAGAGAAGAGCAGCATCCTGGGGACAAGGTGGAGCCAGAGGTCTGTTTGGACTCTGCAGAGAGACAACAGCAGGGCTTTGTGGCTGGCCATACATAGGACTGACATAGATCTTGTAAGAGAAACTATTGAGACCTGCATTGAAAACACCAAAGATGAATGTCTTGTGTCCCCCTCAAATGTTCCACACTGTAAAGGAAACATCGGGAAATTAGTTTCATCTGGCTGAGAGGAAAAAATGTGTGAGAAAGGCTGGAGCATGCCTGGTCTAGCTCAGAGATGAACAGCGGGCTGTGCCTAGACTCAATGGCAGGCTCCATGGAGTGGGGGCAGGTTGTGAAATTGCAGGACTACTAACTGTCGTCTGTAACCTATCATTTAAATCAGATTCTGTACCAAATGACTGGAGGATAGCTAATGTGATGCCAATTTTTTAAAAGGGCTCCAGAGGAAACCCCGGGAATTACAGGCCTGTAAGCCTAACTGGGCAAACTGGGTGAAACTATAGTAAAGAACAAAATTTGTCAGACACATAGATGAATATAATTTGTTGGGGAAGAGTCAACATGGTTTTTGTAAAGGGAAATCATGCCTCACCAATCTACTAGAATTCTTTGAGGGGGTCAACAAGCATGTGGACAAGGGGCATCCAGTGGATATAGTGTATTTAGATTTTCAGAAGGCCTTTGACAAGGTCCCTCACCAAAGGCTTTTAAGCAAAGTAAGCAGTCATGGGATAAGAGGGAAGGTTCTCTCATGGATTGGTAACAGGTTAAAAGATAGGAAACAAAGGGTAGGGATAAATGGTCAGTTTTCAGAATGGAGAGAGTTAAATAGTGGTGTCCCCCAGGGGTCTCTACTGGGCCCAGTCCTATTTAACATATTCATAAATGATCTGGAAAAAGGGGTAAACAGTCAGGTGGCAAAATTTGCAGATGATACAAAACTACTCAAGATAGTTAAGTCCCAGGCAGACTGCGAAGAGCTACAAAAGGATCTCTCAAAACTCAGCAACAAAATGGCAGATGAAATTCAATGTTGATAAATGCAAAGTAATGCACATTGGAAAACATAATCCCAAATATACGTATAACATAATGCGGTCTAAATTAGCTGTTACCACTCAGGAAAGAGAGCTTGGAGGCATTGTGGATAGTTCTCTGAAAACATCCACTCAATGGGCAGCAGCAGTCAAAAAAGCGAACAGAATGTTGGGAATCATTAAGAAAGGGATAGATAATAAGACAGAAAATATCATATTGCCTCTATATAAATCCGTGGTATGCCCACATCTTGAATACTGCATGTGGATGTGGTCGCCCCATTTCAAAAAAGATATATTGGAATTGGAAAAGGTTCAGAAAAGGGCAACAAAAATGATTAGGGGTATGGAACGGCTGCTGTTGGAGGGGAGATTAATAAGACTGGGACTTTTCAGCTTGGAAAAGAGACGACTAAGGGGGGATATGATAGAGGTCTATAAAATCATGACTGGTGTGGAGAAAGTAAATAAGGATGTGTTATTTACTGCTTCTCATAACACAAGAACTAGGGGTCACCAAATGAAATAAATAGGCAGCAGGTTTAAAACAAACAAAAGTAAGTATTTTTTCACACAACTCAGACTCAACCTGTGGAACTTTTTGCCAGAGGATGCTGTGAAGGCCAAGACTATAACAGGGTTCAAAAAAGAACTAGATAAATTCATGGGGGATAGGTCCATCAATGGCTATTAGCCAGGATGGGCTTGGATGGTGTCCCTAGGCTCTGTTTGCCAGAAGCTGGGAATGGGTGACAGGGGATGAATCAGTTGATGATTCCCTGTTCTGTTCATTCCCTCTGGGGCACCTGGCATTGGCCACTGTTGGAAGACAGGATACTGGGCTAGGTGGACCTTTGGTCTGACCCAGTATGGCCGTTCTTATGTTCTTATGTTTCCTAAGTCAATTAAGTGCCAAATAGAGACAGTCCATGAGAGTGGACTTATTTGCAGACAGGCAGAGCATAGGCAGCTACAGTGCAATCTTCTCTCATAGACACCCTCCTCTGCATGTCTCAGGCCTGGTCCGCACTACAAAATTAGGTTGGCATAACTACATCACCTGAGCAACGTAGTTAAGCTGACCTAAGTCCCTGTATAGACAGTGCTAGGTCAACAGAAGAATTCTTTCCATGACCTAGCTACTGCCTCGTGGGGAGCCCCTCCCATCGGCGTAGGTGGGGTCTACCCTGAAGTGCTACATGGCTACTATGGTAGTGTAATGTACGGTCTACAATGAAGTGATGCCCCTGTAACGTTTTAAGAGGAGAGTCAGCAGGAGGGAGAGTCGTATATCCATTTAGACGAAAGCACACAGAACCTTTGCAAAGAGCAATTAATGCTGCTACAAATGAATAACACCCAGCTTAAACCAACAAAACTTTGGAAATACAGGTTAACACTACACAACTACATACGACTCCTTCTCACCCAGGCATGTCTGTACTGGAGCGGGAAGCCATACTTGTGTCGCGAGCTTCTGTAACCATACTTGCTCTAGCTCTGTTCGAGCTAGCATGCTAAAAATAGAAGTGTCGCCTTAGCAGGAGGGACCACCCACCCCGAATACTTACCAAGGGTCTTGGATAGGATTGTACTCGGGACAGCTAGCCCCTCCCACTACTGTGGCAATACTTCTATTTTTAGTGTGCTAGTGCGATCAAAGTTAGCATGGGTATGTCTCCTCCAGCTGGCAATCGCACTGCCCAGCTCCAGTGTTGTGTACCCATGCATTCTCCTACCCACGCTCACCCAGTAAAATCAAACCCAGTCACCATGGTAACTCCCACAGCGCCCTCTGGAGGATGGCAGGGATCCTGGAGGATAATATGTGTCTCATTGATTCTGAGTACTGAAGGGACTGATTTGGCTCCCATTTAACTGCAATAATTGGTGGCTGCCACTGAAAAAAAGAATTTGACAAAATGATTCCAGGTGAGCCGTCCCTGGTGCTTTGGGCAATATGCCTTGGGCAATGGCTTATAACTCTTCTGCTTGTCTGATGGGGCTAAGGAGAGAGACTGAGTTACAGGTGTGTTGTGCTGGTCAACATACGGGGAGGGGGTGGATTTGAAAAATACTTCAAAATTTTGAAGTTGTTATTGTAGCGGGGTGGTCACCCCGCTCCGGCCCTGAAGGGGTTAAAAGCAGCCCTGGAGAGGGCTGCAGCAGGGAAAGGGAGTGAGAACAGCTGTGAGAAGCCGAGTGAGTCGCTGACCACAGCTGTGACCAGCTTAATCAGGGCCCCTGTGGCCTTTATAAGAGGGCTGGGGCCAGAAGCTAAACAGAGACAGTCTCTCTCTAGATGTTGAGAGGGAAGGGCCTGGCTGCTGGGAGCTGAGCAGGGTACCTAGATTGGAGCAGGGCTGGGGAAAGGCCAGAGGAGCTGGGGAGCTCCAGCCTGGAAAATCCCCAGGCTGCAGGCCTTGTTAAAGGCCAAGAAGGTACTGGGGTTGCAGAGGGGCAGCCCAAGGGTAGGCAGAGACAGAAGGTCCAAACCCTTCTTGCCAATGAGTGGCAATTATATTGCAGTCTGCCCCAATAAGCGGGAGCTAGATGGTGACTGGCAGTAGCCCAAGACTGAGGCGAGGTGGGAATAGGGGGTTGGAGGTTCCCTGGGGAGGGGAGACCCAGTGAGACTGCAGGGTACTGCAGAGAGCAGAATCCTGAGAGAAGGGGCACCGGGGTCCAGGAGGGACACGGGGGCCAGCGGCAAGACGAGACACCGGCCTGCAGAGGGCGTTCTGGAGGCTGGTGAGCTAATTCCCTGGACGACCAGCAGGAGGCGCCGCGCCAGTGAGTCATCGCCCCACTACAGTTATCATTTCACAGTGTGCAAAAAGATACTGCTTTTGTGAACATAAGAATGGCCATACTGAGTCAGTCAGCCACCACCAGGATTCATTTCCTTTACACAGAAAAGGATCCATCTAGCCCAACATCCTGTCTTCTGACAGTGGCCAATGCCAGGTGCTCCAGAGGGAATCATCAAGTGATCATCAAGTGATCCATCCCCTGTCAAATTTTTGTGATTTTTTTTAAATCTTTTTTTTTATGAAATGGTTGTTTGTTTATTAAAAACAAGTTTTTGACAAAACAAAATTTTTATCACAATTTCAAATTTTTGAAATGTGTTGTCTACCAAAACCCTGTTTTTCTATTTTAAAAATACTTGACAACCATTTCAATAATTATTTTGATAAAATTTTTGATAAAAATGTCACCCAAAAATTCACAAAGACAAAATAAGTTAAGAATGTTGACAACTTTTCTCAAAAAAGGCCATTTGTTTTGCCAAAAAAACCCACAACAAAACAAAAAAGAAACTTCATTCAAAAATTGTGCCCTGCTGTCCTAGCACAGGAAAAACTCTGCTAAGGAGATGGTATAATGTTAGTATGAGAGTAGTTATGCAAACGTCCCCCTTTCTTTCCTGTGTTACTTGGAAGCAGGCAACACTCCTCTGGGTGCCTCATTGTCAGCAGTAAAGGAGATCATGAGTATCCCAGGTGAGATGTTGGATAGGTGGGAATCCTCTATCCACCCTGCTGCAGTCCTTTTCTGTGTAAAGGAAATGAATCCTGATGGTGGCTGGGACCTGCAGAGACACTGGTCTGCCTTGGGAGCCTGCAGGAATACACCTGAACTGACCTACGCAATGGGTCTAACGTAAAAGTACCAATTATAAACAGTATAAACCCAATATCCTCCTAGATTAGAGTGACCGCGCCTTTACTTAACAATTTAGAAAAACAAAACAGATTGAGATCAATTCAAATGTCACAACCACTTCAGATCAGTAGGGAGCACATCAATAAATCAATTAAGAAATGCAGTTTACAGTAGTAGATGAAACTTAACCAACTTACATTTACACTGACGCCAGTTACCCCACTCTGAGTGTGCATTCCTCTGAATGTCAGAGTTCTAGATGCTTGCGTGGGCATGCATGAAGATCTTGAAGCTGGGGACAGCACTCTGTTGGTGCAGTCAAGCTAGGTTTGCCAACTTTCTGATTGCAGAAAATCAAACACCCTTGCCCTGTCCCCTGCCCTGCCCCTTCTCCGAGGCCTCAACCCCTGCTCACTCCATCCCCCCTCCCTCCATCGCTCGCTCTCCCCCACCCTCGCTCATTTGTACCAGACTGGGCAGGGGGTTGGGATGTGGGAGGGGGTGAGGGCTCTGGGAGGGAGTTTGGATGCAGGAGGGGGCTCGGGGTTGGGGTGCGGGCAGCGATTACCTCAGGCAGCTCCTGGAAGCGGCCGGCATGTCCCTGAGGACTATAGGCGGAAGCGTGGCCAGGCAGCTCTGCGCACTGCATCCAGCCACAGGCGCCACCCCCACAGCTCCCATTGGCCGTGGAGCTGCGGAGCCAGTGCTCAGGGCTGGGGCAGTGCGACGAATGTTAGGAACCTCCCAGGCCGCCCCTGTGCCTAGAGGCCACAGGGACATGCTGGCCACTTCCGGGAGCCGCACGGAGCCAGGGCAGGTAGGGAGCCTGCCTTTGCCCTGCTGCGTCGTCGGCCGGACTTTTAACAGCTGAGTCAGCGGTGCTGTCCAGAGCCAACAGGGTCCCTTTTCGACCGGGTGTTCCAGTCGAAAACCGGACACCTGGCAACCCTAAGTCAAGTGGTCCAGCCAAAGCAACAAGAGGCAGAGCAATTCTATCTTGGGATCATCCCAAGCTGCACAACTGGAGTAGGGTGACCAAATGTTCCGATTTTATAGGGACAGTCCCGAATTTTGGGTCTTTTTCTTATATAGGCTCCTATTACCCCCCACCCCCTGTCCCGATTTTTCATACTTGCTGTCTGGTCACCCTAAACTAGGGTTGCCAATTTTGGTTGGACGTATTCCCGGAGGTTTCATCACATGACATAATCTTTAATGAAAGATTCATCTTTAATTCCTGGAGACTCCATGGGAATCCTGGAGGGTTGGCACCCCTATGCACAACTCCTCTGAAAATGGGAGTTGTTATAACCAGAGGTCAGTAACCCTGGATTCTGGTTAGGCAATAAGACCACCTTGTCTGTTCTCAGACCCCTTACAGTCTCTTCGCCATCCCCATTCTCCTGCAAGCACATTCCCAAACAACAAGGGTGGTGGTTACGCACACAGCCTGCACTGCAGGCCCAGCTCAGTCAGCTCTGGGCACAGCAACAGTCTCTGTCCTGACTGCAGTGAAGCCCAGCAATAGGCTCCATGGCTCCCTGCTTGGTCAGAGCCCACAGAGACTCTCAGCAGCAGCTTGTGGCTTGGACAGAGCTCTACAAAGCAACGTCCACCTCCCTGCCCAGGATCCCAGCCCCCTGCCAAGATGAACTGGATGTAAGGCCTGAGGACAGAAACCGGGGATGAGATTTGGTGAGGATCATGCATGGAGCAGGAGCATGGTAAGAGCCAGGAGGGAATCACCTAGTCACTCAGACAACTGCCTGTGCCTCCTTCTGGCTTAACTAGCATGTTTGGACCAATCGCTGAAGCCAGGTGATCCTCCAATCAGGGCTCCTGTGCGTGGTGCCTTGGCTGAGACTCTCGTCGTACTAGCTCCTTGTTCCACCAGGTTTCAGCAGAGATTGGGTGGATCCAGGATGCAACGGCTGTCTGGGAACTCACAGACCTGGATTGGAGACCGGGGACATCACACCTTGTCACAGATCATTTATAGCCAGTGCTCATGAAGTCGCTTCTGAACAACAGCAGATGGGAACCAATGGCAGGGATTCCCCACCATGTCCATGGGGAAGATACAGCTGTACTCAGCACTCTACAATGCCTTCATCCCACCCCAGGCTGGCACTGTGCCCTACTAGCAGTTACCTATGAAAAAAATCTTTAAAAGAATGTTGAGGTTGCAAAGTCAAGCACTTGAAAGTTAGAAAATGCCAGATTTACCCATGATTCTTCACTCTGCCCCTTGTGCACATGCATTATGATGTTTTCCTGAATGACATAGACCCATAGACTTTAAGGCCACAAGGGACCACCACAATTATCTAGTCTGACCTCCTGCACATTGCAGGCCACAGAACCTCACCCACCCACTCCTGTAATAGGCCCAGAACCTCTGGCTGAGTCACTGACATCCTCAGATCTTCATTTAAAGACCTCAAGTTACAGAGAATCCACCATTTACTCTAGTTCAAACCAGCAAGTGATGCAGGCTGCAGAGGAAGGCGAAAGACCCCCTGGGTCTCTGCCAATCTGACCTTGGGGGAAAATTCCTTCCCGACCCCAAATCTGGTGATCAGTTCAACCCTGAGCATGTGGGCAAGACCCACCAGTCAAACACCTGGGAAAGAATTCTCTGTAGTAACTCAGAGCCCTCCCCATCTAACGTTCCCTCTCCGGCCGTTGGGGATATTTGCTAGTAGCAGTCATGGATGGGCCACATGCCATCATAGGCAGTCTCACCATACCATCCCCTCCAGAAACTTAGCAAGCTGGGTCTTGAAGCAAGTTAGATTTTTCTCTCCCCACTGCCCCCCTTGGCAGCCTGTTCCAGAACTTCACTCCTCTGATGGTTAGAAACCATCATCTAAGCCTAAACGTGTTGATGGCCAGTTTATATCCATTTGTTCTTGTGTCCACATTGGCCCTTAACTTTAAAAACTCCTCTCTCTCCCTGGTATTTATGCCTCTGATGTATTGATAGAGAGTGATCATATCTCCCCTCAGCCTTCATTTGGTTAGGCTAAACTAGCCAAGCTCCCAGTGGTGTAGTCCTGAATGGGCATCCATTGGAACACTCCCACCAGTGGGCCCTCGCACACAGTCACACTGTGCAGGGGATGCCATTTTGCTCTACCAAATGGCATCCTCCATGTGTGGGAAGAGCTGCATGTGCACCTTCAGTATCCCCTATGCAGCATTTCAGTGCAGAATTGGTGTGTTATATAATTAGCAGGGCACAGGGGTTTATTACAAAGGGTGTGGTCAGTAATGAGCTGGAATAAGGGAACATCTATGTATCTGTCTGCAGACACTCCAGGTAAACTGAGCAGGATTGGTGTCAGGGGTAGCTGTACTAAATGGTGGAGGCAGTATTTAGCTCTACTCGGTAGAGGTGTGTTTGCAATGTCTGAGGTGTGTGACAGAGCTGTGACTGTGAGGGGTGGAGATCTATGTTTTCCGTCCTCTCATGGGTGAGGAAAGGGAAACGATGTATGTGTAGCTCCAGGATGCAGCATGCATCATTTCTAGGTCGAATTGTGTAGGGTTTGTCAGCAGCAGGGCATAGGGCATTTATTACACAAGATATTGTCAGCAGTGAGGTGGAATATGAGAGGATTCTAATGCTTGAATGATGGGTAAGTGAGAGTGGAGGCTAGGATAGTATCCTGTGAATAAGTGTAAGGGAGTAGTAAAAGGCTATGTAATAGTTCTTAAATGGTGCCAGTCTGGTATTCTTTCTGGGGAGTTGGCTGTGTGGGGGTGCACACCAGGATCTGGAACCTCCTGAGCTGTAGAGTGTGAAGGGCCACGGTGAGCAGGGCTGGCTTTAGGCCGATTCCCCCGATTCCCCCGAATCGGGCCCCGCGCTCACGCCTAAGAGGGCCCACGCCCTAAAGAAGAGCGCCTAACTTAGGCGCCTTTTTAATTTTTTTACTCACCCGGCGGCGGTCCGGGTCTTCGGTGGCACGTCGGCGGCGGGTCCTTCACTCGCTCCGGGTCTTCAGCGGCATTTCGGCGATGGGTCCTTCAGTGCTAAGGAAGACCCGGAGCGAGTGAAGGACCCACCGCCGAAGTGCCGCTGAAGACCCGGACCGCCGCCGGGTATTCGAATCGGGCCCCGCACTTCCTAAAGCCGGCCCTGACGGTGAGGATGTGCTATGTGCATATTGAGGCACTGTTCAAAGGGTAGAGGGAAGCCTTTTTTCTCCCCCTTTTCCCCCCATTGATAGTGTTTGATGGAATTCTGTGGAAGGAGAGTGAAAGGGCTGTAAAAGGAGGTGAAGAGCTTGTACCTTTCAGCAACTGCGGAGTCAGTAGAGTAAAGAGATGTGTGTTAATGCTGCATATTGGGCCTTTGCTGAAAGAGGGCAGAGTTAAGGTTACAGAGGCAGCCTTAACTATGCATTTCCTGGTTTTCAGAAGTTTGAGTTTTGCTCAACTCAGCATTTGGCAAGAGGACTTCATACCAGGAAGCAGCCTTAACTCTGCATTAATGTAGTTTTTTGCATTGAATTGTAATTATTGGGGTTACTCTGTACTCCAAACTCCTAGTCGCATGCCCAATGTACTGTGAGTTGGAGGCACGCACTGTGGGTACTTCAGCAGCTAGTGCAGTAACCCTGGCCCTGGCATTAGCGTCTTCTGTAGTTGTGGTACAGCAGCACAGAACACTGCCCTGGGAGAGAGACAGGCCAAGATAGGGAAGCTCGAGTTGTGGAGATTTGGAGTCTGCTTGAAGGGTGGAGTTGGAAGGTGCTTAGAAAAGAAGGAGGCAAAAAGAGGTGGCACTGGGGTGAAAAGGGGACAGGCCAGAGGAAGCTGTGTTAGAGGAAGCTGGACCATAAAGGGCCATGGGCAAGGAGCCCGGCTGCGAGGGGATGGACCCCGGCACACTGACAGAAGGGTACAGTTTGGGTGCCTGGGGAACATGTGTGACTCTCCAGGTGAGGAGCTGTTCATGGGTGGACCTGCTGGAAAGAGGTGAGGTCATCGCAGCATCAAAGCAAAGGAGCATCATAAGATTGAGAGAGGTGAAGGCGGGACAGCGGGGGGAAGCTGGACTTTGCGGCCAAGGAGAGGAGTTGAGTCCCTCTTGGGGTGACAAAGCGTGGTGTTGAAAAAGCTTCTTTCATTGCAATGGTAACGTACAGTTTATTATTTTCCTAAGCAAGTCTTGGATGTTACTTTCTATTATATTATTATTCTATTCTTCATATTATGTTATTGTTCCTGCCAAATTTCTGGGGTTTTCCTTTACAAAGTTTAAAATGTAAAGTTATCTCCATTGTGTTGGTTTGTCTCTGCCTCTCCTCACAGTTGGTATAACTTCGTTAAAGGCTTGGGTCACTGAACTTGGCCTTGTAGGCATTAGCCCTACTGGGTCCCAATTAGGGGTGCAACCTCCGAGGTACAGAAATTGGGACATCTGGGATGATCCTGAGGCCCTAAAAATGGACAGCTGGCAGTGTGCACTGTGCACCCTGACAGATTCCCCGGCACAGCTACTTCCAAAAAGGGACGATCCTAGAAAACCGGGACAGGTGGAAACCCTAGTCCCTGTAAGCCCTGTGCCTGAAACCTACGAGAGAAGGAGGTGACTGAGTGAGGCACTGCCTCATTTACATATCAGCTGTGTGCTTTGCTGTCAAATCCTGCATCTTGGCCGGGGATTAGTCTAGATGGCCCTTGCAGTCCCCACTAAACCTAGGTTCTATGATTCTATGGAGCCTATCACATGATCCCTTGGCATCCCTTGGAAGCAGAAGCCCCTCTCTTCCCCAAGGCATCGAGGGAGTTGTAGTCTCCAAGGCTGGTATGCAGCACTCAGGATCTTTCTGACTGGAACATTCCCTGTTAAGTTCAGAGGACCGTCTAGAAGAGAGTGCCCACATGAGGATGCTCAGTGTGAACTTGGGGTGAAATCCTGGCCTCACTGAACTCAACGGCAGAACTCCCCTAGATGTTCTTAGAAGTCTGAGCAGACTCCGCAGGAACGGAGTACTTGTGTAACCCTGCTGCCAGGTGGAGCCGACAGTGACCAGGGCCAGGTTCAATATCTAGGTGTTCCTTTCCATTGATACAACACAGAACCAGCTCGAGCCTCCACCCAGTAACCTGGGAAAATTACACAGCACCCCTGGGTGCCTCTGAGAGGCAATACTTCCCCACTCGCAAACACAGATTCTGAGTGTAGAAAAGAAACGTTTAATGAAAGGAGGGAAGTCACCCGACATTAGTTAGGGAAAATGCTGCAAGCGGGATTCATAATCATAACACTGGGAGCAGGATGCCCACCCCAGAGTGCGTGGGGCAGAGCCTTCTGCCTCGTGTTCTTGAGTTCTACAACCAAAAGCTCCTTTTCTGTGCCCCTCTCTGCTCACTCACCACACCCCACTCACAGTGATTGTCCTTGGTCAATGAAGACCCAGGGTCCAGAGGCACATCTGTGTGAGTTCCCTTCCCTCCTGGGGAAGAAGGCACCTTGCTTGCTCCACCATGTGAGCACTTGTTCTGGCTGGCCGCCCCACAAGCCATGGTTCTTCTCCGCTGGCCATGCTGCCACCTGCCATTTCTCTCCACTGGTTGCTCTGCCAGCTGCTCATTCCGCGCCGCTCCCCGCCTCACCAGCCACAGTTCCACTCACTGGTCACCTTCTGCCACCTGCCTCTCTGCTCTGACCTCTGCAGGTCAGTCTCTTGAGGTTCCACTGAGCTCTTAGTGATCATCAGCTCTGAGACTGGGCAGAGACGCTGTCCCACCACAAGCACTTAAAATAACAAAAGGCTCCTAATGGAGCCCATTTAGCTCTATCTTTGCACAGTGGGGAAGAACAGGTTAAACCAGACTGGGGACTCTTAGGGAGAGTCCACACCTCCTAGCCAGGACACTTTTCCCCACCCATCTTTGCTTTCACAGGGGTTTGGCATTCGAGCCTGTGGCTTAACGAGGTCCTTTCAGCTGAGGGTGACCCCCTCATTTGGAACAGGCTAAGCACAATTCTGCTCCCCTTTAGTCATACAATAAAGACAACAACATTGATAACAACATTTCACTACCTCTACATTCAGCACTAACGTGATTTGTAACCCAACACCAGCCAAAGCTGATTACTTGGAGCCACACAGTTCCTGGCTGCTGGATACCTACGCAGAGTAGATTTGTTCATGTAAATAGAGTTTGCTCCTGAAGTCTCTCCTCCTCCCCAATTAGCTGTCAGGGGAGAGTTCATTCAGACTCTGCTTACATCTGTGCCACTAATAGAAGAGATGGAAGGGGCCCTCTCTGTAACCTGCTTCCTGAGTGCTACTGAACTTTACACGGAGTGCAGTACAGAAGAGGACAGATCGGTCTGAGATACCTACTGCAGGGTGAATTCTGCAATGCTGCAGGAAGATTATATTTCTCTTACAACAGATAAAACGTTTTGGGTTGTTTCATTTTAGCGGAAAGTTTGCCTGCATTAACTTTCCCCTGAATACGTGAGCTAGCAGCTCAGGGCTTGGTCCCTGCGCTTGAATGAAATATCATCCTCCTGAAATTCTCCCTTTGGATGAGAGTGGAAGAGGCTTGGAAAACATCTCCACACACAACCCCCTGCCCCTCCCCTTGCAGCCATAGGTTGGAATGGAGCTCCAGTTCTCAGCACTCTGCAGCCTCCTGTTTCCTGGGAAGCAGCTCACTGGCCCATCCCAGCCCCGCCTTGCAATTCCTTTTATTTGTGAACATTTAGAATCATAGAATCATAGAATATCAGGGTTGGAAGAGACCTCAGGAGGTCATCTAGTCCAACCCCCTGCTCAAAGCAGGACCAACCCCAACTAAATCATCCCAGCCAGGGCTTTGTCAAGCCGGGCCTTAAAAACCTCTAAGGATGGAGATTCCACCACCTCCCTAGGTAACCCATTCCAGTGCTTCACCACCCTCCTAGTGAAATAGTGTTTCCTAATATCCAACCTAAACCTCCCTCACTTGCAACTTGAGACCATTGCTCCTTGTTCTGTCATCTGCCACCACTGAGAACCGCCGAGCTCCATCCTCTTTGGAACCCTCCCTCAGATAGTTGAAGGCTGCTATCAAATCCCCCCTCACTCTTCTCTTTTGCAGACTAAACAAGCCCAGTTCCTCAGCCTCTCCTCGTAAGTCATGTCCCCCACCCAACTGATCATTTTCGTTGCCCTCCGCTGGACTCTCTCCAGTTTGTCCACATCCCTTCTGTAGTGGGGGCCCCAAAACTGGATGCAATACTCCAGATGTGGCCTCACCAGTGCCAAATAGAGGGGAATAATCACTTCCCTCGATCTGCTGGCAATGCTCCTACTAATGCAGCCCAATATGCTGTTAGCCTTCTTGGCAACAAGGGCACACTGCTAATTCATATCCAGCTACTTATCCACTGTAACCCCCAGGTCCTTTTCTGCAGGACTGCTGCTTAGCCAGTCGGTCCCCAGCCTGTAGCAGTGTATGGGATTCTTCCGTCCTAAGTGCAGGACTCTGCATTTGTCCTTGTTGAACCTCATCAGATTTCTTTTGGCCCAATCCTCCAATTTGTCTAGGTCACTCTGGATCCTATCCCTACCCTCCAGCATATCTATCTCTCCCCCCAGCTCAGTGTCATCTGCGAACTTGCTGAGGGTGCAATCCATCCCATCATCCAGATCATTAATAAAGATGTTGAACAAAACTGGCACCAGGACCGACCCCTGGGGCACTCCACTTGATACCGGCTGCCAACGAGACATTGAGCCGTTGATTGCTACCCGTTGAGCCCAACAATGTAGCCAGCTTTCTATCCACCTTATAGTCCATTCATAAGGTTTGAATGGAAGATTTGAGCCTTTCCATTTGGCTTCTTTCCTTCTCAGTTTTCCCAGCAATCGCTCTCATGTGCTCAAACAAATATGGAGAGCAGCTGCTGCTGCTGGTGCTGGATGTTATCCTAAGACCCTGCAGCAGCTTCTGACGGCTGGGCACCAGAGTCAGTGATGATGGTGGGACTGGTACTAATCACGCAGGGATCTAGTGAGGCAGAGTGGCCTCCCACTGAGACAGAGGGGGGGGACGATCGCTAAGCCACTACAAGGGAGGTTTGAGTTGTACTGTGTTAATTCCTACAGTGATGGCCATCCTTTACTGAAATCTACTACTGCACCAGGGATTTTCGTTACTGTGCTGCAGCAAAAGCTGCTGCTGCCTAGATGTTCTGCTGCCTCCAGCCACGTCTCTCCCAGCTTTGCTTTCTTTCTGCTCGAAATGAAACGCAGCTGCAAGGAGGATTCTTCATTTCTTTCCATTTTTATAAATATATCAGAAAAACCTGCAGTGACTAAAAATCAGAGAAATGAAAAGAATTGCCTTCTCCTGTGTGTCTCCTACTGCCCGTCAAATCTAGCACTCCTTTGTTAACTGCTGCTGTGACGGTAGTTACTTCTGTTTTGCAAAGTCTCTGTAGCAAGTTTCACTCGAAGGCCAGCAGGCCTAGTGTGCAGGCTTTGGCTCCACTGTCTTGCCACCAGTTTGTAGTGGGTTCTACTCAGAGCCCAGCAGGCCTACTGGGTAGGCAGTGGCATGACAGTTTTTCTACCCCCAAAGTCGTGGGATGGGTTTGCCTGATGGTCAGTGGGCCCAAGGTCAAACGGCAGTCTGTCATTCCCCAGACAGACTGGGAGGCGACCTGGGCCCTCCCTCTCCACTGGGTTCCAGCCCAGGGCCCAAGGGAGAAAGGGATGGAGTGCCTCGGTCACCTCTTCCTGGCATACATGACCAGCCTTCCCTGGGCCACTTCCTACCCGCCCCCCCCCCCATTCTCTCTTTGGCTTGGGGAGTGGTCGCAGCCCCTATCCCTCCCGGCAGGGAGTTCCCAACCAGTACCAATGGCTCAGTGGGTCAAATAAGTACTCCCCAGCTCTCTTCCCGATGTTCAGTTATCCTCCCTCAGCATGGGCTGGGGAAGGGAAAAGGGTAAAGCCCCTGCCCTCCAGGTTGGGGTCTTACCCACACTTCAGACTTTTCTTCTTTGGGTCACTTTGTCGGAAGCTGCAAACTGGCTTCCTCTCTTTGGACAGCCTCTCCTTGACGCAGCTCCTCCTGCCCCCACTTAACTGTGAGTCCCCTTTTGTGCAGATGCTCCATTTGGTACATGCTTCACAACTGCTGAGTGGCGGGGCCCTCTTGGCCCAGTGCTGCTCCTTCACTCCTGTAGGGTATGTCTACACTTCAAACAGTACAACAGCATGGTTGTGCTTCGGTGCCAACCCTACCTACACTAACGGGAGGGGTTCTCCCACCAGCGCAGTAGGTGAGCCACTTCCCCGCGAGCTGGTAGCTAGGGCGACGGAAGAATCCTGCTGTTGACCTAGCACTGTCTACACCAGGAGTTAGGTTGGCAGAGCTACGTCTCTGAGGTGTGGATTTTTACACCCCTGAGAGACGCAGCTATGCTGCTGTAAGTTCCCTGTGCAGACCAGCCCTGAGTTTCTGTGTGGGGTCTGTAAACCCCATCACAATCTCCAAGACAAAAACATCCTTTTTGAGATTTGCGAGTCCTGTAGGTAGCACCGGTAAAAGGAATTTCCTAAAAACCTCCTTGTCTAAACTGTTCATTCCAGAGACCAGTGGGCTACATTTCTGCTTTAAACCAGAGCCATTAAGCAGCACCTATGGAACTGCAGTGCCACAGGTGCTAAATGGGGGATCTCAAGCTTTGCAGTAAATGCCATTTCTTTGGAAAATACTACGAAGGGTCCCTTGCAAATAAAGCTAAATATGGTTTAAACACAGAGCTTAAAGGAGTTCTTTCAAAACACAGCCAGAGCTGGAAATCATGAGAGTGATGTCATATGCCAAGGGAGGTGTGGGTGGAGGGGGAAGATGACATCACTTCCTGTCTGATCTTCTAACACCACAGTAAATGAAAAAGAGATTGATTTAAAGCATGTCTCTTGCTGTCAGGACTTACAGAAATGTGCTGTCTGGGGCGCCCGAGGGACAAAGTTATGCAGAACAGCTGCATTCCTGACATAAGACATTTATTATGGCATCATTTTAAGGGGCAATGAACGTGAGGAATCTGGGGGGAAATGGCTAGGTGGTTTGGGCTTAGCTGGAAGCCTGCTGAATTGTTGCAGGGCCAGGTAGGGGGACAGAATGAGCTGACAACAGCTCTCTGTAACAATAAGACACTGTGCCATAGTGTGACAGTCCGTTCCAGACCAAAACAATGTTAAGCACTTGAAAAAGGCAGAAATGCCAAAGCTAACGTTGCACATAAAACCTTAACTCTGTCCCCTTGTGAGCAATAGAAATGTGTGAATAACTGATTTTTCAGTTCACTCGCATAGCTGAAAAACCAAAACTAAAAAAAACCCACCACCACAAAACCCAACAAAATCATTTAGACCCAAACCAAAACCAACGTTTTTCAGAATTATTGGTGAATCAAAAAAGTTGGAATTTTTTTTGGCTGAATGATTCATTTTGAGCATTTTAAACTTTTTTTTAATAGAAGCAAAAGAAATGAAGGGCTGGAGTCACAAAGGGACCGGTGCCCCTAGAGCACTCACCAGGGATGGGGGTGACCCAGGTTTCAATGGTGTCTCTGGAGCAGGGACTGGAACTCAGCTTTGCCTGGTCCTAAGGAAATGGTCCTTAACCACCAGGCTGTAGGCTATCCTGAAGAGAGAGAGCGAGAGAGAGTAAAAAGAACAGGAGTACTTGTGGCACCTTAGAGACTAACAAATTTATTTGAGCATAAGCACATGATGGCATATATCACATTGGTAGATGTGCAAGTGAATGAGCCTCTGATAATGTGGCTGATGTGATTAGGTCCTATGATGGTGTCCCCTGAATAGATATGTGGACCGAGTTGGCAACGGGCTTTGTTGCAAGGATAGGTTCCTGGGTTAGTGTTTTTGTTGTGTTAGAGAGTGTTAGTTTTAATCAGAACTAACCCAGTACTGTGTTTAAACTGAGCTGTTTGGGTAACTCCAGTTTAAGTAGCAAAGTGTTGTATAGTGATCTCTTACATTGCTTCACACTGACTCAGACACTGACTCAGACATTCTAGGCTTCAGAGGGATGTTTGTGGTTGTTGTGTGTGGGTTGTGTTGTGCTAGAAAACTTGTCTTGATTTGTGTGGATGGTGAATGTGCGGGTGTGCTGCCATGAGGGCCTATGAGTATTTGGGGTTATTGTGAACACTGGTTGTGATGTTGTGTTCATTTGTTTGTGTTTTGTGTTGGCTGATTTGTGTTACTTTGTACGGGTGGTCATTGAGGTGTGCTGCTGTGAGGGGCTATTGCATTGTGTCTACACCTTCAAAAGACAAGCCTGGGAGCTTAAATTCATCACTAATCATCAAGGACTGAACAAAGACACTGGATTTGTGGCTTATTACAACAATCTGTAACCCACTAGCTCCCCTCTTTGTCCTATGACTACAGGGGTGTTAATGGGCCACTTCACCAGGAAAGGTCCCTTAGAATATGTGCTAACTCCTTATGCTAAACTATCTGTTCCACCTTGTATTTAGCTGGGACTCTCTGAAAAAGAGCTCTGCATAGGCGTGTGCACGGGGTGTGCCGGGTGTGCCCCGGCACACTCTAATGCCCTGAGTTCCAGCTGGGAAGGCTGCTCCTCCCCCCTCTCCCCTCAGCTGTTTGCCGGGCAGGCTCAAATCAACTGCTTCCAGCCTCCCTGCTCCGGCAGGGGCCGAGTGAGTCTCACACACACACACAAGCCTTAGGGTTAGGTGTGGGCGGGAGTGCGGGGCTATCAGCAGCAGCACAGCCAGCCCCTGCTTGCCTAGGGCTGCCCTGCACCTCTTGGGCTGGTGGCCATGGCGTCCACGTGTATGGCTGCTCCCTGCCAGCCAGGCTCCACTCCGGCCACAGCAGGCAGCAGGTGACCCAAGGGAGCCCAGCTAGGCTAGGGCTGGGTGCAGTGGGAGAAGCTCCAGATACCGGCAGGAGCCATGCGGGGGTGGGGGAAGAGAAGCCCCAGACAGGGCTGGAGCCACGTGAGGGGAGGGAGTGGGGGTGGAGGAGAAGCCCGGACCCCGGCAGGAGCTGCACGGGGAGGGGAGAAGCCCGGACCCCGGCAGGAGCTGCACTGGGGGGGGAGGGGAGAAGCCCGGACCCCGGCAGGAGCTGCACTGGGGGGGAGGGGAGAGAAGCCTGGACCCCGGCAGGAGCTGCACTGGGGGGCGGAGGAGCCACACTGGGGCAGGGAGGAGAAGCCCTGGACCCTGGCAGAAGATGTGGGGTTGAAGTCCCCGTCTCGGGAGCCCCAGCCACCCTAGTGGCAAAAGTTGCAGGGCTGAAGCCCTGACCCCACTCTGTGTGGAGCTGGCCTGAGCCCCTCTGTCTCCCATCCCACCTGTGGAGCTGGGGCTGCGTGCTTCTGTGGGGCAGTGTTTGGCTCCGCGGGGAGGCTAGGACCCTCATCTCATGGTAAGGGGTCCAGGGCCAGGGGGGTTGGATAAAGGGTGGGGGCAGTCAGGGGACAGGGAGCAGGGTGGGTTGGATAGGCGGTGGGATCCCGGGGGGGTGGTTAGGGGCAGGGGGTCTCTGGAGGGGGCAGTCAGGGAGCAGGGGGGGTTGGATGGGGCATGGGAGTCCCACGGTCTGTCAGGGGGCAGGGGGTGGATAAGGGTCAGGGCAGTCAGGGGACAGGGAGCAAGGAAGGTCCTGGGGGGGCAATTGGGGGGGTCTTTGGAGGCGGTGGTCAGGGGACAAGGAGCTGGGGGGGTTGGATGAGTCAGGAGTTCAGGGGGGGCTGTCAGGAGGCAGGGGTTGGAGAGGGGTTAGGGGAGGCAGGGAGCAGAGGGGGTTGTATGGGTCAGGAGTTCTGGGGGGCCCTGTCAGGGGGTGGGGAGCAGTTGGATAGGCGTGGCAGTCTTGGGGGTCTGTCTAGGGGCAGGGGTGTGGATAAGGGTCGGGGCAGTCAGGGGACAGGTAGGGGGTAGGGTCCTAGGGGGGCAGTCAGGGGACAAGGAGCAGGGAGGCTTAGATAGGGGGAGGGGTTCTGGGGGGCAGTTAAGGGCAGGGGTCCCAGGAGGTGGTAGTCAGGGGACAAGGAGCAGGGGGGGTTGAGGGTTCTGAGGGGGGCAGTCAGGGGGCAGGAAGTAGGAGGGAGTGGATGGGGGCAGGATGGGGGTGGGGCTCCCTGGGTGCACACCCTAATGAAATGGGCTGCACACGCCTGTGGAGCTCTGGGTAGCTTGAACATTTTTCTCTCTCCCCAACAGACATTAACCCAGTAAAAGGTATTACCTCCCCCACTTTGTCATAGCAGCCATACTGTGTAAGCAGGGGCTGAATGAATGCTTCCCTGACAGCTAGCTGGGAGGGGAAGAGACTATGGGTGTGTTTATGTAAATACAGTTTGCTCCTGCTCTGTTTACATATTCATCAGATACTGCTTTGGCTGGTGTTGGGTATAAATGACCTTAGTACTGAATGCAGGGGTAGTGAAATATACCACCCCCTCCCTGCCTCCATTCCACCCCTTCCCCCAAGCTCCTGCCCTGCCTCTTTCTGGCTTGGCGGAGCAGGATGGCTGGGACCAGGTCACTCACTGCTAACCCCTCAGGCTGCCCTGGATCTCGCATCCCCCTGAAGCCTCCCAAAGCACAGAAAGCCCAAACATTGGTGGAGCCGGGTCCATGTTCCTAAATATTGGTGGAGCACGGGCACCATGGTCCCCTATAACTCGCTGCCTATGGCTCGAATGTCAGAGCCTGTGAAAGTGAGAGGCGGGTGGGCAGGCAGGCAGGCAGCTGCACATCCTTAAGAGTCTGCCCTAGACTGGTTTAACCTGTTCCTCCCTGTCCTTCAAAAAACAGAGCTAAACAGGCTTCATTTGGAGCCTCTTTTGTTATGTTAATTGCTGAATCAGAGCTGAAACCAGTTGTGGCAGGACTGTGTTTCTGCCCAGAGCTGGATATTACTGAGAGCTGAAATCACCTGTGGCAGGACTGTGTTTCTGCCCAGAGCTAAAATCACTAAGAGACTGGCCGGCAGGAGCTTGGACAGTGGAGCGAGCATGGTGGCGTTTACCCTCCCGCTCACTCCTATGCACTCTGGGTCTGTGCTGACCAGGCACAGCAACTGTCCGTGTCGGGGTGGGGGTGGGGGGGCACACAACAAGAACTTGGGTGTTGGATTCAAGAACCTGAAGCAAAGGACACTGCCCAGTGTACTCTGGGGAGCGTGTCTTGCTCATGCTTTTATGTTTCTGAATACCGCTTGTGCTGTTTTCTCAGATTAATGCTAGGTTACTTTTATTAAAGAAACTCTTTCTACCTCCGACTCTGTGTTTGCGAGAGGGGAAGAATTGCCTCTTAGAGGTGCACAGAGGGTAGAGTGAAATTTTCCCAGGTTACTGGGTGGGGGCTCGAGCCGGTTCTGTGTTATATTATTGAAAAGAAACTCCCTAAATATTGAACCCGACCCTTCTTGCTGCCTGCTCCAACTGGCAGAAGGGTTACACTGTACAAAATGAAGCAGCAGGACCCAGAACACTAGCACTGGGGGGCAGCCTCCCCCTAGGGTGACCAGATGTCCCGATTTTATAGGGACAGTCCCGATTTTGGGGGCTTTTTCTTATATAGGCACCTATTACCCCCCACCCCCTGTCCCGATTTTTTACACTTGCTGTCTGGTCACCCTACCTCCCCCTCTCCCTTCCTATGGCATCTCCAAGGCCAGCAGCCTTGCCTGCCTCTGCTATGAGAGCCTCTGCTTCCCAGGCATGTGAGCCCTCCAGGGTCTCAGGTCAGCGTCCCAGCAGCAGGAAGCTCTGAAGCACCATTATCTGGCCAGGAATAGCAGGGCCCGGCAGCTTTCAGAGGTTTGTTGATAAAACAACAGGCTTGTCCATCACACTGCATTGCAGTTTGTGCCTAATTTTTGTAGGCTGCCCCCACTCAGTGGAACCTGAGGCACAGAGGGGTTATGTGACCTGGCCCAGGCTCTGGAGAGAGTCACTGTCCCAGCCTGGTATCCCTGGCTTCCTGGCCACAGACCACTAGGCCACACCTCTCTCTCTGTTGCATCTGCAGCATGTGCCATTGCCACAGGGATTGGGGGAAAGCAAAGGGGCCATGTGTCTAGCATGGTGCTAACGGTTATAGAAAGAGCTAGAAATAGGCTCTGGGTTGGCAATAGCACCAAAGATTCCCCCACCCCCACCCCAGACTTGGGGGTTCTCCTGAGCTAACGCCCCTGCCACATTGCTGCTCCTTCCCTGGGAGCCCCGAGCACCCCAGGAGTTTGGCGTTTGTTCTGGGGCAGGCACAGTCCCAGGAGGGAAAACTGCAAGTAAGGAAACACTTTCTGTTTAGAAACGGCAGGTAAGAAAATCCAGTGGAGACGTTCCCAAATCACAGCGCCCCTTGTAAGAGCGGAGCTGGAGCCCGCAGGGTTCTCTGGACAGGGAGGGCTCAGGTCCAGAGGGGCCTTGCTGGAATGACATTTGTTGGGATCATTTTCTTAGCTCTTCAAATACACCAGCTGTTTCAGTGACTTTGGGGAGATGCCAGGAAATGCACTCACCCCGCCTCCCGGTCTTGTATCTTCCTCCCATTCTCACCCCCTGTTGCTGGGTTGTTGCAGGGATCTGGGCTGCTGGGAGGGACTGTCCATGCCAACAGTCACTCTCAGGTACTGGGCTTGGCAGCGGAAGACACACTTTTTCCGCATTCTCCTCTTTCCTTTCCCATCCTGACCTGTAGAGACCACCCACCACTTTGCTCCTCACGCCGCCTCCGCTAGGCCTTTTCTGAGCATGGCCCGAGCCAAGTGCAAAGGCTTAGCAGCCATGTGCCAAATGTCCTTGCAGTTTTTCCTTCCCCTCCCCACCAGTTCCCTTGTTCTGCATTTAAGTGGGAATGATACATTCATTTTGTGTCTGACCCTGAGCATTCTTATTCAGATGCAAGTCAAGCTGCTGTGCCAGACACTCTCAGGCCAGAATCCAGAACGCACGTGCTCCTTACAGAGCAGATGCTCCTCCTTTGCATTTCCTACAACCGTAGGTAGGGATAGATGACCCGGGTCAGATGAACCAGGTCCTGGTCACACCTGACCCCACTCTCTTTGCGGTCAGATGCTGAACGATAACCCCTTAGGTAGACTTTTTAAAACAATGAAGAATTATCCGGCAGAATTTATTGCTACAAGGTAGCATAGAGGCCCAGAGCTGGATAGGATTCACAATGGGATTGACCAGCTGCCAAGGGAGATGGCATGGCCATGAGTCAACCCTCTTGTAGGGCAGACAACTCATTTGTTTGAGCCTTGATTAATGAGACCAGTTGCCCAACTGTGCTGATCTGGGCAATCTGTCTGCACAACGTATGAGTGCAGGTGGGTGTGATGAAGTTTTCCTATCAAACTGTGCTAACAAGGACTATGTCAAGTCCCTCCCAGACCAGGTACAATGGAGGGTCATTGGCTGCCTATTCAGCTGGCAGCCCCTTGGAATCATGGGTTAGCTCAAGCCGATGCGAACCGAGCGGAATTTCTGACCATCTTCTCCAGGTGACATGTTCCTGCTCCCTCTCATTCCCCAAAAGGGTGGAAATGCAGACAGTCCTAAAGGACGCACTCAGCAGAGGGCAAATCCCCACCTGCATCTGCACTGGCGGAAGGAGCAGCCCTGCCCTTCTCAGAGGGTGGCCTCTTTATCTAGTCTGAGTTTCTACATTCGATTCCACAGGCTCACAGACCGCAGCACAAAGCAGCACACTGCCTAGTGGCACAGCTCACTGCAGCATCTTTCACTGCTCTTGTGGATTTTGCTGTGAGCCCTGCAGAGTAGCCAGTCTCAGGACGTGACAGCTCATACTTCTCAAGGGTCACAGAACGTTCCTGGTGAGGTTTTAATGCCCCCCGCCCCCAAGGCCAGAAGAAGCAGCTTTATCTGTTGGGTCACAGCATTGAGGAGGACATTGGCGTTTCCGTTTCCTCAGACAGGCCTCACTTCTGGCCAGGAAAACAATCCAGGATTTATTTATTTGTAAGAGTCACGTCAATCTCTGGGGCCTATGAGTGGCGAGAGCCCTGCCCAGCGCTAGCTCCCCCCGCACACGGGAGAGCGCAAGGCTGCCCCTTCCCCAGAGCTCAGGCACTGGCTGGATGGTCTGTGGTCCATGCTGAGTTCTTTGCCCTGTGCTGAAATGGGCTGCGCCATTCTCCTGGCCTACAGGCAGATTCAGTCACAGTTTTCCTTGTTAACAATGATTATTGGCCGGCCCCATAGAGAGAAACGAGAACAATGGGCCTGCTTCTCAGCTGTACAGTGCTTCTGGCAGCAGACAGGGGCATCAGAGAGGGACTGGGCAGGCCCATGCACAGCCCCAGAAGACAGTGAGTGTAGCTTAAAGATGCCTTAAGGCCATTCTCTCCCCACCCCCGCCACACTGTCTCTGCCCCACGGGCAGGAGCAGAGTAGCTGAGAATCAGACCCAATATTTTCTTTCTATAAAGGGCAAGCAGAGAAATGCCATCATTGCAGCATGTGACCAATCCGCTGGCTCAGTCTTTGGGAGCCCAGTGGAGTCTGCACACTGCAGTTTATTTATTGGGGGAATGAATGCTGTCCCTTGGGATGGATCAAAGGCCAGTCTGCCTCGGTTTGTTTGTCATCGTGATCATCTGAAAAAAATCTGAACCACGCAGCTTAGAAAACCAGCCGTTCAAACCCCAGCAAGCAAGACATTCAGTGAAGGCACTTCGGAAGATCAGGCCACTGATCCAGGTGCCCAACTTTCATCCCTGTACTTGGGCCTTAACAAGTCTTCTGAATATTGCTGACTACGTCGAGAAATCAGATGTCCAAGAGAGTAGCTGCTAGGATCACACCTCTTCATTCCTCTGAAGTTGTTACAGTTCCTTTTCTCCAGCCTTTCAGGCCCCTCCCACCTGGCTAGGGTTATTTTTAGAAATAATTATCAGTGAGAAAGTGCATCTGCTAGCTAATGCCCTCACTCCTCTATAGTGGGGCTCAGTAGGACGGTAGGTTCATATTTTCTAAGTCCCCTTTCAATGGCTCTGTATTAATAGTGCTTTTACAGGGTCCCCATCCTTACTAATAATTCAAACTTCTTTTCTGTAGTTTGCTTTTTTAAAACAGATTTTAAAAAGGCTTTGACAATTTAAGTCATTTTTGGAGTCCTCTGTAATTTCATTCTCTTTCTCATTTATTAATGGAGCTGGGGTCTCTGGCACTTCCTTTTCCCCTGATATGTTTGCTGCCAGGCTGACAGAATTAAATGACTTCTTTTCTGCTGTTCTTGTCTTTTCCCTACAAGCCTCAACTGACTATGTGTTCTGCCTACCACAAAATAAGGGCTTATCTAAACTGGGGTTTTAAACCAGATCAAATCAAGTTAATCTGGTTTGAAAATGCTTGCATGCACATGACAGAATCCACCATTGTGTACTGATTCCACATTTACACCAAACACTGGAGTCCTCTTGCAAAATGGACCAAGTTTGCTTCAAATTGAGTAAGTTTAGCCTGTTGTTCATGTGGACGCAATTGCTGCACTCCACTTTTTGCATGCTTACAATAGCTATCCCACAGTGCTTTGCAGGTTGCCCATTACTGACCAATCTGTTTACCTGTGTGCCCTTCCCTGCTCTGGTGTCAAGGTCCAAGGACATCCCCTGCCCCCTTTAAAAGCTGACCAGAGCCAGATTTTACTCATTTGCCCCTGGATCCCAGTGTATCATATTTGGTGGTACAATTGTGATCACACTCCAGAAGCCACACAAGGAGGGTGACCACCTGTCCCTAATTGAGTGGAACAGAGGGAAGGTGAATACATGCTGCCTTTAAGGTTACTGTAAGCACCCACACACACACTCCAACCTCGCTCTGTTGCATGGGTTGTACTGTTGCAATTTCTGTTTTGTTTGAACAGTTGCTTTAATTAAAGGTTTATTTATAGTTGGTTAGTTAGTAGATTGTTCGTTAAAATGTATTTTTAAATACAAAAACATTGTTATTTTGCCATTGGTTTAATTAAAACTTTATTTTTGGTTCTGGAATTGTCTCTTTATAATAAAAACCATTTACAATCCATCCACTATGAGTCATTATTGCCTTTAACTCAAAAATCCTTTAAATAAAGCTGAACTAATTCATGGGGTTTTACAAAAGTACTTAGGGATCATTCCACTTCTACCACCTATACGCAACACCCCAGTACTCAAAATGTGTCTACCCTGACACCCGTTCCACGGGCTAACAGTTGCACATCTTCAGGACTGAGACTCAAAATATGAACAATAGGCATCCCTGACAATATTCCCCGGGGTGCTGGTGCCAGGCTGGCTGCTTGACCTGCCAAGCAAGTCTCTGAACCTCAGCCTCCTACCCATTGTTAAGATTTTGTTCATTGCTCTCACCAATACTGTGCAAAACACGACATGCAGTTATAAAGGCTGGGATGTTTTTTCTGCTGCTTCCAACCTATTCGATAAATAGCACCATCTGTCTTTCAAACAGCCAAATGCACTTTCCACCACCATTCTGTGATAGTTAAATGTTCCTTCCTTCTGTCCAAGAGGCCTGTACATGGCTTCATTAACCAGGGCATCAGAGGACAAGCTGGGACTCCAGAATAACCAGATCAACCTCCACACCATGAATGTCCACAGTGCTCCTGGGGGACAAACAGTCCTTCCTCCATTCATCTCAATGGAACTGAGCTTATAAAGTCAGCCATGACCTCCTGAGCCTTACCCAGCTGTAGGACCTGGCTAGACAGCACCTTATCAATGGCATATCCCAGCGGCTCTCAACCTTTCCAGACCACTGTACCCCTTTCAGGAGTCTTGTGTATCCCCAATTTCACTTCACTTTAAAACTACTGGCTTACAAAAGCAGACATAAAAATACAAACGTGTCACTGCACAGTAATACTGAAAAAGGGCTGACTTTCTCATTTATACCATATAATTATAAAATAAAGCAATTGGAATATAAATATTGTACTTACATTTCAGTGTCTAGTATATCAAGCCGTATAAACAAGCCACTGTCTGTATGAAATGTTAGTTTGTACTGACTTCGCTAGTGCTTTTTATGTCACCTGTTGTCAAACTAGGCAAATCTCTAGATGAGTTGATGTACCCCAAGGAAGACCTCTGCGTACCCCCAGGGGTACGTGTACCCCTGGTTGAGAATCACTGGCATAGCAGACCTGTTTGAGAATGGCCCCCACAGCTGATCCCCCACATTGAACTGCTTGGCTTGAGAGCAGTAACAGTCTGGGGTGCTCAACTTCCAGAAGACAATGGTGACCTGTTTCTCCATGGGTAAGGGGCACTGCATGTTGGTTCTCTGTGCACAGATCTGAAAAAAGGTCATCCTCCCCATCCTGAAGTTCAAGGCCTGCAGAATGATTCTTTCCTACCAATCCACGCTGGTTTCCCAGGCCCATAAATGGGGGCCCTGGCTTGACTACATCTCCCATAATGCAACTCAATCTCCCCAGTTGCTGAGCCACCACAGTACATCATGGGAGTCCTTGGACCTGGTTCATTGTAGAACATGTACAAACAGTTTTGACGAAAGGTTTTAAACCAGCCCTAAGCAAAAGTCACAAATGTACAAGAGAAAATGGCAAACACACAGGGGACATTGTTTTAACCAGACTAGATTTCCTTTGCAACATGAAAGCATTGTAAAGCCACATACAAATTAGACTGGCAGCACAGGAGAATTACTGCCATTTATTAGTAGTACTGTGGTAGCACCTAGAGGCTGCAGCAAACCCCAGGGCTCCATTGTACATGGCACTGTACACACACTGAGTGAGAGCCAGTCCCTGCCACCAGAGAGCTTAATAAAGTCCAGGAAAGGAAATGGAGGCACAGAGAGGAGAAGGGACTTGCCCAAGGCCACCCACTAAGTCGGGGTCAGAGCTGGGAACAGTCTTGACTGTGCTGCCTCTCCTCTCCTCTCGCACTACCTTCTGCCTCAGCCTCTGCAAGCTTTAAACCAGCCCCTGAGGTTCTGTAACTTCCTTAGACTAATAGAACCATAGAATCACAGGATTAGAAGAGACTGCAAGGGTCATCTAGTCAGCCCCCCTACCAACATGCAGGATTTGTTGTGTCTAACCCATCCAAGACAGTTGGCTCCAGCCTCCTTGTGAAAACCTCCAGTGAAGGAGCTTCCACACCCTCCCTAGGCAGTTTGTTCCATTGTCCTGCTGTTCTTACAGTTAGGAAGTTTTTCCTGAGATTTACTCTAAATCTGCTAAACTGTAGTTTGAACCCGTTGCCTCTTGTCCTGTGTTCTCTGTATTTCTTCCCCGAAAGCCCCCGGGAAATCAGTAACCCTCATGGCTGTGAGAAGGCACTGTCCCTGCTCACTGAATAGCGCCTGCATGTCCCTCCCAGCTGCCCCAGACATGCTGCTGTCAATTGGAAAGCTCCAGACACGGACTCCGTGTCCCTGCTCAGCTCTGGCCTCTCAGTGGGATTCTGGCAGAGGCACATGGCTGGCAAGAAAACATGGATTTCTGGAAATAATCCAATTTACTAATTGGTAAGAAATCACTTAAAACCTTGGTAATTGATTTGCTGTGACCCGGAGAGGTGAGACATGGTGGGAACATGGCGGCTGGGCTGGGCAGAGCGCTGGAGAGCACATAGCCAGGACTGTCACTCAGCTGACACGGGCCCAGTGTGGGAGGGGCGGAAGGCCTGTTGAAATTAGACAGACATGAGGAGACCGAATCCACGGTGGATGAGGAGCTGGAAGTAGGGTTCCCCCACAAACCTGGAGCATTGCCCCTGTCCTGAACATACAGAGACCTCTCCTTCTCCTCCTGGGACATGGAGCCGCTTCCTGGCCACACTGCTGGGACACCAGCAGTGCCTGGGGAAAGATGATTCTGGAGATGGAAACACCTTGTAAACTGCAGTCAGGGAGAGCAAATCCCAGGGAGGACAAGAAAACTCCTGTCTTCACTGACGTGAAAGTGTAACCTGAGTGCTGCCCCAGCCCGACTCCTGAGCACACACTAAAACCTCTCGCAAGAGTTAGGTGGGGTTTGAAACGTGAACTAGCTCATCTGTCGGGGATGGGGAGAATAGACTGAAGCTGGAGTGCTGCTGATGCAGCTACTTTATGCTGCTAATCCAACCACTCGGTGATGTTCTGCAGTGTGACTGCTCCCCTCCTGTGAGGCAGCTGAGGCTAACTTGAGAGGAGTTAACTATGGCTTTGTCTACACTAGCCCATTTGTTGGTAAAAATGTTGTCGGTCAGAGGTGTAAAAAAACCACACGCCTACAGACATAAATGTCACCGACAAAAGCGCCGGTGTGGACAGCGCTCTGTTGATGGAAGACGCTCTCCCGCCGACAGAGCTACCACCGCTCATTGGGGGTTGGGGGGTTTAATTATGCTGACAGGAGAGAAGCCACACACAAAACCTTGAAGCCGCACAGCTGTACCAATGTAAGGTCCATAGTGTAAACATAGCGTCAGTGTAGAGAATTCAAGCTAACACTGCAGTGAAGACAAGCCCTGAGAGTGTGAAGCTTTCTAATTTCTAGGGCTGGGTGGGAAATGTTTTTCCCATCCAAGGAAAACTTTTGAGACTTCAAAAAATTTTCCAGTCCTAAATCAGAACAAAAAGTCAAAATCTCAAAAAAATTCACAAAGCAATAATCAAAAATAAATCAGTTCAGGTCAATAATTTGAAAACATTTCATTTTGATTTTCACCTTTTTAAAAAAAATGACTACAAATAACTTTAAATTTCTACATGAAAAGTTGTTTCAAATAAAAAACCCGTTTACTAGACATTTCAACAATTTTGAAACTTTTTTTCAAAATGTTTTGGCACAGGAAATTTGTTGATACCCACCTTTCCTGCAAAATGCTTCAGTTTTGATAAATCAGCATTTTTCAACAGAAAAACGTTTTATCAAAAAACTTCCAACTAGCGGCACTAATTTCCCCATTGTCGTGTTGGTTCAAGGTCTTAACCCATGAAGTACTTTTGGTCCTCCAAGCCCCACAAACTATGCTACCTACTCTTGATCCCATCAGCTGGCACCTGTTTGTACCTAGAAAGAGCCAGCGCTCAACAGTCAGTAGTTTGGTTCTGCAATAGCCTCTAAAAGACCTTAGCTTGATCTCCAAGCTGCCAAAGGGATTTACACAAGCAGTGGCTATTCCCAGAGTGGCACAGGTTCAGCATACGTCCCCTTTCAGGAAGTGAAGCAAAGACCCTGGGACATACAGCCCCAGACCAGGTGCACAGGCTGTGGCTGATCAAACTGGCTGCTCTCAGCTAGCTGGGATCTTTCTGCAAACAGAAGGGTTTAATTAAAGCCCAGAGCTTCCTGCATGAGGGGAGGGATCCCTGTACAGGGAGCTGCTCCCCCATCTGCCCAACCCCCATGCATCCAGACCCCTCATACCCAGACCCTCCTGCTGAGACTCACCCTCCGCACTTAGAACCCCCCCCCGGATGAGCCCCACTCCCCCTGCACTTGGACCACCCCGATGAGCCCCAACTAGCTGCACCTGGACCCCCTGCAGAGTCCCATTACTGTTGTACCCAGAACCCCACAACAAGCCACTGTGCATCCAGATCTCCCCCCGCACCTGGGTCACCCACTGAGCCACCCACACCCAGATTGCCCCACACAGAACCCACACCTGGATCCCCCCACACTGAGCCCCTCCACACTTGGATCCTGCCTTGCTGAGCCTGCCTGCCCTCACCTGGTGCACCTGATATGGAGGGGCAGGGCCCTGGGGTGTTTCTGGGGCAGGCCTGGTCCTTGCGCCATGTCAGGGTTGGGTGCAGCCTCACCGCTGAGTCCATGTCCCGGGTGGAGCTGCACAGTGATCTCCCACCCCATGCAGCCAGTGGCCTGTGCTCCCCAGGCCATGCTGGAACCTCCACATTTATTTGACAAATAAAATTTGCAGAATTTTGTAGAATTTTAAAATATTATGTGCAGAATTTTTAATTTTTTTGGCGCAGAATTCCCTCAGGAGTAAAAGCAGCGTTCGTTCAGAGGAAGATACAGGACCTGTAAGAACAAAGAACCATTCCAGTTTTGTCATGGGGCACGTCAACATTGTAATTACAGGGTTTGATTACAACTGGTGTAAACATACCTGGGCTAGCTCAGGTCCCAGAGCAGCAATGTGGTAGAGCACGAAGTATGCGCTGCTGCAGCCTCACTGCTCCAGTAACCGGGGCAGCTAGATTAAATCTAGCTCAGGTATGTCTACATGAACCATAAATTATTTGTCTGAAAAGTTTGCCCAGCTCTACCTGAAAGTGAATCCTGGATTTGCCTTCTTGGACCGCCAGGGCCCCATTCACTCTAGGGATAAGACTGATAATGTCCCTGGAGTGGCAGGTCTTGGATGGCAGAGGGAGAAGCGTCTCTCCCAACTGAGTGAGGAGAGGAGTTTTTTCTGTAAAGTTTTTCTTGGGCCTTTCGAAGTCTCCTTGTTTAGGGGGCCCAAGGAGGACAGAGACAAAGGGCAGGGTTACCAGTGCTGTGAGAGAGGCTCGTCTTCTGGGCCTACCAGAACAGCAGGCAGAGGTGGAGTTGGGTTGGGAAGTGTTGTCAGGGCACCAGCGTCCCCACAAGCATGATCCCTGTGGGATTTATGGGGAGCAACCCTGGGACTGCTCTAGGACCATGCGAGCAGCTGCTCATTTAGGAGTGAGGGTCTCCCTCTCCTTGCAGGCTCCCTGGTGCCCTGGGCAGAGGCCCGACAGACACAGACATTGCCATGGGCAAGGGGGCTCAGCCAGATTCATGAAGTCCAATGGGGGTGGGGGGCAGCCATATCAAGGGACTCTCCTGCAGGAACATGGGTCCCTGGATGCAGAGCACCCCTGAGAGCAGCCAAGTCGTATGCAGCAGGACTGGGCTGATGCTCACAGCCAAGTGCAGAGGGAATGATGGCCAAGCTTCAGCATGGTTGCAGCATGGATGGCCTTTGGCATCAGTCTTGGAGGCAAGTCTCAGCACTGCTTTCCCTGCCTGCACCTGGCCCTTTCCTGATGGCGCAGAGCTGAGGGTCCAGCCCCGCCTTCCTACTGGTCAGTCACACCCTCCGGTACGGCAGGGGGTTAGTCAGGGTCACCCTGCCCAGGCATGCACCATGGGGCGTGCTCTGCCTCTTGACCTGTGCCCAGACCCAGGGACAGGCTGGGCGTGGGCGTGCAGGAGGCAGAGGTGAAGGAGAGAAGCCATGGGGTGGCAGCTGTGTAGAAGCCTCTGGGCCAGCCACTGACAGTCCCCTTCAGAGAGCAGAGCTGTGTGCAGTGGGGTCAGAAGCAGCAGAGGGGCTGTGCTGTGTTGCCCAGATATACAAGGACCCGCCTAGAGGGCACAGGTCTTTATCTGGTGGCTGTTCCCGTGGTGGGTATGGGTGTGGTTCCCCAACAGCTGCTTCCCCAGAAGGAAGGTTCACTCTGTGTGAGTAAAAGCCCCAGTCAATAGTATCAGGAGTCCCACGGCCATCTTCAGTGGCCAGCGCTGGCGGTGCACATGGGCTGTCTCCTGACAGGGCATGCGAGGGTTAACGTCTCCAGATCTCTCCGAGATGGAGCACAGCCCAGTGCTGTCTGAACTAACTGCTGCCTCCTGCTTCAAATGGATTCCAGCCACATTCCAGCCAGGCCCCCAGAGAAGGGTTGCATCCGGGCCAGACCAAACAGCACTGTCTGCTTAACAACTGCAGTGCCAGGCATGCATCAAAGGGAGCAGCCTGAAAGCACAGCGCACATTCACTGCCTTGTGCCGCCCGGTAGGCACATCCCACTGCAGCCAAGGGAGCCCAGGTGGAGCCCTGTCCCTTCTCCAGTCCCTGTGACCACATGGCCTGCCCAGGAGCAGGGGCAGATGGGCTACAGAAGGTGTCATGAAGGGCATTCATCATTCTTTTGTCTTGACCCCTTACAGCCTCTTGCAGGTCCTGGGGAGCCGCTGCACCCTCTGGCTCTGCTCCTGCCACACAGGCTGCAGGGCGTGGGCCAGACAGCCTGCAGCGTCTCTGCCTTCCCACTGTAGCTTGGGGAGCTTATTGAAGTTAATTGTTGGAACAGAATAGCTAAGAGGCTGCACCCCCCTGCCTGCATGCAGAATTCAGCAGTGGATACTCTTATACATCCTCTGGGTCAGGGATTCCCATTTTTTCTCACACCCTCCTCCAGACCCTGGTGGTAAAGTAGCCATCTCTGCAAGGCAGCCACTGCCCAGCGACATGATGCCCCAGGCTGGGGAGCAGACTCAGGAGAGGTGGATTAACACTTCCCATATCCAGCACCTCATTCACCCAACTTGACCCAGGATGTGAGAAGGAGACCGTTCATAGAATCATAGAAGATTAGGCTTGGAAGAGACCTCAGGAGGTCATCTAGTCCAATACCCTGCTCAAAGCAGGACCAATTCCCAACTAAATCATCCCAGCCAGGGCTTTGTCAAGCCAGGCCTTAAAAACCTCTAAGGAAGGAGATTCCACCACCTCCCTAGGGAACCCATTCCAGTGCTTCACCACCCCCCTAGTGAAATAGTTTTCCTGACTATCCAACCTAGATCTCTTCCACTGCAACGTGAGACCATTGCTCCTTGTTCTGTCATCTGCCACCACTGAGAACAGCCGAGCTCCATCCTCTTTGGAACCCCCTTTCAGGTAGTTGCAGGCTGCTATCAAATCCCCCCTCACTCTTCTCTTCTGCAGACTAAATAAGCCCAGTTCCCTCAGCCTTTCCTCATAAGTCATGTGCCCCAGCCCCTAATCATTTTCGTTGCCCTCCGCTGGACTCTCTACAATTTGTCCACATCCCTTCTGTAGTGGGGGGCCCAAAACTGGATGCAATACTCCAGATGTGGCCTCACCAGTGCCAAATAGAGGGGAATAATCACTTCCCTCAATCTGCTGGCAATGCTCCTACTAATGCAGCCCAATATGCCGTTAGCCTTCTTGGCAACAAGGGCACACTGTTGACTCATATCCAGCTTCTCGTCCACTGTGACCCCTAGGTCCTTTTCTGCAGAACTGCTACCTAGCCATTCGGTCCCTAGTCTGTAGCAGTGCATGGGATTCTTCCGTCCTAAGTGCGGGACTCTGCATTTGTCCTTGTTGAATCTCACCAGATTTCTTTTGGCCCAATCCTCTAATTTGTCTAGGTCCCTCTGTATCCTATCCCTACCCTCCAGCATATCTATCTCTCCCCCCAGCTTAGTGTCATCCACGAACTTGCTGAGGGTGCAATCCATCCCATCATCCCGATCATTAATGAATATGTTGAACAAAACCGACCCCAGGACTGACCCCTGGAGCACTCCGCTTGATACCAGCTGCCAACTAGACATCGAGCCATTGATCACTTCCCGCTGAGCCCGATGATCTAGCCAGCTTTCTAGCCACCTTATAGTCCATTTATCCAATCGATACTTCTTTAACTTGCTGGCAAGAATACTGTGGGAGATCGTATCAAAAGCGGGACACATAAGCCACAGAGGCTGGAGGTCAATGAGGGCTGAGGGGCAGAGCAGATCTTGACCTGCTCCAGGACCTGCCCCACCTCACCACTGCAGGGAGCCCCAGTGAGCATCTGGATTAGCAGCCCCTCATTGAGCCATGGATACCCTGAGCCCACAAAAACAGCCAGTTCCCAGATAATATGCACCTGGCAACTCACCATCTTCCTAAGGAGAATGGGCTTGATGCTGCAGTCTTTACCCAGGCATTGGCTTCAATGGGAATTTGGCCTGAGCAAGGACTGCAGTGTCCAGCAGTGAGCTACAAAACCCGCCTCTCTGGAGTGTTAAATCTTGGCTCCATGTCAGCCAGGAACCTTCTCACTCCAGCACTCAGAGCGGGACCAGGCCCTTGCTATGAGCAGTGGGGCTCAGCCCTCCAGAGGTGGAGCCTTCCCAGCTGGGCCTCAGGGCAGCCTGTGCTTTGGCCATTGTTGGACTATTGGTTCTTCCTGTTATCTGTACATTCTCTTCGCTGGCAACGAGCTGGTGAGAAATCGCTCCCCATGAGGCTGTTTGTTCGACACGCAGGAATCAGCCAGTGCCCCCTCTGAGCTGCTTCACCCAACGCACAGTCAACCTGTGGAACTCATTGGAAGGGGATGTTGTGAAGGCCAAAAATATAACTGGGTTCACAAAAGAATGAGATAAATTCCTGGAGGACAGGTCCATCAGTGGCTATTAGCCAAGCTGGTCAGGGACACAATCCCATGCTCTGTGTGTCCCTAGCCTTCGACTAGCAGAAGCTGGGACTGGATGACAGGGGATGGATGACTCGATAAATTGCCCTGTTCTGTTCATACCCTCTGAAGCACCTGGCACTGGCCGCTGTCAGAAGGCAGGATACTGGGCAAGATGGACCATTGGTATGACCCAGTATGGTCATTCTTATGCTGTACAGGACCACAATGTGGTGTTTGAAGTACCTCTGCATTGGCTGAGGCTCCACTGCAGTCATATGCCTTTGGCACTAGGGCAGGACTCACAAATGCTGAGCAACACACACACATGGCCACGGGTTCTTGTCAGCCGTCTGACCGCTCCTCCAGTGGGTGCTAATTACTCAGGTGGACAAGTGAGTGCAGTGGGCTGGCACACCTGGTTATGGCTGGGAGACATGTTCTATTTGGTGCTGATCCATTAGGAACAGCTAAACTCAGTAACAGTGACTGTATACCCTCACCTCACTGGGCAAGCTCTACAGCTGGAAGTCTGGCCCATGGGCTGCATATAGTCTGTACAGGTCTCTGCATAGCCAGCAACAGCTCTCATCCTGAGTACTCGGGTCTGGCTTGTGGACACTATCTGTCCCACCATGCAGTGCTGCACCTGGTGAGGGGTTCCCCCTTCAGTTACACTCTCCAAGCAGGCAGTGGTTGTATGTCAAGAGACATTTGCATTCAGTCCTGCGGGCCGCTGAGAATCAGCGAGACACAGACAGACAGACAGACTCTCTAAGAACATAATGGAAAAATAGAACAAGAAAAGAGGGGCGGGCAGACAGAAGGGGGCACATGTAACATTTCCAAGCCAGCTGCTGGGAGTTCCTCTCCCTGAATGGGCTCTTTCTTTAACTGGGTTTATAATACATGGCCTAACTATTCCTACGCTGTATTTTGAGTAAAGCTGTGCCAGGCTACTTGAACCTCGTTCAAGCAATCACATTGCTTCAGCTCTGAGTTGGTGGGTCCTGCGGTGAGCACACTGGCCATGCACCATGCGCTCTGTGCTGTAATACATAAACCCCACCGCCTCAGGAATGGGAAGTGCAGCTAAGTGGCAGATTCATCATAAACCACTCAGAACAGGGGCCTTCTGCCATAACATGAGCCAGGACGCTGTTTTTTGATGCAAAGCACAAGATGTAGATTGTGAAACGTGGAAGTGCTTAAATGAAGTGGCTTTGTGCAGTACACGCCTCAAGCAGCATTCTGCGTGCAGCACCTAATTGTGCCAAGTCAGGGAGGAATTTGCTGAGATCTGTTCTGGTATGACCGTTCGGATGTACGTGCCAAGCCCAGGGATCTCTAAGGCATCCTTGTTTTGAGGTCTTTCTAGTTGTACAAGTGTCTCCATCTTCCTTGGACCAACTGAGCTTTGTCACTTGGTATGATTCCTGCGTAACTGCTTTCACTCAGCCCCATCTGGCATTTGTTCCGGTTCAAGTTAAAATTCTTTTCTTTTTCGCTCTGCAGAACACGATGCAGCTTCTCCCTGTGGGGTTAGGCATTTTTGCCCCAACTCTGCAGATCATCAACAGTTATTTCTACTTGTTTCAGATCCTTGAAGATCTGGGACATGGGGCTTTCACACTTCACTAGCAGAGGCAATCCCAAAAGGAAGTCCCATAAACATCTCCCAATGGGGGTGTTCAGTTTTTACAGTTTCTTTATGAAACTGGACCTGCCCAAACCCAGCCCTTGCCTCCTGAATGGAAATACTCCTGCAGTTTGAAGTGTAGATCCGACTTCCTCAGCTGGGGTAGTGCCCGTCTTTCACATCTCTTGGGTCTATACAAACACTTCCTTTCCTACGTGTTGGTTTTGGGACAAAGCACAGCAGCTATTGCCCAAACATCTCTGCAGACAGAAACCTGTCCATGTGACTGCTACAAAAAAGGGGGCTCAATGCTGATGTATTTAATCAGCTCCAGTAAAGTTCTGGACTCTGTACCGACGGGAACCAGCTTTGACCCACTGCCCTAGAAAGGCGAGGCTCCATGCCCCATTCTTCTGGCATCTCCTGACACACTTTGTTCTCCCTGTCCCTAGAGTCTTGAATTTATGCCCCGATTTGTCGAATGGCCTGTGGGACTTCATACTCCCCAGCCCATACCACTGAGGCAGCCCTGCTAAGTCCAGCAGCAGCAAGGGGCTGGCTTTATGGAGCTTCTGATACAACAAACCCAGCCACGCTCATGCCAAGGGCTGGAATGTCAGATCCTCCCAAACCCCTAAGCAGCAGCTAACACTTCTGTAACAAACCCCAACTGGGGAACTCAATCCCAAGAAAGCCAAACCTCCCAAAAGCCTTGGATTATAACTGAGCCCAGGGATTGGCTCATGGCGCATTCAGTACCCTCACCATCCCAAAGACGGATAATTTATTTCCATGATTATTTTCACTTTGGCTCCTAGAATTCAGCTGAAAAATGTGGCCTTTCCTCAGTTCTGCTGAATTATCCAAACGTGGTTAATTATTCCACTTACACTTCCTGGGCTGGTCGGGAGAAGCCAGGAGAGTTTCTCAAAGGCAGGACATTTTCCTTCACATTTCACCAGTCACGGGCCTGTCATTGCACTGAGCTAACAGTTCAGGTGAGCATCCAACACTCTGGGTGCTGCTCCAAACAGAGCAAGCCTCCAGCCCATGGAGGGGTGCGGAATAGAGGCCCACACTTGCCTGAGTGACGGTGGTTTGTAACTAAGTTTGGATATTAGCGTGAGTAACAGGCCCAAAAGACTGAACTAATGAGAGGATTGTTAGTGACTCTTTGGAATAGCAGCATTACCTTATTTAGGGGTTGGGCTGAGCAATACAAATAATGAAAACATGGTTAACTAGGCACCAGTGGAGAAAATAATTGGTTAGAAATGCTTCATTGAATAGCTGGGGAAATATGGCAATGTGAGATAAAGGAAAAAACCTTCAAGAGAGCAGAGCACAGCCCTAAACTGCTTCAGCTGGTGTTAGCTCAGGGCCAACACCAGCAGTGACATCAGCTGTTCATTAGGGTGCAGAGAAAAGCCAGGCTTCCTAGGGGCTCTTTGTCAGAGCTTTCCGTACCCTCTGGAGCCACGCAGGACGGGAAGGGGTCTCCAGACCGGATCTGCTGGCGAGTATTCAGCCAATGCTTATCACAGTATTGTTGCTTGGATATAGAGTACAGGTCAACACGTATACTTGTATTCCTGTTTTGGTTGTGACCTACACCAAGTGGCCTTTGGGCTAATAAGGAACTGTTTGTGTGGAAACTGAGTTGTGGCAAACCTTCATAAAATTATTAGGAAAATTATTTCTCACACTGGGTGACTGTTCAGAGTCCAGTGCTCCCAGCCCCTTTGCTGGGCTTCCTGCAGGATTCATTCCCACTCAAGGTGAATTCACTCCCCTGCTCACTAGAGTGCTAAGAGATGATTTGATCCCGCTGACACTGCAAACAGACCCATGCTGAGGAACAATGGTGTGGGACTGGGCGCCCCAATGTGGCTGTAATGTGGGGAGAGGGGATAGGGCCATATAGAATGAAATGGCCTTTGGTGTGGATCTGGATTCCATGGCATTGCACCCGCTCACACCAGGTCGGGATCACGTAGCACTGAACCCGCTCACACCAGGTCGGGATCACGTGGCACTGAACCCGCTCACACCAGGTCTGGATCCCGTGGCACTGCACCCATTCACACCAGGTCTGGATCCCGTGGCACTGCACCCGCTCACACCAGGTCTGAATCCCGTGGCATTGCACCCGCTCACACCAGATCTGGATCCCGTGGCACTGCACCCATTCACACCAGGTCTGGATCCCGTGGCATTGCACCCGCTCACTCCAGTGGGGATCCCATGGCACTGCACCCGCTCACACCAGATCTGGAGCCCGTGGCACTGCACCTGCTCATGCCAGGTCTAGAATCCGTGGCACTGCACCCGCTCACACCAGGTCTGGATCCCGTGGCATTGCACCCGCTCACGCCAGTGGGGATCCCGTGGCACTGCACCTGCTCACACCGGGTCTGGATTCCATGGCACTGCACCCGCTCACACCAGGTCAGGATCCCGTGGCACTGAACCCGCTCACACCAGGTCTGGATCCAATGGCATTGCACCCGCTCACACCAGATCTGGATCCCGTGGCACTGCACCCACTCACACCAGGTCTGGATTCCGTGGCACTGCACCCGCTCACGCCAGTGGGGATCCCGTGGCACTGCACCCGCTCACACCAGGTCAGGATCCCGTGGCATTGCACCCGCTCACACCAGATCTGGATCCCGTGGCACTGCACCCGCTCACACCAGGTCGGGATCACGTGGCACTGAACCCGCTCACACCGGGTCTGGATCCCATGGCACTGCACCCGCTCACACCAGGTCGGGATCACGTGGCACTGAACCCGCTCACACCAGGTTGGGATCACGTGGCACTGCACCCGCTCAGGATCACGTGGCACTGAACCCGCTCACACCAGGTCGGGATCATGTGGCACTGAACCCGCTCACACCAGGTCAGGATCCCGTGGCACTGCACCCGCTCACACCAGGTCGGGATCACGTGGCACTGAACCCGCTCACACCAGGTCTGGATCCCGTGGCATTGCACCCGCTCACACCAGATCTGGATCCCGTGGCACTGCACCCATTCACACCAGGTCTGGATCCCGTGGCATTGCACCCGCTCACTCCAGTGGGGATCCCATGGCACTGCACCCGCTCACACCAGATCTGGAGCCCGTGGCACTGCACCTGCTCATGCCAGGTCTAGAATCCGTGGCACTGCACCCGCTCACACCAGGTCTGGATCCCGTGGCATTGCACCCACTCACACCAGTGGGGATCCCATGGCACTGCACCCGCTCACACCAGATCTGGAGCCCGTGGCGCTGCACCTGCTCACACCAGGTCTAGAATCCGTGGCACTGCACCCGCTCACACCAGGTCTGGATCCCGTGGCATTGCACCCGCTCACGCCAGTGGGGATCCCATGGAACTGCACCCGCTCACACCAGATCTGGATCCCGTGGCACTGCACCCGCTCACGCCAGGTCTGGATCCCGTGGCACTGCACCCGCTCACGCCAGGTCTGGAACCCATGGCACTGCACCCGCTCACGCCAGGTCAGGATCCCGTGGCACTGCACTCGCTCACGCCAGGTCTGGAACCCGTGGCACTGCACCCGCTCACGCCAGGTCTGGATCCCGTGGCACTGCACCCGCTTACGCCAGGTCTGGATCCCGTGGCACTGCACCCGCTCACGCCAGGTCAGGATCCCGTGGCACTGCACTCGCTCACGCCAGGGCGGGATCCTGTGGCACTGCACCCGCTCACGCCAGGTCTGGAACCCGTGGCACTGCACCCGCTCATGCCAGGTCAGGATCCTGTGGCACTGCACCCGCTCACGCCAGGTCAGGATCCCGTGGCACTGCACTCGCTCACACCAGGGCGGGATCCTGTGGCACTGCACCTGCTCACGCCAGGTCTGGATCCCGTGGCACTGCACCCGCTCACGCCAGGTCAGGATCCCGTGGCACTGCACTCGCTCACGCCAGGGCGGGATCCTGTGGCACTGCACCCGCTCATGCCAGGTTTGGCGTCAGCCTCAGGAGTGAAATGCAATTATATAACTGGGTTCTATGCAGTGTTGTGATAGCCGTGTTAGTCCCAGGATATTGGAGAGACAAGGGGGGTGATGTCATACCTTTTATTAGAAGTTGGTCCAATAAAAGATATTACCTCATCCCACCTGCCTCTCTAAGAGGGTCTGTTGAGCCTCACAGATACAGGAAAGCCCAAATCCACATTCTGACCTCGTGCCAGAGCTTGTGCCTAGCAGTGCCCCTGCCCCCCACACTTTGCACTGTTCCAGAGCGGGGTCCTTAACCCATTCCTGGCCCGGAGCCAGGGATCAGCAGTTTCCTTTCAGGCGGGTTTTATTTTCCAAGCTTTGCTGCTGCAGACAGAACCTTTACAGGGGATGTGGCACCCGCAGCTCAGGAGCCCTCTGGGACAATGTGTGTTTGCAGCAGCTGGGGCTGGCATACAGCAGGGGCAATTGCTGGGCCAGCCGCTGTCTGTGCGGGAATGTCTGGGAGACTAAGGGCATGATGGGAAATGACCCTTTTGTTAGCTAGGAAGCCTCAGAGACCTTCACTGTGCACTGAGGGAGGTGCGACCCCAGGTGCTCGTGTAGATCCCTCTGCCCACAGGCCTGCATCTCACACCCGCAGCACCCTAGGGACCACCTTACTGAGACCCACCCCCCCCATGATCAGACACTTCTGGAGTGACCATGTGCATGAGCCCTGCTCTCCTGCCCCAGCCCTGCCAACCCCTCAGCCCTTCTCTCCACAGACACAGCCTCCCCCACCCCAAACACGTGTTCTCTCTGCTCCTCCGTCTCCCCACTTCCTCCCCCACAGACACACTCCCCACTCCTCCCACCCCACGGCAGGGAAAGACACATTCAGCTGACACTGAGCAAGGGACTGTCCGAGTAGGACGGGCTCAGCAGCCTTAATCCAGGGCAACTCTGCCTGTGTTGGTGCGGTGCTGCTGACAAGATCTCCCCTTCGCTCCTGCCTGGCTTCCTGCTAAACTTTAACAGGACAAAAGAGATGCCCCCTGGTGTCCCTTGCCACCCCCCAGCATTGCTGCTAACCTTGCCAAGACTAGAAGGAAGGTGTCAGTGTTTAGTGGCAAGGGGTAATTAACCCTTGGAGCAACTTCCCAAGGGTTGAGGTGGATTCTCCAGCACCGGCGACTTTTAAATCCAGACTGGATGTTTTCTCACAGATCTGCTCTAGCTCCGACAAGGAATTAGTCCCTGGCCCGTGTCACACAGGAGGACAGATTAGATGATCACAGTGGTCCCTTCTGGCCTTGCACCCTCTGTTTCTTCTGTGCTGAGCCACTTCGATCAGCCTCATTCCTAGATTACCAGGTTGAGCCACGCAGGGCGCAGCTATGGCCGGGGACGATGATTATTAATTACAATGATTTTTGACAGCTGGCTGTATCCACTCTTTTTCCTCATCTACTTGTACCAGGGCTGCATGTCCTGGTTGCTGCTTGGATGAGGATTGGGCTGCTCTCCGGTAGCTAAACACAGCCCGAGCCCCACTCTACAGCCTATGTTGGCCTATGTCACCCCCTGAGCGACACCCGTTACACCGACATAAGCGCATTGGCAGAGGTGGTTCCATTATGCTGTTGGCAGAGCTCTCTCCCATCGGCGTAGAGCGTCTTCACCAGATGCACTGCAGCACGGGATGTGTCGACATGCCCTTAGGTACAGCATCTCTCAGCATCCCGCCCTTCAAACAGCACAAAGCTCCACCTCTCCGGGGTCTCCTTTGGGGCAGGGCTGGGCCAGCCCCTGTCACTCCAGCCAGGGTCTGAATACCCCCGATAAAGCCTGGCTCAGTCACAGTTTGTCTCCCTCGTGATGCTGCCTCCTTCCTTGGCTCTAGGGGTGGAAAGCTGTTTTCTGACGGCAGACAGTCCAAGTGTGGTACTAGGAAGACAGGGCTAGAGCCACAAAGGGACATAGGGGATTGTGACGTTCTCCTCTGGTGTTATCCAGACCGGTGATCTGCTAGGCCACTCCAATCCTTGACGCTGGGAGCCAGCCTTACCCTGCTCTGCTGTGAGAACCCCCACTCCCGGGTGTTCACACACAGCCTCTGGCATGTAAGCTGCTCCTTGGATTGTGCAACCGAATGACACTAGCCAATATCTCCGGTCACAGACACAACCCTGGGAACCTCCATCTTGCAGTGTCCAGTTATGCCCACTGGACGCTGCAAACTTACATAAGTTCATCAATTTAACAAAGAAATTGATATGTACCAGGCTTGTCATCCCAAGGGGAGTCTCTGACACACTTCAGACCAAACACACTGCTTCAGGTAGAATAAACAAACAAATGTATTAACTACAAAGATAGATTTTAAGTGATTATAAGTCAAAGCACAAGAAGTCGGATTTGGTCAAATGAAATAAAAGCAAAATGCATTCTAAGCTGATCTTAACACTTTCAATGCCCTTATAAACTTAGATGCTTCTTACCACAGGCTGGCTGGTTGCCCTTCAGCCAGGCTCTCCCCTTTGATGAGTGCTTCAGTCTCTTGGTGTTGGTGTCTGTAGGTATAGGTGGAAGAGAGAGAGGAGGAGCATGGCAAATGTCTCTTCCTTTTATCATGTTATTTCTTCCCTCTTGGCTTTGCCCCCCTCCCCCTCCAGAGTCAGGTGAGCATTACCTCATCGCAGTCCCAAACTGACCAAGGGAAGGGGTGTGACTCACTCGAGAGTCCAACAGATCCTTTGTTGTTGCCTAGGCCAGTGTCCGTTGTTCCTGTGAGGCTGAGCTAGGTTTGTCCCATCCATGCCCTGATGAGGTGTGAACTGCCTCCCCGTTCTTGGAGAGTTTTTGCATGGGCTTGCTTTAAGCCATGAGGACACATTTTCAGCCTCATAACTATATACATGAAATTACAATCTATAACATTACTATAACAATGATTACTATAACATTACCATAACAACAATGCTCAGTACATCATGAGCCTTCTGAAGACGCCCGACATGACAAACTTTGCATTAGATAGCACACAATCATATAAGGATGAACATGGGGGTGTAGGGTGTTCCCACGAGGTACAGAACGTCACAGGGATATCTCCGCCGGAGCTGGGAAGCAGAATTTCCAGCATATCCACCCTAGCTTGGATTGAGCAAGCACACTGAACCCAGCAGTGTAGCATGAGGGCTTGCTGCCCCGAGAATGGCCTTGTGGGACCAGACTCAGGGCCGCTAGCCTCTCCCACCACTCGCACCGCCCCAGATGCATTCCAGTTATAGTGGGGCGCACATACCCAGCCAGCCAGCCCCAAATTCCCAATCTGGCCGCCCCGGCTGCCTGTGGTGCATGGAAAGTGTGCACTGGGAACGCCTGCCAGCTCGGACCCTGCAGGTGAGACAGATTGAGAAAATCTCACCGGATTTCAGTGTGTGATAGAGCCAAACTGCTCGTAGCATCACGACCTAGGCAGCTTTCCACATGGTCACCAGCTGGAACTTTGGCACCCAGGGAAATTAGATACCTTTGAGGTTAGGTGGCAGCTGAGCAGAGGTTTTGAGGATCTCAGTGGCACCTAAATATTGGACTTAAGCACTTAAAGTGAAAGTTAGGGGCTTTAGGGTATGTCTGTACCAGAGGTAGGTTGTAACTTTCAGCTCCAGGAGACATACTCACGCTATCTGATTGAGCTAGCATGTGATTAGACTGTGGAACTCACTGCCATAGGAAGTCATTGAGGCCAAGAACTTAAGACGTTTCAAAAAGGGATCAGATATGTCTAAGTGTGCCAGAGCACTGGGAGTTAGCAGATGAGCTGGCACTCTGATGACTAGTTCCCCCGGAGCAGGCTGACTGGGCAATTGAAGTTAATTATCTAATCAGGGGGTGGGCAGGGGGTCTGGGTGAGCTAGAGAGCCAGTTAGCAAATCAGCTCAAGACTGATCAGAAGGGCACAGGAAGGAAGTGAAGGGCTGGCTGCACCCAGTCTCACAGAGGTCTCGGAGAAAGGAGACTGCTCCTCTCAGGCCCCAAGGAAAGAGCCAAAAGCCCAGGGGACGCTGTAAACAGTCTTGCTTCCCGGCGGTAAGGGGTTGGTGGAGGGACAAGAGTGTGACAACCCGTGGAGTCTGAGCAGGTTTCTGCAGTCCAAAGGCAGGCGAGGGGTGTGCCCTGCTACAATAAGGGTAAAAAGAATATCCCACGTTATCGTAGCTAATGGAACAACTGGGTGGGATGTTTGAGCCAATCTCCATCAGAGATCAGGATGAGACCTGGGGGGGGGGGGGGATTACCCCCATCTGTTACTGCAGGTGTCTGAGCTTGTCCTCTGCAGCATCTGGTACTGCCGCTGTCAGAGCCAGGACACTGGCTAGCTGGCCCGATCCAGTCTGGCGCATCCTCTGCTCCTGATGTGTGTGACTCACTTGGGTTTGTCTCGGCTCAGGGTGGACTGGCTGAGTGGGAAAATGCTGGCGAACCCCACAGGCTCATTATTCCGCAGGGCCCTGGGTGCTGGCACAAGGAGGGCTATGCAGGGGCGCTCCCCAGAGCTCTGTGCCTTGGGCAGCCCTGAGCCCTGAGGCCGGGGCACTCAGGCCCTCTGGAGGCTGATGCAGCTCTTTGAATAAGTGGGACTTGGCTCCCCTGGGGGGGCGGGGGCGGCCCTTTCATGTGGATTAAAGTCAGAGCGCTGGAGAGCAGCCTGTCTGATTGAAACAAAACAAGTCCTTCCCCTCCAGCAGAAAGGCTTTTGGCCGGGATTGAAAGAGAGAAAAATGCGAAGACGACATGCAAATGTTCTGTAGTGTGCCGAGCCAGCTCTTCCTCCCCCACAACCTGAATCCAACCCAGCGACCGTCCAGCCGCAGAGCACGGTGCTGCCCGAGAGCCAGAATGCTGCTGCTGGGCCGGCTACTTGGGAATGGGCCTACTACAGCTCGTGTCTCCGGAGAGCAGCGCCAGAGCCGCCAGCAGTGGATGACAACGGCCGTGAAGTCAAACTTTCCTCCTGTGCTGCCAGCAGAAGAGGCCACAGGAATAAACGGAATCTGCCCCAGCATCCATTTGCAGAGGCATATTATCAAGACCATGAAAAAAAAAAAGCAGGCAGGAGGTTTCCTGCACAAATAAGCAGCTCCCTGGGGCATCTCTGGCAGCGCCAGTTCCTGCCTGAGACACGCGCTCACAGCAGCGGAGAGCTCCGTGTCCACCATCCCCTCTTGGCAGGGCAGGAGGACAGCACTGGGGGGGTAGAGGGGGGGAGGAATGGGAGCACCTGCAAGGGAGAGAGGAGGGAAAGGAAAAGGGGTGAGCCAACCCTGACAAGCAAACCTAGCACATGATAAAACAAAATAGAGCTTCATACCTCAAGACACAATAAACCACATGCAGGGGCGGCCGGTTTGTAGAAATGTTGGTGGTGCCCAGAATGCCCAGAGCCTGCTCCCCCAAACTCCGCCCCCACCTGCTTAAGGCCCTGAGAGGGTGTTTGGGTGGGGGGAGGAGGTCTGGGGTGCAGGCCCTGGGTTGGGGCAGGGGATTGGGGTGCAGGAGGGGTGCAGGGTGCAGGCTCTGGGAGGGAGTTTGGGTGAAGAAGGGGTGAGAGGTTGGGCTCTGGGAGGGAGTTTGGGTGGGAGGAGGAGGTCTGGGGTGCAGGCCCTGGGTTGGGGCAGGGGATTGGGGTGCAGGAGGGGTGCAGGGTGCAGGCTCTGGGAGGGAGTTTGGGTGAAGAAGGGGTGAGAGGTTGGGCTCTGAGAGGGAGTTTGGGTGGGAGGAGGAGGTCTGGGGTGCAGGCTCTGGGATGGAGTTTGGGTGCTGGGTGCAGGCTCCGGGCTGGGGCAGGAGTGCAGGAGGGGGTGAGGGGTGCAGGCTCTGGGACAGAGTTTGGGTGCAGGCTCTGGGCTGGGGTGGGGGTGCAGGCTCTGGGAGGGAGTTTAGGTGCAGGCTCTGGGCTGGGGTGGGGGTGCAGGCTCTGGGAGGGAGTTTGAGGGCGGGAGGAGATGTGTGGGAAAGGTGGACACGTCGGGGGGAGCACCCGGGGGCGGAAGGCAGAGCCGAGAGAGAGACCCGGCCTCAAACATTGCTGGAGCCAGGCCCCAGGTCCCGGGCCAGGAATATTGCTGGTGCCCAGGCACCACGGGCCCATAGAACTCGCCGCCAATGACTACACGCACTGCTCCCGCGTCCCATGGCACAGAGCCCAGCACTGCTACAGGGAGTGACACTGTCACTGCACCCCACTGCACGGAGCCCAGGGTGCTGCTGCTGGGAGGGACTTTGTCGCTGCACCCCGCTGCACAGGGCCAACACTGCCTCCCACTGCATGCAGCCCAGGGAACTGCTATGGGGGATGACGACACTGTCACTGCACCCCACTGCACAGGGCCTAATTCACTGCTATGGTGAGGGACACTGTCACTGCAGATTGGTGTCACTAAGTCTACAGAAGCATCCTAGTTTTTGCTAGAGACATTAATTTCCCCAGAAACTGCATGCTTTCGGTACAGCTGGTAAAATAATTTAAAACGATCTTAGAGAATGTGTGTGACCAGGGCCCCCAACTGGATTAGCTGCTCTTCCCTGGGGCCACGTTACCCATTGCTGCACATAACCACGAGGATTCATGATGATCTCACAGACCAGCAAGGACCCTGGACTTTGTACACGGAAGGGCCTTACACGTTACTCCTTATCCGCTATTAGTTCTGTGTCATATGTTCCTCTGTTTAAAAGTTTCAGTCATCCAATCAGGCAGCAGAAAATAAGCAGGTGACCAATCAAACCGCACCAATAGTGTGAAATTCACGCCTGTGCAGAGGGCCAGCGTGAGGTTCATGCAGCACTGGAGTGGGACCAAAGTGGTGCCTAGATTTCAGGTTGCCCTCTTGCACAGGGGTGATTTTCACTGACAGTGAGTAGCAAATAGTGACCTGTTCATGAACAACCCGTAGTCACAAAATAGTTCTAAGCCACTTGGCAAATACATCGGAACAGCAAACACAGTCACAGGAATCAGGAATGAACTCAAGAACCAAAAAGGCTGCATTCATTTGAATCAGCAAATACTATTATTTGACCAGCTCTAGTTTTCAGATGATCAGGGCAACCTCCTGCTGTGCTTTCAGAAAACCCTCCCAAACAGCCATTTGGACTTGTTGCTGAGATCCAGGCCACTTCCTTTCCCCATGTTTGCTTTACCTCATGGTTTACTTTTCATTAAATAGCTTCACCCACTTACTGCAGTGAGGTCACCCATTGCTATGCGGAAATGAGAGATGTAATCCAAGCTTATAACTTGCCATGTGAACATGAACAATGAAAAACAAAGTATCTAGCAGAGGAATATCAGTCCTCGTGTCATGTCTCAGAAGCCAAGGACTGATGGCGGAAGCAGCTCTCTGCATATATTTCTCCAACAGACGTGCTTTTTGGTGATGAATTTTCCATCAGTTCATCTGGAAGCCATGAAGAGAAAGTCTCTAGGTGACTCCATTAGGGCTCCCGGGTGGGTATTTGTAAATATTTCCTATGGCGGAAACAGGAAGTTTTGTCTCACTCAGAGCGACAGGGTTCAGCTCTCCTCCCGCAAACCATGCCACTGCAGAGTAATGTTTAGAACACACTCAGGACTAGCTTCTGAACTCACACCTGTGTCAATCATTAGCGACTGCACTGAAGTCAGGGGAGTTGATCCTGTGTAAATCAGAACAGAATGTGGCCCTGGGGGAACATCTGATGGCCTTGTGATCATGAAACAGGATGGAATTATCGTGTTCAGAATATAACTTGGGCTCAGCACTAGATGAGATTTCCTCTTGAGTAATGTGATAGGCACTGGACACTCCCACCAATCATGCTGCTTCCTTTCCACCATGGAAACAATTTTAAACTGGGATTTTACTACAGGACATGGCATGTGGCGCTTCCTTAAGAAGAATGGAACTGTCTTCCCCAGGAGCTGAGAACTGCCTGGATCTTCAGTGCTCTAGCCCCAAGGCAAGGTGCACTTCTTACCTGCACCAATAACAGCACATTGCACAGCAGTGTAATCAATGTGCATGCAAATTTCCTCCAGGGCAGAGGAATGGAAAAGGGACCACACATAACAGTGATCACTTTGCTTAATTTGTCAGCTCCCATGGTGATGGGCATGGTAAAAGAAGAGAAGAGTTAGGTGTTTCTGTTCCCCTTTCAGTAATGAAAATAACCAATCCACGATCCCCAGCTTCCTTCAGAATCATTGAACTGTGATTAATTTCTAGTAGAATGAGTGGAAGAAAGAAAAGCAGATTCATGAATTTATTTTTACACAGATCAGCCTCCTTCACTCCATTGCTGTCAGTCAGATCCTGTTACTTGTTATTTCTCAGAACTCAGCTGATCAGAAACAGTTGTTTGCAAATCCCCAAAGTTTCATGAATTGTAGAATGAATCATTGCTGTGAATGAAACAAACTGTGGTTCTTGGTTAATCATTATTTAGCATTCCTTATTCCCCTGTTTAAAAGGTGCAAGTCATCAGTCAGGGAGCAGAAGCAACACCATGTGACAGGGGTGAAAAACAGCACATCCATCACCAACAGTAAATTGAATAGCCAAGGGGAACAGTTTGCAAAGCTCCTGTAGTATGACAATTATTCTTCCAAACTGCACGGCCAATACTTAGGAACAACAGACACATTTGCAGAAATCAGAATTGGTCTGAATGACTCACAAACAGATATGGGTAAATTTGCAGCAAATATTAATAATAATAAATACTTTGACCAGTTTTGTCTGTCTGACCTGTAAATCTGGTTCCTGAAGCAGCAGGAAGCTGGTGCCTTCTTATTGCAAATTATGTATATTACAGCAGCATCCCTTTGTGCTGTGTGCTGTTTAGATACATAAGCATACACGGACCCTATAGGACACCAAATCATACTGCTTCCTTTGGCCTCCGTAATTAGTTCAGCTCTGCAGATTGTCTCATTAAAATTGCTGGGTATCTTTTGTAAAGGGCCTTGAGTTCCTGAATAGATTACAGCAGCATAACAGAGATGGGAAATGTCTATAGGCGATGTACCTAGCACACAAGGCACTAAACCAAAATCCCCCCCAACCGACCCCCCCATCCCACCCACCCACCATTGCCCCTCAACCTCCACACAAACCACTGCTACCCCACACCCACCGTCCTCCCAACCTCCCACCCAGCACTGCCACCCCAACACCCTTCACCAACTACCAATCACTACCACCCCCACCTCATCCCCACCCCCACCACTGCCACGCCCCACCTGCCACTGACACCCACTGACCTCCCATCTGCCCCATTGTCAGCAGCTGCCTGTGCCATGTCTGAGGCTGGCTGCTGCTGTGTGGCCCTCACAGAGCCCCTGGAGCAGACAGTGCACCAGACCTGCCTCCCCCTTCCCAGCTGTGCATGCCCCCTTTCCTCTGCCTTCATCTTTTTGGTGTGTTTCTTTTCAGCCCTCTCTCCTGCCAGAGCCCCTTCCTGCCGCTGAGCCTAGTGGTTCCAGCTTGCTGTCAGTGGAGAGTCTCTCCAAGCCCCCTGGCTTTTAGGAGACTCCCACTGTCTGCCACTGCTTCACATGTTCATCTCCACACCTACCTGACACAGAGCTACATACTGCTATGATGTTCATGGCACACACACTGAGAAGTAAGATAAAACATAAAAAACTCTGGCTGGAAGGTTGCATCAAAACATGACTTTTATTCTTAGAATCCTGAGCAAATACACAAGGTAACCAAAACCAGAGAGAGACAAAGCAGGCTGCTCCCTGAGGCAGAGAGACACAACTCACTCCACCTTGCTGCAGGTTGGCTCTTTCCAGACTGACTCATCCCACACTTCCCTACAGAGCCCCCTAGACTCCTTAGAAATGTAAAGTGATAGTTTACAATTTAACAGTTTTCAATACATCATGGATACCAGCAGCATCGCACCCGGGCTCAGGCTATCTCCTTCATGGGTCTCACAGCAGTCACTGACCCACAAGCAACGGGAGGAAGGGCAAGTGTAACAAATGGGAGCCGTAGGCTGGAGTGCAGATCCCAGAGACAAGCATGGCTGTGCTCTGATGAACAGGCCTGCCATTTGTTACATGTTAGCCCCCAGCTGCTGAGCAGTGCCCAGGGGAGCAGGGAGTGCACTGGGAGAGGGGACCAAGCAGCAGGAAGCACGTCCAGAGTGGAAGAGAATGGCCAGGCCGGCGAATAAGGGGCAATGAAGGGTAAAACTGCACTGGGCAGCCCAGAGTCCCCTCCCCTCCCCGCGTAAGCTGGGCTGTATTTGCCGCAGGGGTAGTCCAGGAAGTCTGGGGGTCATGGCTATGTCTGCACTATCCACTAGGGGGGTGATTCCCCTGCTCACGTACACATACTTGCAAGAGCTTTCACTCAGCTGGTAGCCATGGCAGCACAGGCGATGGAGGCCTGTAGGTACATACTTGGCAAAGCTCAGCCGTGCCTGTGGTCCTGCTGCTCATGCTACCGTGGCTACACTGGTCGTGCCAGTTCTCATCAAGCTACTGCAGTATGTGTACACCAGGAGGGAAATCACACCCTTAGCTCCTAGTGTAGACATAGCCTAGAAAGGCTGGTTGTACCAACCATATGTGGGTCACTGGTGCCACCTAATGGTAAGACTGGTCCATTGCATGGCAGGGGATAACTTTTTTTGTTTAAGCTCCCTTCCGTAAGGGAAAGTGCTAATACTCTGTTCATATGTAGGGAGCCAAACTGAAGGGAGAAGAAGGAAGCAACCTCAACTGCCTCTGTGACTGAGGCACTTCTAGCAGGCACAGTGAGGGGCCTGGGGACTGTCATGTTCCTGTACCAGGTATGGACCAGCTACAGAGCTTGTTTATACACACCAGGTGTGTTCATCATCAGATCCTTTAATGCATAAGCGCCGGCTTCCTCTGGGCCCAGGAGGTGCTCAACCCCCCCCTTTGCCCCAGGCACCACCCTCACCTAACCCCTTCCCCCAAGCTCCCACCCTGCCTCTTCCCACCACCCCCATTCCACGCCAGGCCCCGTTTCACATGTACAGCAAGTGTGAGGTCACACTGTGCAGAGAATGCTATTTTGCTGTATAAAATGGCATTCTCCATGCAATGTGACCTCACAAAATGGGGTCCTCCATGTCGCAAAAGTGATGGTATGCTGTTCCGGCGTGATCCGACCCCACTACAACACAGCGTGAGGTGGGATAGAGATCATCTGCTTGCCCAAAGAGGAGGCAAGGAACCTGAGTCATGTTCAAAGGACTCACCATCTCTGCCTGGTGGTGGTGGATCAGTGGACATTGCTGTGATTCAACCAGGTCAGAGGCGGGGGAGGTAAAGTCTGCCTCTCTTGGAGCAGGTACTGGAGTGGACCTCTCAAGGGACTCTCAGTCTCAGTACTAGGGCGTCATGTGAGCCGGCTCCTGAGGCCTTTCCCAACTCTAATGTCTATTCATGCCATAGGAAGCTAGAGTGGCATTGGCCATTGCTATGTACATGCTCACACACACACACACTCAAACACACATAATATGGGACCGGCACAGCAGCCTTTATGCTGGAGACTGGAGTGCAGTTTGCCTGCTTTTTCTCCCCACAATAAGGATGTGGTGGCTGGGAGCCAAAGCAATCATGTTGGAATTGCTGCTTTACAGACCCAGTTAATCCATGAACAGGATAAAAAGGCGAGGGGAAAGGGGAGCAGTGTGCTGTGCAGACAACAAGGCTAGCTCTGTTCATAGGGGCGGCTCTGCCTCACCTGCTCCCCATGGCATATTAGATGTAGCTGAGCCAGGAGTGACACCATGGAAAGACACACATGGAACTGGTGGCACTGTTCCTACAGACCCTCCCTCCCTCGTCCAGTGCCCACTGAACTCCCTGCTGGACCAGTCGAGCTTGGGTCAGTGTCAGTTCTCCATCCCCGCCTCAAAGGGTGTGTGATCATCCGCTCGTTGGCACAGTCTGACAAACACTTTCTGTTTATTTGGTACCGGCCAACATCTGCGTAAAGGGCCCTCTCCATGAAAACTGCACAGCAGCCTAATGGCCATGACTCCCTAAGGCCTGGCACGAGCACTGCCCAGACCCCTCCGAGGCGCACTAGGCAAGCTCAGACAGGCTGGACTGACATGGGAATAATAGGAGCCCTCCAAACAATCCAGAACCCAGCGTCAGAAATCCAGGCCTAGCTTGCTGACGCCTGCCAGTCATGGTGGCTCATGAGCTGCATGTGGGTAGCTCTCGCCAATGGAGATTCTCAGCAGAGCAGGTCTCAGAGGATGGCATTATCAGAGCTGCTCAATTTTGGCCTAAACCTACTTCCACTGAGCCTATGGTAAGAGACCCAGGGACTTTGTTGGGAGCAGATTTCGGCTAGTGCTGAGCACTTTTGAAAACCCCACCCATAACATAAAACCCATGCATGAAGGGTTCTTCCCATCGGACCCTGGGTTGACTTTGGCCTGTTTGCGCCCCCTTCTTATTCGCTCCTTCTGAGCATTCATGTTGCCAAACCTCTGAAGTAACTGATATAAGTCTCCTCATGAAGTGGGAGTGGGGCAGTGGCCATTTTGGAAACAGATTTGAAGGGTCAGTGGAGGAGGATGCACAGCAGACAGGCAGAGAGCAAATGGAGCAGGACAGGAAAGAAAGAAAATGGGCACCAACAGGAGAATATGAGTTCCTTAGGCTGTGTGGCCACCTCTGGGTCACCCGTGTTCAGGTTCAAGCCTTCCCCTCAGCAGCAGACACCACAGATGGAGTGAGGGAGCAGTGTCTGCACTAAGTCTCTCAGCCTGCCCTGGCCTCAGCAAGCTGTGCCGAAGTCCCAGCTCAAGGGAAGCTGAAATCTAATACACGAGATTTGTTGAGCCCAGGAAGAGTTTTAACGACACCTCTACCTCGATATAACACTGTCCTTGGGAGCCAAAAAATCATACCGCGTTATAGGTGAAACCACGTTATATCGAACTTGCTTTGATCCGCCGGAGTGCGCAGCCCCCCGGAGCACTGCTTTACCGCATTATATCCGAATTCGTGTTATATCAGGGTAGAGGTGTAATTTTAACTCTTCACAGGTGAACTTTTACCGTGGACAGTACTTTTCAAATCAGGACCATCAGTTATTCCCAACCAATTCTTGACCTGCTGCTCACAAACAGGGAAGAATTGGGAGGGGAAGTAGAAGTGGGTGGCAACCTGGGCAGCAGTGACCATGAGATGGTCGAGTTCAGGATCCTGACACAAGGAAGAAAGGAGAGTAGCAGAATATGGACCCTGGACTTCAGAAAAGCAGACTTGGACTCCCTGAGGGAACTGATGAGCAGGATCCCCTGGGAGGCTAATATAAGGGGGAAAGGAGTCCAGGAGAGCTGGCTGTATTTTAAAGAATCCTTATTGAGGTTGCAGGAACAAACCATCCCCATGTGCAGAAAGAATAGCAAGTATGGCAGGCAACCAGCTTGGCTTAACAGAGAAATCTTCAGTGAGCTTAAACACAAAAAGGAAGCTTACAAGAAGTGGAAACTTGGACAGATGACTAGGGAGGAGTATAAAAATATTGGTTGAGCATGCAGGGGTGTAATCAAGAAGGCCAAAGCACAACTGGAGTTGCAGCTAACAAGGGATGTGAAGGGTAATAAGAAGGGTTTCTACAGGTATTTTAGCAACAATAAGAAGGTCAGGGAAAGTGTGGGACCCTTACTGAATGGGGGAGGCAACCTAGTGACAGATGATATGGAAAAACCTGAAGTACTCAATGCTTTTTTTTGCCTCAGTCTTCACGGACAAGGTCAGCTCCCAGACTGCTGCACTGGGCAGCACTGTACGCGGATGACACTAAGCTGGGGGGAGAGGTAGATAGGCTGGAGGGTAGGGACAGGGTCCAGAGGGACCTAGACAAAGTGGAGGATTGGGCCAAAAGAAAGCTGATGAGGTTCAACAAGGACAAGTGCAGAGTCCTGCACTTAGGACGGAAGAATCCCATGCACCGCTACAGGCTGGGGACCGACTGACTAAGCGGCAGTTCTACAGAAAAGGACCTGGGGATTAGAGTGGACGAGAAGCTGGATATGAGTCAACAGTGTGCCCTTGTTGTCATTAAGGCTAACGGCATATTGGGCTGCATTAGTAGGACCATTGCCAGCAGATCTAGGGAAGTGATTATTCAAGGCCACATCTGGAGTATTGCGTCCAGTTTTGGGCCCCCCACTACAGAAGGGATGTGGACAAATTGGAGAGAGTTCAGCGGAAGGCAACAAAAATGATTAGGGGGCTGGAGCACATGACTTATGAGGGGCGGCTGAGGGAACTGGGCTTGTTTAGTCTGCAGAAGAGGAGCGTGAGTGGGGATTTGATAGCAGCCTTCAACTACCTGAAGGGGGGTTCCAAAGAGGATGGAGCTAGGCTCGGCTTGACAGAGCCCTGGCTGGGATGATTTAGTTGGGGTTGGTCCTGTTTGAGCAGGGGATTGGACGGATGACCTCCTGAAGTCTCTTCCAACCCTAATCTTCTGTGATTCTATAATTCTACAATTAACAAATTTAGCTTACCGGGAATCACATGAGTATATCATCAACAGTTTTATAGCTCAGGTTTAGCTCCAAACGATCTAGGCACCTCCTGAACACAAAATAGACATGCAGTCTTGCAAGAGGTTGTACCATAGAACAATACCAATCACCAAGATTCAGAACAGAAACATTTTCAGTGTTTCTGAAATGAAAATGTTACAGAATTTCCATTTCACAGGATATTTGGACAACATTTGTTTTGTCCTGAATAATTTTCAAATGTGAAATTTTGAATTTCAGCCAACTGTACTTTTGTGTGTTTGACTTTGCAACGTTAATGGTCTTCTAATGTAGATTTTTTGTATGTTTTATATATATATATATATATATATATATATACACTACACACACACAGACACACACACACATTGTACAGACGTTAATATTTTAATGTAGAGTTATGATGCTTAATGGTATGACATCCCCTTGCAGAATGTTGATCTGAGCATAATTCAACCTTCTGAAAACTAGGAAATGCAGAGTTATGGTTGCCCATTCAGCTTTAACTCTGCCCTCATTCAGCAGTGCCCCGATATGCCCATTTACATATATACATTTACTCTGCCAACCCCACACTATCACCCACAAGATTCCATCTAACACTATGAAAGGACAAAAGAAATGCTGGTCATACCACCTTCCCTCTCTTCTCCTGGAGGTGGCAAAGCCAATGGTAATTATTTGTATATACTCCAAGTGCAATCAGTATGTTAGGACTGCTTCAGAGAAGAAATAAGACTCCTTATAGTCAGGGCCTCATGCTATGTGGCTGATGATGTGAACTTGGCTTACAAGATCTTCCATGAAACTTGATTAAGTGTAGCTAGAAAGTTGATTCCATATGATTTTTGTAGGGCACAGATGTAAGCGGGGGAATGGTCCCACTATTGTGGGGAACTTTCCTGGCTTATACACTACCCTGGTGAAATGGGCTAGTGAAAGGATCTGGGTCCTTGCTCCCACTTTCTTTACCCAGAGGTCTGTCTGACCTCGAGGGCTCCCCTTCCATCTCCTGTCTGGCAGAGTCCTCGTAAACCCCGACAAGGCTGGGCCCAGGATTCCTGGGGGGCTTGACCCCCAACCCTGCTGTGGTCACTTAGGTCAGGGGCTAGGGTGTCCCCACTCCGGGGTGCTCTCTGCACTGGATGCTTCTCTGACCCACTGATCATTCCATACAGTTCAAAGCAAATACAATTTATTAAACAGCAACCAATTTAAAAAAAATAAGGAAAAAATGGGAAAGGTTAAAGGAAAACACATCACCCCACTCTGTGGCATGGGGACATCACAACCAGCTGCTCACCGCACCCAGCTCCGGACTGCTCCAGCCCCAGCTCCAGCCCCACTCGGCCTCAGCCCGGCTGCTGCTGCTGCTCTGCCTTCAGCTCCCTGGGCTGCTTCCCTGGCCTCTCGGGCTCTGGCTGGCCCAGCTCTGCCCCCAGCACAGGTCGGCTCTCTCTGGGCTGTGTCTCTGGCTCTGGCTGGCCCAGCTCTGCCCCCAGCACAGGTCGGCTCTCTCTGGGCTGTGTCTCTGGCTCTGGCTGGCCCAGCTCTGCTCCCAGCACAGGTCGGCTCTCCCTGGGCTGTGTCTCTGGCTCTGGCTGGCCCAGCTCTGCCCCCAGCACAGGTCGGCTCTCTCTGGGCTGTGTCTCTGGCTCTGGCTGGCCCAGCTCTGCCCCCAGCACAGGTCGGCTCTCTCTGGGCTGTGTCTCTGGCTCTGGCTGGCCCAGCTCTGCCCCCAGCACAGGTCGGCTCTCTCTGGGCTGTGTCTCTGGCTCTGGCTGGCCCAGCTCTGCTCCCAGCACAGGTCGGCTCTCCCTGGGCTGTGTCTCTGGCTCTGGCTGGCCCAGCTCTGCCCCCAGCACAGGTCGGCTCTCTCTGGGCTGTGTCTCTGGCTCTGGCTGGCCCAGCTCTGCCCCCAGCACAGGTCGGCTCTCTCTGGGCTGTGTCTCTGGCTCTGGCTGGCCCAGCTCTGCCCCCAGCACAGGTCGGCTCTCTCTGGGCTGTGTCTCTGGCTCTGGCTGGCCCAGCTCTGCCCCCAGCACAGGTCGGCTCTCCCTGGGCTGTGTCTCTGGCTCTGGCTGGCCCAGCTCTGCTCCCAGCACAGGTCGGCTCTCCCTGGGCTGTGTCTCTGGCTCTGGCTGGCCCAGCTCTGCCCCCAGCACAGGTCGGCTCTCTCTGGGCTGTGTCTCTGGCTCTGGCTGGCCCAGCTCTGCCCCCAGCACAGGTCGGCTCTCTCTGGGCTGTGTCTCTGGCTCTGGCTGGCCCAGCTCTGCCCCCAGCACAGGTCGGCTCTCTCTGGGCTGTGTCTCTGGCTCTGGCTGGCCCAGCTCTGCCCCCAGCACAGGTCGGCTCTCTCTGGGCTGTGTCTCTGGCTCTGGCTGGCCCAGCTCTGCCCCCAGCACAGGTCGGCTCTCTCTGGGCTGTGTCTCTGGCTCTGGCTGGCCCAGCTCTGCTCCCAGCACAGGTCGGCTCTCCCTGGGCTGTGTCTCTGGCTCTGGCTGGCCCAGCTCTGCCCCCAGCACAGGTCGGCTCTCTCTGGGCTGTGTCTCTGGCTCTGGCTGGCCCAGCTCTGCCCCCAGCACAGGTCGGCTCTCTCTGGGCTGTGTCTCTGGCTCTGGCTGGCCCAGCTCTGCCCCCAGCACAGGTCGGCTCTCTCTGGGCTGTGTCTCTGGCTCTGGCTGGCCCAGCTCTGCTCCCAGCACAGGTCGGCTCTCTCTGGGCTGTGTCTCTGGCTCTGGCTGGCCCAGCTCTGCTCCCAGCACAGGTCGGCTCTCTCTGGGCTGTGTCTCTGGCTCTGGCTGGCCCAGCTCTGCTCCCAGCACAGGATCTGCTCTGCAGGCTGCTTCTGTGACTCTGCTCCCAGCTCTGACCTGCTTCCTGGGCTGCTTGTCTGGCCCCTCTGGCTCTGGCACAGCTCTGCTCCCCAGCTCAGCTTGGGCCCGGGCTCTCTCCTTAGCTCGGCCCCACTCTGTCTGACCCAGGCCATTCCAGCTCGCGCGGAGGATGGGACCCCCCGGCCTCCTGACTCCCTGATTAGCCTGCCCGCCCTGTCAATCAGGCTGATCTGGAGCATTGGCCTCTCCCCATTGCCCCTGGGGACTGTTAGTCTCAGGCTCCTGATTTCCCATCGATCCTTCCCCTTCCTTCTGGTACTGGGAGCAGCCAACCAAAACACCCCCATGAAGTTTTAGTAAGGGGGACAACAGTCCCCTTACACATATATCCTGCTGAGGTACGCCCTACGTTATGGAGAAGCTAAACAAATTCTTTGCATCGGTCTTCACTGCACAGGATGTGAGGGAGATTCCCACACCTGAGCCATTCTTTTTAGGTGACAAATCTGAGGAACTGTCCCAGACTGAGGTGTCAGTAGAGGAGTAGGGTTTGGAACAAACTGATAAATTAAACATTAATCTGTCACCAGGACCAGATGGTATCACTCAAGAGTTCTGAAGGAACTCAAATGTGAAATTACAGAACTACTAACTTAAATCAGCCTCTGGATCAGATGACTGGAGGATACCTAATGTAATGCCTTAAAAAAAAAAAAGGCTCCAGAGGTGATCCTGGCAATTACAGGCCAGTTAGCTTAACTTCAATACCAGGCAAACTGGTTGAAACTATAGTAAAGAACAGAATTATCAGACGCATAGATGAACACAATATGTTGGGGAAGAATCAACACCGCTTTTGTAAAGGGAAATCTTGACTTGCCAATGTATTAGAATTCTTTGAGGGTGTCAACAAACATATGGACAAGGGTGATCCAGGGATATTGTGCACTAGGACTTTCAGAAAGCTTTTGACCAAGTCCCTCACCAAAGGCTCTTCAGCAAAGTAAGCAATCATGGGATAAGAGGGAAGGTTCTCTCATGGATTGGTAACTGGTTAAAAGCTAGGAAACAAAGGGTAGGGATAAATGGTTGGTTTTCACAGTGCAGAGAGGTAAATAGAGGGATTCCCCAAGGCTCTGTACTGGGCAACAAAACGTCCGATGAAATTCAGTGTTGATAAATGCAAAGTAATGTACATTGGAAAAGATAATCCCAACTATACATATAAAATGATGGGGTCTAAATTAGCTGTTACCACTCAAGAAAGAGATCTTGGAGTCATCTTGGCTAGTTCTCTGAAAACATCTGCTCAGTGTGCAGTGGCAGTCAAAAAGCTAACAGAACATTAGGAACCATTAAGAAAGGGATAGATAAGACAGCAAATATCATAATGCCACTATATAAATCCATGGTATGCCCACATGTTGAATACTATGTGCAGTTCTAGTTGCCCCATCTCAAAAAAGATATATTAGAATTGGAAAACGTTCAGAGAAGGGCAACAAAAATGATTAGGGGTATGGAACAGCTTCTGTATGAGGAGAGATTAGCCTGGGACTGTTCAGCTTATAAAAGAGACAATTAAGGGAGGATATCGTAGATGTCTATAAAATCATGAATCATGTGGACAAAGTGAAGGAAGTATTATTTACCCCTTCACATGACACAAGAACAAGGGATCACCCAATGAAATTAATAGGCAGCAGAAGGAAGTACTTCTTCACACAGTGCACAGTCAACCTGTGGAACTCATTGCCAGGGGATATTGTGAAAGCCAAAAGTATAGTGGGGTTCAAAAAGAGTTATATGAGTTCATGGATGATAGGTCAATGGCTGTTAGCCAATATGGTCAGGGATGTAATCCCATACTCTGGGTGTCCCTAAACCTCTGACTGCCAGAAGCTGGGACTGGACGACAGGGGATGGATCAGTGGCGTAGCCAGGTTCTAAGAGCAGGGGGAACAAACATTAAAAAGGTGCCCCCCTTGGCTCCTCCTCTGGTCACGCCCCCTTGGCTCCTCCTCCGGCCGCTCCGCGCCCCCCCCCCCCCGACTGGCTCCTCTGGACGCGACGAGCCATCCCTGCGCCCCCCCCATGGCTCCTCCGGCCGTGCCGTGCCGCCCCTGCTGCCCCCCCCCCATGGCTCCTCCAGCCGTGCCGCCCCACCCCCATGGCTCCTCCGGCCGTGCTGCGGCCATGCTGCGCCCCCCCTTCAAGCCTGGGGTGCAGCAGCCCTCCCCCCAGTTCCAGCCCCGTGTGTGTGCAGGGAACAGACGGGGTTACAGCCTGGATCGGGCTTACAGGGCCCGGCTCTGCTCAGGGGTTCTGACCACTCACGGCTGGCCGGGAACGCAGCTCCTGGCGGGTCCGAGCCCCTTGGGCAGCGGGGCAGTTTGGGGGAGTCTCTGCACTCCAGGCTGAGCGCAGGCCGCCCCAAACTCATCCCCCGCTTGCCCGGCTCAGGCCGGACAGCAAAGAGCCAGAGGCTCCTGCCTAGGCTGACATCCCCGCACGCCTCTGTTCTTCCCCGGGGCCCGCCCACTTCCCCTCACGCACCCCGGAGCAGCGAGAGCCGCCAGCTCCATTCGCCTGTCTCCTTCCCCTTCCTCGCCCGAGGCCACCCTCGCTCCTCCGGTCGCGCCGCCCCCCCCCCATGGATCCTCCGGCCACGCTGCGGGCTGCCATGCTGCGCCCCCCCCTCGCTCCTCCAGCCATGCCGCCCCTCCCATGGCTCCTCCGGCCGTGCCATGCCGCCCCCGTTCCCCCCCCATGGCTCCTCTGGCCGTGCCGCTCCCCCCCCCCCCATGGTTCCTCCGGCTGTGCTGCCCCCCCTTGCCTGCAGGAGCCCAGCGCCGGCCCGGCAGGCCAAGCTTCAGAGCGGAGCGTGGGCCCCGCCCGCTGGCGCCATGGTAACCCCTAACTAAGGCGCTGCTTTTGGAAAATGTGCTGAGGGGAAGCAGCTGCTTCCCCTGCACCCCCCCCCCCCAGCTACGCTACTGGGATGGATCACTCAATAAATGCCCTGTTCTGTTCATTCCCTGGCACTTGCCACTGGCACTTGCCACTGTTGGAAGACAGGATACTGGGCTAGATGGACCACTGGTCTGACCCAGTCTGGCCGTTCTTATGTTCTTATGGGATGATTTCTGGGATGACCTGTGGTGGGGTGTCTTTGGCCCTTCGTGGCCCCCAGCTGGAGGCCATTAGGTCCTACTACACATTGTCCCAGGAAGGAGCAGCAAAGGTGGGTCCCCCAGGCTTGCCTAGAAAGGCTGCACAGAAGTAGCCAATCAGAGCCCAGAAGGTTCAGATAAAAGGAGCTGCAGAGCCTCAGCAGGTCAGTTCCTGGTTGGGGCCAGAGGGATGAGGAAGGATGCTCTGGCCAGAGGAGCTTAATGAGCTGCATTTGCTAAACCTGGGAGCAAAACGACCTGAGAGCTCTAGCCCTAAGTATCAGAGGGGTAGCCGTGTTAGTCTGAATCTGTAAAAAGCAACAGAGGGTCCTGTGGCACCTTTAAGACTAACAGAAGTATTGGGAGCATAAGCTTTCGTGGGTAAGAACCTCACTTCTTCAGATGCAAGACTAAGGGAATGGATGGAGGTAAAGGGACCAGGTGGAAAGGGGCTCAGGTGAGGCAGCAGCAACTATTTGAAGGAATTAAAGGGAGTGGCATGTGGCTGCTGTTTATAGGATCCCTGGGTTGGGATCCGGAGTAGTGGTGGGCCCAGGTTTCCCCACCGACCACTGGCGAAGTAGCCTAAGCCCCAAGAAGAGACACAGCTCGCTTAGAAGCCTAAATGAAGGGCCAGATTTAAAGTGCCCAGAGGTGGAGCTGAAGACCCTGGTGGGGGCAGATAGTTTGATTGGACTTTTGCTACCTCGGAAGGGGTTCATCCATTTTGACTGTGTGACTTGGCCAGAGGGCTGACGCACTGAAGACCCACCAAGCAAGTCGGCAACCTACAGGGGGTGCCAGCAATAGAAAAATGCCTGCAGTACCAGGTGTGGCAGCAGTCAGTGCTCCAGAGGTGAGTGTCCCCCATTACATGACTTCTGTCAAAAAGTCAGAGAATCTGCTTTGCCTAAGGGGACAAAACAAGACGCTAATATGTTAATGGAACATCTCAATGTTAAGAGGCAGGAAAGGTGGCGTGAATGTGTTGAGAATGTGGACTTCACCCACTTAAGCTGTAGGTCCTTGTGCCTTCTTTGTCTCCTTTGGGCTGAGGAGACCCTTAAAAACCCTACACATGTCTCAGCAAATGCTCTGGGCAGCCCACCTTGTGGCCAACTGCCAACTAGTAATCACAAATGGAGTTCATGACTGGAAGGTATTGTCTGCTCTTGCAAAGGTTTGGGTCAACTCTCTCAGCCAACTCCAGCTTATCCCAGCCATTCACTAGCAAAGGAAAAGGAAAGGAGCAAAGGAAATCAGCTGTTTCTTTCTTAAAATCTTACAAGGCTCCTGGGCTTAACAACATCCATGGGAAGTTCCTGCATCACATGTTGTGAGTTTTTGCTAAGACTCGCTCATGTTTGTCTGGAATGCGGATCAGTTCCAAAGGTTTGGTGAAGGTCACACATAGTGGCACTTCTTAAGCCTGGAAGGAAGCTGGGTGACCCAAAGAATTATTGTCCAATCGCTCTGATCAGCATCACTGGGCCTGGGGCGGAGCCAGGGGTTGAGGACCCCCGGGGCCCAGAGGAAACCGGCGCCTGTGATGGCCAGGGTCATCAGCCACAAGAATGGGACACAGTCTCCCAGCCATTCGGAGATGGCAGAAAGCTTTGCTGCAGAAGAGTCCAGGAGACCCCCAACTGCAGCCCTTCCCAGCAATCTGTAACCTCTTCCTGCTCTTTGTCTGTTTTGGTGTATGCTCCTCACGGGGAGCTGGCTCCTGATAGGCCTGTGCAGAGTCTGGCACATTGTGGGCACTAATGTAAATTATAACAATAGCAGTGGGGTGGCTGGGAGGGTATCATAGAATCATAGAATATCAGGGTTGGAAGGGACCTCAGGAGGTCATCTAGTCCAACCCCCTGCTCAAAGCAGGACCAATTCCCAACTAAATCATCCCAGCCAGGGCTTTGTCAAGCCAGGCCTTAAAAACCTCTAAGGAAGGATATTCCACCACCTCCCTAGGTAACGCATTCCAGTGCTTCACCACCCTCCTAGTGAAATAGTGTTTCCTAATATCCAACCTAGACCTCCCCCACTGCAACTTGAGACCATTGCTCCTTGTTCTGTCATCTGCCACCACTGAGAACAGCCGAGCTCCATCCTCTTTGGAACCTCCCCTCAGGTAGTTGAAAGCAGCTATCAAATCCCCCCTCATTCTTCTCTTCTGGAGACTAAATAATCCCAGTTCCCTCAGCCTCTCCTCATAAGTCATGTGCTCCAGACCCCTAATCATTTTTGTTGCCCTCCGCTGGACTCTTTCCAATTTTTCCACATTCTTCTTGTAGTGTGGGGCCCAAAACTGGACACAGTACTCCAGTGAGGCCTCACCAATGTCGAATAAAGGGGAACGATCACGTTCCTCGATCTGCTGGCAATGCCCCTACTTATACAGCCCAAAATGCCGTTAGCCTTCTTGGCAACAAGAGCACACTGTTGACTCATATCCAGCTTCTCGTCCACTGTGACCCCTAGGTCCTTTTCTGCAGAACTGCTACATAGCCATTTGGTCCCTAGTCTGTAGCTGTGCATGGGATTCTTCCGTCCTAAGTGCAGGACTCTGCACTTGTCCTTGTTGAACCTCATCAGGTTTTTTTTGGCCCAATCCTCTAATTTGTCTAGGTCCCTCTGTATCCGATCCCTACCCTCTAGTGTATCTACCACGCCTCCCAGTTTAGTGTCATCTGCAAACTTGCTGAGAGTGCAGTCCACACCATCCTCCAGATCATTAATAAAGACATTAAACAAAACCGGCCCCAGGACCGATCCCTGGGGCACTCCGCTCGGAACCGGCTGCCAACTAGACATGGAGCCATTGATCACTACCCGTTGAGCCCGACGATCTAGCCAGCTTTCTATCCACCTTACAGTCCATTCATCCAGCCCATACTTCTTTAACTTGGCGGCAAGAATACTGTGGGAGACCGTATAATATGCAGCTGATACTGTTTATTTGTATTGCAGTGGCCTCAATCAGAGATCATGGCCACGCCATGCTTGCTGCTGCACAAACACGTAGCTAAGAGACGGCCTTGGCTCTGGAGAGCTTGCAGTCTAGGGTTCTGAGCCACAATAGCTGTATGAAACAGGCAAGGGAGGATGCAGTAACAGCAACACAACCATGTTTTTTGTATAATGAATAGCATGTGCCTCCTTCCTCCATCAAAAGGTGGGCTTTAGTGCTGCCGAGAAATGAGCCTGAGAGCTGATAGCCTCTGGTCCCGCCTTTGTGTGCCCTAGAAGGAAGGTGGAGAGCCAGGGGCACAAATAGGATCTCAGCACTGGGGTGTGGGTTATGATGAGTCCTGGCAGCAACTGGGGTGATCAGAGAGGAACCTATGGACAAGTCCCGGAGGAAGGTGAAAGTTCAGGATTGCCCCAGGATTTCCAGCCTTGGGAGCAAAAGCAGCACTCTAATGCTTATGCGCCAGGCCCTGAACTTGGCTGCAAAGCTGAATCATAGACCCACAGAGTTAGCAGGGGCCACAAGGGTCACCTAGTCTGACCCTCTGCCAAGATGCAGAATTTGTTGTGTCTAAACCATACAAGACAGATGGCTATCCAGCCTCCTTTTGAAAACCTTCTGTGAAGAAGATTCCACACCCTCCCTAGGCAGTCTGTTCCCTGGTCCTACTGTTGGTACAGTTAAACAGTTTTTCCTGAGATTTTATCTAAATCTGCTGGGCTGTAGTTTGAACCCACTGCCTCTTGTCCTGCCCTGTGTGGCAAGAGAGAACAACTTTTCTCCATCTTTTTTGTGGCAGCCTTTCAAGTATCTGAAGACCGCTACCATGATCCCCCTTAATCACCCCTTTTCCAAACTAAAGATACCCACTTCCTTCAGCCTTTGCTCGTATGGCTGCATTCCATCCCTTTGATCATCTTTGTCACTCGCCTCTAGATCCTTTGTAATGTCTCCACATCCTTTCTATACACTGGAGACGAAAATTGGACACATACCCCAACTGAAGCCTAACCAGTGCCGAGTAGAGCAGTACTATCACCTCCCATGGCTTGTGTGCTTTGTCTCTGTTCATGCAACCTAAAATTGCATTTACTTTTCTTGCAGCGGCATCGCATTGCTGACTCATGTTGAGGCTGTGATCCACCACAACTCCCAGATCCTTCGCAGCAGCGCTGTTGCCAAGCCAGTTATCCCACACTTTGTATTTGTGCATTTGTTTTTTCTTCTCTAAGTGTAGCACCTTACATTTGTCCTTGTTGAATTTCATTTTGTTTTCTATAGCCCAGTTCACCAATTTATCAAGATTGCTCCGAATCTTAGATCTATCCTCCAAAGTGTTGGCAGCTCCTGTGCCCCCAACTTTGTGTGATCTGCAAACTTGATCAGTCTGCTTTCTGTTCCTACATCCAGGTCATTAATAAAGATGTTAAACAACATCGGACTCAGAACAGATCCCTGTAGAACTGCACTTGAGACCTCCCTCCAATCTGACATTGTTCCATTAATAGTGACTCTTTCTTTGTGGTTGTTTAACCAGTTATGTATCCACCTAATGATAGTTCTGCCAAGCTCACATTTCTCCAGCTTACTTATCAGAATGTCATGTGGGACGGTGTCAAAAGCCTTGCTGAAGTCCAGGTATATTAAGTCCACTGCATTTCCCCTATCCACCAACCCAGTTATCCCGTCAGAAAAGTAAATCAAGCTGGTTTGGTATTATTTGTTCTTGGTAAATCCATGCTGGCTGCTAGTTATTACCTCTTCCTCCTCCAGGTATTCGCAAATTGAATGTTTTATACATTGCTCTAGTAGCTTCCCAGATATCGAGGTCAGGCCAACTGGTCTATAGTTCAGCCTCTTTTCCCCCTTTTTTAAAATATTCGCTATGTTAGCCCTTTTCCAGTCTTCCAGGACCTCTCCTGTCATCCATGAGTTTGTAAATTGTTGCCAGTGGCTCCGAGATTTCTTCAGCTAATTCCTTCAGTACCCTCGGGTGAAGAGCATCCGGCCCCACTGATTTGAATTCATTCAAGTTGGTCAGAAGATCTCTGATGTGTTCTTTCCTTATCCCGATCTGCCTCCCTTCCCCTTTGTCTATGGTAACTTCGCTAGTCATCCAGTCACGTGTTATTTTTTGTGAGAAGATTGAAGCAAAGTAGGCATTGAGCAGCTTTGCCTTCCTATCATCTTCCTTTATCAGCTCACCTTCTCCATTGAGCAGCAGATCCAGATCTTTCTTTTTTGGCTGACGTATTTGAAGAACCCCTTCTTGTTGTCTCTAACATTCCTTGCCAACTGTAACTCATTCTTTGCCTGGGCTTTTCTGATTTTTGTCCCTACACGCTCGTACCATTCCCATGTATACTTCCTGGGTGAAATGCCCCTCCTTCCGTTTCCTGTATGTATCCATTTTGGTTTTTAGATTGTTAAAAAGCTCCTTGTGCAGCCATGTTGGCCTCCTCTGGCTCATCTTACCTTTTCTCTACACTGGAATAGCTTGATGTTGAGCCTCTAGTATTACATCTTTTAGGAACTGCCAGCCCCCTTCAGCTCCTTTTCTTCCTAATTGGTCTTTCTACTATTTCTCTGAGTTAATTGAAATACATCTTTCTGAAGTCCAGTGTCCTTCTTTTGCTGTTCTCACGTCATCCTTTGCTTAGGATCTTGAATTCTATCAGATCATAATCACTTCCTTCCAAGTTCCCGACCACCTTCACGTTCACATCCCTGTTGGTCAAAACCAGATCCAAAATGGATGACCTTCTAGTTGTTTCCTCAACTTTCTGAATCAGAAAGCTGACCCCTGCACATGCTAAGAATTTGCAGGATGTATCAAGATTTTGCTGCAATAGTCTTCCAAAAGATATCAGGGAAGTTAAAATCCCCATTAATACTCTCTCGTGTATGTTAGCTAATCTTGTTACCTGCTTGTAGAATGACTCATCCACTTCCTCTTCCTGATTTGGTGGGCTATAATAGACAGCGCACCATAACATCCCTTGTTATCCTCACCCAGAGACTCTCGGTAGGTCTGTCGCTCACTTCCCCTTGGACCTTGGAGCAAGTGTACACATTCTTGACGCACAGCACAACACCCCTGAGCAATGTAACTGAAGTAACCTGTAGTGTAGACATAGCTTGAGTTACTCTGAGATGGGGGGGACAGGCCACAGGGGACTCTGTGGCACACCTCTCTGCCCTCATTATGGCATTTGCGGGGAGGATTTGGGGCAGAGGTGAGGAAAGGTAGTGGACAGTGGCTTCACTAATGCACAGATCTGCAAGCTTAAGGGACATGCGGGAATCCCAACCACTGCTCCAGCCAAGGGAGGTCCCTTACTCTGCACAAAGCCTGCACCCTTGAGGCAGCTGTGGTGCAGGGGTAGCACTAGGGTCTATAAATCCTTGGTCTCTTCTGCAGCTGGGCTTGGAAGGAGCTGTCGCTGAGCCCTGGAGAGCCACAAAAGCCCTTTAGCACAAGGTTGGCACCCCTGACACATGCCTGGCCTGCAATCCGTCCCCCTGGCTCTGTAAAGGGCCATTCGCTGGACAAGAGATTCTTGGCTCCTGAGGAGGCTCACCTGCTCATGTTGCTCATTCCCCAGCCACAGCCGCAGTCCTGCCTCCCCCAGCAGCACCAGAGCCAGCATGGGCGGCGGGTATTGTAGGCAGGGGTAGGCTGTGCCTTCCCAAACAGCCTAGCGTGGCCCCACCCACGCTCCACCTCCAGGCCAGGCCCCCTCCTGCCGCTCCCTGTGCTTTGCCTTGGATGCCCCAGGCTGGCTGGGGCTGGCTGGCCTGCCTCCCGCAGGGAGTCAGGGCAGCTGGTGCTGGGGCCGTGCTGCCGGGAGCACCAGGGCTGGCTGCCACGCCTGGCCCCCTGGAGCACCAGGGCCGGGAGTGCTGCCACCCGGCGTGCTGGGGCTGGTCGCGCGGCCCAGAGCACCCAGGCTGGGGCCTCGTCCGCTGGCTGCACGGCGCTGGGGCCACAGTGGAGGTGCTCTGGGCTCCTGTGGGGGAGAGGGAGTAGAAGGGGGGGCTGATGGGGAGAAGCAGGGCCTTGGGCACATGGGGAGGGGCTGGGGGCTAACCTCCCCCAACGACCGGGTCACTGGTCGCTCATGAGAGCCAGTTGCCAAGGAGATGGTTGTAGTGAGCTCAGGTGGGGAGGAAGCGGCTCTTACGCAGCAGGGCTCTGTTCTCCTGTCACTGTCCCTGGTATGAAACGCGGGGGAGACACCGGTAGAAGCAGGGGATACTTCTCCAGCCTGATGCTAACGGAATCCCCCAGGGCTTTTTTCTCTGTGACCACTACATCAGGAACTAATGGCTCTAGCCGGCTGTAAGGCAAAGGCCTGTGCCGAGTGGCATGGGCAGCGCATGAACTGCTGGTTGGGGGAGGCTTGCCCCCAGCCACACCTTCTGCCCGAGGCCCCGCCCCTTCCAGGCCCCCCGCCGGAGCCCAGAGCTCCCTCTGACCCAGGCTAGTGCCCCCTGCCCCAGAGCACCGGGAGGGCGGGCAGCGCGACCCCAGCCTTCCCAGCCCCGGAGCGCTGGGAGAGCAGGCAGCACGGGCCCGGCCCTGGAGGGAGGGCAGCAGGTCCCCAGCCCGAGCTGGAGGAGCCACAGAGTGGGATGCAGGGGGGGCCTGGGGGTGGACCGTGGGCGGGGCCACACCTGGCTGTTTGGGGAGGCACAGCCACCCCCAGCCTAGGATACTCACTGCCCATGCCGAGCAGGCAGGGCAGCAAAGTCCCATGTTACAGCTGGTTTGCTCCAAGTTAAGAAACAGGGCCAAATTCTACTCTCAGGTTCCCCTGCAATGTCAGCCAGGCCCCTGGGGTGGGATAAGGGTTACTCATGGCAGTCTGGCATTGTCCGGGCCTGAATTAACCAGAGCCCCATGCTCAGCGACGGGTCGAGACCCTGAGAGCAGAACTGGCCCAGGGTTTTCAAACAAATTTCCATTACCCTTGTCAGGCTGGCCTGTGTGGGTAACAGCTATAGGCCTGGGCACCCTTATGGCTCCACTGAGTTCACACCAACAGAAGCCAGTTCCAAATGTGAAGTGAGCACAGCTCTGGGGACGCTGCCCCTGTCCCAGAAGGAGTAGGTCAGTGCCTGGAAGCCTGCCCCATTCTTATGAGAATTGCTGGCTGCACTGACTACGCTTTTCCCCTCATTGGGGGGGGACCCCACCAGGTGTGGCACGCAGCAGGACACTAACCATTCCAGCCTTCCTCGGCATTTGGAGCATTATGTCACGTTCCACCCCAGCAGCCTCTGTGCCTGTGCCTCTCACCATGGGAACATCTGGAGCTGATTCTCACCTCCACAGAGCCAGATGTGGGCTCTCCAGCTACATCAAGGTGTGGAAAATTGTTCTATTAATGCCAGGAAATGTTCTCAGTGACCCACCCCAACCCCTCCACTGGTTGCCAAGTTGCCCCTAAGAACATGACATCATCTTCCGGAGACAAGAACAAAGGCTAGAACTGAACGTTAGTTCCTTGGGAAAGTTAAATGCCTAAAAGTATTTTAAAATACTTTGTTCATGTTTTTTACTGGTATGGTGGCACTTCGCCCCCTTGTGGTGATTTTAATAACTGGTAGCAAAGTGCAATAGTAAACACTAAAATGCACATAGTGGTTTCATATAGCTTCATTGGGTGAAAGTCAGACTGTCCAGTTGGGACAGCACAAGTCCTAATAAACCTTAAGCAGAACGTGAGCAATGCATAGATCTGTGATGGGGATGAATTCCCCATAGAGAACAGGACAAGAAATGAGCTTCTGGATCCATCGTATGGTCTCACGCATCAGCATAGTGGCACAAAATGATCCACCAAGGGTTTTCTCCTGCCCCTATGCTAACATCATCTATAGAGGCCCACTTTCAAGGGGATGCTGCAAAGCTACAAAGCCTGGAATTTCTCCCATCTCACTCCAGCTGCACCCCCAATACACATACCCTGGAGGGCCCCTCTGCAGGACAGGCTGTTACAGCCCTGAATAATTTTCACCTAGGATTATTCGCTTCCAGTTACTTCTCATTACAAGGAAACCCCATGGTCTACACCCATTAGAAAAACCACAGGCTGCTTTGGGATCAGAGGGCACCACAAACCCATGCACAGTCCACACAAGAGGCCCTAGAATTATGCTGGGGGTAGAGGGCATGGACTCTGTGTTCCATCACTAGACACTGATCCAGAAATGGGATCCCTGCATCCTGCACTCTGGATAATAATAGTCGGGAAGGGGTATGGAGGGGCTGGAACATGAGCCCACATTAGTGCTGCCTTCTGAGTATTAAGGGAAGGACCCACTTTTGTGCCTGCCTTCATTTGGTGCCAGAATTGAGTCTCAGGAGAGGAGGGTGGTTTTTTTTTGGGGGGGGGGGGGTTGTTTTGCTTAGTGAAAGTAACATTTACTTGTTGATTCCAGTTGTTTATAATATCCTGGGCATACTTAATATCTTGTGCCCCAGCCAATGGCCCAGGCCCCAAGCAATGTCTATCTAATGCTCTGGATCAAACCCAGTGATCTGGGCCCATCCAATACTCCACCTAATATTCATATAATGCCCTGGGCCTGCCTAATGTTATGCCCACATCTAATGCCCAGGGTATACCCAATACACCAGTCCCACCCAATACCCAGGGCACAGTCAATCCCCTAGGTTCATCCAATACTGTGGGTCCTACCCAGCTCTCTGGGCTCCATCCAATATCCTAGTAATGCCCTGGGCACACAATAAAAAAAAATCCTAAAACACAAACTTGGGTCTACACTTATCAATAGTTACATTTCCTATCTAATGAAGTAGATTTTCCCCCAAAGTCCAGTCGGTTGCAGAGCTGGCTGGTTTCTCAAGAACCAGAACCCAAAGGTTCATTAAAGCATCTCCATCCACCAGGGGTTTCTTCAGTTACTCCTACTGGAATTCTGCACCACTGCACAATGCAGAATTTGCACAGAATTAATATTCCATGCAGAATTTTATTTTTTCAAAAGAATTTGTGATTTCCACCAAAATAACAATATAATTACACACAGCTGGGGTTCCTGTGGTCAGCCCTGGGCAGCTGGGACAGCCCAAGCCCCAGTCACCCGGGGCTGACAGCGGGAGCCCCACCACACATGATTATATTGTGTTATTTTAACAAATAAAATATGCAGAATTTTTAATTTTTTGGTGCAGAATTCCCCATGAGTACTCAGTGAATGGATGCAGGGTGCCTTTCCCTACACTACACAGAGTGCCTTTCCCAGACACTTCTAGTTGTCTGAAAGATTCACTGCTGAAGCTGTATCACCCGTGGGTGAACACTTTTCACAAAGCGCTCACTCTATATCTGACCTGTCAGTCCTCATCCTCAAAGGAAACCTGCACAACAGCTTCAAAAGACAAGCCTGGGAGTTTAAATGTATAACTCTGCTAGACACTAAAAATCATGGACTGAACAGAGACACTGGATTTATGGCTTATTACAACAATCTGTAACCCACCAACCCCCAACCCCAGGTTTTTTCCCCTCACTCCTATCCCCCCTATGACTGGAGGGCTGTTAACTGGCCATTTCACCTTGAAGGGACCCTTGCAATATGTGCTAACTATACTAAGCAATCTGTTCCATCTTGTATTTAGCTATGACACTATATTTCCCAGACCTGAAGAAGAGCTCTGTGTAACTCGAAAGCTTGTCTCTCTGCCCAACAGAAGTTGGTACAATAAAGGATATTCCCTCACCCACCTTTTCTCTAATATGCTGGGACCCACACGGCTACAACAAACACTGCATATCTTTTCCCTCAGGCTTTTTCTGGGACAGTGCCCTGAGCGGCTGGTACTGGGTGCTGGCCGAGTCCTAGCTTGGGGTGAGTTCACGGGCATCTCGTATACCAGACATTGGTCCAGATTTGCATGTTGAATAAGCTAATTGTTGTATATCATGTGGCTCATGACATTCTGAAGGGTAATTATTGCCATTCATTCCCCCTCCCCCGCCTTTTTAGCAGACAAAAAAAATCCGTATAACTTCCAGTCTCACAGAGTACAGTACTGTCCAAAAAGGCACGTCCATTTCATACCAGTGTGATTAGCCTCCTAAACATGACCCAGTTACAGTAATTAGCACGATAATCAGAGCTAAGGAGCACACAGGGCAATGGACAAAGGTTGTTTGACAAAGATTGTTGTCTTTATTGATTTAGAGAGCACACTTGATGCAGGGTGTAATCTCCTGTAATTCAGCCTGGAGATTTGGGCTCTTGACTCTGGGGCTGGACTTCGTTTTCTTATTATCGGAGTAGCAGAGAATAAAGAAGCCATAAAGAGTCTGGGAGCGGCCCCTGGACGACTCCTTCCTTGGCTCTTTGATTCTGCCTGCAGTTCTTTGCAGTAATGCTCAGCTCCTTCTACGGTGATGCTAATCATCGTTCCTTATGCTACTCCTGTCATGGCCCCTTTCTGTAAAGGAACTTCCCCCTGCTCCTCCTTCCCTGGCACCAAGTGAGGAGAAATGTGCCTCAACCAGAGTGTCAGAGACCAAGGAGAACTCCATGGAAGGGAAGGGTGAAAGATTCACTCAGGCATGGAACTCAGAGGTTCAACACCTGGAGGCTGACTTTGCACAGCCAGAGAGCAGGGCTATTAGAGGGGCCCAGCGTGGGGCTGCAAGGATTAGGGATGCCTTGAGGAAGCAATTTGAGGCTGAAAGCCACCAGTAATGTTTGGTGCCCTGCACGGGAGTGAAGTGCAGTGGTTCCAATGTGAGTAGTAATCTGTGTTTGCTACGCTGACTTGCAGTGCCTGTTGCTTTCCTGGGCTAAGGTATCTTTTACTTTATGCAATAATAAAGAAGGTTTTCAAAACCAAAAAATCCATTTATTGAAAAGAAAATGCATTTATTGAAAAGAAACACAACTGCTTGGGAAACAGAAAGGGCAAGGGGGGTGGGGTGGGGAACGGTACAATCACAGATTTGCATATGTCCTATTATCATACTCAGCCTTCCTGTCTGGAGTGCTGTGCAGTGAGTGCTGCACTTCAGGATGGCTGTACTGCATGGTGATGGGGGTTGAGTGCAGTGGGTAAGGGTGGTAGTTTGCAGGGCTGGGTGGTGAAGCTACAGGTGTTGGAGGCAGCTGGTGGTGGTAAGAACCCGGATGTTGGGGAAAGTGGGTTGGAGGTGACATGGGGGCACACAGGAAAGAGTTTTGGGACAAGGGCTGCAGGGGGGGGCGGGCACAGTAGTGCTCCGCCTGCATGGCAATGAGCGCCTGGATAGAGTCCACTTGGCGCTCCATGATGCTTATCAGCCGATCCGTGCTTTGGTGCCAGCAAGCCGTGCTTTTGTGCCAGTGCTCCTCATTCTGCTGGCAGATCCTCCTTTCACTCTCCCTCCACTCCTGCGCTTTTAGATTCTCGTTAAGGGACTGCTGCATTACTTCATGCAACATGTCCTCTTTGCTTCTACGTGGCCTCTTCCTAATTCTTTGGAGTCTTTCAGCTGGTGATAACACTGATGGCTGAGATCTCAAGGTTGCATCTGTAAAGGCAAAATGCAACACTTAACAGAGGCAGCATTGTTCACACCAGACAGAGCAATGATTCCCCCGTACTTAAGGGCAAGCAGTCTACACAATAGCATAATTTGCCCATCCCAAAGCAAGCGCACATAACCCACGGGAGCCCCAAAATGGTGAGTAAGCACAGGGTCAAGCGTGACTGATTGTTTCACGGCCATACTGTCCTCTGGGTTTCTGTGCCATGGGGAGAGCCAACAGCGGCAGGGTGCCCCTATACTGAACACTGTCCCCACATTTTCCTCAGGAGTTCATCCTGGAAGATATCTCGCTGCTGAGGGTGACCTGGGAAGGAAGGGACGGTCTTCTACTGCAATGCGGCTTCTGCCCTGGCCCATATGCAGCTTGCCTGTGTGCAGCAATGGTTCCCCCACCCCTCATGGCAGAGTGGTGCGGACAAGTTAGCCTTACTGGGACAAGGACCACAGTGGCTCTCCTGAGAAACCTGCACAAGCGCATTGCCCAAGTTCTGGATGAGACCTTTGAAGAGATCACTGAGGCCGATTACCACGATGTGAGAGAGCACATCAGTGCCCTATCTAGGCATGCATGCAGCCCTAATCCTCCTCGCCCCAAGAGCCCCACCGAATAACTTCCTTCCCAAAATAAAAGCCGCTTACCGGGAACCTCCTCTGGTGTTTGTCCTTCCCTCAAGCACCAGCCGCCGCGACAGGCTGCCTTCCTCCTGGCTTGAGAACAGCTCCTGGCTGCATACATCTAGGGATTCTGGGGTGCCTTCCTCTGCCTCAGCACACTCACTCCCGCTTTGCTGCTCCTCCTCCTGCTTTGTTGAACTGGGCTCTGAAGTGTCCATGGTGGTACTCAGAGTGGAGGTGGGGTTACCCCAAGTATCGCGTTCAGCTCTTTGTAGAAACGGCAGGTCGCAGGGGCAGCACCGGAGTGGTTGTTCGCCTCTTGGGCTTTGCGGTAGGCATTCCACAGCTCACTTTAATCCTGCACTGCAGTGCATCCCAGTCATGGCCCCTTTCCATCATGTCCCTGGATATCTGCCCGAAGGTATCATAATTCCTATGGCTGGAGCACAGCTGGGACTGGACAGCTTCCTCCCCGCAAACACTGAGGTCCAGCACCTCACCATTGCTCCATACTGGGGATCGCCTGGCGCGTGGAGGCATGGTCACCTGGAAAGATTTGCTGAGAGCACTCCACGCCTGGCTGAGCAAACAGGAAGGGGATTTTCAAAATTCCCAGAGAATTTAAAGGGCGGGTCTGACGGTTGGTCACCTGTGGGCAGGGCAGTAGAGTTCAAAGTGATGACCAGAGTGGCTAGAACAGGCATTGTGGGACACTTCTGGAGGCCGATCAGAGCGCATTAACAGGACAGGTCATCCACGCTGGCGCCATGGCACTCCAGCGGGGGCGCATCAAATGTTATTCCACTCACCAAGGTGGAGACCCAGGAGCGCTCTAGCCGTGGAGTCAGAGCGCTCTACGTGCCTTGCCAGTGTGGATGGGGAGTGAGTTAGAGCGCTCTAACTCGCAAGTGTAGTCATGCGCTAAAACAACCCCTCCTCCTTCTCCCCCCTCCACAGGGATTCCTCTCTTACACCCTAAACTTTTCCATACTCTTAATTTAATCACCAGCCCTTTCTTAACTTAATCACCCTGCCTCTGTTTGTAAACAAAATACTGACTCCCTGCCCTTGGGGCACCTCTCCTCTGCAGAACTTGCATTTCACACTAATGCTGTGCTATAGTTAAGAGCTCCACCTGGGAACTTGCACACCTCCTGTATGAAACTTGGGGGTGGAGGGGGCTCCCACCCTCCTCCACTCCCCCTAATTGGCGCCCTTGCCAAAATTACAAGGCAGGTGGGGACAGAACCCGTTCTGGTCTGGGTGACCCCCAGAACCTTACAATGCCACACACTAGCCGCAACTAGGCATTTTAGCACCTGGGGTGAGCAAGCATATTTGCGCCCCGTAGAGGTGACACTTGGGGTGACATGTTGGGCATGTGCCCCCCCCCCCCGATTTCTGCCTTCCATTTAGCACAGAGGTTTTCAAACAGAGCCAGGAGCACCAGGGCAAGAGCACGTCCAGGGACGCAGCTCAGAGCTGTGCTGCCCACCCTGCCTGGGAAGCACCCAGCTGTGGAGAGATGGTCCGGCCGGGGAGCAGAGCAGGAAGGGCTGCCGAGCAGCCAGCCAGTGCCCCGGCTCCCACAGCACAGAGAGTTAGAGGCCCGAGCGGGCCGGGCAGCACCCACCAGCTTCCAATCGGCCGGCCCCTGGCAGGGGGGCACACCCCTCAGTTTGAAAACCCCTTTGCTAACTAGAAGGCAGAAATCCATGTGCCCCCTGCACGCTGCCCCATATTCCCCCCCTGGTTTTGTGCCCTGGGCAGCTGGCCCGCTTGCCCCACCCTGGTTACGGCCCTGTGTTCAGGAATTGTTTCGTTTACTGTTGATTCCTTCTATAAAAGCCGAAGTGCTCAGCAATCACCATTGGCCCTGGGGAAAGGTGACTTTGTAAAGTTTCCACAATCTCAGCAGATGTTTTGCCTGATGATTTAATAGGAGTTGTTAGGGGGCGCAGCAAGTTATAGGTTTTTGCCCCCATTAAACTCAGTAAAACTGCCATCTTTTCTCATCACTGCTATCCTGAACTACTCTGTATTGTGCCAGTCTCTTAGTGTATTCTGAGGCTGAGCGATCGTAGAATCCAAGGCCAGAATGACCATGGTGATCATCTAGTCTGCCCTCCTGTATCCCACAGGCCAGAGACCTGCCCCAGAAGAGCAGGTCTTTTAGAAAAACAGAGTCTTGCTTTAAAAATGTCACTGATGGAGAATCCACAAAGATAGGGTTACCATCTGGGGTTTCCTGGACATGACCTCTTCTTCTATCCTCTGCCTTATTTTTGAAATAAGAGGAAATGTCTGGGATTTTTCATTGCGGAGTACATGTTGCAGCTCAGAAGATGTCGCCGCGCCCTGATTGGTCCCTCCCCTGCATCTGCAGCTACCAGATCCTGCCCTGCCTGGCTCACCAGGTAAGCAGAACCGCAGCACCTGCCCTGCTGTGGAGCCTCAGAGCCCATACAGCGTAGGGGGAGGCTGACAGAGCCAGGCCCCAGCTCCCCATCGGAGAGGCCCCCAGGGAGGCACTGACTGATGGGCTGAGGCTGAGTACCAGGTCTGTACCAGTGTCACAACCCAGTGGCCCCCTCCCTCAGGGGGTCCCCTGGGGAAGCAGATCAGCAATGTATGTTGCTAACGCTGTTGCAAGCATTGCAAGGCACACTTCCTGTATGAAACTTGGGGGGGGGGAGGGTTAAAAGGTTAAAGGTGTGAGTGTGGAACGAAAGGTTTCTTTACAGGCGACGAAAGGCCAGAGGGGGAGGAAAGGAGAAAAGAATGGGTTAACTTGATGTTCCAGCTACACCTGAAGATAAGGCGATAAGGCGCTGACTCCATCCCAAGGCCATTGCACACACTCTGCTACCTGCCAAGAAAGAAGGGGGGGAGTCCACACACACACCCTGACCAGCCGTGAGAAAGGAGAGTGGCTGAATAAATTGCAGGGGAATGAGACAACAAGGTCAACGAGGGAAAAATAACCGTCTCACAGCCGCCGGTGTGTTTTGGGAAAAGCTGAGAAAGCCACAGAAAGCCAGTTTGGACTGGTACAAAGAGCACCAGAAACAGAGGGCCCTGAACGAAAACACCCCCAAAAGAACCCAGGACTTAAAAACCCTCCCGAGAGCCAAAGCAAGCCGGAGATCACAGGGGACCCTGAATGACCCGTGCACGGGACAAGAACTCCCATCCACCACTCACCCTCTTCTTCTTACGTTACACCCAGGCTTGGCCAGCCTCGGGTCGTGCGTGTGTGAGTATGAAAGTGGGTTAGGGCTGGGGTACTAACACTTTCTTGCTTCCTTTGAGTGACTTGGGAGCAGTCCCAACACTCAACGCTGTTATTTTATTATTTTATTAATAAAGCTTTAAAACTTAGACACTTGGTGTGCTCCGTCATCTCCTCCCTGACAATCCTGCAGCCTCAGCCTGATCACCTGACGCCTCAGGCAGATTGGTAACAGAAATCTGTCACACCAGCTGTCCTGCCACCTCGTAGGGTTGCCAACTTTCTACTCGCACACAACCAAACACCCTTGCCCTGTCCGCTGTTCTGCCCCTCTTCCGAGGTCCCACCCCTACCCCGCCCCTTCTCTAAGACCCCACTTCCACTCATTTCATCCCCGGCCCCCCGTTGCTGGCTCTCCCCACCCATACTTACTCACTCATTTTCACTGGGCTGGCTCAGAGGATTGGGGTGCGGGAGGGGGTGAGGGCTCCGGCTGGGGGTGCCGGCTCTGGAGTTGGGCCAGAAATGAGGAGTTCAGGATGCAGGAGTTGGGGTTGGTCCTGCTTTGAGCCAGTACCGGGTTTACAATAGAATCATAGAAGATTAGGGTTGGAATCATAGAATCATAGAATATCAGGTTTGGAAGGGACCTCAGGAGGTCATCTAGTCCAACCCCCTGCTCAAAGCAGGACCAATTCCCAACTAAATCATCCCAGCCAGGGCTTTGTCAAGCCTGACCTTAAAAACCTCCAAGGAAGGAGATTCCACCACCTCCCTAGGGAACCCATTCCAGTGCTTCACCACCCTCCTAGTGAAATAGTGTTTCCTAATATCCAACCTAGACCTCCCCCACTGCAACTTGAGACCATTGCTCCTAGTTCTGTCATCTGCCACCACTGAGAATAGCCTAGCTCCATCCTCTTTGGAACCCCCCTTCAGGTAGTTGAAGGCTGCTATCAAATCCCCCCTCACTTTTCTCTTCTGCAGACTAAATAACCCCAGTTCCCTCAGCCTCTCCTCATATGTCATGTGCCCCAGCCCCCTAATCATTTTGTTGCCCTCCGCTGGACTCTCTCCAATTTGTCCACATCCCTTCTGTAGTGGGGGGCCCAAAACTGGACTCAGTACTCCAGATGTGGCCTCACCAGTGCCAAATAGAGAGGAATAATCACTTCCCTCGATCTGCTGGCAATGGTCCTACTAATACAGCCCAATATGCCATTAGCCTTCTAGGCAGTGGCGCCATAGAGCCAGGCCTATGTTCAGAAAGGCTTGCACTGCGCCCCGCGACCCCGCCATCCCGCTGACTCCAGGGCCATCCTTAGGCATACGCAGCATATGCGTAGGGCACCTGAAAATTTGGGGCACCACTGGGTTTTAGTGTCCACCCTTCCGGCTTTCCTATTCCTTTTCTGCCCTTCCTGCAGGCTCCCACAGCTGGCTGCTGAAACCTGGTAACTCTTACTCCAGAGGGGATCTAGTAACTTAAAAGTGAAAAAGCCTCCAGCCTGCCAATCCTATTAGCACAACATTGAAACTGTTAAAGAGTCATTCAAGTGGTAATGAAGCCATTTAACAGGCATTTGCCAAACCCCAGGTATATACTGTCAATTTCTGAATTTACTAACAAAAACAGTTGTGCATTACTGTAATAGTTACTCAGAACATGTCAGTCTGAACTTAGTTTAAAATTTGCTTTAAAAATATATCATTAGTGAGTTGGTGAAGATTATAAAATCACATCTCTAAAAAATCCCTGCATTTTTAGATGCACAATCATCTTTAGCCTTTTATGCTTGAATCTTCAGACATAGTTTTTTTAAATAAATCCTTCAAAAGACCACCCTTATCTAAAATAGACATTTTAATTTTAATTACTATAGTAAAAAAAAAACTTGCTTCCAAAGTCTTCCTGTCCTTTCTGTCCATCCCTTTCTCCTTTCACCCCCCCTTCCCCTTGAAGAGAGCCCTTAAAGAGACAACACCCCTTTCCTTCCAAATAGCTAGACAAAGAGTTTCCCTTTCTTTACTTCTGACTATCTGATGAACTAGTTTTAAGAGAACCCTTCAGCAAAATCAGTACCTTAGTAAGATATAAAATCCCTTGTTATGCCTAAAATCTTTGGAAATGCATTTTTTAAAGTTGGTGAAATTTCATAAACATGTGTATTGTTATGGAGCTCACACACAGTAAATTAGTGTTCCCTTTTTCTAAAAGCAATGCACATTGTTATGAACACACTAAACCTCTGTGTCTGATTAATTTAAAATAATTTCTTTGTTTCAGTGAGTTAAATATGTAGTAATCTGGAATGATTACGTTATGAAGGCTTAAAAGTACATTTAAAATATAAAATCAACTTAGAAATACTGATTAAGAAAATGTAAAACAGAGAAGAGCTGCATCATGTATTCCATAATATTTAATGTTGTGTTCAGCAAGACAGCTGATTTGCCCTTACTACAAAGTTTTTGCAAATAAATCTCTGACAAACTTCAGGGCATATCAAAAAACCTGTGACTGACATTTTTTATTCCCAAGTTTAGTGCTTTTAATTAGGTACCTTCTGCATGTCCATTCTGCGTGAAGGAGAGGGTATGCGGGTCTCTGCGGGGAACTGTGACTCTCCGCAACTGTGAGGCGGGCCGGGCGTCGCTATCCTTTGCTGCCTCTTCCGCCCCCCCCCCCCCCCCCCCAGCACACAATTTTTTTTCTGTGGGTGCTCCAGCCCCGGAGCTGGAGCACTTACGGGGAAATATTAGTGGGTGCTCTGCACCCACCGGCAGCCATGCTCCCTCCCCTCGCCTCCTTTCCCCCCCCGAGTGTGCCGTGTCCCCGCTCCTACCCCTCCCTCCCAGCGCTTCCCGCACCCACCCCCCCTGCCTAACAGCTGTTTGGCAGCGTTTAGGACTTTCCGGGAGGGAGGGGAGTAGCAGGGACGCGGAGCGCTCGGGGAGGAGGTGGAGAAGAGGCAGGGGCTTGGGGGAAGGGGGTGGAATGGGGGCAGGGCGAGGACGGTGCAGGGGCAGTGCCGGGGGGGGGCCAAGCACCCACCGGGAAGAGGGGAAGTCGACGCCTAAGCCCGGAGCACCCATGAAGCTGGTGCCTATGGGGTGCTGGGCGGGGGGGGGGGGAGGGGCTGTGTGGCATGGCATGGGCCCACCCCTGAGGGGAAGGGGCACGCTGGCAGCACAGGTCTGTGCAGGCCACTGTGCATTTGGCCACTGCCAGTTTGTAAATAGTGCCCTCGCACTGGGCGGGGAGGGGCGGGGCGGGGCCGCCCCCTCCATGCCATGCCCCTGGCTGGCCCCTCGCTCTGAGGTCCGACCTCCCCACACCATGCTCCTTTGCCCCCATGGCGGCCCACAAATATGTTTGTTGCCAGGCCCACTAAAGGTTAATCCAGCCCTGCTTTGAACAGGGGATTGGACTAGATACCTCCTGAGGTCCCTTCCAACCCTGATATTCTATGCTTCTATGATTCTTCTATGACTCTATGCAGGAGCAGGCTCTGGGCTGAGGCAGTGGGTTGGGATGTGAGAGGGGGTGAAGGCTCCGGCTGGGGGTGAGGGCTCTGGGGTGGGGCTGGGAATGAGGGGTTTGGGGTACAGGAGGGTGCTCCGGGCTGGGACCAAGGGATTCGGAGGGTGGGAGGGGGATCAGGGCTGGGCCAGGAGGTTGGGGTGTGGAAGGGGGTCAGGGGTGCAGGCTCCAGGCAGCGCTTACCTCAAGTAGCTCCTGGAAGCAGCGGCATGTCCCCCCTCTGGCTTCTATGGGGAGGCTTAGCGAGGCAGCTCTGCTTGCTGCCCCATCCACAGGTGCCGCCCCTGCATCTCCCATTGGCCACAGTTCCTGACCAATGGGAGCTGCAGAGTTGGTGCTTGGGGTTGGGGCAGTGTGCGGAGTCCCCTGGCTGCCCCTACATGTAGAAGCTGGAGGGGGACATGCCGCTGCTTCCGGGAGCCACGCGGAGCCACGACAGGCAGGGAGCCTGCCTTAGCCCCGCTGTGCCGCCAACTGGACTTTTAATGGCCCGGTCAGCAGTGTTGACCGGGGCTGCCAGGGTACTGGAAACCTGGCAACCCTACCACCCTGACAGGGAGCGTGACCTACAAGAAGGATGTGGAAAAATTGGAAAGAGTCCAGCGGAGGGCAACAAAAATTATTAGGGGGATGACTTATGGGGAGAGGCTGAGGGAACTGGGATTGTTTAGTCTGCAGAAGAGAAGAGTGAGGGGGGATTTGATAGCTGCTTTCAACTACCTGAATGGGGGTTCCAAAGAGGATGGAGCTCAGCTATTCTCAGTGGTGGCAGGTGACAGAACAAGAAGCAATGGTCTCAAGTTGCAGTGGGGGCGGTTTAGGTTGGATATTAGGAAACACTATTTCACTAGGAGGGTGGTGAAGCACTGGAATGGGTTCCCTAGGGAGGTGGTGGAATCTCCTTCCTTGGAGGTTTTTAAGGTCAGGCTTGACAAAGCCCTGGCTGGGATGATTTAGTTGGGAATTGGTCCTGCTTTGAGCAGGGGGTTGGACTAGATCAGTGGTTCTCAAAGCCGGTCCACCGCTTGTGTAGGGAAAGCTCCTGGCGGGCCGGGCTGGTTTGTTTACTTGCCGCATCCGCAGGTTCGGCCGATTGCAGCTTCCACTGGCCGCGGTTCGCAGCTCCAGGCCATTGGGGGCTGCAGGAAGCGGCGCGGGCCGAGGGATGTGCTGGCTGCCCTTCCTGCAGTCCCCATTGGCCTGGAGCGGTGAACCGCGGCCAGTGGGAGCTGCGAACGGCCGAACCTGCAGACGTGGCAGGTAAACAAACCGGCCCAGCCTGCTAAGGGTTTTCCCTGAACAAGCGGCGGACCGGCTTTGAGAACCACTGGACTAAATGACCTTCTGAGGTCCCTTCCAACCCTGATATTCTATGATTCTATGACACTGCCCCCCATCTTGAGAGTGAGGCCACAGGGTTCCCACTCCAGCACTCCCCAAAAAACCCCTTCAGCACCCCCCCAAATATCCCCACTCAGTACATACCCACCCACCTGTCCAGCTTTCTCCTTCCAGTCCTCTCCCCACAAGTGTCCTCTATTTGGGAACTTGAAATATGGTAACCCTGCACAAAGACCCTTGGTAAATTGGCTCACTGTTAAAAAGGTATGCCTTATTTTCAGTCTGAATTTGTCTCGCTTCAGCTATTAAATGAGTCATTTTTTATCTTGAAACATGAGTTAACTACTTACTCTAAACAATCTATTCCACCTTGTATTTAGCTGGGACACTGAGCACCTTTCCCAGCCCTGAAGAAGAGCTCAGTGCAGCTCCGAAAGCTTGTCTCTCTCCCTAACAGAAGTTGGTCCAATAAAAGATATTCTCTCCCCCGCCTGGTCTCTCCATTTTCCCCAGACAGCCAGAAATTTTAAACCTTTTTCTTTCAAAATGAGCCGGTTAATCAGAACTGTGTCAGGTTGTGGTTTCAATTTCACTTTCCCTAGGCCTTTGAAGTCACTCTGGATTCCTGGATTAAGGTTCCTTCCCAGTCCCACTACAGTGTGATTGAGGATTTTTGAAATTTTGGGGTTGTCTATCCGTGCAGACCCACCAGCCCCACTGCCCAAGGTTTGTTATTTTCTTCAATGGGTTTTTGTTTGTTTGTTTGTTTTTGAGAGAGAGACCCTTTTACAAAAGTTTTTCAAAATCTGAGATGGTGATGCCTTCTGGGTCCCATCTCCACCATTCATTTTGCAAAACCCTCTCAGAGGTCAGAAACCCATCTGGATTTCCCTTGCCCCTGTCGAATCCCCCGTACTCCACCCATCACTACTTCTAGTACAGTTATTCTGTACATGAACACACTACACACCGTGTGATGGGATGTAATGTGAGGTGTGGTGTGTTCTGCCTGGTGTATGTGTCAGGTTCAGTGGCTTTTCAGCGAAAAGGAGCGGCTAACGGGAGTTTTGTGAGGGAGTTTACGGGGCGGGTGAGAGGGGGCTAGGTACATTAACATTCCTTAAATTCTTTAAACTTAAGCCAAAAACCACCCCCTGCTAAAAACAAAACAAAAACAAAGGAACCAGCTGCAGGAGTAAAAAGAGAATGGAGGCAAAAATCCAGCAACAGAGTGGGCGCTACCCAGTTTATTGCACCCAATGCAGCATGTATGTGTAAGCAGAGTCAGAATGAGCTCTACCCTGATATCTGGTGGTGAGCATAAGAACATGAGAACGGCCGTACTGGGTCAGACCAAAGGTCCATCCAGCCCAGTATCCTGTCTACCGACAGTGGCCAATGCCAGGTGCCCCAGAGGGAGTGAACCTAACAGGTAATGATCAAGTGATCTCTCTCCTGCCATCCATCTCCACCCTCTGACAAACAGAGGCTAGGGACACCATTCCCTACCCATCCTGGCTAATAGCCATTAATGGACTTAACCTCCATGAATTTATCCAGTTCTATTTTAAACGCTGTTATAGTCCTAGCCTTCACAACCTCCTCAGACAAGGAGTTCCACAAGTTGACTGTGTGCTGTGTGAAGAAGAACTTCCTTTTATTTGTTTTAAACCTGCTGCCCATTAATTTCATTTGGTGGCCCCTAGTTCTTATATTATGGGAACAAGTAAATAACTTTTCCTAATTCACTTTTTCCACATTTCTCATGATTTTATATACCTCTATCATATCCCCCCTTAGTCTCCTCTTTTCCAAGCTGAAAAGTCCTAGCCTCTTTAATCTCTCCTCATATGGGACCCGTTCCAAACCCCTAATCATTTTAGTTGCCCTTCTCTGAACCTTTTCTAATGCTACTATATCTTTTGTGAGATGAGGAGACCACATCTGTACGCAGTATTCAAGATGTGGCCATACCATGGATTTATATAAGGGCAATAAGATATTCTCCAGCTTATTCTCTATCCCCTTTTTAATGATTCCTAACATCCTGTTTGCTTTTTTGACTGCCGCTGCACACTGCGTGGATGTCTTCAAGGAACTATCCACAATGACTCCAAGATCTTTTTCCTGATTAGTTGTAGCTAAATTAGCCCCCATCATATTGTATGTATAGTTGGGGTTATCTTTCCCAATGTGCATTACTTTACATTTATCCATATTAAATTTCATTTGCCATTTTGTTGCCCAATCACTTAGTTTTGTGAGCTCTTTTTGAAGTTCTTCACAGTCTGCTCTGGTCTTAACTATTTTGATCAGTTTAGTATCATCTGCAAACTTTGCCACCTCACTTTTTACCCCTTTCTCCATATTATTTATGAATAAGTTGAATAGGATTGGTCCTAGGACTGACCCTTGGGGAACATCACTAGTTACCCCTCTCCATTCTGAAAATTTACCATTTATTCCTACCCTTTGTTACCTGTCTTTTAACCAGTTCTCAATACATGAAAGGATCTTCCCTCTTATCCATTGACAACTTAATTTACGTAAGAGCCTTTGGTGAGGGACCTTGTTAATTTACCTTTTTATGTAAATCTAAGTACACTATGTCCACTGGATCCCCCTTGTCCACATGTTTGTTGACCCCTTTAAAGAACTCTAATAGATTAGTAAGACATGATTTCCTTTTACAGAAACCATGTTGACTTTTGCCCAAAATTTATGTTCTTCTATGTGTCTGACAATTTAATTCTTTATGATTGTTTCAACTAATTTGCCCGGTGCTGACGTTAGACTTAGTGGTTTGTAATTGCCAGGATCACCTCTAGAGCCCTTTTTAAATATTGGCATTACATTAGCTATCTTCCAGTCATTGGGTACAGAAGCTGATTTAAAGGACAGGTTACAAACCATAGTTAGTAGTTCCACAATTTCACATTTGAGTTCTTTCAGAACTCTTGGGTGAATGCCATCTGGTCCCGGTGACTTGTTACTGTTAAGTTTATCAATTAATTCCAAAACCTCATCTAATGACACCTCAATCTGTAACAATTCCTCAGATTTGTCACCTACACAAGCCGGCTCAGGTTTGGGAATCTCCCTAACATCCTCAGCCGTAAAGACTGAAGCAAAGAATTCATTTAGTTTCTCCGCAATGACTTTATCGTCTTTATGTGCTCCTTTTGTATCTCGATCGTCCAGGGCTGTGGAAAAGGACTTCAGGGGCTGATCTCATTTGCATGGGCACACCCACTCTGCCTAGCATGAAAGGACTGTTGGCCCAAATGGTCACTTTGGCTGCTGTGGGATCCCCAGTCTCTTTGTTATTGGGGCAAGAGTAATAAAGTGTTATTATCCTGGTTATGTGAATCAAGGACAGTAGAACTGTACTTGGCATTTTATGATGGAGGTACTCGCCCTCAACAAAGTAGTACTCGTTAGGCAAGGGACATGGGTTCCAAGCCCAGTGGCTTGAGAGAGGCCAAGGGTAGGTATGTGTGCCTGGAGGTGTGGTGGGGCCAAGCCCCCTTCCCTTCCATACACCTTGACCCCTCCTCTCTCCATGGTGTAATAATAGAGCTAATTTTGACTTAGTTAGGAGTCTTGTTATGTGCTGCAAAGCTGAAATCACTGATTCCTAGGTCTAAGCATTAGACCTACTTTGGGCTAGTGGTTCTGAGTGTGCCAGTACTGAGGACCCCCTACTAACAGCTGAAATCACTAAAGAGCTGATGTTACTCAGACCTGAAATCACTGAGAGCTGTGTTAAGTTGGGGTGGGTTGCTGAAGACAAGTTGGTGAGTGGCTAGCAGGATGGCTGGTGGTGAAGACTACAGCAGAACTTCATGGAGAGGTGTGGCAACCTGAGCAGCGGAGCATGTGAGGTGACCCCATACCTCCCCTTCCACTCAGGCTAGGAGGTAAACTCTGCAGATGAACTTCTTGGGGGTGGGTCTTTTGCTCATGGTTTGTGTTGTGAATCCAGTTTGTGGTGTTTCCCCAGCATAATGCCGCATTGTTTCCCTCCTTTATTAAAAGGCTTTTGCTACACTCAGACTCTGTGCTTGCAAGAGGAAAAGTATTGCCTCTTAGAGGCGCCCAGGGGGGTGGTATGTAATTGTCCCAGGTCACTGGGTGGGGGCTCGAGCCGGTTTTGCATTGTGTTTTTGAAAAGGGACCCCTAGACACTGAACCCGGGCCCTGTTGCTGCTAACTCTGATGGGCAGAAGGGTTACATATGATTACCTTCCCTATGAGCACTTGGTGTATGTGTGCATTCGGTGCCAGGAGCTCCTGGCTCTCACAGACTGTGTATAGACTTTGGAGACTAGGGTGGCTGAGTTGGAGGAGCTAAGGAGACAGAGAGGTATAGAATCATAGAATCATAGAATATCAGGGTTGGAAGGGACCTCAGGAGGTCATCTAGTCCAACCCCCTGCTCAAAGCAGGACCAATTCCCAACTAAATCATCCCAGCCAGGGCTTTGTCAAGCCGGGCCTTAAAAACCTCCAAGGAAGGAGACTCCACCACCTCCCTAGGTAACGCATTCCAGTGCTTCACCACCCTCCTAGTGAAATAGTGTTTCCTAATATCCAACCTAGACCTCCCCCACTGCAACTTGAGACCATTGCTCCTTGTTCTGTCATCTGCCACCATTGAGAACAGCCGAGTTCCATCCTCTTTGGAACCCCCCTTCAGGTAGTTGTAGGCTGCTATCAAATCCCCCCTCATTCTTCTCTTCTGGAGACTAAACAATCCCAGTTCCCTCAGCCTCTCCTCATAAGTCATGCGCTCCAGACACCTAATCATTTTTGTTGCCCTCCGCTGGACTCTTTCCAATTTTTCCACATCCTTCTTGTAGTGTGGGGCCCAAAACTGGACACAGTACTCCAGATGAGGCCTCACCAATGTCGAATAAAGGAGAACGATCACATCCCTCGATCTGCTGGCAATGCCCCTACTTATACAGCCCAAAATGCCATTAGCCTTCTTGGCAACAAGAGCACACTGTTGACTCATATCCAGCTTCTCGTCCACTGTGACCCCTAGGTCCTTTTCTGCAGAACTGCTACCTAGCCATTCGGTCCCTAGTCTGTAGCTGTGCATGGGATTCTTCCGTCCTAAGTGCAGGACTCTGCACTTGTCCTTGTTGAACCTCATCAGGTTTCTTTTGGCCCAATCCTCTAATTTGTCTAGGTCCCCCTGTATCTGATCCCTACCCTCTAGTGTATCTACCACGCCTCCTAGTTTAGTGTCATCGGCAAACTTGCTGAGAGTGCAGTCCACTCCATCCTCCAGATCATTAATAAAGATATTAAACAAAACCAGCCCCAGGACCGACCCTTGGGGCACTCCGCTTGAAACTGGCTGCCAACTAGACATGGAGCCATTGATCACTACCCGTTGAGCCCGACGATCTAGCCAGCTTTCTATCCACCTTACAGTCCATTCATCCAGCCCATACTTCTTTAACTTGGCAGCAAGAATACTGTGGGAGACCGTATCAAAAGCTTTGCTAAAGTCAAGGAATAACACATCCACTGCTTTCCCCTCATCCACAGAGCCAGTTATCTCATCATAGAAGGCAATTAGGTTAGTCAGGCACGACTTCCCCTTGGTGAATCCATGCTGACTGTTCCTGATCACTTTCCTCTCCTCTAAGTGTTTCATAATTGATTCCTTGAGGACCTGCTCCATGATTTTTCCAGGGACTGAAGTGAGGCTGACTGGCCTGTAGTTCCCCGGATCCTCCTTCTTCCCTTTTTTAAAGATGGGCACTACATTAGCCTTTTTCCAGTCATCTGGGACCTCCCCCGATCGCCATGAGTTTTCAAAGATAATGGCAAATGGCTCTGCAATCTCATCCGCCAACTCCTTTAGCACCCTCGGATGCAGCGCATCCGGCCCCATGGACTTGTGCACGTCCAGTTTTTCTAAATAGTCCCGAACCACTTCTTTCTCCACAGAGGGCTGGTCACCTTCTCCCCATATTGTGCTGCCCAGTGCAGCAGTCTGGGAGCTGACCTTGTTTGTGAAGACAGAGGCAAAAAAATCATTGTGTACATTAGCTTTTTCCACATCCTCAGTCACTAGGTTGCCTCCCTCATTCAGTAAGGGTCCCACACTTTCCTTGACTTTCTTCTTGTTGCTAACATACATGAAGAAAGCCTTCTTGTTACTCTTAACATCTCTTGCTAGCTGCAACTCCAAGTGTGATTTGGCCTAGATCCATACATAGATAAGACTTTCCAGGACACAGTAGAACGGTCCCACCCCCAGTCTGACAGTCTCTGTGCTGTTGAGGAGGATGGAAGCCTCAGGGAAGAACATCCAACTGGAGCAGAGGGAAACAATTCCATAGTTCGGACCCTCCTTCCAGATGATGTTGTGGTATCCTCTCGCACTGAGGATACTTCTCTGGGAGAGGGAACTCCAGTTATTAGGAAGAGACAGGTATTAGTAATGGGCAATTCAATCATTAGAAACATAGATAGCTTGGTTTGCAATTACCAGGAGAACCGCATGGTGACTTGCCTGCCTGGTGTGAAGGTTGCGGATCTCTCGAGACATCTAGATAGACTTATGTGTAATGCTGGGGAGGAGTCAGTGGTCGTGGTACATGTAGGTACCAATGACCTGGGGAAGGATAGGAGAGAGGTCCTGGAGGCCAAATTTAGGCTGCTAGGTAAGAGATTGAAGACCAGGACCTCCATGGTAGCATTTTCTGAAATGCTTCCAATTCCACGCGCAGGGCCAATTAGACAGGAAGAACTGCAGGGTCTCAATGTGTGGATGAGACGATGGTGTAGGGAGGAGGGGTTTAGATTTATTAGGAATTGGGGAAACTTTTGGGAAAGGGGGAGCCTATACAGGAAGGATGGGCTCCACCTAAACCAAAATGGAACCAGATTGCTGGCACTTAACATTAAAAAGGTCGTAGAGCAGTTTTTAAACTAATGGCTGGGGGAAAGCCGACAGGTTCGGAGGAACACGTGGTTCGGACAGAGATGTCCCTTAGGGGAGGATCTGCTAATGGAGATTCTCTATGTCCTAGCAAGGAGGAGAGTATGGAAGATAAAATACAGGTAGTGCTTATATACCAATGCTAGATGTCTAAATAATAAGATGGGTGAACTAGAATGCCTTGTGTTAAATGAGAATATTGATATAATAGGCATCACAGAAACTTGGTTGGAATTGGGATAATCAATGGGACACAGTAATACCAGGATACAAAATATATTGGAAGGACAAAACAGGTCGTGCTGGTGAGGGAATGGCACTATATGTGAAAGAAAGCGTAGAATCAAATGAACTAAAAATCTTAAATGAACCAAACTGTACCATAGAATCTCTCTGGATAGAAATTCCATGCTCTAATAATAAGAATATAGCAGTAGGGATATACTACCCACCACCTGACCTGGATGGTGATAGTGACTGTGAAATGCTCAGGGAGGCTATTAAAATAAAAAACTCAATAATAATGGGGGATTTCAACTATCCCCATATTGACTGTTTACATGTCACCTCAGGACGGGATGCAGAGACAAAGTTTCTTGACACCTTAAATGGCTGCTTCTTGGAGAAGCTAGTCCTGGAACCCACAAGAGGAGAGGCAATTCTTGATTTAGTCCTAAGTGGAGCACAGGATCTGGTCCAAGAGGTGACTATAGCTGGATCACTTGGTAATAGTGACCATAATATAATTAAATTTAACATTCCTGTGGCGGGGGAAACACCACAGCGGGCCAAGACTGTAGCATTTAATTTCAGAAAGGGGAACTACACAAAAATGTATATCCCAAATTAAAAAACATAGTAAGAGAACCAAAAAAAGAGCCACCGTGGCTAAACAACAAAGTAAAAGAAGCAGTGAGAGGAAAAAAGGCATCCTTTAAAAAGTGAAAGTTAAATCCTAGTGAGGAAAATAGAAAGGAGCATAAACTCTGGCAAGCGACGTGTAAAAATATAATTAGGAAGGCCAAAACAGAATTTGAAGACCAGCTAGCCAAAGACTCAAAAAGTAATATAATAGCAAAAATAAATAAATAAATAAATAAATAAAAATGAAAAATGAAGTTCATCAGATGCAGGAAGCCTGCTAAACAACCAGTGGGGCGACTGGACGATCAAGATGCTAAAGGAGCACTCAAAGACGTTAAGACCATTGCGGAGAAACTAAACTAATTCTTTGCATCGGTCTTCACGTCTAAGGATGTGAGGGAGGTTCCCAAACCTGAGCCATTTTTTGTAGGTGACAAATCTGAGGAACTGTCCCAGATTGAGGTGTCATTAGAGGAGGTTTTGGAACAAATTGATAAACTAAACAGTAATAAGTCACCAGGACCAGATGATATTCACCCAAGAGTTCTGAAGGAACTCAAATGTGAAATTGCAGGACTACTAACTGTGGTTTGTAACCTATCCTTTAAATAAGCTTCTGTACCAAATGACTGGAGGATAGCTAAGGAGGTGCCAATTTTTAAAAAGGGCTCCAGAGGTGACCCCAGGAATTACAGGCCTGTAAGCCTGACTTCAGTACCGGGCAAACTGGGTGAAACTATAGTAAAGAACAGAATTGTCAGACATATAGATGAACATAATTTGTTGGGGAATAGTCAACATGGTTTTTGTAAAGGGAAACCATGCCTCACCAATCTACTAGAATTCTCTGAGGAGGTCAACAAGCATGTGGACAAGGGTGATCCAGTGGATACAGTGTATTTAGATTTTCAGAAAGCCTTTGACAAGGTCCTTCACCAAAGGCTCTTAAGCAAAGTAAGCAGTCATGGGATAAGAGGGAAGGTTCTCTCATGGATTGGTAACTGGTTAAAAGACAGGAAACAAAGGGTAGGAATAAATGGTCAGTTTTCAGAATGGAGAGAGGTAAATAGTGGTGTCCCCCAGGAGTCTGTATTGGGCCTGGTCCTATTTAACATATTCATAAATTATCTGGAAAAAAGGGGTAAACAGTGAGGTGGCATAATTTGCAGATGATACAAAACTACTCAAAATAGTTAAGTCCAAAGCAGACTGCGAAGAGCTACAAAAGGATCTCTCAAAATGGGGTGACTGGGCAACAAATGGCAGATGAAATTCAATGTTGATAAATGCAAAGTAATGCACATTGGAAAACATAATCCTAACTATATATATAAAATGATGGGGTCTAAATTAGCTGTTACCACTCAAGAAAGAGATCTTGGAGTCATTATGGATAGTTCTCTGAAAACATCCACTCAATGGGTAGCGGTAGTCAAAAAAGGAACAGAATGTTGGGAATCATTAAAGGGATAGATAATAAGACAGAAAATATCATATTGCCTCTATATAAATCCATGGTATGCCCACATCTTGAATATTGCATGCGGATGTGGTCGCCTCATTTCAAAAAAGATATATTGGAATTGGAAAAGGTTCAGAAAAGGGCAACAAAAATGATTAGGGGTATGGAACGGCTGCTGTTTGAGGGGAGATTAATAAGACTGGGACTTTTCAGCTTGGAAAAGAGACGACTAAGGGGGGATATGATAGAGGTCTATAAAATCATGACTGGTGTGGAGAAAGAAATAGGGATGTGTTATTTACTGCTTCTCATAACACAAGAACTAGGGGTCACCAAATGAAATAAATAGGCAGCAGGTTTAAAACAAACAAAAGTAAGTATTTTTTCACACAACTCAGACTCAACCTGTGGAACTTTTTGCCAGAGGATGCTGTGAAGGACAAGACTATAACAGGGTTCAAAAAAGAACTAGATAAATTCATGGGGGATAGGTCCATCAATGGCTATTAGCCAGGATGGGCTTGGATGGTGTCCCTAGGCTCTGTTTGCCAGAAGCTGGGAATGGGTGACAGGGGATGAATCAGTTGATGATTCCCTGTTCTGTTCATTCCCTCTGGGGCACCTGGCATTGGCCACTGTTGGAAGACAGCATACTGGGCTAGACAAACAAACAAAAGGAAGTATTTTTTCATACAACACACAGTCAACCTGTGGAACTCCTTGCCAGAGGATGTTGTGAAGGCCAAGACTATAACAGGGTTCAAAAAAGAACTAGATAAGTTCATGGAGGATAGGTTAATCAATTGCTATTAGCCAGGATGGGCAGGGATGGTGCTCCTAGCCTCTGTTTGCCAGAAGCTGGGAATGGGCGACAGGGGATGGATCAGTTGATGATTACCTATTCTGTTCATTGAAATGGCAATGCACCCCCGACCTCTTTAGTCTGGAGTGACTCTCAGGCAGCGTTGTAAAAACAGAAGGGTTTATTAGATGTCTGGACCACAGCATAGAAATCCCTTGGTTAGCAAAGAAAAGTTACAGCATAGTCCATCTGAGTGTGTCCAGAGTCCCAGTGGGCGCAGACCCCTCTTTCAAATTCCCTCTTTTGCCCCCAGAACAGAAGCGTGACTCCAGCCACCCCCAGCCCCACACGACACCACCCCCCTGACCCCTCTTCAGTCTTTCATTCCTCTTCCCGGGCAAACAGGGTTACCTGGTCTCCTCCTCACTCACTCTTAGTTCTCCAGTTGGTCAAACTGGCTGGCTTCCCAGAGGGGTCCAGGGTCATCAGTCTAGGTAACAAATCGCCGGGCCAGTGTCTGGTCCCAAGCCCCACCTGGATATCTGGATTCTTCTGCAAAGAAAACACCTTCCCTCCTGCCTACCACCACCTAGTTCATCATGCAGCATATAGGGGAAACTGAGGCACACACAGTATTCATACAAAATATTCTGAAAAAATCCCACTTTGTCACAGTGATATGCAGAAATCAGAACTAACACAATGTCTTTAGTTAAAGAATGGAGCTGAAAGTGTGTCTGTGATTGTGGCTCTCCACAAGCGCATTATTTTTGTGCTACTGAATATCTGCATGGGACAAGCTACATCATTAAGGCGCTGGGGCAGTGTGGAGCTACCATGCTCCAGGGAGACCAGCTCTTCCCTGTGTGCTTGGCCCTCTCCATGGGCTATTGGAAGTGGTAGGGAAGTGGCTGGTCATGCCAGCCCATGGCTCCACCTTATTCCTACCCTTCTCCATGCCACGTGGGTGAGGGATCAGTCCCAGAGCTGCAGCCCCCAAATGCAGGGACTGTAACTGTTTGTGTGGGGTGCATAAAGAGCCATTTCCTTGTATGCTTCCCACTGTGCAAGGTTCATTCACAGTCTGGCTCTAGGTGCTTCCGCAGGGAACTGTGTTCACAGCATCAAGGGAAAATAAGAGAAAGAAACGATCTGTGAGACTGGAGAGTCATCTGTCCTGGGGCCAGGGCACGCCCCTACCCCCCAGTCCATCTCTAAATGTCTCCAGCAATTGATCTTTCACTATTTTCCCTCGGGAGACAGTAAGGATTAATAGTTCTTATCACGATTCTGTGTCTCCTAGGCATCTTCTCTTGTACGCCAAGAAATCCCTCTCCAGTAAATCCGCTGTTCTTTTAATCTCTCCTTACGTCAGTCCCTCTAGCCTCTTCATTCATCTGTCTTCCTTAGATACTTATCTGGCCCCCATTACCAGAGTATTTGAGTGCCTGCCTCCCACTCTTTAGCGCAGTTAATCTCACAACAGCCCTGGGAGGTAGGGGAGTGTCATTATTGCCATTTTACAGATGGGGAACTAAGGCCCCAAGGCCCAGACTTTTACAGCTGTTTAGCCATTGTTGTGCTCAGCTCATTTTCAAGAGGCACTTAGGAGCATGTGCCAGTGCCCTCCCAATTGGCCCATCCTTCCTCTTCTGTCCCAGGGTGATGGTGGTTTTATTCATCATTGCCTGTTGTGCATTTTGAAATCCTCACATAAAAGACACTATGGAAGTGAAATCTCCAACTAGACTGGAGATCAGTGCAGTACTGCAAAGGCTGTCTCACCAGAGCTGCATTAACAGATCTAGCTGCACATTGCTGAATGTTTTTCTTTTACTGCCATATTACATGCTGTCTAATGTAATATGTCTAATTTACTGTCCACATAGGGACTCAGCATCACTGTATTCCAGGTGTCTCCCTCCCAGTCAATCCATGTGCTTTCATCTGATGTTGTTGTTCGTCCTTCGAGTTCAAAGATGACCATGACAGCACTGTGGTTTGGTTTCTGTGAACATGTGAGCGGCCAATCAGGCCAATTTGAGCTTTGAACTGTCTGTGGCACACTGAACAAGAGATGCCCCTATGGGTTACTTGATTAACAATGGACATGCTGCTGTTGTGAGATTTATGCTGCTGGCACTTCTGCTCTGCCTCAGCAGTTCTCCTCTGCTCATAGGCTGTAGCTCCAGTATGGCTGAGACTTCACGAGGTAGAACAATCCTGAGCGAGATCTTCCCAAAACTCTGGGTCAATGTTGAAATGCCTCAAGGATAACCTGAGGGAGTCTTTGAAACGTTTCTTCTGGTCTCCCTGAGAGCACTTTCCCTCCTTTAAGTCACCGTACAAGATCTTCTTTGGCAGTTGCTCATCTGACATTCTGGTGACGTGGCCCGCCCATCTCCTCTGTGATTTCATCAACAGAGTATGGATGCTTGGAGTGCCTGCCCATATGAGAACCTCAGTATCTGGAGCCTTGTCTTGCATCTTAGCCTCATCAGTTTCCTCAGACAGCCCATGGGAAAGTGATTCAGCTTCAGAACATGGCGTCTGTACACTGTCCAGATTTCTCATGCATATGTCAAAGTTGGCAACACGATGGCTTTGTAAACCTTCCGTTTTGTTTGTTGACTAATGCACCCCACACACATTTGCACATAGTCTCCCAAAGGCCACGCTTGCTTAGGCAATTTCACCTGCTACCAGTATATTCACTTGTATTCCTCTAGGTTGAATCTTGTATTGTTACTTTCTCCCCATATGTCTAATCTCCCTGGGCATGTATTATTTTCTGTCTGGCATTGGTAGCCACTGCTGCTAACTATGCTCTGCAAATGTCATTAATGTGCTGAGTACCCACCTCTCCTAGCTCATTGAGGAAGGTACTAAATAATCCAGGACCTAGCCCAGATCCCTGGCACACCCCAACAGATTCCCCATAACTTGGTACTTGCTGTTTGTCACTCATTATATTCCCTGCTCTCTCTTGTCCAAAATAATTTGAATTCAGTTTCAAGTACGATTTTGTAAGAGATTGTGCTAAATGCATTGTACTTCATTCTAATGGAGTCCTGGTGAATGCATCATGCCCTGGGTCAGAGTTAAGGCTAGTGTGGGTACTTTTAAGTTACAATTTCCTGATTTTTTTACATTTGAATTCTCAGCCTTAACTTTGTATTAAGGAACATTTCTTCAGGAAAAGAAAAATATTCAGGTTGGTGTGGTTACAGATGTATCCCGGTTTCCAAGGGAGCAATTAGTGCAAAACAAGCCCTGTGCTTCCAAGAAATATTACTAGCGTGAGGTTCTCCAGCAGTGGTGGGTTGCAGAACACTTGCTTCTGCCCATGGGTAGCTGGCTAGTCACAGCAGTGGGCTCCAGCTTCTTACCTCCAACTGCTAGACTTCACCGAAAGAGGGAGAATGGAACACGTTCCTAATCTTGCTTTGCTGTGTAATCAAGGACTGTAACTGCCACAGGCAGGGGCAGTGAATAGGAAGAGTGGTAGTCTGTGCACTTGCAAATGAGGTCCAGAGCATGAAAACATTTGACATGCCTGCAATAGAGAAAAGGGCCAATTTAATGGAAAAGGTGAAGGGAGAAATGAGGTCTAACCCTTCTGCCAACAGAATGGGCAGCAATGAGGTCAGGGTCCTTCTTTCTTGGGGATTCTCTACAATTTGCTTCACTATGGCTCAAGTCCCAACCCCAGTAATCAGGGAATCTATATTCACTCTGGCTGCCTTTGATAGGCAAACCTGTCCCCATTTGCAAGCACATTCAACAGAGGTTTAAACAAAAAAGTCTTTATGGGGGAAAGGAAAGAGACAGGACAAGGTGAACTTGGACAAACTTTGCAATTGAACACTTTCTGACACCTACTATGTCAGGGTGCATGAGTCACAGTCCCGACCAATTGGATGCTGGACTGGCTGATGCAGCTTTTTTCACTCAACGTTCATGGGTTCCCAACTTCCCCATTCACAGTTTGTAATTCCAGGAGTCCCAGGAAAATCAAGGGGCCTCTTATGTAGGCAGCTCTGGGGCTCTGCCACCCATCCTAGGAATAGATGGAGATATACCTATCTCCTAGAGCTGGAAGGGACCTTGAAAGGTCATCAAGTCCAGCCCCCTGCCTTCACTAGCAGGACCAAGTACTGATTTTCCCCAGATGGCTCCCTCAAGGACTGAGCTCACAAGCCTGGGTTTAGCAGGCCAATGCTCAAACCACTGAGCTCTCCCTCCCCCCTGCTAGCAGGACGTCAGCCGCTCAGACAGAGAGGCCTCACCACTAGGGCAATGTAGCCCGACACTGCAAATTTCTCTGCTTCTAACGTAGTCCACACAACTGTTCCCGGCAGGGCTATGTTCTCCACTCGCTCCCAGCCAGGTGACTAGAAACACTGCTGCCTGCTGTCCCAATAAAACAGCCGCAACTCTCAGCTCAGCTCTTGCAGATGCAAGGGAATTAGTGGCATAAGCGACCCACCGAAGACCCTCCCATTCAAGCAAGTATTCCAGCAGCAAGTCAGAAACAGTCAACCTTTTTAAGCTTGAAGTTGAGTTTTGTCCAGGGACTCTTACCTTGGCAAACATTAGTATTCATCAAGGTGACCCTGTACACATGCTTTGCTCAGGTGTTTCCCAACAGGGTAATCAATAGAATGTGGGCCCCAGTACAAAATGTAGCCAATTTATACCCCAATGTCCCGAAACTATCCGCGGTTAATACGTAAATGAGGTATTGCCTCCCTCAATCTACTCCCCTTGGTCTCCAGCAGATGCCAGCAGAGAGCTCACTCAGTTACCTCCCTTCCCTGAAAAAAGAACAGGAGTACTTGTGGCATCTTAGAGACTAACAAATTTATTAGAGCATAAGCTTTCGTGGGCTACAGCCCACTTCTTCGGATGTATATAGAGTGGAACATATATTGAGGAGATATATATATACATACATACAGAGAGCATGAACAGGTGGGAGTTGGCTTACCAACTCTGAGAGGCCAAATAAGTAAGAGAAAAAAACTTTTGAAGTGATAATCAGGATAGCTCAGTACAGACAGTTTGATAAGAAGTGTGAGAATACTTACAAGGGGAGATAGATTCAATGTTTGTAATGGCTCAGCCATTCACAGTCCTTATTCAATCCTGAGTTGATTGTATCTAGTTTGCATATCAATTCCAGCTCAGCAGTCTCTCGTTGGAGTCTGTTTTTGAAGTTTTTCTGTTGTAAGATAGCCATCCGCAGGTCTGTCATTGAATGGCCAGACAGGTTAAAGTGTTCTCCCACTGGTTTTTGAGTATTATGATTCCTGATGTCAGATTTGTGTCCATTAATTCTTTTGCGTAGAGACTGTCCGGTTTGGCCAATGTACATGGCAGAGGGGCATTGCTGGCACATGATCGCATATATCACATTGGTAGATGTGCAGGTGAACGAGCCCCTGATGGTATGGCTGATGTGATTAGGCCCTATGATGATGTCACTTGAATAGATATGTGGACAGAGTTGGCATCGGGCTTTGTTACAAGGATAGGTTCCTGGGTCAGTGTTTTTGTTCAGTGATGTGTGGTTGCTGGTGAGTATTTGCTTTAGGTTCGGGGGTTGTCTGTAAGCGAGGACAGGTCTGTCTCCCAAGATCTGTGAGAGTAAAGGATCATCTTTCAGGATAGGTTGTAGATCTCTGATGATGCGCTGGAGAGGTTTTAGTTGGGGGCTGAAGGTGACAGCTAGTGGTGTTCTGTTATTTTCTTTGTTGGGCCTGTCTTGTAGGAGGTGACTTCTGGGTACTTGTCTGGCTCTGTCAATCTGTTTTTTCACTTCAGCAGGTGGGTATTGTAGTTTTAAGAATGCTTGATAGAGATCTTGTAGGTGCTTGTCTCTATCTGAGGGATTGGAGCAAATGCGGTTATATCTTAGAGCTTGGCTGTAGACAATGGATCGTATGGTGTGTCCCTTCCCTGGTAGGCTTCAGGCCACAGGGCTCACACTGGGCATGTATCATAGAATCATAGAATATCAGGGTTGGAAAGGACCTCAGGAGGTCATCTAGTCCAACCCCCTGCTCAAAGCAGGACCAATTCCTAACTAAATCATGTAGGAGAATAACAACAGCAGAGGCACAAATGCTAACCAGGAGCCAGGCTGCTAAATACATTAGGAAGAGCAGCAGGTGATGCTGAAAACATATGAAAGGGACGCAAAGAGAAGGTTCCTGTGGGAGCTGGGAGAGCTGACGCAGGAAGGGAGCAATGGAAGTGGGAGAATGGCTGAGGAGATGAGTAGCAGCCTCTCTAGGATGTTCACATTAGAATGTAATGGGTACATGTGCCCAAAAAACTGCCTGGGGTTGAGTGGAGTGAGAATAGAATAATCGCTGGCTCTGCGCTTGTGAAACAAAACATCTCAGATGTCATTAGGCCTGGTATTTATGCACCAGAGTCTGAATGAAGCTCTCGGGGGCCCTAGCAACCCCGTTGTCCAATGCTCTGTATTCACATAGTCCCTGAGGCTGATCAAAATCGCAATCGAGGAGGACCAGGGAATGACTGGTGTAACCCCATGTTAGACAGGAGATAGGGGACGTGAACCAGGAAAGTGTAGGTCAGTGAGGGTAACTTTGGTCCCTGGTATATTTCTGGAGACCATCATAAAGGACGGGTGAATGGGGATGGAATGGGTTGAAGACAGAGGCCCAAGCCCCAGTCCTCAGCTCCAGCCAAGCTAGACTCAAAACATGACCTGAGGGGGGGAAAGGGTCAAAGGTGACTTAAAGCCACCTTTGTCCTTCTTCACATCATGATCCAGCCCCACTGTAAGTTAAAGCAGTCCTTGCTGGTCTGATTAACTTTCATTGTGTGGCTTTCACTTTGGTTTCTATTCTACAACACTAAACTCAGCTTTTATGTACGACAGTTGGAACTGGTTGTGGGGCCTATTACATTACCAGCGGTCAGACTCCTTGGGGAGAAGGAATCTGACCTCTGACCTCTGAGTCAGTTGGGCACCCTCTCGAGGCTGAAGGGGACAAAATGGTGCCCCAAGGAAAGTGGCTGAGATCAGTGTGGGTATGGCGAGAGCCAGACCACTTGGGAGCTGCCCCGCATTTCTTGCTATAAGTGCCCAAGGATCACGTCTGAGAAGCACTTCCAGAGAGGACTGAGACCCAGGGCAATTCCCTCCCCACCCCACCATCTCCTATCTTTAGCCCCTGGAGCCTTGCACGGCAGCAGCTGTTCCTGGCAGTTTGCGACACAAATCCTACCAGCTTAGGCAGGGCAGATTGAAGGGTTCCTGGCTACCCTGCTCTGCCCTTTACACAGAAACAAGGGGTCTCCCACGTGCCTCCCTGTAGGAGTGCAGGAGCTGTGGAGGGACAGCTCCGCGGCATCAGACATGGCTCAGGTCACTTGCTTCTCTCCTCCTTCTGTTACAGACATAATCAAAGCCACAACTTCGGCGCATGTTCCTGAACTCTGCCACCAGGCAATAGCCCCCACTCCCACACACACACCTGCAAAGGCTGCAAGGTCCAAAGGCAGCAAAGTCAGTCTGGTAAACACTGGCGAAGGCTTGTGAGACACAGTCAGGTGGCCGCCGGCAGCAGAAATGAGTAAGCGAAATGCAGTGATCTCTCGGATCTCTGCCGGCTCCCTGTAAGTGCTTCCCCAGTGGCGCTTGGCCTCACCATCTGCTTCAGAGTTGAGAGGGAAGCTGAGAGGGGGCACGTGCAGATCAGAAACAATGGAATCATTAGAACTGACCTGGAGCCAAGTGTTAGCCAGAGCCTGCCCAGAGAAGGGGAGGGTTACTGTCTTAGGAGAGAGCTGTCACACAAGGTGCTCAGAAGGAGCAACTTCTCACCTAGTCTGTAATGGTGAGGAGTTGTCATTCCACAAAAAAATCTTTAATTGTAGGCTAAGGCTGCTGGAAGAACAGCAGAAAGATAAATGGCAAGGTGTGATTCTGATCTCTCTTCCTCTGGTGCAAACTGGGATTAACTAGGCTGTTGATGTCCATGAAGACACCCCAGGATCAGACGTGTGTAAGGGATATTAGCATAGGGCCCTTCACGTCTGGATCTTGCAGTGATGGGAGCTGTAGAAAAGTTAATATAAAACTAGCATGTACAGGTGCTGAAGTTCTCAGGTGAGGGTATCAGTGAAGAGTCATTCTGCATAGCTCGGGGTTAATTGGTAAATGTGTTAATATCAAACCCACCTTAAACACTGCCTCATGCTCTGCCTTTCTCTGTTCTATTTAGGATTATCATTCCCCCAGGAACTTCCAGGCACTTTCCAGGAATATGCACCTATGGAAATGACCAAACCTGGGGGACAGAGGCTAAGCCGGTAACCAGCAGGAGATCAATGCACGAGGCAATACTGCCCCAGGCTTTTGCAGGCCTTCCTGAGATGTAGCATCTCTAGCCCAGGAGTGCCTGGAAATAGGACGCTTTGAAGTCAGTGGAAGGTCGGAGCCTAAACAGACATCAGGAGCCAAACGCCTTTTGATCATTCAGCTGCTTAATTTTTTATGCCATTCATCAAGTGTCATATATACACGTAAGTCAGTCTCTACACCATCCCCTGCTAATAAGGGGTTTGTATTTCGTTTGGACAGTCTGGTTTCCTTCATCAGACCTGAAGAAGAGCTCTGTGAAGCTGGAAAGCTTCTCTTCCCCCAAGAGAAGTTGGTCCAATAAAAGCTATTCCCTCCCCAACCTTGTCTCTCTCATATCCTGGGTCCCACACGGCTACAGCACTGCAAACAATAAGGATCACAGCATTCTCCTGACAGCACACACTATAGGTTACACTGGGTTACATTAGGATTGTCATTAACTCCTAGGATCAAAACCGGACTCCAGTTGTGCCTAGTCCTCATACTGGTCCTTTGTATCCTAAATTCATCCTAAGTGAGCAGCTAACAGTGTAACAACCCTGTCACTGAACACCCTGACTCCACATTTCACACTCTCAGAACTTTGTTATTGGAAACCCAATTTTCTTGAAACATAATAAAATATGTCTTGCTTGTTAAGGCACAAAAAAATTTGAAGTTTCAAAATTCAGCTGCTTTTGAATGGTTCTTACATTTTAATAGGAGAAATGTGTGCTTTACCTTTTCTTAACTTCAAAACTGCTAATGGGGCTTTGCTCAATCTCTCCCAAGAATACAACTCTTGGGCAGAGACCAAGCATAAAAAACCCATGCACACGGTGAATGTTACAGAAATCATTGCTTGAAAATGGAGGATTAGAATGGAGATCCTTTTGCTACCCTAGCTACAGAGATGCTGATGCGTGACTGTTAAAATGCTTAATTTGTTCTTGATTTAAGAAATGTTTGTTTTAGATGTGCCTAGCATGGCATTGTGGTTTCTATCCAAAACACGAAAGAGTTTCAGGAATAAAACTGGGCACCATTATTTGTAAGGCAATGGTAGTGATATGCTGTTTACCTGAGACAGAGAAGCCAACTGAGTTTGGATCAAGCCCCAAGAACCCAGAAGCAACAATATCTGAGGCGAGATTTAGAGGGGCACAGAAGTAGTCATGGGGGTGGGAATCTTGGCAAATAAATCTGTGAAACAACCACCTCTTCAGATATTGCTTGCTCCATCAGCCTTATAGGAACCAAAGTCCCTGGCTTCCGATCATTAAGAACACAAGGGAAAGAGCATTAGTGCTTTACTGACAGTTGAAATCTACCCCAGACTTCTGTACAGGAGAAGTGCCAGAGACTCCATTAAGCGCACAAAGGATTTTGCTATTGCTTTTGCATGGAAGGTGCTTGGGGCCAGTACTGAGGTACCTAGAGACGCAGGCAGGTGCCTAGCTCCCATTGAAGATCATAGACTATCAGGGTTGGAAGGGACCTCAGGAGGTCATCTAGTTCAACCCCCTGCTCAAAGCAGGACCAATCCCCAGACAGATTTTTGCCCCAGATCCCTAAGTGGCCCCCTCAAGGATTGAACTCACAAGCCTGAGTTTAGCAGGCTAATGCTCAAACCACTGAGCTATCCCTCCCCCCAAAATGTTGGTACCCAGATCCTTGAAGGTGTTTAGGCACCTAAATCCCATTGAAGTACCTTTGAAAATCTGGCCCTTAGCCCCCCTGTGCCTATGCAGAGCTCCACCAACTGCAGTGAGATTCCACCTGGGTATCTCAGCAGTTCCCTTTGCAGGATCCGGCAAAGCAACTTGTTACTTATTGTGACCTTCCCCAGGGTGCAACCTGAACTGTTAAGCTGCTGTGTCCCCTTAGTTCCCCAGTCTGGGATGCCTTTTATACTGCTTTGCTAGGAAATAGTAAACCTCTCCAGGCTCTGCTCACTCACAGCCACCGGCATGCAAAGTCACTCCCAGCTGAGTACATGGATGCTATGCCCAGTCATCCATGAATAGATACAGGGTGACACCCACATATCCCTCAGTCCCAGCCTTGCCTCCCAGAACTGTACGTCTTCTACCATTCAGTAGTCCACTGGGCCGTACAAGCTAATAAATTAGGCCGTCATTCCAACAATGGGTAATGAATATGCACCAGCCATGTTGACCTGAGTAGAGATTTCTCAAACACTTCAATCAAACACAAGCACACTGATTTACATAAAACAAGTTTATTAGCTAGAGAAAGATAGATTTTATAAGGCATATGAGTCAGAATTGGTTACAAAAGAAAAAGGTAAACACACAAGCTAATTCCCAAACTTTATCAAGGTCAATAAGTTTAAAGCAAAAAGGTTTCTCTCACCCAAAAGCTTTCAACAGTCTGTATGGGCTGGAAAAACATCCAGGCTAGGACCACTCCCCTCAGTTCAATGGTGTCTTTCAAGCCATCTTGCTGCTGCGAGTAGAGATGGGGAAGGAGAGGTGATGAGGCGGTCACTGTCTCTCCTTTTTATATTCTGACCCTTTGTACTAGGAAAATCTTTGATGGGTCATGGCGTCAGATAGTTCCATGGAGACCATGAGCTACCAACTGTCCTTCAGGTGAATTGTAAATTTCTTGTTTACAACTCCCCTGCTGGTGAATCTCTGATTAAGCAGGTAGTGGCTTTTTAGCACCTAGCTGATGTACCTGTATGCCTTTGTCTTTGAGAAAATGGTCTGAGGGCATTATCCAGAACTACAGCATATTTCAATAGCAATCATATAGCAAGATCTCACAATTTTACATGCAGTGATGTTACACACATTTCAGCAGGATAATAATATTCAGCAGATTATGAATTTTCAAATGATACCTCACAAGGTATACTTTGTACACAATATATCGTAATCATACAACAGGGTTGAATATGGGGTACAGGGTGTCACATGGGGTACAGAATGTCACACTTACTGCATTGTCTGAGCCACCTGAAGCAACTAGAAAAGAGGGCCAAGGACCTAGGGCACAGTTGAAGAGTTTGCAGTAACTAGGATAAATGCTCTATATGGGACAATGGTTCCAACACAAGACAGCACAAGAGACATATAGTAGCTGATAAAGCTGTGGTCCCCAGACTTTTTCACTTCTGCCCCCCCCCCCCCCCAGGTCTGCACCCACCCCAGGAGCTGGGGGGGGGGGCTGAGTGGAGCAGGACAGGGGAGGAGGAGCCACGCTCTGAGGGTGGAGGGGTGAGTCGGGGAGGGGTGCTACGCTCAGGGCAGGACAGGGGAGCCACCAGTACCTCTCTTGCCGGAGCCCTCCCTGAGTGCTCCTCCAGGCTTCAGCAGCAACTGCTGCTCTTCCTCCCCCTGGTGGCAGAGGCCAGTTACTACAGGCAACTGGACTTTTAGTGTCCAGGTGGCTGGGATTGGGGCCAGGGCTGCAGCGGAACTGGAGGCAGAGAAGGGCTGGGTGGGGCTCTCCCTCCACCCCCTGGGCGCTGGCCCGGGCCTGCCGTGCCCCCACGGACATTCCTCTGCGCTCCCCTAGGGAGTGCACCCCCATTTGGGGGACCTCTGTAATAAAGGGATTACCAGTTGCATGAACAGAACATCCAACAGCTTGTCATTTATCAAGCAGCTATAAGTGAAACTAAGGCCTCCACTGCAATAATTTGCAAGATCTTCTAGTCTTTGGAGAAATGTGATCTAAGTGATTTGAGTGCTAAATGGAGGCCTGACTTGCATTATATTACACTGAATGGTGACAGGAACTCGATTCTTTGGGATACAGCCTCAGGCGGTGTAAACTGTCATTGCTCCATTAACTTATCTGGAGCTATAACAACGTACACCAGCTGAGGCGCTGCCTTTTAGATCTGTACTGAAGGCAGAAGCTGGAACGCACAAATGTAACTGGAACTCGCACTCTTTCAGAGTGGGAATGTGTTGATTCCTTTGACAAGATGTGGCAAAATGCTAAATATGGTGCTATGAGCTGATTTGTTTAGAGACCTCTGGGTATTTATTTTAAGCAACCTGCACTTGCAGATTACATAAAGAATTTAAGAGCTCTTAGGGTATTAGACCAATATGTTGGTGTGAGTGATCTCGCCAGCATGGAAAATAAATCTCTTCCAGATGAATGGTAGATTCCGTGTAGGTAATAATATTCAGCCTGACTTCTTAGAAGTGTATTAATAAGTGTCATTAGAACCTATTTAACCCATGCTGAATCTGATGGTGGCTATTGTAGATAGATGTCTGTATTTCTTTGCTACCGTTTACCCTCTTCCAAATTCTGTCCCACCTTGATTTTGAAAAACAGTTCAGGAATAATAATAATTATTAATAATGTGGGTGGTATCCTTCCTGAGTCAGTACTGACCCAGTGCTCCAGCATGGCATTAGGAGGCATTGTGCAGCTGGAAGTCCTGGTTTCAGAAAAATGTACACCCAGGCCTTAACCACTTGTGACCTTTAAAGATCCCCTGGCATTTTCATAAGAGCAGAGATGTTAGCCCTAGTGTCCTGGCCAAATTTCAACTCAAGTAATTATTGCATTCTGCCCCCCTACATCAACTCTGCAGTATCTTGGCTTCCTGTCATAAACTTTGGGTCGTGTTGATATGTACTGTGAGGCAGCTGTTCCATTTTGTCTCAGAGGTGGCTGCACATCAGCAGTGGATGAAGTAATCCCTGTGAGTAGATTGCATGTCGGATTTAGTTTGTATTGGGCTTTGGGATCTCTAGGGTAGGACTTCACACTGATTGCTGAGTTGCCTATTTGTCAAATATCTAGGATTTGGCGCACTGTCCCCAAAATTACAGCATATCCTCTTTGAGCAGAACATGGATTTTCTGAGAATTTACAATAAATCTATTAATTAGTTTGAACTAAAATCAATTTTAAAATTGGCCCTTTAAGAAGTTTAACGCCCTATGTCAACTCTCAGTAACAGAATAATACAGATTCTTCAAACTTTCCATATTGTTAAAACTCATTGAAATCTCATGCATAGGCTACATTTGAAGAAGCTTATGCTCAAATAAATTTGTTAGTCTCTAAGGTGCCACAAGTACTCCTGTTCTTTTTGCGGATACAGACTAACACGGCTGCTACTCTGAAATTTGAAGAAGTTAGGCTGTATTAGGCTAAATTATTTGGGACTAACATATTGTGACATACGGTACCCCATGTCACCCCCTGTAGCCACATATTCACCACCGTTATATGATTCTGATATGTTTTGTACAAAATATGCCTTGTGAGGTATCATTGGAAAGATTACCCTGTTGAAATGTGTGTCATCGTGGTATATGGAGTTATGATATTTTGCTACGTGTTTGTCACTGAAGCATATTGTGAGTCTGGGAAATGCCCACAAACTAGCCCCTCAGAGAGGCCAAAGAAACTGTAAACACAGAGGCCTTACATGCTAAACTTCATGTAGACAAAAGGTGCAAGCAAGAATTTGCAATTCATATGGAGAATGGCTGGCTGGGCACATAGGCAATGGGACTGCCTAACCCCATGAGACAGCCAAGATTATTATGACACTTGGCTGTGTTTGTGAGACAAAGGTGAAAACCCGTTGAAAAGTTGGAATCCCGTTGAAATGGTTTGGTTGGCTTTATGCATAAATTGCAGTTTATAAACATTTTTACATAATATTTTTCTAACTATATTTAAAAGTGCAAACAAGGTTATAAAAACCCAAACAAGAAATTGACATTTTGTTAATATTACCTTTACCTTAATGTTGAGGTTTCCCCTCCTTTTTTTTCTTTGAAAAAATAAAAATAAAATAAAAATAAAAATAGCACCCCCCCCCGTGATTAATAAAAGAGAATTATTTTTGTACATATATTTATATCTGAGACCTTTTTGAGTTTTGAAAAAATGGTATTAATAACATTATTATGATTATACCCCAACCATGGTATTAAAACAGGGTGGTACCACCTATATTTTTAATAGAGGGTATAAAATTGACTTTTGTTGCAACAAAATAAGAATAATAAAAAAATACTTACATGAGACACACAGCATGCAACACAGGACAACGTACATGACAAACTTACAATTAAAAACAAATGGCGCTAAAATTTTATTTATAACTACAAAATAATGCAAACAAAAAAAATAAACAAAAGGGTTAAACAAGTTATTACCTTTTAATTTAAAACTTTTACTAAAATTGATAAAAAATTATATTATTATTTGCCAAATTTGTTGTATTAATTTAGTAACTTAAGGCATTTTTATGACTTTATATTAAACTTTATTTTAAAATTTTGCTATGTGGTAATAAGGAAAGCCCATGTTTGAAATATTAGTTAGTGGTTAGGATTAGAAGCATTTTTGTTGCTTGGCAACCATATTTTAGAAAGTTAGGCAGGGCCGCCCTGGGGGGGGGGAGCAAGTGGGGCAATTTGCCCCAGGCCCCGGGCCCCACAGGGGCCCCCACGCGAATATAGTATTCTATAGTATTGCAACTTTTTTTTATGGAAGGGGCCCCCAAAATTGCTTTGCCCCAGGCCCCCTGAATCCTCTGGGCGGCCCTGAAGTTAGGAGTAATCAGAAAGCTGCGTGTTCGAATCACGTCGGGGTCACCAATGTGGTTAGATGTTGATAGATGTTTGGCTGCGTGTGTGTGTTCCCCCATGTGCCGCTCCAGCCCTTTGCAAACAGCTGGCACAGCAAACCTTAAGCAAACCGCCCAGTGATCACAAACTCCTTTAAGGGACAAAGGCAGCCAGACAGGTTTATTGTTGATGAAGCAAGGTACTAGTATTTCACAAACTTTATCAAACCACTAATACATGAATGCACCCTAACAAGGAACCCACTCAGTGAACGGCAGGACTTTCCGTTCCCCCCTAGGCCAGACAAAGATATGTCCTTTAAAATACACTTTTATACCTCAATACAAACAAGTTAGTACTGCCCCTTTAACATAGTTAGTTACTGCCCTAACATGGGTAGTTATTACCCATTACCTTGTACATGTTGGTTTAATTAAAACATTTTTATTACGTACAGTTATCCTAACTGGATCTTTTAGGAGGGGTCAGTGTGTTCCTGTTATCCTTGGGGAATGTTTTTGTACCATCCCTGATATTGGGATGTTTTGGTACCACTTGATACCGCAATGTGTTTGCGTGAGTACTCTGGGACTAGCACTTCTTAGAAATGTGTATTTTTGCAATATTAGTCCTGTTCTTGCCAGATTCTGTGAGCATGTTTTGCCTTATACCAGGTTTCTAATACAAGGGCTTATGTTTTAGGCTCTTTTCCTACTACACTGCACATCCGCACATTACCTCGATAATTTGGTGCACATAACAAAGTTAATTCCTCACATAGATGGAAAAAATTAGAGGGAACATTGCTCCTGGCCCGTTCCGGCTTCCGGCTTGGCCAGGGGTGGGGCTTCAGGTGGAAGGGGCAGGGCCATGGACGGGATGGGGGCCATGGAAGGGACAGGGGCTATGGCCCTTGGCCCCCCCACTTTTGAGAAAGCTCCCCCAGGGCTGGTTCTCATGTCCGTCAAACCATTTTCAAAATTGGCCCGATTTTTGTTTCCTCTAGTCTAGTTTAAAAAGTCCAACTTCAGATACCTACTGGGCAAGGCCTAATTTTCAGACTCTAGGCTCCAACTACAGCTACAAGTGCTCAGCATTTCTGATTAACAGGCCTAATTTCGCTCCAGTTCAGCACCCAAAAGCTGAGGCAACCAAATTCAAAGGCCACTTTTGAAATGTAGAGACCGTAACCCTGTCGAATTGCACTGGGGGATCCCTTTGTCAGTTCACACAAGTAAGGGCTGTGCTGTGAACACAACAAGTTAAAAGCTTTTATTTCTCCTTCTCAGTTGAGCCATAAAGAGCCCCTTTCTGTCCCTTTCCCTGGAAGGTGAGATGCCCTAGGTCTTAGTGCCAAGACTGTAATGGATTCATTGTCTTTCCCACAGCACCTGAGGGACACGTCTGCATTAACTCCATTGATCAATGCTGGATTCTCTTTCTAACCTTTCAGTCTATAGCTGGGAAAAGTCCCTTTTTCCTTATCATCTGATTAGAACAATATAAACCTTTGCAGGAAGTTTCTCCCCCAGTGAGGAGATAAGCAGGATTTCAGAGCCTAGCACTTACTGCAGCACCTCTGATGATCATAATAATGTGATCATTACCAAAACTTGAGTTGCTGACACCCCAGCACCCCCTGAGTATGGAAAGGGTGGCCAGAGTGCAATGTGAGGCAGAGGCAGTGAAAATGACTTTATCTTTAAAAACCCATTACTGCAGAATACCAGAGAGCAGGGCTCAGCAGCCCCAGGGCTTGCTTCCGGTTTACGTCATATTCCAAAAGCTCATGAGTCAGGGTTTCAGCTGGCTACCTGCAGAGAGCAAGAAGGGATCCTACCTCTGCCCCCTGCCAACAGGGGGTGCCATTTCAGATAGGGGGGCAACTTTAACCAGGATTCCAGGAGCTACTTAGACACCTGAAAACTCTAGTTTTTTGCAGATAATGGGGGAGGGAGTGCAACCAATAATTATAACTCAAAGGGGGGGGGGCTCAGCTTAAAAAGATTGAAAATGGCTCAGGGTGCAGGCAGAGGGTAGCTAGGGGCTGTGTGCAGAGGGGGTAGCTCAGGGTGCAGGAAGGGGGAAGCTAGGGGCTGTGTGCAGAGGGGGGAAGTTCAGGGTGCAGGGAAGGGGTAGCTAGGGGCTGTGTGCAGAGGGGGTAGTTCAGGGTGCAGGAAGGGGGAAGCTAGGGGCTGTGTGCAGAGGGGGGAAGTTCAGGGTGCAGGGAAGGGGTAGCTAGGGGCTGTGTGCAGAGGGGGTAGCTCAGGGTGCAGGGAGGGGGTAGCTAGGGGCTGTGTACGGGCAGGGAGTAGCTCAGGGTGCAGGGAGGGGGTAGCTAGGGGCTGTGTGCAGAGGGGGTAGCTCAGGGTGCAGGGAGGGGGTAGCTAGGGGCTGTGTGCAGAGGGGGTAACTCAGGGTGCAGGGAGCAATAGCTAGGGGCTGTGTGCAGAGGGGGGTAGCTCAGGGTGCAGGGAGGGGGAAGCTAGGGGCTGTGTGCTGGCAGGGGGTAGTTCAGGGTGCAGGCAGGGGATAGCTAGGGGCTGGGTGCAGAGGGGGTAGTTTAGGGTGCAGGGAGGGGGGAGCTAGGGGCTGGGTGCAGAGGGGGGTAGTTCAGGGTGCAGGCAGGGGGTAGCTAGGGGCTGGGTGCAGAGAGAGATAGTTCAGGGTGCAGGCAGGTGGGAGCTAGGGGCTGTGTGCAGAGGGGGGTAGTTCAGGGTGCAGGCAGGGGGTAGCTAGGGGCTGTGTGCAGAGGGGGGTAGTTCAGGGTGCAGGCAGGGGGTAGCTAGGGGTTGTGTGCAGAGGGGGTAGTTCAGGGTGCAGGGAGGGGGTAGCTAGGGGCTGTGTGCAGAGGGGGGTAGTTCAGGGTGCAGGGAGGGGGTAGCTAGGGGCTGTGTGCAGGGTGGGAATAGCTCAGGGTACAGGGAGGGGCTGTGTCTGATGGGGTGCTGCTGTTGTGGGGTCTGTCCATCCGCTCAGTTCCTAGTTGGCACGGTGAGGGACAGGTAGCTCCACAGGGCAAGGGCTAGGGTAGCCAGGCATCCGGTTTTCGACTGGAATGCCTGGTTGAAAAGGGACCCTGGTGGCTCCGGTCAGCACTGCTGACCTGGCCATTAAAAGTACAGAAGCAGCTGCCAGGTCCCTGCAGCCCCTAGACGCATGGGTGTCCAGGGAGGCTCCGCGCGCTGTCCCCGCCCTGAGTGACAGCTCCACAGCTCTCATTGGCCTTGGGGAAGGGGCAGGGCAGGGGGCGGAGCAGGGGTATTCGTTTTTGTTGCGATTAGAAAGTTGGCAACCCTAGCAAGGGCTGGGGCGAGGGGCTGCTCTGCCCCCCATGCTACAGGATGGGCGGAGAGAGAGGGGGACACGCCGACATCAGCCTCCACCTGGCTCAGTGCAGCAGATCAGGAGGCTCCCAGTCCTGAGCAGCACAGCCACATGGGGAGGGGGAGGGACAGCATGGGGGCTGCAGAGGAGCAGGACAGCGGGGGAGGAGGGGCAGCATCTTCCCTCCTGCTGCAAACTTCACCAAACTGTGGTACGAAACTCAGGGAGGGAGGGGGAGAGGTGCTCCCCGCCCTCCCTAAATGGTGCCCCCACCTAGTGGCCCTGCGACTGTATTCTGTTTGTTTAATCTCCTTCCTCTGAAGCCTCAGGGATGGCCATGGCTGGAGATGGGACATTGGAGGGGCAGGAGCAGGGCTCTGAGGTGGCTTTGGGCATTCTGTCTCTCAGGTGCTGGCTGGCTCGTGCTCACATGCTCAGGGTCGACCTGATCATTGTATGTGGCGTCAGGAAGGAATTTTCCCCCAGGTCAGACTGGCGGTGACCTTGGGGGGTTCGCCTTCCTCTGCAGCGTGTGGGTGCAGGTCACTTGCCAGGAGTGTCTGGGTCTCTCTCACTTAATCATTTTCCTGCTGTCCCATGTGGCTCAGAGTTCAAGGGGTTACTAGGATGTCTAATACAAACTGTCCCATGTTCCCTTTGTAACAGCGGATGTCTGAACTGTGGTGATGTTAGAACAAGAATCCCAAACCCAGTGATTCTGTGGGCCACCCCTGAACAGATTGCTGCTTCTTCTCCCTATAGCAGGGACTGCCCCCTTTCCATTTGCAGTCACACATGGGTGGCAACTATAGCAGGTGCTTACATGGGAATTTAACATGGGGAAAGTATCAATGTATTTTAGCTGCCTGTAGTGTGAGAAGTGTTTTGTTCTTGTTGCGAAAGAAGTTGTTCACACTTTGTCATTTTGCCTTTCATTTCATCTCCACCCCCATGGTCTGGTCTGGTCCCCCTCAGTTTCTGCACCTCTGCACATGCTTTTCTGTCACCTGCTCCCCCTCTCCTCCGCTCCCTCTGCACTTGCTGGGAACAGAGACAGCACCAGCACCATGTAACCTGTCAGCTCTTTGTGAATCACTAGCGAGGGCTCTTCAGGTCAGCACCCACAGCCAATAGTGGGAGACCAATGTATTATCTACATAACCTGAATTTATCAGTTCAGTGCTTTGGCTTTAGTGACAGTAACATTCTTGGCATCTATTTCTGGAATAGTTACTTACTTTGTAACTGTGCAACTTACTAACAGCACCCTTCACAATAAGGTCATTTATGGTCTTGGATTGATTATATAAATGTAGCACTAGCTGTGCGGTGACCTTGATATTCCACACAGGGACACCGGCCATCTTAGCAAAGGTTCTATGTAGTGTAATACTGGAGACATGCACAGTACAGTACAGCATGTTCTGGTACCGCACTACAAAGAAGCTTTGGCTACATTGGCCAGCACCTTTGTGTGCAATATCAGCCACTGAAAAGGCTTATCTTGCAGTTGAGGAACAGAATCTTAGACATTGGCCCATAAAATATAACAACAGAATTTGTTCAGCATTTGAAAACAATAATAAAGCTTCTCCCAGGCTAAGCTCCTGGTCGATACATTACTGAGTTTAAATACATAAGTTTAAGCCTAGGTGTTTTTCTTTTGCGTATTCATAAATAAATAGTAATAATAAATACTAAAAAAGTAAGAGTTTATCTTCAGAGTTCTGGCAGGCTCATACTTACAGTATTATGGACTTAATGGCCTACATTTTAAAGCGACAGGTGACTTTAGGTGCCTCAATTCTGGGATCCCTATGTTGAAACACCTGAGAAGAGCGGGTGCTCAGCACTCTTGAAACTCAGACCCCTTCAGGGTACCTGAAGATGGGCCCCAGAGAACACCAGTTACTTCAAACGTCAGGCCAGTGCTTTTTGCTGTGTTCTCTCACGGTGTAAGGAGTGAGTCTGTGTTCAGCCCCAACGTACAGTATTGTTTTTCATAGAACAGAGAAGGTTGCTCCCCCTGTACACTATTACAGGGCCATGTACCCAGAGTGGCTTTGATGGTTTGTTCTTTCAGGTTTTTGCTCAGCCCTTATGACACTGTCTCTGAGTGCAGGTGGCACTGTGGCGAGCACCAGAAAGCATTTTTCCACACATAGGCTACATAGTTCATTGTGACAAAATAGGAACTTTCTGTAATATATTTTATGAAGTGTGGGCATGCCTCCGTTTCCCTCTGTACATTGGATTGCTACCCAATGGGTACAAAAGGGTTAACACTGCTTCTGGAACTATGCAGGAGACTGGAGGGGGTGGGTCACCTTGCTGTCTTGTGGAATGAATAGAGTCATTAAAAAACCTGTCTGAAACAGATCCAAATCAATAGGAAGTCCAGCAAGGCAAAGAGATGCCCCAATGACTGAACAATCTACACCTAACAGCAGGAAACCTCAGCAGGTGGGACTTTGTGAACTGACCTGGAGAACAAGGTGTCTGGTGACTGGGAGGGTGGCCTCATGAGTGGGGAGACAAAGGAAGAGAGGGAGGCAAAGCTGGAGTCCATCACAGTTTGGCTGGTTCATCATGGCACTGGTTTGACCAGAATGGACTGTGTTTTAACTGTGGCCCAAGGATGTTCAGATTCTGTAGCCAGGTGATTCATTAATGGTTACTTCGTTTTGGAAAGGCTACCTGTGTCACTGCTAATACGCACTGAGAGCATTGCGCCCTGAAGGGGCACAATACAAGCAGGGCCAGCTTTAGGCCAATTCAACCAATTCCCCTGAATCGGGCCCCACGCATAAGAGGGCCCCGCGCCCTAAAGAGGAGAATCGGTTGAATCGGCTTAAAGACGGTCCTGCCCGGGCCCTTTAAATAGCCCCCAGAGCCCTGGGGTAGCGGGGGCTCCGGGGGCTATTTAAAGGGCCAGGGCTCCAGCTGCCTCTGCCACCCCGTCCTTTAAATAGACGCGGGAGACCCGCCGCTTCCCCAGGGCTCCCATGGCTATTTAAAGGGCCAGGGCGGTAGAAGCAGGGGCGCCCCGGGCCCTTTAAATAGTCCCCGAGCCCCAGGCTGCTGCTGCTACCCCCTGTCCTGCCCGCACCAGCCCCGCCCCCCCTGCCCTGCCCGCAGCCAGCCCCGTCTCCAGCCAGCCCCGCACCCCCTGCCCGCAGCCAGCCCCTGCTGCACCCCCTGCCCTACCTCCAGCCCCGCACCCCCTGCCCTGCCCGCACCAGCCCCTGTTTCCAGGAGGGAGGAGGAGGGGGCACTTACCGTACAGGGTGGGCTGGGGGCTGGCTCTGACCCCCCTCAGCCAGTGGTGAGCTGGTTGTTAAATTTTAAAGCGGTTTTAGAACCCCTTGTTAACTGGCTTCCCTGTGGGGGGGGGGGGGCGGCACGCTGCGGCTTTGATGTGCTCCAGCCGGGAAGTGTGTAATTCCTCCTCCGGCCGCCGGGGGTGCTGTGCTGCGGGAGCCATGTGGGCCACCTCCTGGCCCTGTTGCTACTGCTGCTCCTCGGACCCCTGGCCCTGGGGCTCCCGCTGCTGCCTGGTGGGTCCCCGGCTGCTCTGCCGGGCCTGGGCTGCGTCCTGCTGCTCGGGCTGCTCCCAGCCGCTCTCCCCGTGAGTACCCGCCACCCTGCCTGCAGCCAGCCCCTGTCTCCAGCCAGCCCCTGCCGCACCCCCTGCCCGCAGCCAGCCCGTCTCCAGTCAGGCCCGCACCCCCTGCCCTGCTCGCAGCCAGCCCCTGTCTCCAGCCAGCCCCGCACCCCCTGCCCTGCCTGCAGCCAGACCCTACCTCCAGTCAGCCCCTGCCCTGCCTCCAGCCAGCCCCATGTCCACTGGTGCCCTGCAGTTCCCAGGGCAGTAACCCTGCACACCTGCTTCAATGAGGGGGGCAGGGAGCAGCTGGGACCCACACATGTGCACACGCCACACCCCCAGGAGTGGCGGGGACCCACACATGTGAAACGGAGCTCATTTCTAGTTCAGGCCCATCTTTTTAAAAAAGAACTTTAGGTAGGATTAACATACATCCACATACATTACGCAATGTACGTAATATATAATTTTGTTATTATTTATATAGTTATGGAAAGTAAATAATACAGAGATGAAATGAAAGTGGGAGGGCTAGCTCAGTGGTTTGAGCATTGGCCTGCTAAACCGAGGGTTATGAGTTCAATCCTTGAGGGGGCGATCTAGGGCAAAATCAGTATTTGGTCCTGCTAGTGAAGGCAGGGGGCTGGACTTGATGACCTGTCAGGGTCCCTTCCAGCTCTATGAGATAGGATATCTCCATATATTATTAATTAATTTAATTTTTTACATGTTTTTTTTTTTAGTCATCCCTGCCGGGGCCCCGCCGAAAATGTTCGAATTGGGCCCCGCACTTCCTAAAGCCGGCCCTGAATACAAGTCTCCCGCGGGACTCCGGCATGACTGGATTTGCTGCAGGAAGTCAGAGAGAGAGACTGGGATCGCTGGTGCCAAAGGCCCATTTGTGCAGTCTTGAAGGCCACCGGCCTGCCCTTGTGGAACGGTGTGGGTCCCTGGGGCCCAGCACACTAAAGTGGTCACTCCCAGGAGTCTGGTTACAGTCTAGGGCATAGACCAGACCCTGTAACTCCCTGACACTCACATCAGACCTCTTCAGCTGAGACAGTCACAATGAGCTGAAAAACACCAGTGAGGTGAGTTCTGTAGTAAAGAACTCATTCGACTAAAACTGATGCCGTTGCTCCAAGGTATTCATAGTCCTTTTGTTCACTGTCCATGAACATTCAGATGAGCAGACTTTTGTTTACTGAAGGCCTGATCCAAATCCCAGCAAACTCAATAGAAGTCTTTCTGGTGACTTCAATGTCATAGAACAGACTCAGAAAGCAAAAGTGCCATGCATATACATGCAGATGCTACAAGCCAGGTCCTAGGCTGTGTTCTGTCTGCTTTGTGCAAAGTGGCCCTAAACTGGATGTAGCCAGCCATAGCAGGATCACCCCAATGAAGGGGATCTTTGGGTGCAGCTGGGTCATGGCTCCTTTGCCATCTCTCCCATTCCTAACTGACAGTGAACATGACATGGCCACAGCTTCCCTACACCATGGCAATCACAGGCTATTGTAATAACTTCTTGGGGCATTGGGCAGCTGGTGCAAATCGTCATAGAATATCAGGGTTGGAAGGGACCTCCAGAGATCATCTAGTCCAACCCTCTGCTCAAAGCAGGACTAATCCCCAGACAGATTTTTGCCCCAGATCCCTAAATGGCCCCCTCAAGGATTGAACTCACAACCCTGGGTTTAGAAGGCCAACACTGAGCTATCCCTCTCCCCCCCAATACAGGAGTCAGGAATTATTGAACCCAGGTCTCCCATGTCCCAGTACAGTGCTCCATCCACTAGCCTCTCTTTCCTGGGTAAAAGGCCACTCTCACTTATGCCCAAGGACCAGACGCAGCAACCCAAGATGGGATGAGCACAAAATGGTTTCAAGACCTCTTTTTGTAGCCTTGCCATGAGCTACACGTTGTTTGGCTGCAGCTGAGTGTCTGGGCCAGGGTAAATAACAGAGATACCTAATGAAAAGAAAAAGAGGCTGTACTCATTGAAGAATGTGAACAATTCTATCTAATGCTGCAGGTATTTATACCACATTCTTCATCCCACTACCCAGAATCTTAGAGGAGACTGTAAGCAAAGAGCTGTAGGAAACGGCCTTAGTAAGGTTCTGGCAGTGAGGAAAGCACTGTAACTATATTAAGTGACATAAATGTGCATGGAGCGCACTCACAAACAACAGCAATAGGCGTATTTCTACCCCAAAGATCTGGCTGCAGGCATGGGCAGTGGGTATCATAGGCTAGGGGAGGCTGTGCCTCCCCAAACAGCCAGGCATGGCCCCGCCCACATTCTGCCCCCTGCTTCTCGCTCGTGGCGGCTCCTGTGTCTCCCTATGGGGTGGCCCCGGCTCAGGCTACGCCACCCGCCTCCTGGCACTCTGCGGCTGAGGCGAGCTAGCCTGGGGTGGGCGCTGGCGGCTGCAGTGGGGGGAGGGGTGGCTGGGCTCAGGCGGGGGGAGGAGAAGAAGGGGCAGGGCCTCAGGTGGAGGGGGCGGGGATGGAGGCTAGCCTCCCCCAGCCAGCAGTTCACACACTGCCCATGGCTGCAGGAATCACTGGATGGCATTTTCTGGTCTGTGCCATGCAAGAAGTCCAACTAGATTATCATAATGGTCCCATCTGACCTTAAAATCCATGAATCTATGCATCTTGTGTTGCAGCAGTTTCCAAACTGTGGTCCATGGAGAACTAGCAGGTCACATGATGCTGCTTCTTCTCGTTTTCAGTTGCTACCTCACCTAAAAAGCAGCTGAAAGGACACAAAAGACTTACTTACCATTACACTTGTATGTATGGGAATGGGACAGGAGAGGTTATTAGAAAATCCCTCTATGAAGATGTTGTTCACACTATAAAAAATTCTTGACAGCCTCTATTATAACTAGGCTTGGATTAGATTTTTAGCAGTAAATGTCGCTAAACATTGTTTTCACTGTACACACACAAACCGATCAAAAAATATTTCCATCAATAATTGAAATTTACAGATAGGCAAAGTAAGGCCATGTCTACACTACAGAGTTAAGTCAACAATCATAAGACACTTTAATTACATCAGTCATGAACATCCACACAATGCTCCTGGTGTCGGCGGAGCATGTCCACAGTCAGTGCTCTTGCATAGACAGACCGAGTGTTGCATCGTGGAGAGCTATCCCACTATGCAACTCGCCACCCTCTGCTGCTGGGAGCTCTGGGAATGGATCAGGGTGCTCGGGGGCCTGCTCACCATCCCATGATGCAGTTGTAAGCAGAGTCAGAACGGGCTCTACCCTGACATCTGGTGGTGAGCTGTGGAAAAGGACTTCAGGGGCTGATCTCGTTTGCATGGGCACACCCACTCTGCCTAGCATGATGGACTGCTTGCCCAAATGGTCACTTTGGCTGCTGTGGGATCCCCAGTCTCTTCGTTATTGGGGCAGGAGTAATAAAGGGTTGTTATCCTGGTTATGTGAATCAAGGACAGTAGAACTACTTGGCATTTTATGACGGAGGGACTCGCCCTCAACTAAGTAGCACTCACTAGGCAAGGGACATGGGTTCCAAAACTCTGTGACTTGAAAGAGGCTGGGGACAGGTATGTGTACTTAGTAGGCTGGGTTAGGTCGGGTCCCCTTCTGAGGGTCGTAAACACCACTTTGACTTCTCTTTCTGTGGTGTAATAACAGAGCTAATTTTATTACAGGCTGCAGAACTGAAATCACTGATACCTAGGTCTAAGTATTAGATCTATTTTGGGCTAGTGGTGTACCAGCACTGAGGCTCCCCTACTACCAGCTGAAATCACTGAGAGCTGGGGGGGAGGGCTGAAGACATTTTGGTGAGCGGCTAGCAGGATGGTTGGTGGAGAGGAGCGGCTCGCGGTGAAGACTGCAGCAGAACCCCATGGAGAGGTGTGGCAATCGGTCATCTACATGAGCAGCAGAACACGTAAGGTGTCCCCATGCCTCCCCCCCTTCTGCCAGGGCTGGGAGGTAAACCCTGCAGATGAACTTCTGAACTCTGGGGGGGCTGCACTGACCAGGGACAGAAACTGTGGGAGGGGTGACTTTTAGGTTGCTGGACTCAAGAACCAAAGGGAAAGGACACGGCCCAATCTGCTTGGGGATGGGTCTTCTGGTTCATGGTTTGTGTTTATGAACCCTAGTTGTGGTGTTTTCCCAATTTAATGCTGAGTTGTTTACCTCATGTTATTAAAGATTTTTGCTACACCGAGACTCTGTGCTTGCCAGAGGGGAAGTATTGCCTCTTTGAGGCGCCCAGGGGTGTGTGTGTAATTTTCCCAGGTCACTGAGTGGGGGCTTAGCTGGTTTTGTATTGTATTGTTGAAAGGGAGCCCCTATGTACTGAACCCGGCCCTTGCTGCTGTCAACTCAGCCTGGCAGAAGGGTTACACAGTCCTTTCCATCCCATCATTCCATGGGCTTCCAACTTTGCTTCACACTGTTTATCAACAGCCCTTGTTAAGTGTGTGCCCATCATCTCTGCCTGAAAGCACGGATCCTGAACTGCTGACAAGTCCCAGTGTACATTAACAAACATTTCCACAAGGCCCCCACTTCGTAGCTGCATAGGCTCATTTGTTAATTTCTGTCCCTTATCCCTCCTCTACCATATAACAAAGTACATGAGAGCTCAATTTCCTCTCACCATGCAGTATCAAAGCAAAATACATGCTTACCAGAGCTCATGTTCCCTGCTTCAGGCACACCAGAGCCTCCGGAGTCAAAAAGAGATCCTGACTCACTGTGCCACTGGATGATCCTCTCGAATGTCCCACATCCTCCCCCAATTCCACTTCCTCATTTCACACTTCATCCTTGGGGTTGACTCTGCTGGCCACTGCCTCCAGTCCCCCCAGAGTATCCATGGGGCTTGTGGAAGATGAGGTGGGGTCACCACCAAGGATGGTGTACAGCTCCTTAGAGAAGCAGCATGTCTTCGGTGCCACACCTGAGTGACGGTTGGCCTCCCATGCCTTCTGGTACACCTGCCTCAGCTCCTTGATCTTAGCATGGCATTGCTGCCTGTCCCTTTCATGCCCCTTCTCCTGCATCCCACTAGCAATCAGCCCATAGGTATCCAAGTTTCTATGGCTGGAGCGAAGCTGTGACTGCACAGCCTCCTCTCCCCACAGACCCAGCAGATTTGGTGTACACCACACAGGAGCCTGTCTACTGCGGAAAGCTGGGAAGATGCTGTGTGATCTGTCCACACCAAGCAAATAGGAAGAGGAATTTCAAAATTTCCCAGGCCTTTAAACAGGCGAGAGGTGCATGCCTGTGTATCTTCAGGCATAGGTGCCGACTCCGTGGGCGCTCCAGGGCTGGAGCACCCACGCAGGGCCGGCTCCAGGCACCAGCTGAGCAAGCAGGTGCTTGGGGCGGCCAAGGGGAAGGGGTGGCACGTCGGGCTCTTCGGCGGCAATTCGGTGGAGGGTCCCTGTCCCTCTCGGAGGGAAGGACCCGCCGCCAAATTGCCGCCGAAGAAGAAAGCGGCACGGTGGAGGTGCCGCCGATCGCGGCATTTTTTTTTTCCCGCCGCTTGGGGCGGCAAAAACCCTGGAGCCGGCCCTGCACCGACGGGGAAAAAATGGTGGGTGCTGAGCAGACCCTGCAGATCTGCATCTCCCCCTCCCTCCCTGCGCCTCCTGCCCGCCACGAAATAGCTGTTTCATGGCGTGCAGGAGGCTGGGAGGTAGGAGGGAAGAACGAGGATGCGGCGCGCTCGGGGGATGGGGTGGAACTGGGCAGGAAGAGGCAGGACAGGGGTGGAGCCTGTTGAAAGGGGTGGAGTTGGGGCGGGGCCTGGGTCAGAAGCGGGTTTCGAGCACCCTCCGGCACTTTGGAAAGTCGGCGCCTGTGTTGAGGGCGGTCATGATGGGCATTCTGGGACACCACCTGGAGGCCATTTAGGGCAACATAAGCAAAGGCACTGACACTGCGTCAATCTAACTTTGTCAGCGTAGCAGGAGAGTAAATCGTCGGGAGGAGCATTGCAGTGTGCACACCTCCACTGTTCTGCAAATGAAAGCTGACTTTTGTCAACAAAACAGCAGTGTAGACAGGGCCTCAGAAGAATGGAGCTTGAGAACTAGAGTTTAATTTAAGGATATTTACTTTGCATATTTTGACATGTGATGTTGTCTATTTGTGTTTTAACGATTATAAACTTTAATTTTTTGAATCTGAACATCTATTGTTGTTAAATAATTATTGTCTGGCCCCTATTGTTTGCCCCCCTCATAATGGATAAAATTGGAAAAAATGCTTTAAAAACACTGATATTATCCATTGAAATAATAAAAAATAAAAATGAAATTCTGCCACACCAAGTTATAACCCAGGGTTAGACATAACACAGGGACTGATGAATGGATGGGGAAATGTGTGACTTCCGGACAAGGGTTCCGCGCCAGCAGCATCCAAGCATGTGATTGCTTTTGGAAGACTACGTGCTCATATTTATGCTTCTTGTCATTTGCATATTAGAAGATGACTATATATTTTTTCATTAAAAGATTTTTTTTGAATGACTAAAATGGATGTTTGGGAAGGAAATTTGGAGACCAGGCGAAAGTGGGACTGGTGGGTTTAGAAAAGTACAAGAGACTAGAAGGGGAGAACAATGGGGATGGGAAACAGAAGGAAAGAACAGAGGCAGCAGGAGACAAAGGCTGTTCAGTCAGGGTGGAGGCAAGTCAGACTCAAAGGAGGCCATGAAGACAACTGGGGTCTGCGTCTCTGCTGCCCTGCACCTTGTGTCATCAGCTTCACGCTGCCCGGCAGCGCACAGGGCCCGCCTGGCTCCAGCGGGGAGGCCCCGCCCGCCGCCTCGCTGGCCTGCTCCGCCCCCGCCGCCCCCCTGCCTGCCCCGGGCGCGCCGAGCCGGGCAGCCGGAGCCGCTGGCGGTGGGGCTCAGCGGGGAGCAGGTGAGAGCCGCCCCAGCGCGCGGGGGGGGGGCAGTGTCTCGGGGGGGAGAGAGAAGGGGGCTGGGAGGGGCAGTGTCTCGGGGGGGGGGGAGAAGAGAAGGGGGGCTGGGAGGGGCAGTGTCCGGGAGGGTGGAGAGAGAAGGGGTCTGGGAGCGGCAGTGTCCCGGGGTCTGGGAGGGGCAGTGTCCGGGAGGGGGGAGAGAGAAGGGGGCTGGGAGGGGCAGTGTCCGGGAGAGGGGAGAGAGAAGGGGGCTGGGAGGGGCAGTGTCCGGGAGAGGGGAGAGAGAAGGGGGCTGGGAGGGGCAGTGTCCCGGGGGGGGGGGGGAGAGAAGGGGGCTGGGAGGGGCAGTGTCCGGGAGGGGAGAGAGAGAAGGGGGCTGGGAGGGGCAGTGTCCCGGGGTGGGGAGGAGAAGGGGGGGAGTTGGAGCCGGCTATGCCCTGGCGAGTTGGTGCATGAGCTTTGTTGGCAATGTCTGGCTGGGGGCAGCTCTGAGACCAAGGGGAGGGGCTCAGGGCTAGCGGTGCCCAGAGGAGATGGGGTGAGGCTCATGTTTGACAATACATACAGGAGAACGGGAGGGGGGCCCTTAGGGTTGTGATGCCCAGGGAGGAGTTAATGGAGGCTGGCAGGTTCTGGGGGCGATGGGCTGGGGCGTGGTTGACAGTGCTGGGAGGCAGTAGCGGCTCAGGGCTGGCAGTGCTTATAAAAACAGACAAAAATACAGAAGTGTCACAGCACAGTAATACTGAAAAATTGCTGACTTTCTCATTTATGCCATATAGTTAACATCAATTGAAATATAAATATTGCTTATACGTTCTATATATTATACACTGAAAGGTAAGTACAAGCCATTGTATGAAATGTTAGTTTGTACTGACTTTGCTAGTGCTTTTTATGTATCCTGCTGTAAAACTAGGCAAATCTCTAGATGAGTTGATGTACCCCCTGGAAGATCTCTGCATACCTCCAGGGGTACACGTATCCCTGGTTGAGAACCACTTCCTTAGCCCACTTCTGGGTCCATTTGAAAACCCCAAACCACTTGTGCTTTAATACCTCCCCCACTGCAAATGGTTCTGCCCTCCTGCGGGTAAATGAGGGCTTGTCTACAGAAAAGAGTTGATGTTAAAGCAAAGTAGGTACTTTCCCGAGGTGTCAGCAGGGCATATACAGGCAGGCAGAGTGCTATGCATTAGTGCACTTTACAAATCACGCCCCTCCGGTAGGGCAGAAAATCTTAAAAATGTGACTTGAGTGTCACCGATGCAATGTCTGCCTGAGGCTGCAAAGAGCTTGAGACAATCGCCCTGAGAGGCAGAGTTGCCCATGTATCTCAGTGACCCACTGCTTGGGGGTGCTCTGCCAACCCCTCCCCAGGATGGGGTCAAAGTGAGCAAAAAAAGTGGAGCATCTCATGCTCCATTCCCTTGATCATGGCATGTACATACTTACCTGGGAAGGAGATTTCTGATTGTGGAGGGCTCTTTAATCTCACAGAATGAGAGCCAGTGCTGGAAGATGAAGTTAGCCAGATGTAAATCAAGACTGGATGTCTCTTTCTAAAAGAGCTGCTCTAGTACAACCAGAAATTATGGACTCAATGGGGCAATCATTGGGTGAGGTTGTATGACCCACGTTATGCAGGACATCGGAGTAGGTGATCATAATTAGAGTTTCAGATAGGTCACTGTGGGGGGAAAAGTCATGGATTGTGTGACTTTTCCCATTTGTCTGTGACTTTTCCTTTTGTGTCCATGACTCGCTCCACAGCAGCGTCTCCTGGGACTCATGGCTGGGCCCGGCTCCCCATGCTAAACATTGTGACCAGGTGCATGGGGTTGTAACGCTGCTCAGGTTTGACCCAACTGCCCCTCAGTCATGATGGGGGGTGGAGGGCAGGGGCCAAACCTGAATGATTCTGTGTAGTCTGCCCTAGCCACCTGTGCAACACAAAGGCAGCTGGTGATTCTCCTTGCACCACCAGAAGCTGAGAGAACACATCCAATCCAAGAGGAGCCCATTGGCTCATTTGTAATTGTCAGGAAAGTCACCCCAACAGAAGGAAACCCCTTAAAGCTGCTGTCACAGGGCCTTGTGTGACCTGCTGTTCAGTGGAAGCTGATGGACACTATGGGTATGTCAACACTGCAAAGAAGGACCTGTGGCACTGGTCAATTGACTCCGGCTGCAGGGCTAAAAGGAGCAGTGTAGATGTTTAGGCTCACGCTGGAGCCCAGGCTCTGAAACCTGATGAGTGGGGAAGGCCTTGGAGCCCGGTTCCAGCCCAAGCCTGAACATTTACACTGCTGTTGTTAGTCCCGCAGCCCAAGTCAATTGACCCAGGCTCTGAAATTCAGTAACATGGGGTTCTTTGCATATAGACATACCCCATGGGGCCTTTCCTGGGAGTGTTGCATTGTCCAGAGCTGGAACAGAAACTGGGAAAGTGGCATGGTGTGTCTGAAACTCAGCTGAAAGGGAGATGCCTCTCCTTTGCCCAGAAGGCCTGGATGTCAGTCCTGCTGAGCAGTCAGCACCGGTAGTGGCTGGGCAGTGCCAGGGCACACCAGGTATTACGGATTGACGAGGTTCTGCCTAAAGGGTGGGTTCCTTACCCTGAGTCGGGGTTTCAACCTTTTTCCATTTGCAGACCCCTAAAAAAATTTTGAATGGAGGTGTGGACTCCTTTGGAAATCTTAGACATAGTCTGCGGACCACAGGTTGAAAACCACTGCCCTCAGTAATCCTGACCTCCTGGGGCAGAACAATACTGAGGAGGTAAAGTAGGGGGAGATTTGTAGGTCTGCAGCCAGCATGGTCACTCCCAAGTAGGAAGGCGCTCCTGTGAATGCAGTATCCAGCTGCTCCAAGGGCCTTGGGCTCTAACCCTCTCTGCTGTGGCTAGAGGCAGGACAAATCCACCTAAGCAGGGTTTAATTGCTGTGTGGTTTCTGCAGTCCCTCCCTCTGTCAAAGCAAGGAGACTGAGATCTGACGAAGATTAATTCCCCCCCATGAGTTCTGCAGTGGGTGTCAGAGGAGCTACCGCTGTACTTCAGCTCCAGACAGTGATAGGGCTCTTCCTTCACAAATCACTCTAGCCAGAGGAGGAAATGAGGGGAGGCCTAGTGTACTGGCCTAGAAGCCAAATGGAAACTCTCGGGGGCTGGATAAGTTCTCTATTTGCAGTCCCCACAGCAGCTAGGGAACACTGTCTCTTAAGGGTAAAGCCCTTAAGCCTCTTTGTGGCTACACAGCTGAGCCACATAGACAGCTTCAAAAGATTTAAATGATGGCTTACAAAGCAGATTTTCTGGCAGAAACACATCTAAGCATAGCCTGCTTCTGCAATTGCAGGCTTCCCAGCTACAGGAAATTGCTACAGCTGTCTTGCCAAGGCCACATTATCAGTGGAGGGTAATGGTGTGTGCCCAGGCTTTTTAACTATGATCATGAGGACAGTTGTTTATTTCATAAGGTCTCTCTGAGTGAAAAGCTTATTTGCATAGATGATAGCTGGTGTGAAGCAGAGTTAGAGGTCTCCGGACCGAATATCACAGCCCCATGCCAGCTATTAAGGGCAGTGGAGCTTCTTAGAAATATTGTAATGTCATTCTTGTTGCTGAGAATCTCTGTGAATCCCAGACGCCACGTCTTTGATCCTAACAGTTCTTGGGCCCAAAAGGGAATTCATAGCAAACGTGTCAGGAGGGGCTGTTTGCCGTGTCTGTCACCTCGTGGTATTTAACAAGGCTGCTGGGCTCTGGGGTGGTTTGGCCTTTCCTATGGCCATACTCTGTTACAGAGACATTCATAAGTTCTCACTGGATGTAAGGAAAAAGGCAAACAACTGAGGAGCGAATTTGTGCCTGTGGCAGGCTGTGTGGTTAGAGCTAATGCCACAGATGAGGAACTTAAGGGTTTCAGAGCTACCCTTTCTTGTCTGATCTGCCTGTTGGAGAGATTATAGATAGATGCATTGAAGCCAGGCAGTTGCACATCTTTGCTGACCAGAGCATAATGTGGCTGTGGAACTCGGCAGAGTAAATGTCACAGTAGAGCTGTTCACAGTCTGCAGAGCTCTAAACAGGTTACGAGCCCTCGGGGCCCCATGTGCAGGTTGTGTCAAGTAGCACTGTAGAGAGAAGCAAGGCAGAGTATGTGGCCTGGCTGGCCATAAAAACCTGGACATTTTGACAGCTGGAAACTCTGACAACTCAGCAAATCCTAGGGTCAGAGAAGCCTGAAGGAAGAGCATGTGTTTGGACCCAGAGCAATCTCTGGAGCTGTCTCATTGGAGGGTTCTTTGCCGGCCTGCCGAGTCATAAGACAGATTCTCCCTGAGAGCTCCATGCAGAGTTACAGCAGGGGAAGCTGCACTCTCCATTCCCTGGACAGGGTCATCATTTCTTTGTCTGTTTTTCCCCTTCACGTTCCTCCAGAAAGTACTAGTACAGGAAGTAGTGGCCAGGCTGGGAGGGTGATTCTTGACCCTCTCCTGCCACCTGTCTGAACTGTGGTTTTGCTCTGTTCCTGATTGTTTACCAGGACCATGGGGAAGTCTGAGAGCAGAAGAGGTACTATACAGCCAAGGACCTGCTGGTGCTTGCATGTCTGCTGATGGAGCGCGCATGTTAAAGCAGAATTTCATGAACATGCTGCCAAACTCCTGCTTTAAAGTGGAAAATCAGTTATTATTTCAGAAGTTATTGCTTATTATTTAGTGCCCAAGCTGTGCTAAACACCTTTGAAAACAGACAGAAGAGATGATCCCTCCCCTGAGTACCTTGCAAACTGAATTGGACATAATGTGACAAAGGAGGAACAGACAGCAGCGGGGCAGTTGGGTAGGAAAGGGAGTGGTGGGGATATGATATCAGGGAGAGCTCACACTCAGGGAAGGCTAGCATGTGGCAGCACAGAAAAGTATGTTTTGTTGAGGGGTGAGTAGACGTTTTATTTGGCTGGTTTCTTTTAGGCCTTGTGGCAGAAGTGGAGGAACTTGAGTGAGGAACATCTGGGGCCTTGATGATCAGCTCAGAGAGGTCGCTCCACGTGTAGTGGGTGGGCTGGGAGAAAGTGCTACCATGTATGTAGGAGAAGCAGATGAATGGAGATCTACGGTGGCACTGAGAGCAGAGTGGGTGGGAGGGCAGTGTGAAAGGAGATGAGGTTAGCTAAATATGGGGGTCAGAGTTGTGGGAAACCTTGAGAGTGAGGACAGAAAACTTACACCTGAGGTAGTGGAGAAGGTAGGGGGTCAATAGAGTAGTTCAGAGGAGTGATCTGACCAGACCAGTAGGCAAGGAATATTGTCTTGGCAACAGTACTGTGAATGGGTGGAAAGGAGGGTGCATGTTGGGGGTGTTGGGGTGAGGAGGTAACAATAACCAAGGTAAGAGATCAGGGGGCCTGCAGAACAGTGTTAGCTGGCTGGACACGCACAGAAGGTTGAATCATTTTTAATAGTGAGGGTAATTAACTGTTGGAACAATTTACCAACAGTCATGGTGGATTCTCCATCACTGGCAATTTTTAAAACAAGACTGGATGCTTTTTTAAAAGGTCTGTGGTAGTTCAAGAGGAATTACTGGCGAGAAGTTCTCTGGCCTGTGTAATAGAAGAGATCCGACTAGATGATCACAAGGGTCCCCTCTGGCCTTGAAATCTCTAAATCATGGAGATGTGGTGGATGAAGTGGCAGGATCTGGTCACAGCCTGGATAAGGGGAATGAAGGAGAGAGAGGGGTCAGGGTGACTCTTAGGTTATAGGCTTGATGGACAGGGGAATAGCAGTGGGGTTCATAGGAACAGAGAATGATGAAGCAGGCATGGGAGAGAAGATAAGTTTGTTTTTGGCCACGTTATGTTGATGGTGAGATATCCAGAAGGAGACATCAGAGGGCAGGACAAGATTTGGAAATGAATGAAGGGAGGCTGTAGGGGAGAGGTTGATCGGTGATCTTGCATTCCCTGATATGAGTGATTTCACAGAGGGATGCACTCTAGGATGGCTTCATTGAACCACAAAGTACCAATATCCTTTAACAGAGAGGAAAAAGCATGTGTTATCTGCTGTGTGCTGAATGCCCACTGCAGCATGGTTTGCAGAATGTCCTGCACACAAATCTGTCTTCATCATGTTGCATTCACGTCTGCCATCAAGCAGAGAGGGGGATTGTTTAGTGCGGCCCAGGAAGGTGAAACAGGAAGTTAGGAAAGGAAAATTAGGCTGAAGATCTGCATACGTTTCACAGTGATGTGACTCATTCAGCTGCAGATTAATCTCCGAAGGGAAGTGATGGAAGCCTTATAGCTTGAGACTTCTAAAGCTGTACCGGACAAGGCACTAAAACACGTACAATGAAATGGCACAAAATTTGATTAATGCAAGTTGAGGTTGCCAGGTGATAGCTCTTACCCTTCTAGAACGTCAGTTTGGCAAGACTCAAACTTCTGATACCAGGAAATACAGAGTTAAGGTAAATGGTCACATCACTTTAACTCTGCCCTTCCTGAGCAATGCCCAGAACCCCTGTACTCACATTCCTTTTCACTGTAATGGACCTGCACCTGCCCTGTGCTCAAGCCCTGAGCCTACTCCCCCAAAAGAATACCATGCTTGTAAAATTTAACAGCTACTTCATTCTGTTTACAGTCCCTTCACACCTGCACCCAGGATACCACCTAACCCTATACTTTCCCCTACCCATCATCAAACCCACAGCTTGCTCTCCTATCCCACCTCACTACTGACAATACCCCAGCACCCTGCTACTGACAAAATCTATGCAATTCTGTATTGAAACAGGCACTGAAGACCCCACTGCCCTGCTACTGACAAAGTTCTTTATTGAAACAGATATTGTCCATAGTGAGGTGGGACCTTCAGCTGGGATTCCTGCCCCTGCTTCAGCCAGGCTTCCTCAGCCATGCCCAGGTCCACCCAGTCCACCCCTCCTTCAAACCGGGCCTCTCCCCACACACTTAGGCTAGTCCCGCCTCCCCGCTGGGGCTACTTTATTTATTTTTCTGAATTTCAGATGTTTAAAATTGCAGTACTTTCAGCCCCCCATCCAGATCCTAGCTCACATGGGGGACAAGGAGAGGGGCTCAGACAGCCCAAAAGGAACAGGGTCCCCCCAGATTCCAGTACACACACGGAAGGGGAGAATTCAGGGCTGACAGCCCCCCCCCACCTTCCTCTGCTACCTCTTACATTCTCCAACCCTTTCTGTCCTCTCCCTGCCCACTCCCCCTTACCTGAGCCCCTAACCCCTCTTCCTTCCCCTACTACCCATTCCCATTTATCCCCTTCCCCACTCTACCCCATCTCCCACTGCAGACCCAAACCCCTCTCTCCCTGTCCCCACCTATGCTATCTTCCCAGTGAGCATTTGCATGTGTCATTTATTTTCTTTTCAAAAATAGTTTGAGAGCCTTCTTACGTATCCGCTGTACTTGCATTACATTTTAAAAAATACTAAACAACCAAACAAAAACCCAACACATCTCACCTTGACAGAGGCAGATTTTCCCCAGATGTTTATAATTCAGTCTCAGATTGCTGCCCAGGGTGGGTTTCAAACTTCAAAGTTGCTAGAATCTGTGAACTTAATGAAATGCTGTTTTTTTTCCCTGGGGGCAGTGTCTCGGGAACCCCTTGCTCAAATGACCCCACATTTGGATCACTAACCCTACCCTATGCTACCACGAGGCAAAGCAAATGTCAAGCCAATCTGTATAAGCAGGTGGATTTTAGAGTAAGTGCACATGCTTACACAGATTGTCCTGAATAATCATCCTTTAAATAGGAAGGGCTTCCCAACCTTAGCTGGAGAGCAGAGCTGGCGCTCCGCTTTAATATTTTATGAACCTCGAGGAAGAATGGAGGGTTCTACTCATCCATGAGCAGCATAGCAGGCTCAGAGAGATGTGAAGTGGTCTATTCATCTCCATAAGATGTTCTCAGCTGAAATATACTAACCAGAGGCGCTGAATACAGCCTGAAACCCTAGCGCTGAGATGTGAGTGGGGGTTCACTTCCTCCCTCCCCAGTGCAGGAGAGTTGCTGAATTCTGCCAGTTCTCAGCTCCTCACCCCAGGCTCAGCAGTGTGTTCTTGGTGCAGACTCTGAGCATGCTGGTTCTGTGCTCCCCCCAGAGGGGCAGGGCTTCCCCAGATCCTGGCTGACATGGAGGTGGGTGGTAGGGAGATGGGCTCAGACCCCCTTAGAGGAATAAGGCACCCCAGATCTTAGCTCACATGGGGGGGGGGTAAAGAAGTGCAACTTAGAAGCAAGTTCCCTAGAACCTGGCTCACATGAAGAGGGACATGGAGGGGCCTAGATGGGCAGGGGGCCCCAGATACTGGCACACACATGGGGGGCTGGGTATGGGGCTCAGATACCCCTAGAGAGGCAAGGCCCCCATGTCCCAGCTCAGGAACAGGTGCTCAGATTCCCTTCACAGGGTAGGGCCTCCCAGATCATGGCACACACACACAAAGGAAAAATGTGGGGCTGACAGATGCCCATGCCACTCACCCCCATGTCCCCCCCTCAGTCCCTCTGGCCTCCTCCATCACCCATCTCCATGATCCTCTCTGCAGCCCAAAGCCCTCTCATCCCTATTCCCCCTACTCCTCGAGGCATAGAATGCCCCTCCCTTGTTAGCAAGCATTCACCTCTAATCTTTTTACAAAAATAATTTGATTACATTCCCCCCAAATAAAAAAAATAATACAAAAGAAACCCAATAGTGACAGATTTCAGCAATATGCCACCTAGCCTTTCCAGATTTTTGCCCAAGGTGGGACTTAACCATCATTGTCTGGGTGAATTGGGCAGCAAAGGCTTACCGCTTATTTCCCTGAGCTCTCCAGCTGCAGTGAACGCTTTCCACTTACAAATCCTTCTAGCCTCACTCTCGGCACATGCTCCCTGTGATCTGTTCGGTGCATGACCCTCACTCAAGAGCCTAACTGGAGAGCCAAACTCGTGCTAATAACATTCTGAATTTTGCTCCCGAAAGGGCTAGCTGGTGCCAGGTACTCTCTGCGGGCAACCTTCAAGTGAGTGAGACTCTTGTGCCTGGATCAGAGTGATGGTTTGTTTGATCTCTAGGTCTGAGCAAAACATCTTTACCAGAATATCCCTTTAGAAAGCTGTTTATTGCAGGGGTGGAGGGTGTATCTCAGAAACCCCTTGGTCAAATGAGCCCAAATTTGGATCACATCAGATTTCAAGGAAGTCTGATAAGCATGCAGATTTTAGAGCATTAAGAGTCGTCATCCTTTAAACAGAAAGGGATTCTCAGCCTTAACTCCTAGTAGAGCTAGTTCTCCACTATTATAGAGAGCAACCCTGCATTGGCTGGGAGGTGAACTGGCTGCTTTAGTGGGTCTTTTCTCTTCTCATTCTTCTGTGATTGTCTGTGCCAAGAGATCCTGTCATAGGGTGTGTTTTGCTTTGCAGGCAGAATTAAATTGAAAAAGTAAAAAAAAAAAAAAAAAAAAAAAGAAATCCCACTTGTGAAATGACTCTAGTAATTGGTTATTGAGAAAATAAAGTAGCAGATGGTAAGTCTACAGCCATTATCCAAACACCTGCCTCTGTACTTTCTATCTGTTCCTCTTGGGGTAGCTAGAATCTGGGAATCTGCTTTGCTGATCAGAGCTGCCTCATTAGCCAACCCAATGGAGCTCGTTTTGTGACATCAGTGGTTTGCTAAATCACTTTGTAGCATCCGATCTTTAGCTGCTAGACTGGCATGTCTCTTTATCCTGTGATGACTGGTCAGGGCGTTGGAACTGGCACTCTTTAAAACCAAAGATCTCTGGAGGAATTAAAATCCTAACAGGTATGCATTTCTCAGCTAGAGTTTCACAGGTCACAGATGAGCAAGACTCAGGGTATGTCTACACTACGGGATTAATCCGAATTTACAGAATTCGAATTTTGGAAACAGATTGTATAAAGTCGAATGTATGCGGCCACACTAAGCACATTAATTCGGCGGTGTGCGTCCATGTACCGGGGCTAGCGTCGATTTCCGGAGCGTTGCACTGTGGGTAGTTATCCCATAGCTATCCCATAGTTCCCGCAGTCTCCCCCGCCCATTGGAATTCTGGGTTGAGATCCCAGTGCCTGATGGGGCAATAAACATTGTCACAGGTGGTTCTGGGTACAGCCTCACCCCTCCCTCCATGAAAGCAACGGCAGACAACCATTTCGCGCCTTTTTTCCTGGGTGAACACTGCAGACTCCATACCACGGCAAGCATGGAGCCCGCTCAGCTCAAGACAGCAGTCATGAACATTGTAAACACCTCGCGCATTCTCGTGCAGTTTATGCTGAACCAGGACCAGAAAAACGAGGCGAGGAGGAGGCGGCGACGGCGGCGCAGCGACAAGAGTGATATGGACATGGACACAGAATTCTCTCAAACCGCGGGCCCCGGTGCTTTGGAGATCATGTTGTTAATGGGGCAGGTTCTATCCGTGGAACGCCGATTCTGGGCCCGGGAAACAAGCACAGACTGGTGGGACCGCATAGTGTTGCAGGTGTGGGACGATTCCCAGTGGCTGCGAAACTTTCGCATGCGTAAGGGCACTTTCATGGAACTTTGTGACTTGCTGTCCCCTGCCCTGAAGCGCCAGAATACCAAGATGAGAGCAGCCCTCACAGTTGAGAAGCGAGTGGCGATAGCCCTGTGGAAGCTTGCAACGCCAGACAGCTACCGGTCAGTTGGGAATCAATTTGGAGTGGACAAATCTACTGTGGGGGCTGCTGTGATGGAAGTAGCCAAAGCAATCACTGAGCTGCTGCTACGAAAGGTAGTGACTCTGGGAAACTTTGCTGCAATGGGATTCCCTAACTGTGGTGGGGCGATAGATGGAACCCATATCCCTATCTTGGCACCGGAGCACCAGGGTACCCAGTACATAAACCGCAAGGGGTACTTTTCAATGGTGCTGCAAGCACTGGTGGATCACAAGGGACGTTTCACCAACATCAACGTGGGCTGGCCGGGAAGGGTTCATGATGCTCGCGTCTTCAGGAGCACTACTCTGTTTAAACGGCTGCAGCAAGGGACTTACTTCCCGGACCAGAAAATAACCGTTGGGGATGTTGAAATGCCAATAGTTATTCTTGGGGACCCAGCCTACCCCTTAATGCCATGGCTCATGAAGCCATACACAGGCAGCCTGGACAGGAGTCAGGAGCTGTTCAACTACAGGCTGAGCAAGTGCAGAATGGTGGTAGAATGTGCATTTGGATGTTTAAAAGGTCGCTGGCGATCATTACTGACTCGGTCAGACCTCAGCCAAACCAATATCCCCATTGTTATTGCTGCTTGCTGTGTGCTCCACAATCTCTGTGAAAGTAAGGGGGAGACCTTTATGGCGGGGTGGGAGGCTGAGGCAAATCGCCTGGCTGCTGATTACGCGCAGCCAGACACCAGGGCGATTAGAAGAGCACACCAGGAAGCGCTGCGCAACAGAGAAGCTTTGAAAACCAGTTTCATGACTGGCCAGGCTACAGTGTGAAATTTCTGTTTGTTTCTCCTTGATGAAAACCCGCCCCCTTTATTGACTCATTCTCTGTAAGGAACCCACCCTCCCCCTTCGATCACAGCTTGCTTTCAAAGGAAATAAAGTCACTATTATTTAAAAATCATTTATTCTTTATTAATTGATTATAAAAAGAGGGAGAGAACCTGGGTGGGGTTTGGGAGGAGGATCGGCGGGAAGGAAAAGGCCACTAAAAAAAGGTTAAAAAAATGACAACCTTTTGCTTGGGCTGTCCACTGGGGTGGAATGGGAGGGTGCACGGAGCCTCCCCCCCCCGCGTTCTTACATGTCTGGGTGAGGAGGCTATGGAACATGGGGAGGGGGGAGGGGGGTTATACAGGGGCTGTAGCGGCACTCTGTTATTCTGCTGCTGTTCCTGAAGCTCCACCAGATGCCGGAGCATGTCTGTTTGCTCACGCAGCAGCCCCAGCGTTGCATCCTGCCTCCTCTGATCTTCCTGCCGCCACCTCTCATCTCGAGCATCCCTCCTGTCCTCACGTTGGTCCCTCCTGTCCTCACGTTCACTGGCATCTTTCCTATACTTTGAAACCGTGTCCTTCCACTCATTCAGATGAGCTCTTTCACTGCGGGTGGATTCCATGATTTCCGCGAACATCTCATCTTGCGTCCTCTTTTTCCGACGCCTTATCTGAGATAGCCTTCGGGACGGAGGAGGGAGGCTTGAAAAATTTGCAGCTGCTGGAGGGAGGGAAAAAAGGAGAGAATTTTTTAAAAAGATACATTTTACAGAACAATGATTCATAGATTCTAGGACTGGAAGGGACCTCAAGAGGTCATCGAGTCCAGTCCCCTGCCCGCATGGCAGGACCAAATACTGTCTAGACCATCCCTGATAGACATTTATCTAACCTACTCTTAAATATCTCCAGAGATGGAGATTCCACAACCTCCCTAGGCAATTTATTCCAGTGTTTAACCACCCTGACAGTTAGGAACTTTTTCCTAATGTCCAACCTAGACCTCCCTTGCTGCAGTTTAAGCCCATTGCTTCTTGTTCTATCCTTAGAGGCTAAGGATGCTTATACTCTTTCACGGTGACCAACACTATTCACATTACATAGCACATGTGATTTCTGTGCAAGGTCGCATTTTGCCTCTTAATATTGAGTGCCTGTGGCTTTGCTGCTAGAGATCACAGACGCAGGTCCGGGCAACAGAATTCGGCTTGCATGCGGCCATGGTAAGCCATTGTCTTTCGTCTTCTGCGCCCTCCTTTCCCACATACCAAGCAAAGCCCGTTGAGTGCTGCGGTTTTCCTGTTAACCTTCAGCAGCAGAAAACAAACTACCCCCCCCATCCAATTCTCTGAATGATCGCTTTATCCCTCCCCCCACCGCGTGGCTGGTATCAGGGAAGATCCCTGCTAGCCAAACGCGAAAAGCTCAGGGCCAATTTCCCCCCCACCCCCCACCCCGCGCTTGGCTAACTGCAGGGAAGGATTTCTTTTCAGCCACAGGCAAACAGCCCAGTAGGAACGGCCACCTCTGTCCCCTTAATTAAATTCCCGTATTTCAACCAGGTTACCATGAGCGATATCACTCTCCTGAGGATTACACAGCAAGATAAAGAACGGATGTTGCTCGAATGCCAGCAAACACCGGGACCGTTCGCTGCCAGGCTTTGTCATGCAATGATACCAGATTACTTGCTACTAGCATGGTGTGGTCAAGTGTCCTACCATGGAGGACGGAATAAGGCTGCACTGCCCAGAAACCTTCTGCAAAGGCTTTTGGAGTACCTCCAGGAGAGCTTCATGGAGATGTCCCTGGAGGATTTCCGCTCCATCCCCAGACACGTTAACAGACTTTTCCAGTAGCTGTACTGGCCGCGAATGCATCCCAAGTCCTCAGGGCAAAGTAATCATTAAAAAATGCTTGCTTTTAAAACAAGTTTTATATTTTAAAAGGTAAACTCACCTGAGGTCCCTTCCATTGGGTCATGGTCTTGGATACTGGCTTGGGAGGGTACTTCAGTCAGGCTGAGAAAAAGATCCTGGCTGTTGGGGAGAACGGAGTGCTGTGTACTCTCCGCAAGCTCCTCGTCGTCCTCCTCCTCTTCCCCGTCCGCAGAATCCTCAGGTGTGGCTGATGAGATTACCCCCGCCTCAGAATCCACGGTCAGAGGTGGGGTAGTGGTGGCGGCCCCCCCTAGAATTGCATGCAGCTCGGCGTAGAAGCGGCATGTCCACGGCTCTGACCCGGAGCGACCGTTTGCCTCCTTTGTTTTTTGATAGGCTTGTCTGAGCTCCTTGACTTTCACGCGGCACTGATCTGAGTCCCTATTGTGGCCTCTCTCCATCATGCCCTTGGAGAGTTTTTCAAAAGTTTTGGCATTTCGTCTTTTTGAACAAAGTTCTGCTAGCACTGAATCCTCTCCCCATATAGCGATCAGATCCAGTACCTCCCGTATGGTCCATGCTGGTGCTCTTTTTCGATTATCGGCCTGCATGGTTACCTGTGCTGATGAGCTCTCTGTGGTCACCTGTGCTCTCCACGCTGGGCAAACAGGAAATAAAATTCAAATGTTCGCGGGGCTTTTCCTGTCTACCTGGCCAGTGCATCCGAGTTCAGATTGTGACCGCTCTGGACAGCAATGGTGCACTGTGGGATAGCTCCCGGAGGCCAATACCATTGAATTGCGGCCACACTAACCCTAATTCGAAATGACAATATCGATTTTGGCGCTACTCTGCTCGTCAGGGAGGAGTACAAAAATCGATTTTAAGAGCCCTTTATTTTGAAATAAATGGCTTCATTGTGTGGACGGGTGCAGGGTTAATTCGATTTAATGCTGCTAAATTCGAATTAAACTCCTAGTGTAGACCAGGCCTCAGGATAGGTCACACTGCAGCTGGGACGTGCGATTCCCGCATGGGTAGACGTAGACATAGACATGCTAGCTCTACTCGACCTAGTGTGCTAAAACTAGCAGTGTGGCCCTTTGGCTAGCCACTCATGTACAATCCCACCTGACCCTCGGGGTACAAACTCAGCTGGCTCCAGCAGAGCTAGTGTGTGTAACCCTGGGAATCACACTTCCTGACTGCTGTGTAGACAGACCCTCAGTGTCTTAGCTCACACAAGGCAAAAGCCTAGTCTGGGCAAGGCAGTTATCATGTCTTGGTAATGATAGAGAGGAGCCTAGTGAAGACAAGGCCTTACGGAATTCCCAGTTTTCTGCTCTTTATTGCATTGTGTCTATTATCTGCTGCTTGCTCAGTAAAATCTGGGGGAGACAGCTTCCCTCCCCACATATGTGTGCGTTCTTGAGTCTGTGAAAGGCTTGCTTCATGGTTCTGTAGGACCCTGGCACCCTGCTTACAAGCCTTTCAGTTCTTTGCATCTTTATATTTCATTCCAAAACGGCTCCCCTTAGGACAGTGGTTCTCAAACTTTTGTACTGGTGACCCATTTCACATAGCAAGCTTCTGAGTGCGACCCCCCCCCCCTTATAAAGTAAAAACACATTTTTATATATTTAACACCATTATAAATGCTGGAGGAAAAATGGGGTTTGGGGTGGAGGCTGACAGCTCGCAATCCCCTATGTAGTAACCTCACGACCACCTGAGGGGTCCCGACCCCCAGTTTGAGAACCCCTGCCTTAGGAGAAAATGTTTATCCTAGAGAAGAGCACAAGGGACTAAGAGCCCTCCCCTGATGCCAGGATTTACATGTGAAGTGGTAGGTTCTTACTCAAGGGCAAAAATGGCATTCTCCTCCTCTAACCTGAATGACCCATCATTCTTAAATCAGAATCAGAGATGCAGGAGTTGGGCTGCAGATTATGTGGTTCAGGCTCCTATCCAAAGACTGTCTGGGGTCTGCAGTTGTTCAGGTGATATAGTCTTTTGGAAGACATGCATAGCACTGTGTCATCTTTGAAGGGGGCTTGTAGTTTTTATCATGTAGTGGCAGCCAGAAGTGGGTTTGGGTGATGGTGTCAGTTTGCAAGGCTAGGATCTCGAGTTAGGCTGTTTCAGGCAGAGTTCTCCACGAATCTCCTCTTAGCTGTTCTTCACTCAAGGGCTGCATTGGGGATGGGGGGGAGGGGAAAGTGTAGTGGTACTCTATTAGGCCCTGCCCACTTGGGATGCCACTCACTGGAGATCGTGCAGATCTCTGTAATGTGATCTTCTGTTCTAGGACCACCCGTGAAAGAGGTAACGATGTTGGTACTTCAGATAATTTTGAGATGGGTTGGGGCAGTTTACACCTTTTCTGACCTATTGTTCCAGGCTGCCTACACACTCAGTCAGACTTTGCTCACAGTTTGAAGGTTACCTTCTTGGCCATAGGGACTAGAGCCCGTGGTGTTGTCTAGGCTTGGGAACAGCACCATGTCAGCAGTCGGTTCTAGCAATCCATGCAGCTGCACTGGTTCTGAGCCATGTTTGTCCTTGTCTGCACTTACAGCTAACCCATGGCCAGCACTGCTTCAGCTCCAGCGATCGCTGGAAGTGTGTGCGGAAACCACACTATTAAGTGCTGACAGGGCCTTCATTTTATTCTTTTTTAAAAGAAAGCTTCGATTCTGGAGTACAAGATGGCAGCTCCAGAAAAGAGGCTCGGCTGGGAAGCTGCTCCCTAACCTCACTGCTGGGGCCTCTGTCCTCCCCACTGTGTGCCCTGTTGAGTAGGGGCTGGGCGGCAGTGTTGCACCTGTGCTCAGCACAGCAGCTGGGGAAGGGGTTTGGGATACTTATCCCCAAAGCCTGAAATATAGGCACTGACACACACACGCAACTGGAGATGCTCTAGAATTTTGGCCACATTCCAGTTTTCTGAAGTTTACTGCAGCTCCCTGTCCCATGTATACAAGCAGTTCACAAATAATTTTGTCCTTGGCTTCCTCCCCTAGAGCGAGGGATTTTACTTTGCCGTATGGCCGTATTAGGGGATTTCTCTGCAGATGCCTCAGGTGCAGTTAGGTCACAAGCATCATCACTGAGTGACACACTCGACCATGAGTCTGGACTGTCTTCCCCCAGCTCTCTTCTGCTTATGAAATCCCCTCTTGAGTGAGGCCTTTCAAGAATGACCTCTTCCTGAACTTCCTCTCTGGTAGTGCATCCAGTCAGTGTTGCTTTAGCATGAGCTCAGCTATTTCAGATTTGCTTATCTCCATCTCCTGTGAAACTGGAAGAATCTGCACTTTGCTCAAGTTCCACTCCAAAGAATGAGGTAGGTGCATTTTAGTAATGGCTTAAACCCACCCAGGAGCAAAGGTCCACTGGAACATCCCTTCCCCCAGTGCCCTCCTCCAGACGACAGGCACCACAGCACTGTTCAGATCAGGACACTTGCAGTGTGGGTTTTGCTTTAAGGACTATATTTTCTGGGCTTGTAGGTTTACACTTGACCTGTAATTCAAAAGAAAATTAACTTTCTTCTCGCATGTTTAGAATCTATTACTTGCTGTTCGCCCCTTACAAAGTGGGCTCCACGCTCTCTGTAACGTCAGCTGGATGTAGGAAAGTCTGAGACTGGTCTCCTCACCTTACAGTGTAACTGACAAATGGGTAAACATGGACAGATTGCGAAGGAGGAGCACAAAAGAATAGCAAAGGTGTGTAAGGACAAAATCAGAAAGGCTAAGGCACCAAATGAGTTTCACATAGCAAGGTACATAAAAAGGCAATAAGATGAGATTCTATAAATACATTAGGAGCAAGAGAAAGACAAAGGAAGGAGTAGTCCACTACTTAGCAGAGAAGGAGAGTAATAACAGACAACTCCAAAAAGACTGTGGTGTTTAATGCCTATTTTGTTTCAGTCTTCACTAAGAAAGTTAATTGTGACAGGATGCATAACGGAGATAACAACAAGAGGGAAGGAACACAGGCCAGAAAAGGGAAAGAATGTGTTAGAGACTATTTAGATAAGTTAGATATAGTCTAGTAAGCAGGTCCTGACAGAATGCCCTCTAGGATACTTTAAAAACTAGCTGAGCAATCTCGGAACCAGTGGTAATTATCTTCAAGAATATATGGAGGGTGGGTGAGGTCCCGGAGGACTGGAGAAGGGCAAACATAGTACCTATTTTTAAAAAGGAGAACAGAGGACCTGGGGAATTATAGGCCCATCGGCCTAACTTTGATAACTGGAAAGATTCTGGAACATATTATTAAACAATTAATTTGTAAGCACCTAGAGGCTAATAGAGTGATAAATAATAGCCAGCATGGATTTGTCAAGAACAAACCATGCCAAATCAACCTAATTTCCTTCTTTGACATGGTTATTGGCCTAGTGGATAGGGGGAAGCAGTAGGCATGATATATCTTGATTTTAGCAAGGCTTTTGACACAGTGCCACATGACATTCTCCTAAGCATACTAGGGCAATTACTATAAGGTGGATGCATGTCTGGCTGGAGACCTATACTCAGAGAATAGTTATCCATGATGTGCTGCTAAACTGGGAGGACATATTTAGTGGGGTCCTATATGGGCCAGTCCTGAGTCTGGTACTATTCAACATTGTCAAGCTGGGAGGGGTTGCAAGCACTTTGGAGGACAGAATTAGAATTCAAAAGACCTTGATAAATTGGAGAATTAGTCTGAAGTCAACAAGATGAAATTCAGTAAAGGCAAGTGCAAAGTATTGCACATAGGAAGAAAAAATCCAAGGCACAAATACAAATTGGGGAATAACTAGCTAGTTGGTAGTACTGCTGAAAAGGATCTGGGGTTATAGTGGATCATAAATTGAATATGAGTGAACAATTTGATGCAGTTGTGAAAAAGGGTAATACTGTTCTGAGGTTTATTAATAGGAGTGTGATATGTAAGACCTAGAGAGGTAACTGTTCTGCTCTCCTCAGCACTGGTGAAGCCTCAGCTGAGGTACTGTGCCCAGGTCTGGGTGCTACACTTCAAGAAAGCTGTGGACAAAATGGAGAGTCCAGAAGAGAGCATTTTGAAAACCTGACCTATGAGAGAGGCTAAAAAACTAGGCAAGTTTAGCCTGAGAAGAGTACACTGAGGGGAGACCTGAGAGGTCTTTAAATATGTGAGGTAGGTAAGTAATGTTTACAGATGGGTAAATCCGGATATAATTCACCCCAGGTCACACATTGAGTCAGTGGCATAGTTGGGTATAGAACCCTGGAGTCCTGATTATTATTATTTATTATTTACATCCTACTCACACCTACATTGGTGCACAGGGCTTCCATCCCTCTCTTTCATTAAGCAGGAGACCTGAGTCTCCAGTTCTAACCACTAGAAGATACTTCTCCTGATAAGCTTTAGTTTCAGTTACTATGATTTATTTGTAAGTTATTTTAGTTGAAATAAACAGAAAATGGGTTCTGTGATTTGATATGATTTAAGTTAGTTTCTAGAAAATGGAGTGATTTGACTTTAGAGAGGTGTTGGGATTTTTTATATGTTGAGTCGTGGATTTATTCGGCCCACTTCTAAAACATTAGGAAATTCTTCTTCCCTTTTGCCTTGCAGAGTTATTGTACTTCCTCAGTAAAGAAATGACCAGACACAGGAACGGCATGTGCCTTGCAGATTAAGTAGTCTCCATGCACCCAATCAGAATAATAAATGACAAAACTAGTTCTGAAAGAGGGGGATGTTGGCTGCACTCAGGATGTAGCACTACCTCCCCCAGCCAGGGCCCTGGCAAAACTTTTCCTTTGGGAACTGCCTCTTGATTGTCTGGCTGTCTCTTCCAGCTGTCTTTCTCCATGTATATGAAAACTGCCCTTTCAGAAGGGCTCAGAGGCTGTGAAGTCAGAGGCTGTGTTTAATGTCCTTAAGGGAAAGATGGATGCAATTTCAGCATTGTCTTCAAACTGCAAAGTAGAAATGTGAAAGTAGAGTTCCCACAATAATCACTGGGCACATGATAAAGATTTTCTCATAAAGTTATTTTGCCCTGGTAATTGCATCAGTTTGCGGTGAATTGATGTGAGGAGAAAGTGTCCTTCAGCTGCCTCAGTAGCTGTGTATTAAAAATAAACTGTGAGCTCAGCCAGCATGAATCAGGGATGTGCTGTGAGAACGAGGGATGGGAGCTTTGTATATGGAGATTCAAATGGTTATGGCTGACATTGTGGCTTGTGTTCAAGGGCGGCTCCTCTCCTGTCCATAAATTATTATAGGTGTAATGGTCTGAGCTCGGGCAACAATGGACAGGTGTCCCTAGCACAGATAATCCCCCACTTCGAGTGTAAACAGACTGGCTCCGTGCGGAAGCCTCAGGCTTATAGTGGAATTCTGGGTTGGTTGTGTAGGGACAGAAAAGACTCCCTGGTTCAGTGAGTCTGACCCACACATACATCCTCCCCGGGCTGTACTCTGCAGGGCTGCTCACTAACGTCCTAGATTAAATGCAATGCTAAGGCTGCAGGATGGTGTATATGGACACATACGGATTGGTTTGGCACTATGCTATTTAATGTTTTTATCAATGACCTGGAAGAAAACATAAAATCATCACTGATAAAGTTTGCAGATGACACAACAATTGGGAGGTGGTAAATAATGAAGAGGACAGGTCACTGATACAGAGCGATCTGGATCACTTGGGAAACTGGGCAGAAGCAAACAATACATATTTTAATACAGCTACATGTAAATGTGTCCATCTAGGGACAAAGAATGTAGGCCACACTTACAGGATGAGAGACTGTATCCTGGGAAGCAGTGACTCTGAAAAAGATTTGGGGGTCATCGTGGAGAATCAGCTAAACCGGAGCTGTGATGCTGTGGCACAAAAGAGCTAATGTGATCCTTGGATGCATAAACGGGAATCTTGAGTAGGAGTAGAGAGGTTATTTTATCTCTTTATATGGCACTGGTGTGATTGCTGCAGGAATACTGTGTCCAGTTCTGGTGCCTGCAATTCAAGAAGGGTGTTGATAAATTGGAGAGGATTGAGAGAGGCGCCATGAGAATGAATGAAGGATTAGAAAACCTGTCTTCTTGTGACAGACTCAAGGAGCTCCATCTGTTTAGTTTAACAAAGAGAAAGTTAGGCAGTGACTATGTGGGGTACAAATATTGAATAACGGGCTCTTCAGTCTAGCAGAGAAAGGTCTAACAGTGGCTGAAAGTTGAAGCTAGAAAATTTAGACTGGAAATAAGGGGTAAACTATTAACAATGAGGATAATGAACCACTGGAACAGTTTACCCTGGGTTGTGGTAGATTCTCCATCACGGACAATTTTTAAATCAAGATTGGATGGTTTTCTAACAGGTCTGCTCTAGGAATTATTTTGGGGAAGTGCTCTGGCCTGTTACACAGGAGCTCAGAGTAGGTGATCACAATGGTTCCTTCTGGCCTTGGAATCTAGGGAGTGATGGGACTGTTCGCAGTAATAAGTACCGTGACTAATGCTTAATGTTTCAGGGATAGTCCCAGTGTCAATAATATATTGGGCCATAATGATGATGATATTTACTACTATGGTAGTGCCTAGGGACCCCAATCTTGGACAAGGACCCCATTGTGCTGGATTCTGTACAAACAGAGAACAAAAAGAACCGCAAAGAGCTGGAAGTCTAATTGTTTTGCCGATCCATATCCTTTTGAGATATTCTTAAGTTACCGGCACCTCATTAAGAATTAATTCAAATACTTTCAGCCCTACATTTCTATGATTCTATGAGCACAGTCAAAGTATTGATCATGACTTTTAAATAAATTTCCTCACATAGCAAATTACACCAGTAATTAAACAAGAATAATTTTAAAAAGCTAATTGAGTCCTGGTCTACTCTAGAAAATTAGATCGGCTTACCTGAGCAGTGTAGTTAAGCCAACCTAAGTCCCCGTGTAGACAGTGCTAAGTCAGTGGAAGAATTCTTCCATCGATCTAACTACCACCTCTCTGGGAGGTGGATTCCCTACGCCAGCAGGAGAAGTGTCTACACTGAAGTGCTGCTGTTGTACTGCTGTACTATTTCAAGTGAAGACAAGTCCTCACTTTCCAGTCTCCTGATTTATGCTGTTTTCATTTTTCTCAGCTTGGACAGTGAAAACTTAGTAGCCAGTTTCTTTTGTTTCTGGTCCGTTTCACTTTGTCTGTCATGAGGTAAGCGACCAAGGGGAGCTAGCGAACAGGGAAGTTTGAGAGGGAGTTTGTGGGAGGGAGACGTAATATAGTCGCTATAGTTAGGAAGGGCCGCATCGCCAGTGCTGCTCCTGTCTCCTCCACCTGCGCCTGTATCCAGACAGAGAACCTAACCATGGATGCCTCTACCCAGATCCTGGTGTGGATTTGCAGACTGTGGCCTGCATTTCCCATTCACAGAAAGCCAGGCTGGGGCAGACCATCCAGTGTGAGAGGTGCCTGCTGGTGGAATCTCTCAGGAAGCAGGTGGGAGAGCTACAGGAAGAGGTACGTAGGCTGAGGAGCATCCGTGCACATGAGGAATTCATTGACAGTTTTCATATGGAGACTTCCAAGGCTTAGGAGGCTACCCAGCTAGAGAGGACTGGTGTCACGCTCCCGGGGAGGAGGATAAGGCTCTGGTACAGGGAGGACACTGGCTGCTGGTTACTGCTGGCAGCAGGCAGTGCTCCACCGCTACTCCCAGCCCACCCACCATGGTGATGAAGAACCATTATGCTGCCCTGGCAACAAGCAATGAGGAATCACCCCCAAAGGAGGAGGAGGAGAAGCCAAGTATCCCCAAGGCTGGGAGGATCACAGACATCACTCGCAGGAGGAAACATAGGGTGGTGGTGGTTGGTGACTCTCTTTTGAGGGGGACGGAGGCACCCATCTGTCGCCCTGACATGGCATCCCAGGAGGTACACTGCCTGCCAGGGGCCATATCTGAGACGTTGTGGAGGGATTGTCAAGGATCATCCGGCCCTCTGACTAGTACCCCCTGCTACTCATCCATGTGGGCACTAATGATACTGTGAGGTATGGTCCTCAGCAGATCAGAAGTGACTGCAGGGCTCTGGGGAGTAAGGGTGAGGGAGTTGGGAGCACAGGTGGTGTTCTCTTCGATCCTTCTTGTCAAGGGTAGGGGCCCAGGCAGAGACAGTTGAATCCTGGAGGTGAATGCCTGGCTGCAAAGATGGTGTCACCAGGAGGGCTTCGACTTCCTTGACCACGGGATGCTGTTCCAGGAAGAAGGACTGCTAAGCAGAAATGGGGTCCACCTATCGAGGAAGTGGAAGAACATATTTGGCTACAGACTGGCTAACCTAGTGAGGAGGGCTTTAAACTAGGTTCGAAGGGAGCAGGTGACCAAAGACCACAGGAAAGTCAAAAACATGGAGACCTGGGAGAAGGGTTGGAATTTGGGGGGAGCAAGGGCTGTTATAGCTGGGATAAGGGAGAGACAAGACAGAACTGGGGTGGGGGGGAATCAAATCAGTATCTTAGATGTATGTATACTAATGCGAGAAGTATGGGGAATAAGCAGGAAGAACTTGAAATGCTAGTAAATAAACACAACTATGACATAGTTGGCATCACAGAGACTTGGTGGGATAATACGCATGACTGGAATATTGGTATAGAAGGATACAGCTTTCTCAGGAAGGACAGGCAGGAAAAAAGGGAGGAGGTATTGCCTTCTATATTAAAAATGTATACACTTGGACTGAGGTTGAGATGGAAATAGGAGACAGATTTGTTGAAAGTCTCTGGGTAATGATAAAAGGAGTAAAACAAGGGTGATGTCATGGTGGGGTCCACTACAGACCACCTAACCAGGAAGAAGAGGTGGATGAGGCTTTTTTTAAACAACTAACAAAATCATCCAAAGCCCAGGAACTGGTGGTGATGGGGGACTTCAACTACCCAGACATCTGTTGGGAAAATAACACAGCAGCAGGGCACAGATTATCCAACAAGTTTTTGGAATATATTGGAGACAATTTTTTATTTCAGAAGGTGGAGAAAGCTACTGGGGGGGCGGCTGTTCTGGATTTGATTTTGACAAATAGGGAGGAACTGGTTGAGAATTTGAAAGTGGAAGGCAGCTTGGGTGAAAGTGATCATGAAATGGTAGAGTTCATGATTCTAAGGAATGGTAGGAGGGAGAACAGCACACTAAAGACAATGGATTTCAAGGAGGCGACTTTAGCAAACTGAGGGAGTTGGTAGGTAAGATCCCATGTGAAGCAAGTCTAAGGGGAAAAACAACTGAAGACAGTTGGCAGTTTTTCAAAGAGACATTATTAAGGGCACAAGAGCAAACTATCCCCCTGCGTAGGAAACATAGGAAGTATGGCAAGAGACCACCCTCGCTTAACCAGGAGATCTTCAATGATCTAAAAATCAAAAAAGAGTCCTACAAAAAGTGGAAACTAGGTCAAATGACAAAGGATGAATATAAACAAATAACATAAGTATGTAGGGACAAAATTAGAAAGGCCAAGGCACAAAACAGGATCAAACTAGCTAGAGATATAAAGGGTAACAAGCAAACATTCTACAAATACATTAGAAGCAAGAGGAAGACCGAGAACAGGATAGGCCCGCTACTCAATAAGAGGAGGGGAAACAATAACAGAAAATGTGGAAATGGCAGAGGTGCTTAATGACTTCTTTGTTTCGGTTTTCACCAAGAAGGTTGGTGTGGATTGGACGTCTAACACAGTGAATGCCAGTGAAAATGAAGTAGGATCAGAGGCTAAAATAGGGAAAGAACAAGTTAAAAATTACTCAGACAAGCTAGATGTCTTCAAGTCCCCAGGGCCTGATGAAATACATCCTAGAATACTCAAGGAGCTGACTGAGGAGATATCTGAGCCATTAGCAATTATCTTTGAAAAGTCATGGAAGACGGGAGAGATTCCAGAAGACTGGAAAAGGGCAAATATAGTGCCAATCTATAAAAAGGGAAATAAGGACAACCCGGGGAATTACAGACCAGTCAGCTTAACTTCTGTACCTGGAAAGATAATGGAGCAAATAATTAAGCAATCAATTTGCAAACATCTAAAAGATGATAAGGTGATAAGTAACAGTCAGCATGGATTTGTCAAGAACAGATCTTGTCAAACCAACCTGATAACTTTCTTTGACAGGATAACAAGCCTTGTGGATGGGGGTGAAGTGGTAGATGTGATATACTGTATCTTGACTTTAGTAAAGCTTTAGATACTGTCTTTCATGACCTTCTCATAAACAAATTAGGGAAAGGCAACCTAGAGGGAGCTACTGTAAGGTGGGTGCATAACTGGTTGGAAAACCGTTCCCAGAGAGTAGTTATCGATGGTTCACAGTCATGCTGGAAGGGCATAATGAGTGGGGTCCCGCAGGGATCAGTTCTGGTTCCGGTTCTATTCAATATCTTCATCAATGATTTAGATAATGGTATAGAGAGTACACTGAGCTGCCCCGGAACCTTCATGGGGCATAATAATAAGCAAAAACTTCCTCTGCAAACCCCGCAAGTGGCATCCAGCGTCTGCAAATTCACCAGAGCAGGCTGGCCTATTATATCCGCCACCTATGATTGGGAGGGCCATCTGGTCTAATCCCCTGCTAAAATGCAGGGTTTGTTGTGTCTAACCCATCCCAGACAGATGGCTCCAGCCTCCTTGTGAAAACCTCCGGCAAAGGAGCTTCCACAGCCTCCCTAGCCAGTCTGTTTCATTGTCCTGCTGTTCTTACAGTTAATACGTTTTTCCTGAGATTTAATCTAAATCTGCTGGGCTGTAGTTTGAACCCACTGCCTCTTGTCCTGCCCTGTGTGGCAAGAGAGAACGATTTTTCTCCATCTTTTTTATGGCAGCCTTTCAAGTATTTGAAGACCGCTACCATGTCCCCCCTCAATCTCCTCTTTCCTAAACTAAACATACCCACTTCCTTCAGCCTTTGCTCATATGGCTGCATTCCATCCCTTTGATCATCTTTGTCACTCACCTCTGGATCCTTTCCAATGTCTCCACATCCTTTCTATACATTGGTGACCAAAATTAGACACAGTATTCCAGCTGAGGTCTAGCCAGCACCAAGTAGAACGGTACGATCACCTCCTGTGCCATGCTATGTCTCTCTTCAAGCAACCTAAAATTGCATTTGCTTTTTTTGCAACAGCATCTCATTGCTGACTCATCACGAGGTTGTGATCTACCACAACTCCCAGATCCTTCTCAACAGTACTGCTGCCAAGCCAGTTATCCCCACTCTGTATTTGTGCATTTGTTTTTTTTTCCCTAAGTGTAGCAGGTTACATTTGTCTTTGTTGAATTTCATTTTGTTGCCTAAAGCCCAGTTCTCCAATTTATCAAGATTGCTCTGAATCTTAGATCTATCCTCCAAAGTGTTGGCAGCCTCCCTAGTTTTGTGTCATCCGCAAATCTGATCAGTATGCTCTCTATTCCTACATCCAGGTCATTAATAAATATGTTAAACATCACCGGAACCAGAACAGATCCCTGGAGAGCCCCACTTGAGACCTCCCTCCAATCTGATTCCATTAATAGTTGCTCTTTGTTTGAGGTTAACTAATTATGTATCCTCTTAATGATAGTTCTGTCAAGTCCGCATTTCTCCAGCTTACTTATCAGAATGTCAGGTGGGACTGTGTCAAAAGCTAAATTCCAGGTATATTATATTCATCTATCCCTTTGAACTTTGGAAATGCCTCCTGAAGCCATCGACATTATAATTCAAAGAAGGCAGCTGGTGCAAGCTTGCCAAAGCCTTTCTGCTCCATGCTCAGCATGGAGGAGAGTGATGATTGGGTGAGAGAGGCTGGCCTCTGCATCTCTTGGATGTGCTGGGTCAGAGTCTGTAATGACTGTCCCCGCTTAATGCAAGCAACTCGAAGGCCTGTGGGAAGCAGTTTCCTGGGATGCCAGGGGGCTTCCACTTATTCCTCCTTCACCTCCTTTTTCCAGGCTTCTATCTCCTACCTTCAAGATGCTCCATTTCCATTTCTGTGCCATGTATTCGCTGTATCTTTAGAGTGCATGTCATGCATGCCTGCTCCTTCCTGTTGCCTCACCCACCAGGGTTCATTCTCTCCTTCTCATTTAAGGTTAGCAATTCAGGAATCTGCTGCTTCACTTACTGGCATTGCCCTGATTTTCAGCTGATGGACGTTTTCAGCAACTGAGTTTGGTATTGCCAACTCTCACAGTTTTATTGCGAGTGAGACACAATATTTGGGTTTTCCTGAAAAACGCAGCATCTATAGTCACATGATTTTATGAAAATCTCAGCTTTCACCTTAACAAAAAACTAAATTTCTAGCCCTTGTGGTTGCAGAGAAAAGCTTGAACATTTGCCCCAAGGACAATGTAAAGGCTCAGAAATAAGGGGGAAAGAACCCCCCCCTCCCTAACCCCCAATATTTATTATTAAAAAAACTAATGATTTTTGAGGCCTGACTCATGGTTTTTGAATACTGGGGTTGGTGATACCTGAGTACCCTCCTCCCCCATCCAGATGTGGGCACAGAAGATCCCTTAGCAGAGGCTTCTGTGTCTTTGCTGCTGCTCTCTGTTTCCTAGGCCTCAGCATAATCTGCAGCGCTAAGGACAGAACTTGACTTTAGAAGAGGCATCAGTGTCTCAGGCAGTTGTTGTGCCAAGGATTAAAGTTCTGAGCCCTGCTCTCCCAGTGCCTGGTCATTGTAGTGCTTTGTGGACCTGCCTCCCCTCCCCATAATCTCTGAAGAAACTTCCCCATCAATGTTGGTCTTAGTCGAATTCCATGTGGACAGTATTCACATGCCATTTCACACTATTCAGCCCCTGTGATGGGGTGTCCACCCCACAAGGCAGAGCAGGTTAAATATAGGCCAGTTAACCAGAAAGGCTGCACCTGGGGGATGATGAAGCCCAGCTGGACAGGGATAGGTTGAACTTGTGTAAAGCCAGCAAGCTGAGAACAGAAGGGTGCTGCAGGGGAAGTAGTTTGCCGTCACTCCGTGTGGGAAGGGAGTGTGTTTGGGGCTACAGAGTTAAGTAGTCTGCAGTTATTCCCTGGAAGGAGGGAGTTTGCGCTGGTAAACCCCGGGGTGGAGGGGCGGAAGATAGAGCAGAGAAGTAGGAAGGAGTCCAAGGAAGTAGCAACAGGGTCTGGGAGCAAGCAGACCATTGTTTCTGGACATAGGATCCCTAAACTGGAACCTGGAATAGTGGACAGGCAGGCCGGCCCGGGTTCCCCTACCAGCCACTGGAAAGTGGCCCAGGACCTAGTCTTGGATTGGAAGCCTGTCTGGAGTAGATGAGTTCAGCTGATCCAGTGGGACTTCGATACCTCAGAAGGGAAGGACTACATAGTGACCTGGCTGGAGGGCTGAGTCATGAAGGAGCACTGCTAGTCCTGGAGAGCGAGAGGACCCGGTGTGAGCAACCAGTGGAAGGGGGGCATCGGACCTGAGTGGAGTTAATCCCCAGATGCAGCCACAAGGAAGTGCCCCATCAGTGAGCGAACACTGTGACAGCCCTGTTGTTGGCAGTGTCAGTAGAGACATTGGGCTCCTTGGGCCCATTCTATCCTCTCAGTCCTAGAGGTGGCCCTGCCATGGCAAGGTGTTGGGATATAGGTGAGGGGCCTTTCCCGAGTAAGGGAGGCTGGTACTGCAGCTGCTTGTGCTGTGCAGACTTTGGGGATAAATACTGTAGATCTTCAGTTTACAGGGATGTCAGTTTGGCAGATTTCACTGGCTCTAAATTCACTGTAAAGAAAGAGTCTTGCAAAGAGCTGCTGTTGCTTTGTTCAGTAGTGAGGAGCTGGGAGACAGGATAGCAGCAGCCGAATACAGAGCCATGAAACACAAGGCGTTAACCAAGGAAGTAATTAGCCTTTAGTCATCAGGGATGTTGAGCTGAACAAAGAATTCACAGTGAATAATTCAACCACCGTTGCTTCCTACAAACAATTGTTGAATCTCAGATCTTGTTATCATAGAATCATAGAATATCAGGGTTGGAAGGGACCTCAGGAGGTCATCTAGTCCAACCCCCTGCTCAAAGCAGGACCAATCCCCAGACAGATTTTTACCCCAGTTCCTTAAATGGCTCCCTCAAGGATTGAACTCACAACCCTGGGTTTAGCAGGCCAATGCTCAAACCATTGAGCCTAATTATTGGCAAATTTCTCCAGCAGCCTGCAGATTGTTTAAATTGCAAGTATTGTACTCGTTTGTGCTGCAACCTATGGAACTAATTTAATAAAGTTCACTGAAGCCAGTGCTTTAATTCCTGTGCATTTTATAAGATGTATTGTATATGAAACAAGGTCTCCAGTCACTGCGCATCTTCACTGGCTGTTTCAGGGCACATCTGAGCTAGTGTCTGTCATGCAAAAGCTGGTTTTCCTTTTTGAGATTGTAAAAAAAAACAAGAAAAAACCATGCAAAATATACTGGGCATCTGCTACATTTGGTTTTCAAAGGCTCATAACATTGTCAGATCAAAACCATTCTTTACCAGACCACTCAAGGGACGGCTCCTCAGCATCCCATTTCAGCCTCCAACGCAAAGCTATTTCAGAACTAAAGCTGGTCAAGTAAAGGTTGCAAGAATGTTTAGGTAAATGGGAAAGTGTACATTTTTCTCCTACTCAAAATTGGCTGAACTGTGTTTATTCACACTTGCTAACAGGCTACACTGGGACGGCGGGGGCGGGGAAACAAGCTAGGAGTGTCACAGCCCCCTGGATGAACATTTCAGAAACAGATGAGTGACTGAAAATGGGATTAGCCAGGCAGCCCTAACTGTAGGCATTAAATGCTTGGATGGTGCCCTTTGCATTAGTAAGACTTTTGATACTGTTTCGCATGACCTTCTCATAAACAAACTAGGGAAATACAACCGAGATGGAGCTACTACAAGGTGGGTGTATAACTGGTTGGAAGATCATTCCAAGAGAATAGTTATCAATGGTTCACAGTCATGCTGGAAGGGCATAATGAGTGGGGTCCCAGAGGGCTCAGTTCTGGGTCTGGTTCTGTTCAATATCTTCATCAATGATTTAGATAATGGCATAGAGAGTACACTTATAAAGTTTATGGACGATACCAAGCTGGGAGGGGTTGCAAGTGCTTTGGAGGATAGGATTATAATTCAAAATGATCTGGAGAAACTGGAGAAATGGTCTGAAGTCAATAGGATGAAATTCAATAAGGACAAATGCAAAGTACTCCACTTAGGAAGGAACAATCAGTTGCACACATACAAAATGGGAAATGACTGCCTAGGAAGGAGTACTGCGGAAAGAGATCTGGGGGTCATAGTGGATCACAAGCTAAATATGAGTCAACAGTGTAACACTGTTGCAAAAAAAGTAAACATCATCCTGGGATGTATTAGCAGGAGTATTGTAAGCAAGACACGAGAAGTAATTCTTCCGCTCTATTCCACGCTGATTAGGCCTTAACTGGAGTATTGTGTCCAGTTCTGGGTGCCACATTTCAGGAAAGATGTGGACAAATTAGAGAAAGTCAGAGAAGAGCAGCAAAAATGATTAAAGGTCTAGAAAATATGACCTATGAGGGAAGATTGAAAAAAATTGGGTTAATTGCTGTTAAAAGCTAGCTATCTCAAAGTGTTTTAACCAATCTGAATTATATTCTCCACCAGGTACAGGGGATCAGCCTCCTCATGTATTCCCTGAGGCCATGTGCCAGCACCTGTGTGCCTCAAGCTGGTGAGACGTAAGAGGGAACCCAGATGGTTTAGCCATGTCCAGTTCCCAGTCCCAGCTTTTGGTATTGTTGCTGGCTTGATGGCATCACCTGTGATTTTCTGCACAATCTGTTTATAGAGCCTGGAATACACATGCCCCTATTATAGCAACAAAGCCCAGTGCCAAGCATTGTTTGGCAAAGACTTGCATGGCTTATTTATTAAGTAAACATTAAGGAGAAGAATATTGACTGTCCCAAAATGCTGTGAGCACAAGGCATTGCTACCTCTCCCCAGCGTGTAGACGGTGAGCGAAGTTTGTTACATATAATAATGAGGCCATGACTTTGGTGCCAAGCACCACTTAGACTGAGGCATTGGTCTTTGTTGCTTTTGTCCTGTGTAGGTAATGTGTAGCTCCTTTTAGTAACATTGCTATCCAATTAGCTGATGCTGTTAGTGCTCATAACTACAGGTCAGCACAGGGGATCCCCTCGGTACCAGCAAATGAAGTTCACATGGATTCTCTGATGGAGGAAGATAGCAGAAGCAGCCTGGGTTACACCCAAAGGGGAGGGAGCTGACTTGGAGTCTGATCCGGACTACTAAGGCCTTGATGACACTTGTGTTGCCAGCTCTCGTAATCTCGAGGCTAGTAATAGGATTTGGGCCCTAGTCTTGCCATAAGAAATGCTGCAGCCCTATCACTTAGCCCTGCTTGGGAGAAAATGCCCTCTGATTGGCTGCCTACCTCACTGCCCCACCTCCCGCGGAAGAGCAGCCAGTCAGGATTGCTGCCGGAGGCAAGCCGAGCTCCTCTCTCAGCTTCCCAGAGAAGGGGAGAGGGAGCAGCTGACTCCACCCCACAGGAGGGCTGGGATGAGGAGGGAGCGGGAAGAGCCCATCAGCTCAGGGCAGTGCCACTCCCTCGTGTGACCAGGGGGTCAGTCTGCTCCCTGCTGCCCCCTCCCTTGCTGCAGCACCAGGCCTGGGGCTTGATGGGCCTGTGGGTGCATAATTAATTGCTGGCTGGGAGACAAGCAGATGTGGGGGGGATGGACACAAGATTAATGAGGATTTTGGGGTGTGAGGAGAATCTGAAAGTGCTGCACCATCAGGCAGCCACGAGAGCTCCTGCAGTAGGGACCAGAATCACCGCTGCAGGTGCTCGGAACAGTGGGGGACACTAAAATTGGTCTCCCCCATGCTGGGGATGGGCAGTGGGAGGTCAGAAGACAGCCCAGGCAATGCAGCATGATCCTTTGTGAAATGTCACTCTGATGGCGGAGACAGGGCCGGCTCTAGGTTTTTTTGCCGCCCCAAGTGGGAAAAAAAACAAAACAAAACAAAAAACCTCCGAGCTTGGTTTGCTGGTGCCTAGAGCCGGTCCTGGGCGGAGGGGCCTGACTCATTATTTTTAAACTTTTGGCATTGGCAAGACTGACATGTTCCCGCTGTTGCTTTGTCAGGGACGACAACGGGGTATCTCAGCCATGTGTTTTACCCAGCAGTGAGTGCGATTAGTGCACTGAGTTGTGTGTGCTCCTGCTCTCCCCAGTGACAGCACTGCTGGAGTACAATGTCAAGGGGAGAACTCAAGGAAAGAGTTTAGTGTAGACACAGATTCAGTGACTGCATAGGTCCAAGGGCAGTTGCTGGGGAGGGGCTGTGGAGGCTGGGATTTTGGCGTGGTGACTGCACATCCTAGGTTGAGTTCCCTAGGTTGAGAGATGGCAAAAGCCCAGTTCTTCACAAAAGCATCTGATTCCGCCTCTCCCCCTTTGCCTCACACAGGCGTTTATAAATGAAGACCCGGTACACCCTTGTGCGCGCACACACATTCTCTCTCTGGTGTTAGCTTGGGAGCAGATGAAAACATCTCCAGATTGTCATGCTCATAACTTTCTGAAATGTTCCCCTTTGGGGATGTAGCCACAAGTGATATTGGACGGGGGGAGGGGAATTTGGACAAACCCTTTTGGTCATTTGAGCTGGGAGGGGAAATAACCTTTCTAGCTGCCACACTTCCTTTCTCTTAGAGCCCTCAGAACAGCTGTGCTTTGAAAACTCTGATGCTCAGCATGTAAATAAGCATGGCCACAGGCGCTTGGTGAGGGTGGTGTCATTCTGGTTCCCTAGTCCCACCGCAAGGCTGTAGGGAGCCCAGCTGAGCTGTTCTCTGCTGCAGGACACGGTGCTCGTAGAATCCTTGGAGCAGGTCAGCAGGATTGTTAGCACTTTCTTTCCTTTTCTGTAGAAGGAAGTGAGAGAAGCTTTTTGCATTTAATCCACAAAGATGAGCAAGTAAATTTAAAAAAAAAAGTCAGGAAATACAAAAATTAAGGCTCCTTCAGCAATCTAAGGGCTCCCCCAGGAACGATGGACCATCACAGACCTCACTTTGCACTCCAAATGCAAGACATTCCTTTGACTGGCTTTCTCTAACATAAACACAGAGCAACAGGTATATTTATTTTAAAGAAAGCAAAACAAATAACCTACCAAAACAAGACACTCCACTGCATGTGCTTCTCCCCCTGAGGAGAGGGAGAGAGAACAAATAACCCATGACAGACATGTGGGCACGTTGCTTAATGCATGACAGGCAGGTGCTCAGCTAGGACGGTGATAATTGCAGTAGGAAAACCTATCTAGAATGGAATAGTGCCAGCGAGTGCTTGCTGCACAGCGCGTTGACCGTAGCAGTGGGTGATCTTTAGCTGCTGTGAATCTCCCTAGCTCTATTACTGCAGTGGAGCTGTGGCAATTTATACCAGCAGAAGCTCTGTCCCAGTGAGGCTTCTCGCAGCAGACGGCTGGTAGTGCTGGCAAGGTTTGGCCCTCCCTTGGCCACGTGCCACATCCCTAATACTTTGTATTCCAGTTTCTCTCTCCATAATTTTATATCATCAAATAACTAGGTTAATGTTACTGTTGCAACCTTCATTTTTGCATTTCCTGACTGACTTTTAAATCCTAACTGTGAAACCCTGGCCTAATGTTAACCCCTCATTTTTTTTTTGTTAGACTATAAGCTCTTTGGGAACTGTCTTTTTATCACGTGTGTACAGTGCCTACATCATGGGACCCTGTTCCTTGAATGGTGCCTCTAGAGGCTACCAAAAACAAATAATAAGTATATACAATAAATACAGATACCAATAATCCTAGAATATTTTCTGTAAGGCATTGAGGGCTCTTTAAAGAGCAAGGTAACCTTGTCCTTTGGGTGGTAGAAGGTCATTTTAGAGACATTGCCATTACCCTCAGCTTTCCAAGCTTCCCTAACTCCAGGATTTGTTCTATCTGAATTGCAAAGGGTAGAGCAGTTGCTTTGCTTTGTACCCTTTTCTGTTATATAAAGAAGGCCTCAAATATGCTGGAATCACTGGGGGGCATTCTCTAGCCAGTGTGATGCAGGCAGGCAGACTAGATGTTCATAACAGGCCCTTCTGACCTTGAGACCTAAGACTCTATGAATTTTTACCTTCAAAGAATTATCTATGTTTTGCATTAGAAGTATGAGAGAGAGAAAATGTGTGTTTGGCCTCAGGGCCTAGTGACTGAATCCTGAACTGGATCCTCTCTGCCCTCCCCTATGAGGATGCTGCCTCATTCACACTCAGCTTTTTCACTCACTCTTTGTTAGGCAGTGGAGTGAGACAGGTTTTAAAACACTTATACAAGCAGAAAATAGAGCTGCTTGGTTACTCGTGTTATTGAGTCATTTTAAAAAAACGCTGTTTTTAATACCTGCAGAATAACTTAACCCAATAAATATCCGAACAAATTTATGTAAAATTACTGATACCAGATAGGCCTAAACATCATAGCAAAAATAGAATACTGATCCCTGGGGCAAAACCTAGAGTATATAATAGAACCAAGAGTGATAGGCTATTGCATTGAAACACCCAGTTTAAACATCACCTGCAAGGGAAAGGGGGACGTGGGAGTTACTTCCCTTTGTTGTTGCTGTTTCTGGTGGATGGAGAAGGCCTGAACATTTTTTATTTTCTGCTTGGTTTTTAAACTTAGGAATGTTCGGGATTGGGGAAGTCTGCTCCTCCCTGGTTATGCTGGGGGGCCCACACAAGTGGCCTGGAAGCTCTGTTGTCTCTTAAGTGCAGGGGATGGCTGTTGAATCTTTCACACGGAAAGCTTTTCTCCCTACTGTTGTTCAGGTATTTGATTGCTGCTAAAAGCTAGCTATCTCAAAGTGTTTTAACCAATCTGAATTATATTCTCAATCCTTTCAGTTCATCAGGTTTCACTTCCCTGGTACTTGTGATGACCTCCTCCTAATGCTCCAAGTGTCCGTACAGTCTGCCAGAGAGAACCTGAATTTCTACCAGGGGAAAAAATATTTTTCTGTTTGTAAACCCATTCAGGCCCCTTTATCCATCAGGCAAAACCTCAAGAAAGGCCAAGTCTCTGAACTGCTGCCGGTAGGCCATCTTCAGCCTGGCTGGGTTTCCCTGCCCTCTCAGTTGAGTTCTGTGATAGCTGCATCTCAGGGTTGGTCTGTTGTGATGTCACTGTTCCACTTATTCTTAGTTCACTGGTGAAAGGGGACAGTCAAGTCCTAATATCTGTAATTAAGTAAACCAGAAAGAAAACAAGCAAACAAACTGACACCCCCCCTCCCCCATCTGCCCTGCTCCCACACCCTGTGTGCATCGGAGTGTAACTTCCTGAGCAGTGATCTCACTGTGGTCAGCCAGGGTGTGGAGTCTGGTGTTTCTCTTGCTAGTCAGCACCTTTATTGCCCATGTGCACCTTCTCGTGCCCCTGTTCTCCCCTGAAGCTCCCCCCTCGGGCGTGTAACATCCTGCAGAGGGGGCTGTCCCGTGCAGGGCCCAGCTTACCAGAAGCATGACACTTTTCCTGGCACACCAGCCATCTGTGTGCAGTGACCTAACCCGGCTGTGCTGGGGCCCTGGGTGACACTGTGCAGAGCGGGGAGCAGCGTTCTTCTCCAGGGCTGCCTGGGCAGCTCCTTGTTTCTTTCTATTAGAGCGCAGTGTCTCTTCAGGCCTTGGGAGCAGGCTGGCTGTGGAGCCAAGCAGGGACAGGATGCCTTGGTTGCTCCACCCCCCACAACAGGAAGTTGCAGAGGGGGGGCTCCCCCACTGCCTGAAACCAGCTCAGCACTGCATGCTATAAAGCCCTAACGCAGGCAACAGCTCTCCACTCTCCCCTTCCTGCCCTCCCAGCAGGAAGCAGATTGGGGCTAAACCCTGCCATGGGAGCCACATCCCCAAACAGCCTGACACCTGCCTGGCTCTCCACTTTGGAGGGAGATATCACCAACTTTACTCCTGGTCAGCACAGTGCTGGGGTATCAAGCACATTTCACCTTGGGCCTGTGCGGCTGGCCTGGCTCGTCCCTGCAATGCCCCAGCTTATCGCACCCAGTGCTTATGCCCACCCCAAGCAGCCCTGGGAAATGTACCCCACCCAGAGCACAGGTCACAAGACGCCTGCAGCCAGCCTGGCACAGTCCTGTGCTAGGCACCCCACACACAGTCTGCAAGAGGCAAACACCAGACCCCATGCCTGACTGCAATGAGATCGTTGGTCAGGAGGCCCTTTATCATCCGCAGCCTCATCACCGAGTGCTGCTGGCTGGTGCTGCAGGCTCAGTGCTAGTTCCTCTCCTCCCTCAGGCCACTCCTTACACCACAGACCTGGGCTAGGAGAGAAGGTGGAGGGAGATTACTGGCTTATTCCAGTCCAGGCACCAATTCAAGCTAGGCCACCTGGAGACAGACACCTCTGAGGGCATCCGACCTCTGTGAATAGAGACAAGTCCAACATGAGCACTCTGTTAACTTAGGGCTAGTCTACACTTCCCACCCGGATCAGCGGGTAGAAATCGATCTCTCGGGGATCGATTTATCGCGTCTCATCAAGACGGATAAATCGATCCCCGAATCGACGCGCGTACTCCCACCTTGTCAGGAGGAGTAAGCGCCGTCGACGGGGGAGCCGCGGCGGTCGATTTGCCGCTGTCCTCACAGCAGGATAAGTCGAATAGGATACGTCGAATTCAGTAACGCTATTCGCATAGCTGAATTTGCGTCTCTTAAATTGATTCCCCCCCTAGTGTAGACCTAGCCTTACAGACCTCCAAAAGCCAAAGGTCCCTTGAGGCCCTGACAGATGCTGTGTGACATGGGGATGCAGTTCCCTGGACTTGACGTGTGCCTGTCTTGAGAGCAGAGACCATCATCCTGCTTTTGCTCTGCTACCATTGTGAAGAGAGCTCCTAGGTATTCCTGGAAGGAACACCCTTCTAAGTCCGTTGAGTCTCACTTCCATAACTCAGCGCTGTGATGTTACTGAGCTGTGCGTACTAGCAACAGAACTGCAGATCTGTTAGGGACAGAGAGAAATGTCTCTCCAGCTGGGTAACATCCCTCATAGTGAGGGTTAATCCGTGGGTAGAGTGTGTCCTGGCAAGGCAACAAGGAGTCCGGTGGCACCTTAAAGGCTAACAGATTTATTTGGGCATAAGCTTTCCTGGGTAAAAAACCCACTTCTTCAGATGCATCAAGAAGTGAGGTTTTTTTACCCACGAAAGCTTATGCCTAAATAAATCTGTTAATCTTTAAGGTGCCACCGGACTCCTTGTTGTTTTTGTGGATACAGACCAACATGGCTACCCCTTGAAACTTGATTCCTGGCAAGGCAATAAAACATAGCATTTCTACTGTGGTTTTGCTCTCCTGAGTGTTGTACGTACACAGCCCACCAGCTCCTCTAGTGTAGGCTTGCAAACGGCAGCAGCCACCACAAAATCTTTCCAGCAGAGCTGTAGACATTGTGTGGGAGGGCCGCACAGTGGGTGGGCCATTGGAAATAGCCCTAGAGGCCTGCTGGCAAAAACCAGCAGAGAATCGGAGTAAAATAATGACCTGAAAAGAAAGCACTGAACATGCTGACTGAGCAAGGAGATGACTGAGGTGGCCTCAGTTAGGGTTACCGTATTCAAAAAATAAAAAAGAGGACACTCCACGGGGCCCTGGCCCCACCCCTTTCCCACCCCCGGCCCCGTCCCAACTCCGCCCCTTCCCCGCCCCAACTCCGCCCATTCCCCACCCCTTCCCCAAAGTCCCCGCCCTAACTCCCCCTCCTCCCTCCCAGCCACGCGAAAAGGGCTGCCCCAGCGCTACCGGCTTCACGGTTTGCCGGGCAGCCCCCAGACCCTGCGCCCCTGGCCGGCGCTTCCCCAGCGCAGCTGGAGCCCGGGAGGGGAAGCGCCCAGCCGGGGGCGCAGGGTCTGGAGGCTGCCCGGCAAACCGTGAAGCCGGTAGCGCTCGGGCTTCGGGCAGCCCCCATGTCTCCGGACCCTGTGCCCCCGGCCGGGCACTTCCCCTCCTGGGCTCCGGCTGCTGTGCTCCTCCCCTGACTCTTCAGCTCTGTTTAAGAGCTGAGCTGCCCGAGCGCTACCGGCTTCGGGCAGCCCCCATGCCTCTGGACCCTGCGCCCCCGGAGCCCGGGAGGGGAAGTGCCCGGCCGGCGGCTCAGGGTCCGGAAGCATGGGGGCTGCCCGAAGCCGGTAGCGCTCGGGCAGCTCAGCTCTTAAACAGAGCCGAAGAGTCAGGGGAGGAGCACAGCAGCCGCGGGAGGGGAAGTGCCCGGCCGGTATTTTCCCGGACATGTTCGGCTTTTTGGTAATTCCCCCCGGACGGGGGTTCGATTACCAAAAAGCCGGACATGTCCGGGAAAAACCGGACGTATGGTAACCCTACCTCAGTGTACACAGGCTCCCAGCAAGAACAGATAATGTTATTAGCAATGAGGTGAAGATGAGTATGATGAGAGTTGGGTTCTGTCATGATCAGCATCATTACTCTATTTGCCACGTGACCTGGATAAAGGGATCCTGTACCCAAATGCAAAGAGCCAATACAGTCACAGCATATCAAGCAGTTTAGCCCTGAAAGGTGGTTCCTGTCTTAGAGCTGTGGCTACCAGAAGTCCCATCCTCCCACTCATCAAGGAAAGCCCTTATTGATGGAGCACATGGTGGCAGGGTCTGCCTAATCTGTTTGTAGCCAACCTCCCTCATAGTCCACACTGGGCTGTGCCATGAATGCTCCAGGAAAAACAGGAAAGTCATGACTGGAATTAACAAGATCCTGGTTTTACAGTCATGGCCAGGCCCAAGGAGTTGAATGAGCTGAGTGGTAATCTCCAGACCAAGAAGAACAGTCAGACCCTGCACACTTCCAGAATCAGCCATGTCCTCGCACTAAGAAGGAAACATCTGGTGAAAATTGCCTCTAAAAGCAAATCTCTCTTCCGTACTTGATCTACTCTGCACTGCTGCTGGCAGGAAGTGGGCTGGGGTTTAGGTCCTTTCTGGATGGGAGTCCTGTACTGCTGTTTCTCATGCTTGGGTTCCTTCCACCTTCCCCTGGGTTTCTGTAAAACAGTGTTTGCTATATCGCTGGGCATGGTAATTCCAGTGATCTGAGTGTACCTTGCTTCCCTACCCCTTCCCTATTTGCCTGAGTGATGATGGGCTATACTTAGACCAGGTGTACCACCTATGGTGAAATGCATGTTCTAGAGGGTGACACAGTTCACAGTTCTATCTGCACTAGAGTTATGGAATAATAGCCTTCATCATTTTCTTTAAAATTGTATAGAAAATTCAGTCTTTCCTGGAAGAATTCCTGTGCCAAATGTGGGGATTCAATTTAATCATTAAAGCATAAAACAGATTTCTTCCTGTTTTAAGGGCAAACTTAGAGCAGCTTTAATTAGTCTTGGCACTGGCACCTCCATTGTGTGAGTGTGTAAAATGAGAGTGCTAATAAAACATAAGGATGAGGCTTTTTTTAAACAACTAACAAAATCATCCCAAGCACAGGACTTGTGTCAGGGTGGTTAAGCACTGGAATAAATTGGCTAGGGAGGTTGTGGAATCTCCATCATTGGAGATTTTTAAGAGCAGGTTGGACAAAGACCTGTCAGGGATGGTCTAGATAATACTTAGTCCTGCCTTGAGTGCAGGGGACTGGACTAGATGACCTCTTGAGGTCCCTTCCAGTTCTGTGATTCTATGATAAAAGAAATAAGAGATCAAAAAGCCCAGGAGGGAGGAAGTGTACAGATAAAAGGAGTCAGAGTAGCAGCCGTGTTAGTCTGTATCTGCAAAAATAACAGGAGTACTTGTGGCACCTTAGAGACTAACAAATTTATTAGAGCATAAGCTTTCGTGGGCTACAGCCCACTTCTTCGGATGCATACGAAGAAGTGGGTTGTAGCCCACGAAAGCTTATGCTCTAATAAATTTGTTAGTCTCTAAGGTGCCACAAGTACTCCTGTTATTTTTGCAGATAAAAGGAGCTCTATTGGCAGGCACTGCAGTGGGATGCACATTGGGGATGGGGCACCTCACTGCCTGTTGGAGGGGAAGCCTCTCCAAATGTGTTTGGAATCATGGATTCAGTGTTAAACTATAAAGTGGCTGGTGCTTCATGCTGGGAATAATGACAGCCCTTGTTCTGCTGAGTTTTAAGGCATTTGATTTCATTTCGGCATTTTAGGCCTTCTGCCAGTAACCAGTGCTTGCAAAATGTCTGATTGAAAATGTACTAGTGGATTACAAATATCTTGTGTCGGTATGTCCCCGCCCCTCTCCTCCTTTCATAGCCAGGTGCATGCTCAGCTTGGCTGTAATCCTTGCCTGCTTCACTGGCCTGTGCTGACTGGTTTGCTGTCTGCTAGAATATCCTCAAGCTTACTCTGGTCTCCTTCTCTTCCAGGATGATGCACTCTTTGAATGAATGGTTATGGTGGCATGAGTACTGGCTTCCCCCAGGAATCACCTGGGAAGACATGAAGGAATCTGAGGACATCCATTACCCTCAGCCTCAAGACCTCCTGCTCAGCATCCCCTGTACCCTGCTCTTGATTATTATCCGGTACCTCTTTGAAAGGTGAGTCTGTTTCCCCTGTTGGCAATTTGGGCCCTGCAACTGGGAGCCAACATGTGGCCAGTGGATGTTCCCGGTGTGGCCCACAGAGACTTCAGCTTTGAGCATGTGCTGAGACAGTTGTATCATTATTCTCCCAATAGCACCTGGCACTTCACAATCTAGAGAGTGCCAAACAGAGAACGCAAACTGTGCCTCGAGGGTCTAACACTCAACAGCATTCCCACCCCTCTTCAAAAGCACCTAGAAGCTTTTTTTCTCTTGTAGTGTTTGTAGAATAAGCACTGTTGGTCCTGGATTAGTTTTTATGCTTGTGCTTTAGAAGCAGATATAATATTGTGTGTTTGTGTTTGTTCTCTTGCACCTTATCGGCTGCTTCTGGGCCCAGAGCACTATAGACGTAAAGTTAGATTATCCAGGTAGTGTCTGCTATAATTAAGGCTGTAAAATAGTTTCCCTTTTCAGATTCTCAGAACTTTTTGAAACTGTCTTCTTTGGGCTGAAACTTTCTATCCCTGGTCTCTATCCCAGGATGAATTAATTCTTTTTAGCTAGTTTGATCAAAAACCATGCAGCTGTTTTTTAAGCTTAAAGAGGGTAGAGAAGAAAATTTGGTATTTTTAAGAATTGTGGTGATCTCTTGAGTAAGGTTGGGAAAGAAATCTCAAAAACAGATGCCTCTCTAGGCATCCATAGTCCCTGAGGTCTAAGGGGAGCTTGGCTGAGTTTAGAGCATTCTGAACTGTGCTGTAGTTGTGTGTTAAGTTTTAATTGGGGATGTGAACCCCAGTGTGTCTGTGCATGTATGTGCAGCTATTTAACTGTGTGGGTGAATGACTAGTCCCCTCAATTGCTCCCAACCAGCCTAAAACACCCACGGCAAAAGGGTTCTTTTCCTTCTCGTCAAAATACCTGCTTGGCCTGGGGGTTGATACAGGGCTGGAAGCTACTTATTCTGTGCCCACCATTCCCACTCGCTGGCCTTAAAACGACTGTGAGCTCAACAAATGAACTCTTTGCTTATTTAGTGAGGCCTTTTACCCACCTCTTGAGAGAAGATAATGTCAATAGCTCCATTTGACAGATAGGCTGACAGGCAAAGAGGGGTTAAGCCCAAGGCAGAGCTGGGACTAGAATCCGTGTCTGTAGTCAGCTGACCCCATGTCTTTCCATCACTGTGGTGCCCCCAGGCGAATTGCAAATTAACCCTCTAGGCCTTAGTCTTGGTTCCCTACCTAACCCTGTGCAGTCATTTATACAGCGCAAACTGAAAGTGAAATCTTTCTGTTCTAATTCAGTAGTGTTTCACTTCATACTGGTGCACATCACTGCCCAAGGTGCATGGCAAGCCCACATCTGATCCTCTGAACGGGATTAGTAACGTTTAACCACATTTGCGAAAAGGTTTCAGACCTGCAGATGGAAAAATGCTAGTATAACTGCACAATGAATGTGTTATGTCTTCCCCTCTGTGTCAATCCACAGAGCATATGAGCTGGTTGAGCCGCCCGGTAGGCAACCTTGTCTCTTTAGCTCAAGCTGTAAAGACTCGTTCTGTTAGTTCTGAAGGTCCAGAGTTCAGCCCCCTGGCATGTCAATCAACATGGTGTAAGTGTAAAGTACTATTATGATTCTCCCCATTTTACGAGTTGGGAAAACTGAACCACGTGGAGCATGAGGTTCTTGCCTAGCAGACTCTGTGCCCTGGTTTCCAAACTGTACTCCATGAAGCCCTTGGCAGAGGCCTGTATAGAATCAACTGTTCATATGGTGCTGGCTTCTCCTCCTGGTTTCTAGCTGCTAAATCCTACTGAAAGAAGATTAAATGTTTTCCCAGTATTACTTCTCCATATAAAGATTGCTGGAATTGCCTCAGGGATGTTTGTGATTGAGTCACAGGGGTTGGGGAGCTGGCATGTGAGCATGAACAGGAGAGAAGATATATTTGAAAGATATGCTCCATGTTGAGATATAATTTGAGAACCTTTGATCTAGGGAACTAGGCAGTAGCTTCCTAGATAGAACTCCTCGGTTCTAGTCCTGGCTATGTCACCTTGGGCAAATACATTATTTTCTCCATTTGCCCCAGTGATAAAATAGCAGGCACTGTCTTTTTGGGGTGTGTGTGTATAGCAACTAGCGCCATGGGATCCTGGTTCTGGGCTAGTGCTCCTAAATGCTATGGTTATACAAATAATAATTAATAATTAATGGCAGTGTTAGTTCCTCCTGGAGGCTGTGAGGAATAATATATCATGTTTGTACAGTCCTCAGAAAAGCCCTGTGTTGTTGTTAGTTAGTCATCACATGCTGCCTATAGTTTGGAGGAGCAGAGAGCAGCACAAAACCGCAAAGGATCTGGTCTTGGTCTGCTGCCTTCCACAGAGCCTAGAAGAAGGGGGAAGAGGTGCTGGTTATATACATAGGGAAGGAAAAAACTACATTAAAGCAAAAACAAACACTTGGAAGTTAGGAAATGCCAGAATTAAGGTCGCCTGTGCAACCTTAATTCTACCTCCTTGTGCGTGTGCATTGGGATACGGTCTTTAATTATATGGCCACAGATTGTGTTTTCCACATGACCCCCACCTTATTCAGTGCACAGGATGGATGATGCTCTGAGAATGACGTTGTGACAGGTTGGATCACAGAAACCCCCTGGGAGCTGCCACCTGATGGGCCAAGACTACTTCTGCCCCTGCTTTCCCTGCCAGCCTGGGACCCCAGCACCCTGTCTTGCTGAGCCAGACACGCCCGTCTGCTCCAACACAGACCCAGAGTCTGAATTACTTGCCCCAAAGCTGCAGACTTAACTGAAAGCAGCTTACAGAAGTGTTCTTATCTATAACACTCAGATGCCCAACACCCAATGGGGTCTAAACCCAAATAAATCCGTTTTACCCTGTATAAAGCTTATACAGGGTAAACTCATAAATTGTTTGCCCTCTATAACACTGATAGAGAGATATGCACAGCTTCCTCCCCCCCCCCCCCCAGGTATTAATACATTCTCTGGGTTAATTAATAAGTAAGAAGCAATTTTATTAAATACAGAAAGTAGGATTTAAGTGGTTCCAAGTAGTAACAGACAGAACAAAGTGAATTACTAAGTAAAATAAAATAAAACACGCAAATCTATGTCTAATACAGTAAGAAACTGAATACAGATAAGATCCTCATCAGTTCCAGAATGCTTCCTTTTACAGACTAATCTTCTTTTAGTCTGGGTCCAGCAATCACATACACCCCTTGCAGTCACTGTCCTTTGTTCCAGTTTCTTTCAGGTATCTTTGGGGGTGGAGAGGCTTTCTCTTTAGCCAGCTGAAGACAAAATGGAGGGATCTCCCCTGGGCTTAAATGGACTTTCTTTTGTGGGTGGAGACCCCCTCCTCTCTCCTATGCAAAATCCAGCTACAAAATAGAGTTTTGGAGTCACCTGGGCAAGTCACATGTCCATGGATGACTGAGTTCCTTACCAGCCAAGCCACATTCCTGGGAAAGCCCAGATGTGGATTGGTGTCTCCAATGGGTGGCACCGTCACAGATGTCGCTGTTCTTTGTTTCTTATCAATCAGCGTGTGGCCCCTGTCTTATTTATTGCCACCATCCAAACCCTGCTTTCAGTGTGGAATGATTTATTTCCTCCTGAGTTCTTCCATACTGCTCATAACTGCACTGTCTGAGCATCTGTAGTGAATTTCTCCTCTTGGCTTCCCTGCATGCTCACAGATCTACCTCTACCTACCTCACAAGAACGGGAGTCTAAGTGTTCACATATTTGGATGACTGGCTGTTTTGCAGGAACTCCTTTCTACAAGTAGCAAACAGCATTCAACAGATCTTTTTTCTGTTCCCATGCTTGGGACTGTTATTAAATGAAGAAAAGTCAGTACTAACCCCAGCATAGAGAATAGAGTTTATAGAAGCCTGTGATGGGGTGTCCATCCCACACAGGACTGGAAGGGTGTAAGATGGCCACATGGGCTAATTAACTCCACAGGCTGCACCTGGAGGACAGGGCCGGCTCCAGGCACCAGCTTACCAAGCAGGTGCTTGGGGCGGCCACTTCGTAGAGGGGCGGCACGTCCAGCTGTTGGCGGCAATTCGGCAGATGGTCCCTCACTCCTGCTCGGAGCGAAGGACCTCCTGCCGAATTGCCGCCGCAGATCGCGATCGCGGCTTTTTGTTTGTTTGTTTGTTTGGCTGCTTGGGGCGGCCAAAACCCTGGAGCCGGCCCTGCTGGAGGAGGAGCCAGGGAGCAGGGAATTGATTGGAAGCAGGCTCAGCTGTGGTGGCCTATATTAGCCAGGAAGCTGGCTACAGAAGGGGCTGCAGGAAGGCAGGCTGCAGTCACTCCCTGGGAGGAGGGAGGTGTGTTCTGGACTATAGAGAGTAGTCAACAGTAACTCCCTGAGAGGAGGGAGTTGGGAGGCTGGTGAACCCAGAGAGGGGGGAAGGTAGGAAAGGCTCCGGAGAAAGCAGCAAGGTAGAACAGTGCAGGCCTTGGCTGCTGATCGGAGGGCCCCTGAGCTGGAACCCAGAGTAGAGGGCATGCCCTGGTTCCCCTACTCGCCACTGGGGATGTGGCACCGATTAGGCAGAGGACAGTGGACTGCCTGATTTGTTCTGGAAAGACTTTGCTATGTACCCTCCACCCCACGAAAGGGGGAACCATGCAGTGGCCTGGCTGGAGGACTGAATCACGAAGAGGAGGCTGTGGTTCCTGGAGAGAGAGGGGTCCGCAGGATGGGAGGACAGCGGGAGAGACACTGCCAGAGGAGGGCACAATGCCTGGCCAGAGCTAATTCCCAGGACGGCCAGGAAAAGGCGCCACCAGTGGTGAGTGGACCCTGTGACAAAGCCATTCTGGATTCCATGACAACAGTGACCTACCTATCCAGAAAGGTTTGGAATAATGCTCAACCTTTGTACTCAATAGCAGCCTTAACTGTGATGTTACCCAGGGTACAATCTGGACTGTTGAACAGCTGTGTTCCCTTAACTCTCTAGCCTGGGATGCCTTTGACACTGCTTTGCTGTCAGAACAGCCACACCTGGCCTGCTTACACAGACTTTAGCATGCAAATTCACTCCCAGCTAAACACATGAGCACTCTGACCAATCACTCATGAATTACATACAGGGCGACAGGAGTATTCTAAGCAAGACACAAGAAGTAATTCTTCCACTCTACTCCGCGCTAATTAGGCCTCATCTGGAGTATTGTGTCCAGTTCTAGGCGCCACATTTCAAGAAAGATGTGGAAAAATTGGAGAAAGTCCAGCAAAGAGCAACAAAAATGATTAAAGGTCTAGAAAACATGACCTATGAGGGAAGATTGAAAAAACTGGCTTTGTTTAGTCTGGAGAAGAGAGGACTGACAGGGGACATGATAACAGTTTTCAAGTACATAAAAGGTTGTTACAAGGAGGAGGGAGAAAAATTGTTCTTCTTAACTTCTGAGGATAGGACAAGAAGCAATGGGCTTAAACTGCAGCAAGGGTGGTTTAGTTTAGACATTAGGAAAAACTTCCTAACTGTCAGAGTGGTTAAGCACTGAAATAAATTGCCTAGAGAAGTTGTGGAATCTTCATCATTGGGGATTTTTAAGAGCAGGTTGGACAAAGACCTGTCAGGGATGGTCTAGGTAATACTTAGTCCTGACATGAGTGCAGGGGACTGGACTAGATGACCTCTCGAGGTCCCTTCCAGTTCTGTGATTCTATGACATCCGCAAATTCTCAGTCCTAGCCTTGTTCCCCCAGAAATGTATGTCTTGTACTGTGCAGCACACTACTGAACAATGCAAGCTCATAAAAGTCTGCCATTTCATCAAAGGAAAATGATATATTCACCAGCCTTGTTATCCCAAATGGAGTTTCCCACACTCTAATCCAAAACTCTAGTTAAGCTAAAACAGTAAGATAAGTTTATTAATTCAAAATGATAGATTTTAAGTGATTACAAGTGATGATGCATTGAAGTCAGGACTGGTTACAAAAAAAATAATAGAGTAATTACGCAAGCTGATACCTAATTTAACAAGCTAAGTGAACTTAAAAGCAAATGTTTTGTCTCACCATATACTGTTGTACATTTCACAGGCTGGGTCTCCTTCCAGCCTGGGACCACTCCCCCTTAGTTCAGCTCTTTGAGAGTCATTGATGTCATGAACAGAGAGATGGGAGGAGGAGAGGTGAAGTCATGTGTTTTCCTCCCCCTTTACAACTCAATTTCTTGTGCTAGAAACATCCTTGCTGAGTCATGGTGATGTGCAGTCTGTTGTGGACATGAGGTTTGAATTGTCCCTGTGATGAAATGTAAATTTCTTGTGTATACCTTCCCCCCACTGCTGGAGGATGGCTACTTACGTTGGTGATGACCCTTTAACACCTGTCTGGGGTGCCAGTGTGGCTTTGTCTCTGAAAAACTGGTTTGAGCCTGCCTTTTTAGATTGGGGAACATGTTACAGCAATATTATACAGTAGAAACTTGTAACCTTACATATAGTGTTGTGACACACATTTTACCAGGACAATAATGTTCAGCAGATTATGAGTTTTCAAATGATACCTCACAAGGGATACTTTGTACAAAATTTATCATAGTCTTGTAAAAGTGGTGACCATAATAGTATAGATCAGTGGTGGGCCACATGCGGCCCATCAGGGTAATCTGATCGCGGGCCGCCAGACATTTTGCTGATGTTGACCATCCGCAGGCAGCTCCCAGTGGCTGCAGTTTGCTGTTCATGACCAATTCCAATTCTGCCATTCCATCCCTGGTGTGAGGTTTGGGGAGGCTTAGCCTCCCCCAGCCTCCATTACGTGCCGCCCATGGGTGTAGGCAATATATCAGCTAAGCAACCATCCCTGGACATGCGGGTGCGTATTCCACCAAAAGTCCTGCTGTTATTTAAATGGGGGTGGACCCAATACAAGTCTGAAAAGGCATTCCCTTCGGTCCTCCACCTCTGTCGAAGACTGTAGTGATGGAAGCATCCTCCTTAGGGTGGGGAACCCTTATGGATGACCTGCAGACCCAAAGCATAAGGTCATCTCAAGAGGCATCACTCCACATAAACATACTCAATCTATGCATCAAGCTTGCAAAGTCTTTCTGCCAGAGATCAAAGGCGTCTCTGTTCAGGTCATGATGGACAACATGATTGCCATAGTTTACTTAAACAAGCACTGCTGACCAAGATTCAATCCACTATGAGAGGAGGTGGTACATCTATGGGTTTTTTGCATATTTCATGACATTACCTTAACAGCTGTGCAGCTTCCATGGATTGGTAGAGAGCTTTAGCAGGAAATGTGTGATCAATCATGACTGGTCGATAAAGGATGTTGTAATTCAGTCCACTTTCTCAAGAAGGGGTTTCCCTTTATGGACCTGTTTGCCACAAGAGAGAACAGGAAATGCTGTCAGTTCTGCTCCAGAGGAGGAAGAGCCCAGGATCCATGTTGGACACATTTCTAATCCCATGGACCTTGGGTGTACTCTGTGCCTATCCCCTGTTAATACCAAGAACACCCAGGAAACACGAGCAAGAAGCAGTCAAATTAATGATAGCCCTGTCAGGGTTCCCTCCCCACTCTGAACTCTGGGGTACAGATGTGGGGAGCCGCATGAAAGACCTCCTAAGCTTATATTCCACCATCTTAGGTTAAAAACTTCCCCAAGGCACAAATTCCTTTCCTTGTCCTTGGACGGTATTGCTGCCACCACCAAGTGATTTAAACAAACATTCAGGGAGGGGCCACTTGGAGTCCTATCCCCCCCAAAATATCCCCCCAAGCCCTTTCACCCCCTTTTCTGGGGAGGTTTGAAAATAATATACCAACCAAATAGGTTAACAAGGTGAGCACAGACCAGACCCTTGGGTTTTTTGGACACTAAAAACCAATCAGGTTCTTAAAAGAAGAACTTTATTATAAAAAAAAATAAAAGAAGCACCTCTGTAAAATCAGGATGGAAGGTAATTTTACAGGGTAATAAAAAGATTTAAAACACAGAGGATTCCCCTCTAGTCTCAACTTCAAAGTTACAAAACAGGAATAAACCTTGCTCTTGGCACAGGGAAAATTCACAAGCTAAAACAAAAGATAATCTAACGCATTTCCTTGCTATTACTTACAATTTCTGTAATTTTAGAAATTGTAAGTAATCATTTCAGTAGGAGCTGGATTACCTGCTTGGTCTCTCTCTTTGTCTCAAGAGCGAACACACACACAAGAGAGCAAACACGCTGCAGAGGAAGGCAAAAAACCTCCAGGGCCTCTGCCAATCTCCCCTGGAGGAAAATTCCTTCCCGACCCCAAATATGGCGATCAGCTAAACCCTGATCATGTGGGGTTTTATTTGTTTATTTATTTAAACGTTATCAGTACAGCCTACAACCTTACCTTACTGCTGCTTCCTGACTTAATAACTCAGAAGCAAGGACAGATCCTGCATCCAGATCCCATAACTCTCCACTGGACAGTGTGGCTGCTAAATGGCTGACTTTGTCAGAAAAAGCATGTTCTTCAGAAGTGCAGAATAGATTTATTCATAGTAGAAAGGACTCCATAGGATGCTCTTACCTGGCAAAATGGAAGAGATTCACAATGTGGGCCCATCAATATCAACTGTCTCCTTCCAAAGCTCAGATTCTGAACTACATTACTGGGGTTAAAGAACTTAGGTCTGTCATTGAGCTTACTGGGAGTTCATTTGGCAGCTATTTAGTGATTCACCCACCTATACAGAGAGATTCCATTTTTTTCTCACCCTATAGTAGGCCGGTTCCTGAAGGGTGTGATAATGGTCTACCCCACAATAAAAGAACTTGGACTACCTTGGGACTTAAATTTAGTTCTAGTAGGATTCATAGGCCCACCATTTGAGCCACCCTCGCTGGTTGCTCTTTATTTCATCTTTCCATGAAAACCACGTTTTTGTTGGCAATAATATCAGCCCAAAGAGTGGAAGAATTACAGGGCCACCATTTACAATGTTCCATGAGAATAAAGTATCTTTGAAACCATACCCTGCATTTTAACTAAAGTGGCATCTGAATTTCATTTGAACTAGATTATATTCCTCCCAGTATTTTTCCCTAAACCACACACAAAAGTGAAGTGCTGGATGTATGTAGAGCACTTTCCTTCTGCTTAGACAGGATGAAATATTTTAGGAAGTCTCACAGGCTTTTCGTAGCATATGAGCTTAGGTGGTTTCATCCAAAGACTTTCTAATTGGATATTGTCCTGTATCAAGTTGTGCTCTGCATTGGCTGGGAAGGGAGTAATTGCACATTTGACAAAGACTCAAGTCACGTCAGCAGCGTCTCTCAGAATTTGCACATTGTGGGCATTTGTAAAGCAGCAACGTGGTCTTCGGTCCACACATTTGCCCAGCTCTATACTATCATTGAGATGTCTAGAGAGGATGCACACTTAGCAGGCTGTCTAGAGAGGATGCACACTTAGCTATCCCCTTTGGGGGCGGGATAGCTCAATGGTTTGAGCATTGGCCTGCTAAACCCAGGGTTGTGAGCTCAATCCTTGAGGGGGGATCTGGGGCAAAAATCTGTCTGGGGATTGGTCCTGCTTTGAGCAGGGGGTTGGACTAGATGACCTCCTGAGGTCCCTTCCAACCCTGATATTCTATGATTCTATGACTGTTCTACATTCACTGGTTGGTTAGACTCCTGTAAGGATTAACTGTTTGGGAGTCACCAACAGTGGAATATATGTACCTTAACAAGCACTCAAAGAAGAAGGAAATAGCTACTTAGCTGTATAGTAACTGTGGTTCTTCAAGATGTGTTGTCCCTATATACGTGTTTCTTACGCCAGTAAGAATTACTGTTTGGGAGTCACCAACAGTGGAATATATGTACCTTAACAAGCACTCAAAGAAGAAGGAAATAGCTACTTAGCTGTATAGTAACTGTGGTTCTTCAAGATGTGTTGTCCCTATATACGTGTTTCATGACTTGCTCCCCCAGCTCTGCTTCTGTGGAGTGCCTCAATATCAGGATTCTGTATGATGAAGGAACTGAGGGGTGGAAGCACAGGAACACTAATGGTACAGGCAACACCCCAACAGACACTGCTGACCAAAAATCTCTCTCACGTGCTCTGGGGACACGCACACCAACAGTGGAATAGATATATGGACAACACATCTCAAAGAACCAAAGTTACCGTACAGGGAAGTACCCCTTTCCCCTCTCCCTGCAGTCCTCTGCCTTGTTCACTCACACCTTCCAACCTCTGCAGCAAATGAGGCAGTGGTCCTGTGAACACACCTTGGGCTGTTACAATAAGGGTAACCCTCAATAGGTGCAAATCCTGCATGTCCTTGTCTATGCTAAGGGCTTGTCTACGTGGGAATATGGACTCATATACCAGTATAGTTAAACCACTCTTGTTAGACTGCTATAAACCCCCACCCGGATACTCTTATTTCAGAGAAAGAGTGCCTTTTTTGAATTTAGCTTGTACCCCTTCCAAAGTGACATGTTAAACTAATAAGATGTGTTCTTATACAAGAACAAGTGTATCCACGCGAGCAGTTATACTGGTATAACTACAGCAGTTTACATTCACACCTAGCTTATACCAGTAGGACTTGCCTATATAGACAAGCCCTTAGGTTTTAGTACTGGTGCCGCTGCACTGATGGCTGCCCACCTACAACTGAGTAGACATGACTACAGGATGTGTGTGCATGAGGGTGAGAGCTTGGGGAGGGCCAAGGGAACATGGTGTGGGTGCATGTAGATACTGGTGCCAAAAAGCATCCAGTTGTAAAGATGGTTTGGATACAGTGAACATTTTGGGTAAAAAAGCCAGAAATCCTGCACCAAAGAGAAGCAGGCCCAAAGCTGAATTGGAATGAGGTTCAGTGCATAAAGTCTGGCAGAGCCCTGATTACTAGTGCTTGCTAGGCACAACCTCATCCCACCCTGCCTAATCTACTTTCTGGGGAGGTGCGCTGGGCTGCCATACTGGCTCTGTGTACATGAGCTGCAGTAGCTTCTCACCACATCGTTTGCTCTACTCGGAGCTCAGCCCAGCTCCCAGTAAGTCATTGGAAAGATCCCATTGACTCCAGATTCACAGAACAGCTGTGCGCCCATCCTATGATGTGATCGCCATGCATCCAGTCTTTGTGCTTTCTCCTGGTAAGCCCACACATCTCAGAGCCTCGCAGGCAGGCCATTGCACTAGTGCGGATGTTCCCTCTCATAGGGATAGTGTTATGTTAGAGGTAATATCAAGGGATTTACCCAAGAACAAATCATGCCAAACCAGCTTGATTTCCTTCTATGACAGCGTAAGTGGTTTATGGATGGGGGAATGCAGTGGATATAATATCTCTGGATTTCAACAAGGCTTTGGACACAGTCCCACATGGCATTCTGATAAGTAAGCTGGAGAAATGCAGGCTTGGCGGAACTACCATTAGGTGGATACAAAATTGGTTAAACAACCGCAAACAGAGTAACTATTAATGGAATGATGACGGATTGGAGGGAGGTCTCAAGTGGGGAGACCGTCAAGGGCTGTATCATAGCCTTCTCTGATGTGTTTCCAGGTCTTGCAGAGGAGCATGCTTGTCAGAGAACACACTACAGAGAATAATAATTATACTTAGCACTTTTCATCTGTGCTCCACAAAGGCAGGTATGTGCTCTCATCCTCATTCTACAGGTGAGGAAACTGAGGCACGGGAAGATCGTTACTTGTCCAAGGTCACACAGTGAGTCAATGGTAAACCAAGAAATGGAAGCCAGGAGTTGTGACTCCCTCTGTGCCTACCAGCCCTCTCCACAGAATGATGTAGAGTACTGGGGAACCCTCCAAGTTATTCCCTGCACTGGTTTCCCAATTCATCTTGTCTTTGAGTTCGGAAGTTGTCTTGGTAGCTTTTTGGACAGGGCTCACCACACTTAATGGGGTAGAAACTATCTAGCTACAAATCCCACATGACAAATACTCACAGAATTGTATGAGAAAATGACAGGCCCCCGGAGCAGAATAATGAGTCCTGAGCACGTAACTAGAGAGTAAGGAGACTGTAAAGCCTTTTGACACAGTAATAGAAATGTGACGGTTGGGGGCCCAGGTGGGCATGACACGGAGGATCACTGTGTTGGTACCATGCTTGTAAAGCTCTTGAAGGTGTGAAGTGCTGTGTAAAAGCTAAGCATTATTATTTATTATAACCACCACCATACATAACTAAGGTAGATTGTTTTGGCACCGCCAGAGAGGAGATGATGTAATTAAAACTCTGAAGTAGCAGAGGAATTAAACAATGTTTTTAAAATCAGTCTGTCCTGTCCAAGGTCATGGGGAAATTCCTTCCCCAAAGCTTTGTATGTGGCATTCGTGGTCTCTTAGCAGAGGGTCAAGTCTCTGATGAAGACGTTATAGAGCAACAAGAGAATCTCCAGAGCAGCAAACCACTGGGACAGGAAGTTACTCAGCTGAGGGAATTGAAGGGTGAGTTAACAAAGATGCTTGTGAAGCCACGCAGTACATCCTTAAAACAACTGCTCCCAAGGGCCCTGGGAACTGCAGTTAGGACTGGAGGCAGTATGGTAGGCTGGACAGGGCACTGGGCTGGGAGTCAGGACCTGGTCCTATTCCACCTCTAGCACTGACCTGTTGTGTGACCCTGAGCCCGTCACTCCCTCTCCATGTCTGTGCTTCCCCTCCCACCCTGTGTCTGCCTTGTGCCATGGGCCTGCTGTGAGGGGCTGTCTGCGGGGAGACTCATGTCTCCTCCATGCATTTCACTACACTCACCTGTCTAATGTTCTGGGACTTTCCACAGTCCCTCCATAACGACTGGATTGCTTGTGCTCAGTGGCTGTGATTCTGCATCTCCAAACTTCGTCGCTGCTGTCTGCACCTGTCACATGCAACTTCCTAGCAGCAAGCCCAGCGCAAGGTGCTCGTTCTCTGCATGCACTGTGCCATGAGGTGACACATGCTCTGGGAGTCCAGGATTGCTGCTGTACGGCAGCATCACCTGACCCTGCTAGAAATCTAGTCAAATGCTGGGAGGAGACAATAAAGCCCACTTGGGAGGGAGCCAGGCTCCCTGGGTTTTGTGTCCCTGCTGGTACCACATGGTGGTGGCCGTGGGAAGGAACGCACCCAGCAGCTAGCTGGGGGCCGGGGAGGCAGCACATTTGTCTCTGGAGAAGGAGTGGCTGTGCTGCAGCCCCACTGCTCCCCCTGGCCTGGTAGTGCTGGGGCCCCGGGCTCAGCCCTGTGGGAGGGCAGACGGCCTTTCATCACTTTGCAGTGCCCCCTGGCAACCACCTCAGCATGCTATGGAAGCAAAGTGCTGGAGGGGACAGCCCTTCCCTGGCAAAGAGATGGACTAGACCTAGGGGGCCTCTCCTGCCCATCTGTGATTCTGTGTGGCTGCTTCCCTGCACCGCAGTGGGGCTGCACCTGTGACAGTGAGCAGTGTCCGGCCTCCATTGCTGGGGGGAGAAGTGAGCTGAGGCAGCCAGAGCCACTGGCTTATGCGAGGCTCCAAGGCAGTGGCAAGCCTGGTTCTCAGCAGCCCGGCTTTGATCACAGCCCACCTTCCCCTCCTGCTGTGTCCTGTGAAATCTGGCAGCTCTTGTAATTTCATCATCTGTTACACAATGTTTGGTGGTTTTTGTAAAGCCTCAGCTCCCGGAGTCCTGGGATCATGGCAAAATCTCAACTTTCATTAAGAAGTGTGTCTAGCCCTTGTTGGGATGGAGAATAATTGGAAAAGGTGACCCCTAAAAACTCAGGAGCTGGAAGGTGAATAAACAGAATCCACACTTGTTATTTTAGTAATATCATGATTTTGGGAGGCTGACTGATGATTTTTGAGTGCTTGGGGTTATTGCTATTGCAGAAATCTCCCCAGTGGGGCCCACCCTCCCCATCCCTTGATGACATCTGTAAGCCTTTGTGAGGTGCCCACGAAGTGCTGTGAGCTGCCTCTAGGTCTCCACTCTGCTGGTAGCGTTTACCTGCCCTTCCTTAGCCCAGCATCACATGCTATCACACTAGTCAGTGGCTATTAAAGTGGCGGCACAATAAGCAAGAGCAATCCCAGTCCATTATGGTTAGGGTTGCCAGGCATTCAGTTTTCGACCAGAACGCCTGGTTGAATAGGGATGCTGGTGGCTCTAGGCCGCACTGCTGACCAGGTGCTAAAAGTCCAGTTGACGGTGCAGCGGGGCTGGCAGGCTCCCGGCCTGCCCTGGCTCCGTGCGGCTCCCGGAAGGGGCCGACATGTCCGGCTCTTAGGTGCAGGGGCAGCCATGGGGCCTCCGTGCGTTGTCCCTGCCCTGAGTCCCGGTTCCGCAGCTCCCATTGGCCAGGGATTGCGGCCAATGGGAGCTGCGGGGACGGTGCCAGTGGGCACTGGCAGCACACAGAGCCCCCCAGACCCCTCCGCCTAGGAGTTGGACATGCCATCCACTTCTGGGAGCTACCTGAGATAAGCACCGCCCAGCCAGAGCCCAAACCCCAAACTCCCTCCTGCACCCCAACGCCCTGCCCCAGCCCTGAGCCGCCTCCTGCACCCAAACTCCCTCCCGGAGCCCACACCCCTTCCCGCACCCCAACCCCATACCCCAGTGCTGAGCTCCCTCCTGCACCCCAAACCCCTCATCCCTAGCCCCACCCCAGATCCCACACCCCCAACCAGAATCCTCACACCCTCCCGCACCCCAACTCCCTGCCCCGGTCCGGGGAAAGTGACTGAGGGTGGGGGGCAGGGAGGGAGGGGGGATGGAGTGAGCGGGGACGGGGCCTTGCAAAAGAGGCAGGGTCTCGACGAAGGGGTGGGGTGAGGGTGTTCGGTTTTGTGCGATTAGAAAGTTGGCAACCCCAATTCTGCCGCGCCAGCTGCTATGCCTTGCAATGTTGAGTGACTTCATTGTTTAGCCTGTTACCTCCAGGAATGGGACCCCGACTCCCTTCGATGGTGCTCCTAACTGGCAATCAGAGAGCTCTGCTTTGGACATTACATCCCAGGTCCAGCCCCTCAATCTGTGTGGGTGCGTCTCTCCTACTCCAGCCATAGCACAGCCTTGACTACCCCCCCTCCCCTCAGCCATGGTGACTCCAAAGAGACAGGAGAGGGGGTGCACCAAAAAATAAATTATTCACCAGGCTCCAGTGCCTCCTCTCCCCCACGCCCCCCCAACGCTGGTCTGGGAGTGCCTTCCACACACACAAGAGCTGGATCCTGTCCTAGTTGGCTGCTTTCCTGTAGCTGCACTCAGAGACCAGAGCCTGGGGAGTAGAGTGCACTGCGCGTTGGTGGGCATTACCTCAGCCCTGGCACGTCTCAGCTGCTCATTTCTGAGCTCACTCTGTGACAAGAGCAGTGTAAATGCACAGCTTGCAAAATCAAAGCAAGCTTTCACAGGAATATCATTGTGCCCCTCTTTGGGGAAGCGTCTGCCTCCAGGCCAAATTCCACCTCCGCTCCAGCTGGGATGGTGGAATTGCTGCTCAAATAAATATTGCAAGATTTTTTTTTATTTCAGAAAGCATAATTCCTTCTCTCCTACTCAAAGAGGGCGGAACTATTTCTGCTCAAACTTCCCAGGCGAATCCGTCTTCAGGCACAGATCAATGCTGAAAAGTTTCAGCCAGTTAGACAAATCTTCAGAAAGTAATGAGTGAATGGATACTGTTACGCAACCTAAACTACAGGTGCCATTCCTACTCTGATTCCTCAGCCTCTCACCCTTCGCTGTCCATGCAGCCTTTCATCTGCACATTCTCTACGTGGATTATAAACTCTGAGTCAGGGAGCTGTCTCCAAACATGTTCCAAAAGCACCAACCACACATTTGGGGGCTGTATAAATAAATAACAGTGATAATGTAGTCAAGTATCAGAGGGGTAGCCGTGTTAGTCTGGATCTGTAAAAAGCAACAAAGAGTCCTGTGGCACCTTATAGACTAACAGATGTATTGGAGCACAAGCTTTCGTGGGTGAATATCCACTTCGTCAGACGCATGTGCTTATGCTCCAATACATCTGTTAGTCTATAAGGTGCCACAGGACTCTTCGTTGCTTTTTACAGTGATAATGTAGCATAATCAAAACCAATGCCAGAAGGGGTTCTGTGGCCTGCAATGTGCAGGAGGTTAGACTAGATTATCATGGTGGTCTAGGGTTGCCAACCTTCCAGGATTGGCCTGGAGTCTCCCAGAATCGCCATCGATCTCCGGTGACTATTGAAAGCAATTCAGGAGATTTTAATAGGATATTTTAAGAAAATGACATTACATCATGTTGGGGGGGGGGGGTGGAAATCTCCCAGAATAGCTTCAGTCAGAGTTGGCAACTCTATGTCCCTTCTGACCTTAAAGCCTATGAGTCTAAAAGGAAAATTACAACATCACTCTGTGATGAGCTTGAGTGGGTGTAAAGAGGAGACATTAGCAAGGGGAGGAGGTTGTTACCAGATCTGTGTGGGAAACTCAGACCATGTCTGTTTTCATAGTTACACCAGATTAAAATCAGTTTAGCTAATGGGGTGCAAACCCCTTTGTGGGCACTTTTAAATGGATTTAAACCTGGATTATCTGGAGTGTGATTACTAACTGATTTAAGATAACTGGCAATAAACCAGGTTAAAATCTCTTTGTGACCACACAGGGCTTTCCACTGGGTTCCCTAAATCAATTTTAAAAATGAGTTTTGCTAAATTGATGCAACAATGACTGTAGGTAAGGCCCTAGCAATGCTGCAACATTCTGGGGCAGGGTGATTAGGGCTTTGTGACGGGTTTGGTCACAGAGATCCCCTTGGGACTGTCACCTGATGTGCTGGAATTACCTCTGAGCCCGTTTTCCCTGCCAGCTTGGGACTCCAGAACCCTGTCTTGTTGAGCCAGACACGCTAGCCTGCTGCAACACAGACCCAGGGTCCAGGCCATGCCCCCCAAAGACTTTAACCAAAAACAGCTCAGCAGATCACCTATCTCCAGCACCCAGACACCTAGTTCCCAATCGGATCCAAACCCCAAATAAATCCGTTTTACCCTGTATAAAGCTTATACAGGGTAAACTCATAAATTGTCCGCCCTCTATAACACTGATGGAGAGATGTGCAAATGCTAGCAATGTTTCAGAGATAAACTGAGGTCTATTATCAGTTATGAGAACTTCAGAAATTCCATGTCTTGCAAATGCTGACTTCAGTTTCTGGATGACCTGTGCCAATGAAGTTTGTGTAAGTACAGCCAAGTCAATATATCTGGAGAAGTAACAGATTACTATAAGGTATGTGTGTCCTTTCCGGAAAAACAAATCGGTTGCACCTGCTGCCAAGTTCTGTCAGGTAGCTTTGTAGAGAGTAATGGTTCTGGTGATTGGTTTTTTCCTTGTTGCATACCTCGCAGCCCTCTGCTAAGGTCTGAATTTGCCTACTCAGACTGGCCACCATATAGATTGTTGTGCTCCTGCCCTGCACTTGCTTATGCCTTGGTGCCCATCATTGAATTGGAGAGCATCTCTTTCTGAAGTACTGCAAGGATAAAAATGTGCTGTCCTTTAAGAAGCAGGCCATCAACCATGTAAAGGTCATTCCGGTCCTGCCAATATGTAGTAGGTCTGTTGGAAGTTACTCCTTTGACCCTGCCCTCTTTGGCAGAGTTGAGTCAGTTTCTGGCAAGTCTCATCCTTTAGTAGTTCATCTCTAATTTGCTGAAGTCAGCTGGCAGATGCTGGAATTGTTACCAGAACAAAGTCAATGTAGACTCTGACGTCTTTCTATAAAGCCTTTTCTTCTTCTGTTGGTGTTCGCTTAATTATGGCTCTAGATAGAGCATCTGCTGCCATGAGTGCTTTCCCTGGTATGTGTTCAATGTTGGAAAAAAACCCGGCATCAGTCATAGTCGAAATCTTTGACTCCTAGGAAGAAGGTCATCCAGAGGTCTTGTATGAGTAATCTCACTAGGGGCTGGTGGTCTGTTTCTATGTTAAAATCCAAGAGAAACAGATATGCATTGAGCTGTTCACAGGAGATGTCAGTTTGTTTGTTTTTATTGAATGTGTTTTGTTGTGGGCTACCCTAGATCCACACATTGTGAGCATTAAGGAGATATCTTAAGGATTTTGTTAGGTGAACAACATTTGGTAAGAATTTCCCAAAATGATTTGTCTTGCCCAGAAATCTTGTTACAGCAGAAACATGTTGGGATTTGGGTATGGTGAGTAATCCCTTCAGTTTCTCTGAATCTCGTTGAATTCCCTGTTTGTGTAGTCTCCTACACATTTTATCTGCCGCTTTCCAAATTCACATTTCTCATTCAGAGTGAGGCCAGCCTGTTGGAAGCATCTCAAAACTGCACATAGTCACTTGTTCATTTTTATCTCTGCCATATATCAACACATCATATGCATGTCAAGGATATCACATTTGCCAGGCAAACCTGACACAATCTAAGACTCTTTCTTTTAGAAGTATTCTGGTGCAGGCTTACCCTTGGTCTCTCTCCTCCTATCTTTCCCCTCCAGATGCTGCTCTGGTTTTGATGTCATTCTGTTTCAGTCTCTCCTCCTTCCCCTGGAGATATGAGTGCATCACCCTGCACTGTTTGGATGGATGGAAATTCTAGAAATTCTAGAACCACAGGGCTTAAACGGATCAGGTTAATCTAGCATCATTCCTCATCCCCCATAGTTACCAGAGAGGACCAGAATGTGTTGTAGTGGGGAGCTTAATAAACATGGGAACTTCCTGGTCAGTGCTTAAAGAATGTCTCTTTGTGTTTATGTCTTCACACTACAATTCCTAGTCCCCACATGAGGGGGCCCTGCAAGGGTTGGAACAGCTGTATTTTTTGCCACTAACACTCCCTCCTCCCCATGTGCTTTGGCTGGACAGAAACCTTTAGCTTAAGAGCTAGGCATTACAAATGATGATCAAACACAGGAACAAACTGCCAAGGGAAGTGGTGGAGTCTCCATCTGATGTCTTGATGTCTTCAAATCCACACTGGCTGCCTTTCTGAAAGATACATGTTTTCAACAAACGTGTTATTGGCCCAGTACAGGGGTAATTGGGTGAAATGTAATGACTTGTGATATACAGAAGATTAGATGCTATAATGGTCCCTGCTTGTTTTAAAATCGGAGTCTATGCGTTAATTCTATTATTGTTGTTATAGCGCCAGGCCAAGCAGTGATAGGAGATCCACTTCCCTCCAGGCAAGAGTGTAGGCTGTCAGGCCATTTGTCCAGTTTTAAGCTGGACAGTCCTGCTTTTTCCTAAAGTCTGTCCCCTATCTAGTATTGAGACAGACAAAATCAGACATGGTTTTGTCCAGTATTGGATGGGGGACACCATTTTGAAGAGTGCGCCACCCTGCCCTTCCTGGCATGACGTCATGTACACGGTGCACATGAGGTCACACTGGCAGGGGACGAGCACTCTTCAAAATGGCATTCCCCATGTAAAGTGACTGGGGTCACTCAGGTAGAGGCAGTCCCTTGCTATTTCTGGAAGTACCAGAATCTCAGGAATTCTGGGGATGCAGGAGCAGTTACCCAAGTGTGGGCCACCAGCCGCACCTGGCTTGTGGCCTTTAGTTTAGCCCAGAGGTTCCCAAAGTGGGCGATACCGCCCCCTGGGGGGCGCTGGAACGATCCAGGGGGGCAGTAGTAGCCTCGGGTGCAATTGGGGGGTGTTGAATAAAAATAAGGGGGCGGTGGAAGCATAAAGAAAGAAGAGAATATAAGAAAATTTTGAAAAACCGTTCATACATGTTTCATCTGTTGTGTAACATAGAGTTAAAGTTGTAGTGATTACTTAATTTTCCAAATAAATTCACAAATTATAACCGATCAGGTGTCAAGTCCGCCAACAGCTCTTAACAAGCAAGTGTTGGCAGGCGAGCGTGTCGCGCATTGTCGGGAAGTCCAGCATGGAATATGTGCGTGTAATGACTTGTTTACAATACGATACTATAAATAGGCGACATGTATGAAATCTAATTTAGATTGTTTCTGAATTGTGCAAAAAGCAGTTAACAATAGTGCAATAAGTATTTACAAATTTTTATTCATATTCGATACCTTTGATCTTTACGGATTACGGATCACATACAAAGCAAATTGTATTATTGTTGTTTCAATAAAACAGCAATTTACACGTGAGTATTTTTATACATTTTCTTACATATCTACCGTATGTTTCTGTGTCTCTAGTGCTTACTAATAATAAAATCGTAGCAGGTTTGTGTCGGTACAGTACTATTTGAAGTTTACAGTCAATATATTTGTCATATTTTTTATTACAATATTAACGAAAACGGGAATGAAATCGTAAAAAAACTGTTAACTATTAACATTTATTTATATCTATTGAATCATCTGTGTTAATTGGTAAATAAGGCGTGTGTTAATAAGGAACAATTATTTAAATAAGGGCAAACTAAATTAAAACTATTAACTGATTTTTAATTGCATATTGATTATTTTTTAAATTAATTATTTCTTGATAAATTTAGTTTGATATTTGACAATTTAATATCAAATACATATATCTAATGCTGAGCAAAGAACAAAACCCAGTTTATTAGTTTCATTAGTATTTTAGTTTGGTTGTCTTTTGCCGTCTTACGCAAAAACCACTGTATACCTGATGTCGTGGGCAATATTCTAATAACACCTCTTTCTTTACTATATTGTAGGACGTAGGTAGAAATATAGATACATAAAAGAACGCAAATTTGTCACTGCATCTTTCTGTTTGTTCGCTTAAAGAAGGTAGATTTCCAGGGGGTCGCTGAATAATTTTTTTTCTGAAAAGGGGGCGGTAGGCCAAATAAGTTTGGGAACCTCTGGTTTAGCCAATGCCAAGCAAATAGAGCATGCTGTATTAATTGAAAATGCCCTCATGGTACCTGCACTGCTCAGGCTCCTTCCCTCTCCCATAGAGTGGGTAAGTGGTTATCACTGACCGCAGTGCATGAAGCGATCCCTTTGGGAAGGGAGCTTGGTGAACATGGGGAGGGGTGTGTTCAGAAGGAGCTAGGGAGTGGGATGGTCACAGGGAGATGGAAGACACTCGCTGGGATTGTAGTAGCTGGATCCATTGGAATAGGATTAAAGACAGAAAGTTTCTTACCCTGAAATGTTTCACACACTGCCCAGGTGCAGTCGGGGCCTCCTCTCCCATTCCATTGATTTCTGTCTTTAAATGTCAGAGTCGAACCCTGTGTGCCTTGTCCTCGTTTGCTCTACGCACCCTTCCACAGCTCTGGCAGTGAATAAGGCATTTGGGTGGCTGCAGATGTAAAGGAGCATTAGTGTAAATGAGACCTGGGTCTCTAAAAACATCAGATTTGCCAAAGATACTAAATCTGAGAAACTTGGTGGGAAATCTGTTGAAGACGGGCGCCAGCCTGCAACAGGAGCTGGAGCGGCTGGGGCAGGGGGTGCTGTAACAAAGGGAGAGTCCTCCTAATATGGATGAAGCCCAACAGCTAGGAAGGGAATTAACCAGCACACCTACGTATTAGGTAACAGTTATTTTTTACCATCAGCAGCACGTCAGCCGTGAGGGCTCAAGACTGTCATGAGACACGGGTTTCCTTGCTCAGTGAGAGTTCGGGTTTCAGTTCTAGCCTGGCGCTCCCGGAGTTGTTCATTAGCCCTATGCTGTAAATAAGACTTTGGAAACGCCAAGCTGGCGAGCACCCTGAATGAGCCCACAGGGTTTGATACTGACTGCAGCAGCCCCACACATGGACCGGTTTCTTTCACAGACACCTCTGGTAACAGTTGGTGCGGATCCAACAAGCAAAGTGTTTAAATTACAGGGAGGGGCTGACCCTGGTCCCAGGGAACCCAGGGCAGTTTTGCCATTGATCCCAGGAGAATTTGGGGTACTGAGCTTGTTTGAAAATCTGCCCCCAGCTGTGGGGGCTGATCACTCAGAAGTCTGCCAGCTAGTCGGGTGCCTACAGCACTGAGTGGGGAGGGGAGACAGGCTCAGGAGTCTGGGGACGGTGGCAGCATTTTAAGGAAATAAGAGGATTGAGGCAGGAACTGAACTGTTGCCCCTTGTGTGATTTGAAAGCTGCCAAGCAGGACTGGACTATGAGGAGCCAGGCTTGGGGGTGGAGGCGGGGATGCCATTTCCTGGAGCTCAGGCCCCTGCCCCATGCATCTCTGACAGGACACAGGCTAACATGAGCCTAACTGATAACCCATCTAGCTACTGTTTGTGGCTAAGATGTCTTGCAGGATCCCACCAGCTCGCAGCAGCATCAAACAAAATCACGTCTTTCTCTGTAAAGTGTTTCTGCCGGAGCTTAAAATAAATGCCCCTCTTGCTGCCTCTGATTGGAGGGCAATGCCCCGTTCAGGCCTGTCCTCTGCCCTGGGGGCAATGCCCCGTTCAGGCCTGTCCTCTGCCCTGGGAGCAATGCCCCGTTCAGGCCTTTCCTCTGCCGTGGGGGCAATGCCCCGTTCAGGCCTGTCCTCTGCCCTGGGGGCAATGCCCTCATTTAGGAAAAGGCAGTTTTTCTTTTTTTTATGATTTAACCTCATTTCTGGGAGAAGGCAATAGAGGGCGGAGGAAATTAACTGTTAAGCTGCTAGTCTCATAGACTCATAGACTCATAGACTTTAAGGTCAGAAGGGACCAATATGGTCATCTAGTCTGACCTCCCGCATGATGCAGGCCCCAAAAGCTGACCCACCCACAACAGAATCTTCCAGCCTGCGACCCCTGCCCTATGCTGCGGAGGAAGGCGAAAAACCTCCAGGGCCTCTGCCAATCTACCCTGGAGGAAAATTCCTTCCCGACCCCAAATATGGCGATCAGCAGAACCCCGAGCATACAGGCAAGATTCTACAGCCGGACCCTCATTTTACCCGCGATGGCACGTTAATGCCTAATTGACTAAAATCACGTTATCCCTTCAAACCATTCCCTCCATAAACTTATCAAGCCTAATCTTGAAGCCAGAAAGGTCTTTCGCCCCCACCGTTTCCCTCGGAAGGCTGTTCCAAAATTTCACCCCTCTGACGGTTAGAAACCTTCTTCTAATTTCAAGCCTAAACTTCCCCACGGCCAGTTTATATCCATTCGTTCTCGTGTCCACATTACTACTGAGCTGAAATAATTCCTCTCCCTCCTTGGTATTAATCCCTTTGATATATTTAAAGAGAGCAATCATATCCCCCCTCAGCCTTCTTTTGGTTAGGCTAAACAAACCGAGCTCCTCGAGTCTCCTTTCATAGGAAAGGTTTTCCATTCCTCGTATCATCCTAGTGGCCCTTCTCTGTACCCGTTCCAGTTTGAGTTCATCCTTTTTAAACATAGGAGACCAGAACTGCACACAGTACTCCAAATGAGGTCTCACCAGCGCCTTGTATAACGGAAGCAGCACCTCCCTGTCCCTACTAGAAATACCTCGCCTAACGCATCCCAAAATCGCATTAGCTTTTTTCACAGCCACGTCACATTGCCGACTCATAGTCATCCTGCGATCAACCAGGACTCCGAGGTCCTTCTCCTCCTCCGTCACTTCCAACCTATGCGTCCCTAACTTATAACTAAAATTCTTATTAGTCATCCCTAAATGCATCACCTTACACTTCTCACTATTAAATCTCATCCTATTATTGTTACTCCAATTTACAAGGTCATCCAAGTCTCCCTGCAGAATATCCCGATCCTTCTCCGAATTGGCAATACCTCCCAACTTTGTGTCATCCGCAAACTTTATCAGCCCACTCCTACATTCGGTTCCGAGGTCAGTAACGAATAGATTGAATAAACAACTGTTAGGGAGGACCAACCCTGCAAAAATGTTTCTTGCTACAGCTGAAGTTTAACTCTTCACACCCAAGATCTGGCATCAGCCTCTTCAACTTTGTGTTGGGCCTGAGTTGTCTGTTATGGCCGAAGCCTGGCATGGTATTGCCTGGCTCCCTGTGGTCATTTTGCCCTTTTTTGTACCCAGACAAGACCCACTAATCTCTCAGTGGCTCCTAGTAGGACCAACAAATGCAGGATTCTCTGCACTCAAACTGTAACTTCCCCGTTCACCCCCCTCCCCCTTGAAGACAGCACTGATGCTGTCTATATCCCCCCTGGTGTAGCTACATAGCTAATTCAGCTTAGCTAAAACCAGAGTGATTTTACTGGAAGTTACTGTAGACAAAACTGGAAATAAAAGGTGCTCAATCCTCAGGACTTGGGGCCATGCTGCAAGCTGGTACTAAACCTCAGCTACAGAGTATGGCTTGTTAACAGTTCCAGCATAATCTTCTGTTTGCTTCTGGGAGGGAATGCCACAGACCCCACATTGCCCTTTGATCCCCAGGTGACTCGGTAAACAAGTACACTAGATCCTTGAGCGCATATTAGCTATTGATTACACAACATCCTCCATTTCAAGTTAGGGGAATACCCAAAAATGAGCATTTCCTTGGTTCTGGTTTTTGGGGGCCTAGTTTAAAGCCCCACATCAGGGTCCTGTTTTTCAAAAGTGCTGAGCACTTGAATGGTTGCACAGCAGTTCTGCCACCAGGCCTCTCCTGGGGTGACTAAATGTGGGCGTAGGGCTGGAATGTTCAAACGAGCCTAGAGACAAGTAGGCTCCCCACACCTTTGAAGAGCCCACCCTACCACCTGCTTCGGGGCACTCAAGTTTGGGACGTTTTGCCATGATAATTAATTACTAGAATACGTTACTAATTACTAGACTATTTTCTCTTGGATACTTTGTTTCCCCAAGTAATTCCCAGAGTTATTTTCATTTCATATGGGTCTTTGGTTGGGACTGGGAAGTGTCATCAGTGCTCAAGATGTGCGCAGTCATCTTGAGCCACTAGTCCATGTCTGGCTCTGGATGTTCCCCAAGTTGAGTGGGGAAGGGCTCTTTAGATCCGGAACTCCAGCTTGGCCCCTTTGCCTTATTTTCCCCTCAACCTCTCAGTTATTCGCATTTTTATAGTTCCTTCCAGTGGGAGGTCTGACAGTGATTTACAGATCTTATCCTCACCACAGGCCTGTGACTCAGGGAAATATTATCCCCATTTCACAGATGTGGAAACTGAGGCACGGGAAGGATAACTTAGATGGACAAGATCATAAATGAAATCTGAAATGGAACAGGACCCAGCTCTGACTCCCAGCCCTGTGGTTTAACATAAAGCCATTCTTCCAACTGTGTATGCGTACCCTGCTGATTGCTGCACTTCCCCTGGTTGTCCTTAGAACTTTAAATTTTTCAGCAAAGTGGACCATGTTCTGCTGGGCTGACACCTCACACAACCCTGCTCATTTCTATGGGATCACAGGGGAGAATTAGGGCCAGTCACTCTTTGCAGACCTTCTCCCAGTCTTGGGAGCTGTTTGATATTTCCTAATGTTTTTTCTCTTTGTTTTGCCAAGCAAGTCTATGCAGTGATGAGCTACCAAAATCTTAACAACCGGTTCCCTCCTCACCCCATGAGGGGGTCGTGGCCTGCCCCTGGCCCCCAGGACTCCTGCCCCATCCAACCCCCCGCATTCCTTGATGCCCCCCCAGAACCCCTGCCCCATCCACCCCCCTTCCCTGTCCCCTGACTGCCCCCTGTCGCCTCATCCAACCCCTCCTCTCATTCCTGATGGCCCCCCGGGACCCCTGCCCCATCCAACCACCCCTTCTCTCTGTCCCCTGACTGCCCCTGGAACCCCTGCCCCTGACTGCCCCCTGCCGCCCCATCCAATCCCCCTCCTTCCTGACTGCCCCCTCCCGGACCCTTGCCCCCATTCAACCCCCCTGTTCCCCGCCCTCTGACCGCCCCGACCCCTATCCACCCCCCCGCGAACTCTCCTGCCCTCTATCCAACACCTGCTCCCTGCCCCCTTGCCGCGCTGCCTGGAGGTGGCTGGCGGCGCTACAGCCACGCTGCTTGGCTGGAGCCGGGCTGCGCCGCTGCCACTGCGCACCACGTGAAGCGCTGGTGGCGCTACAGCCGCACCGCTCGGCTGGAGCCAGGCCATGCCGCCGCCGCGGAGCGCCTAGAGCACCGGGTCAGGCCGAGCTCACAGCCCGCCGCCCAGAGCATGCGCCGGTGGTGGGGTGAGCTGAAGCTGTTGGGGAGGGGGAACAGCTGGGAACTAGCCTCCCCCGACGGGAGTTCAGGGGCCAGGCAGGAGGGTCTCGTGGGCCACCGTAGTGACGAGGTGGGGAGTCCCGACGGTGCTTACCTGGAGCAGCTCCCGGGAACCATCTGGCAGGTCCCTCTGGCTCCTAGGGGCGGGGTAGCGTAGCTGGGGGGGAGCAGGGGGTTACCTGCCATGGCACGGGCGGCCCTCCTTGCGCCCCCCCACCCCAGCTCACCTCCACTCCGTCTCCGCCTCGCTGGGCCTGAACGCGAAGCCGCCTCACCGCTTCTCAGCCCTCCCAGGCTTCTGCGCGAACAGCTGATTCGCGAGAAGCGGGGTGGAGCGTTCAGGGGAGGAGGCGGAGCGGAGGTGAGCTGGGGGCGGGGCCGGGAGCTGCCGGAGCACCCACGGAGTCGGCGCCTAAGGCGCCACTTTAAATTTAAAAGCCCTTTTAGAACCGGTTGGACAAAGGGCTTCTAAATTTAACAACTGGTTCCCGCGAACCGGTGCGAACCGGCTCCAGCTCACCTCTGAGTCTATGTAACACCTCTTATTACCACTCAGATGACACTTTAGGGCTGCTCTAGCTTCCATCGGTGCTGGAAGAACTACAGGTCTTGGGTGTGTAATAGAGAATGCAAAATTAAATCCAAAGTACTGAGAGTGAAAAGATCAAGATGGGCTGGTTACACCTGACTCATCGCAGGGGAATGGAGACTACGTCTCTCCCCAGTGGCATGTGCCCCAGTGGCTCATGCCAGCCAGTGCAAGCAAGATCAGCTACCACCTGCATAGGCCAGCGGTTGCCTGCACCTCATGAAAGAAGCAGATTTCAGATTGCTGATCTCAGGAGTGATGGCCAATTCCTGCATTGGCAACACATGGAATGCAGGCAGCTTTCATAGAATCATAGAATCATAGAATATCAGGGTTGGAAGGGACCTCAGGAGGTCCTCTAGTCCAACCCCCTGCTCAAAGCAGGACCAATTCCCAACTAAATCATCCCAGCCAGGGCTTTGTCAAGCCGGGCCTTAAAAACCTCCAAGGAACGAGACTCCACCACCTCCCTAGGTAACGCATTCCAGTGCTTCACCACCCTCCTAGTGAAATAGTGTTTCCTAATATCCAACCTAGACCTCCCCCACTGCAACTTGAGACCATTGCTCCTTGTTCTGTCATCTGCCACCATTGAGAACAGCCGAGTTCCATCCTCTTTGGAACCCCCCTTCAGGTAGTTGAAGGCTGCTATCAAATCCCCCCTCATTCTTCTCTTCTGGAGACTAAACAATCCCAGTTCCCTCAGCCTCTCCTCATAAGTCATGCACTCCAGACCCCTAATCATTTTTGTTGCCCTCCGCTGGACTCTTCCCAATTTTTCCACATCCTTCTTGTAGTGTGGGGCCCAAAACTGGACACAGTACTCAAGATGAGGCCTCACCAATGTCGAATAAAGGGGAACGATCACGTCCCTCGATCTGCTGGCAATGCCCCTACTTATACAGCCCAAAATGCCGTTAGCCTTCTTGGCAAAAAGAGCACACTGTTGACTCATATCCAGCTTCTCGTCCACTGTGACCCCTAGGTCCTTTTCTGCAGAACTGCTACCTAGCCATTCGGTCCCTAGTCTGTAGCTGTGCATGGGATTCTTCTGTCCTAAGTGCAGGACTCTGCACTTGTCCTTGTTGAACCTCATCAGGTTTCTTTTGGCCCAATCCTCTAATTTGTCTAGGTCCCTCTGTATCCGATCCCTACCCTCTAGTGTATCTACCACGCCTCCTAGTTTAGTGTCATCGGCAAACTTGCTGAGAGTGCAGTCCACTCCATCCTCCAAATCATTAATAAAGATATTAAACAAAACCGGCCCCAGGACCGACCCTTGGGGCACTCCGCTTGAAACCGGCTGCCAACTAGACATGGAGCCATTGATCACTACCCGTTGAGCCCGACGATCTAGCCAGCTTTCTATCCACCTTACAGTCCATTCATCCAGCCCATACTTCTTTAACTTGGCAGCAAGAATACTGTGGGAGACCGTATCAAAAGCTTTGCTAAAGTCAAGGAATAACACATCCACTGCTTTCCCCTCATCCACAGAGCCAGTTATCTCATCATAGAAGGCAATTAGGTTAGTCAGGCACGACTTCCCCTTGGTGAATCCATGCTGACTGTTCCTGATCACTTTCCTCTCCTCTAAGTGTTTCATAATTGATTCCTTGAGGACCTGCTCCATGATTTTTCCAGGGACTGAGGTGAGGCTGACTGGCCTGTAGTTCCCCGGATCCTCCTTCTTCCCTTTTTTAAAGATGGGCACTACATTAGACTTTTTCCAGTCATCCGGGACCTCCCCTGATCGCCATGAGTTTTCAAAAATAATGGCTAATGGCTCTGCAATCTCATCCGCCAACTCCTTTAGCACCCTCGGATGCAGCGCATCCGGCCCCATGGACTTGTGCATGTCCAGTTTTTCTAAATAGTCCCGAACCACTTCTTTCTCCACAGAGGGCTGGTCACCTTCTCCCCATATTGTGCTGCCCAGTGCAGCAGTCTGGGAGCTGACCTTGTTTGTGAAGACAGAGGCAAAAAAATCATTGAGTACATTAGCTTTTTCCACATCCTCAGTCACTAGGTTGCCTCCCTCATTCAGTAAGGGTCCCACACTTTCCTTGACTTTCTTCTTGTTGCTAACATACCTGAAGAAACCCTTCTTGTTACTCTTAACATCTCTTGCTAGCTGCAACTCCAAGTGTGATTTGGCCTTCCTGATTTCACTCCTGCATGCCTGAGCAATATTTTTATAGTGCTTTCACCCACTGTTGCTCTTTGCAGCCTGAGCCTGGAGACCGGGGGTGTTTGCCATTAGCACAGCATAGCATGTCTTCAGAACTGTCGTAGCTGTATCCCCCTAGCACTTGGCAGAGGTACAGTGGAAAGTCAGCATAACTGGGCGGGGAAAAATAGCCACTGTAGCATAGCTGTCTGGCCAGCCCCACGCATTCAAAATCATGGGTTAGGATCCCCAAATCCTTAGATTTTAAAAATATCGTACATTTGGGATCTTTGTATTTGCCTTCTGGTTTCTGGGCCTTTAGATCACATTCAGGCCACGTTTAAGCTTTTCTCTGCAACCACAAGGGCTAGAATCTTATTTTTCAAGGAAAGATGAAATTCTCGGTCCATACAGTGATTTCAGCAGCTGGGGCTTTAAGCAGACATCAAATATTGTGAGAGTTGGCAACACCTCTCTGTACTCCCACAACAAGGAGCCCATTGTTCCTTATGTATTTTGCAGAGGGGGGAAGTCTGAGACTGTGGAATGAACTCCCCCAGGAACTGGGGACCATCCCAAACCTCCCTGCCTTCAGCTGTAAGGGCCACATTTCTTTGACCATGCCTTCCCTAACAAATATACAGCACCGTATAGTTTAAAAAAACAAAGCAAAACCAGACACTCCCCTGCACATGCTTCTCCCACTGGGGAGAGGCAGGAGAGCAAATAACACATGCCGTATGTTGAGCATGTTTAATGCACGACTGGAAGGTGCCCAGATACTATGGTGATGAGAACCTATAGACTAGAACAGAGCTCAGCCAAGAGCTCTGCTCTGCCACTTGCATCCAGATGCAGTCCACCAGCACTCAGAGAGTGGCCAGGCCCAGCTGTACTGCTCCATGTTATACTCACAGCCCTCTTACCCGCTCTTTTCCAGCTCTCCTCTCCACAGAGCCAGTGGAGGGCTTGGAGCTGGGACACTTGTATTCTCATGGTGTTTGTCACCTTCAGCCTGCTTGCCCTAGTCCTCTCTGATGGAGAATCCAGCTGGTTTGCACTTGCCTAGCCGGACGTTCTGGTCCTTGCTGAGAAGCAGCAGATATCTGTCCCTGCTCCTATTCTCAGCACTTGGCAGCACAAATGGGAGTGACTGAGAGAGAAGGCCAGCGATGAACTGGCCCATCTCAGAGCTGAATGGCAACTTTTATCCACCACTCACTGACCCTGGGAGACTGATTGGGTCAGCACCTTCATGGCAACAAGTTAAAATTATGCCGGGGACTAAGGTTAATAATTCATCCAATTCACTGTGCAGCAGCCGGAATAAGCCGTGTGACAAAGGGCTCTTTGGCTGTATGTCCTCATTTAAAGGTCCATCCACACTCGGGGCTGCAGGAGTTCATTCACTTGCTGTCTGGCTCACCCCAGCTGTGGGTGCAGACTGCATAGCTAGACACTTGTTTTCTTCCTCTAATACTCTCCTTTTGCCCCTTGAGCCCAGGCCCTGTACTTGGGGTATCACCAAAGCAGGCACAAACGAACTAGGGGAAAGTTCCCTTAGCTGGAGTGTGCGTTTCCTGTAGCTCTGTGACTTGAACCTGTCCAGTCTCTCAAGACAAGCTGTTTGCCTGGGTCACTGCCTGGCTGGGAGCCCCCAGAGGGCACTAGAGACAGCGGAGTTGGTAGGAGTGCCCAGCCTCGCTCCTCAGCCGGCCCTTAGCTCAGAAAACAAAAGGTCTGTGAGGTGCTGGGGGGGTGGGAATGATGGCTCTGGAGTGGAGGGTTTGGGGTGCCCATCACGGCTCCTCGCATTGTAGGAGACTTTAGGTAAAAACAGCGCAATGCCTGACAGCCACCTCTTCTGTCATGGGGTGGGGGTGGGTAATTGGTTCTACCCTGTTGTACCCATACTTCCCTGAGCTGTCAGCAGCAAATCCTGAGCTGTTCAAAGGGACACCCACTGAAAACTGCATCCCACTCCTGCCTAGCCTGCTCCCACGTGCCCCCATGACCCAGCAGGGGAGCAGCTGGAATGGCTCTTGCTCCTCCCCTCCTGTTTCTCCCTAAGAGATGGTCACCAGCCAGTGGGGATGTTACTGAGAAACCCGGCAGGGCAGAGACAGAGCTGCTGCTCAGAGTGCCCCTGGCTGGCACAGGTGGCAGGGGCAGGAGGAAAGGTGGGGCATGGAATGGTACTGGAATCAATTGCCTGGGGAGGTTGTGGAATCTCCATCCTTGGAGATTTTTAAGAGCAGGTTAGACAAACACCTGTCAGGGATGGTCTAGATCAGTGGTTCCCAAACTGGGGTTCGTGAACCCCTGGGGGTTCGCGAAATGTTACAGGGGGTTCTCAGGAAAAAATTCCCTAATGGCGGACAGAGCTGTCCCTAGGGACCCCGGGCAGCATGGGGCCGGCAGCCCGGAGCCCCTGGACTTCCAAGAGCGAAGCAGATCAAAGCAAGCCTATCTATCACACTGAGGAGATTTAAACTTCAAGACTCCTTATAAGAAATGGAAAGGGAGGTGGATATTTTTTGATGTTTTTAAAATTAAATAGGCAGCTAGTCTTGTTTTTAAAATGATTATAAAGAACAAGTTTAAGCTTTGTTGTAACGTGCGTTGTTTGCGTGGACTGCTCAAGACCTGAATGCTTGTGTAGGAGGAACTCTTTGAGTTGGCTTCTTAAATACCTTCATGCTGGTTCACATCTGATGCTCCTTGATGAAACATAGGAGCCTTGTCTTATAACAGGCTTATTCAAAGTGATACAAGCTACGAAAGTGAGATCTTGGAAGAGTGTTGCCGTTTTCATAATGTAATCAAAATACTGTAATGATAAATAATAATTAATAATAGTGTGTAATAAGCATGTCATAAAAATAAACTGTGTATTTCCAAGTCATTGCTTTTATAATTTATACTCAGGAAATATTCATTTTTAGGAGGTGGTTCGTGAGACCTGATATTTTAGTGAAAGGGGTTCACAGGTTGTTAAACTTTGGGAACCACTGGTCTAGATAATACTTAAGTGCCTATACACAAATGCAAGAAGCCTGGGAAACAAGCAGGGAGAACTGGAAGTCCTGGCACAGTCAAGGAATTATGATATGATTAGAATAACAGACTTGGTGGGATAACTCACATGACTGGAATACTGTCATGGATGGATATAAACTGTTCAGGAAGGACAGGCAGGGCAGAAAAGGTCGGGGAGTTGCATTGTATGTAAGAGAGGAGTATGACTGCTCAGAGCTCCGGTATGAAACAGCAGAAAAACCTGAGAGTCTCTGGATTAAGTTTAGAAGTGTGAGCAACAAGGGTGATGTTGTGGTGGGAGTCTGCTGTAGACCACCAGACCAGAGGGATGTGGTGGACGAGGCTTTCTTCCGGCAACTAGCAGAAGTTACGAGATCGCAGGCCCTGGTTCTCATGGGAGACTTCAATCACCCTGATATCTGCTGGGAGAGCAATACAGCGGTGCACAGACAATCCAGGAAGTTTTTGGAAAGTGTAGGGGACAATTTCTTGGTGCAAGTGCTGGAGGAACCAACTAGGGGCAGAGCTCTTCTTGACCTGCTGCTCACAAACAGGTAAGAATTAGTAGGGGAAGGAAAAGTGGATGGGAACCTGGGAGGCAGTGACCATGAGATGGTCAAGTTCAGGATCCTGACACAAGGAAGAAAGGAGAGCAGCAGAAGACGGACCCTGGACTTCAGAAAAGCAGACTTTGACTCCCTCAGGGAACTGATGGGCAGGATCCCCTGGGAGAATAACATGAGGGGGAAAGGAGTCCAGGAGAGCTGGCTGTATTTTAAAGAATCCTTATTGAGGTTGCAGGAACAAACCATCCCCATGTGTAGAAAGAATAGTAAATATGGCAGGCGACCAGCTTGGCTTAACAGTGAAATCCTTGCCAATCTTAAACACAAAAAAGAAGCTTACAAGAAGTGGAAGATTGGACAAATGACCAGGGAGGAGTATAAAAATATTGCTCAGGCATGCAGGAGTGAAATCAGGAAGGCCAAATCACACTTGGAGTTGCAGCTAGCAAGAGATGTTAAGAGTAACAAGAAGGGTTTCTTCATGTAAGCAACAAGAAGAAGGTGAAGAACAAGGAAAGTGTGGGCCCGTTACTGAATGAGGGAGGCAACCTAGTGACCGAGGATGTGGTAAAAGCTAATGTACTCAATGCTTTTTTTGTTTCTGTCTTCATGAACAAGGTCAGCTCCCAGACTGCTGCACTGGGCAGCACAGCATGGGGAGGAGGTGACCAGCACTCTTTGGAGAAAGAAGTGGTTCAGGACTATTTAGAAAATCTGGACGAGCACATGGGGCCGGATGCACTGCATCCGAGGGTGCTAAAGGAGTTGGCGGGTGTGATTGCAGAGCCATTGGCCATTATCTTTGAAAACTCATGGCGATTGGGGGAGGTCCCGGATGACTGGAAAAAGGCTAATGCAGTGCCCATCTTTAAAAAAGGGAAGAAGGAAGATCCAGGGAACTACAGGCCAGTCAGCCTCACCTCATTCCCTGGAAAAATCATGGAGCAGGTCCTCAATGAATCAATTCTGAAGCACTTAGAGGAGAGGAAAGTGATCTGGAACAGTCAGCATGGATTCACCAAGGGCAAGTCATGCCTGACTAACCTAATTGCCTTCCATGACGAGATAACTAGCTCTGTGGATGAGGGGAAAGCAGTGGGCGTGTTATTCCTTGACTTTAGCAAAGCTTTTGATACGGTCTCCCACAGTATTCTTGCCAGCAAATTAAAGTAGTATGGGCTGGCTGAATGGACTATAATGTGGATAGAAAGCTGACTAGATCGTCGGGCTCAACGGGTAGTGATCAATGGCTCCATGTCTAGTTGGCAGCCGGTATCAAGCGGAGTGCCCCAACGGTTGGTCCTGGGGCCGGTTTTGTTCAATATCTTCATTAATAATCTGGAGGATGGCGTAGACTGCACCCTCAGCAAGTTTGCAGATGACACTAAACTGGGAGGAGTGGTAGATACACTGGAGGGGAGGGATAGGATACAGAGGGACCTAGACAAATTAGAGGATTGGGCCAAAAGAAACCTGATGAGGTTCAACAAGGCCAAGTGCAGGGTCCTGCACTTAGGACGGCAGAATGGCCTAGGAGCACTCCTCACGGACACCACATGGATGAGAGACACAGGAGAAAACAGCCAGCCTTCCATTAGAGGGAGAGACCCTTCCAGCAATGGAAGGCTGGCTGTTTTCTCCTGTCTCTCTCATCCATGTGGTGTCTGTGAGGAGTGCTTCTAAGCCATTCTGCAGGGCCTTGTGCACACTGAGGGCTAACCAGCCCCAAGTTCCATCAGCTGCAGTTCCCAGGGGGCTGTAGGAGGGAGAGGCAGTGTCCGGCAGAGCCGGGCTCTAGCTCAAGGGGACTATTTGACTTTTTACAGGTCCTTTGGAGGAGCCTTAGAGCAGAGGTCCTGGCTTCTTGTGTTCATTAAGCATCCCATGGCACTTCCTCTCTGCCCCCCAGAGTCAGGGTCTTTGCTGTGGTGTCCAACCAGGGCAAGGCCACGATCTCTGTGTAAATGCCCCTGCAGTTTAGTTGAGTATGATCTCCACTTCCTGCCCTAACATGTTGTGTCGTGACTGTGAATTGTGAAACACTTTCGGGGGATGTGCAGCCATTTGTGTATCACTTTAAATGAGTAAAGAGCCTTGGGACACTGCTGAGGCAAGGCATTCTGGGGATGGGAGATGTTATCCCTCTCAGCTCAGATCCTGCCCTGCACTTTCCATCGGTGCATGTTTTAACAGAGAGCCTTTTGGCAGCAGACTCAGGTGCATATGCTCTCCACGTGGTGTCTGCTATTCCTGCATTGACATGCTGGACTGCGTCCTACATTCAAACAATACTCACCAAACACTGTATCACGTTACTGGGTCAATGTCTGCTGGAGCTAAAAGCCAAGTCCCTAGCTCCCTGTTAGATCAAAGCATGGGAGACTGTTTTTTCTTTCAGGGACAAGTTTATTCCCTCTTACTCTAGGGCTTGGCCCAGGGTTTCCACACCCAACTGGGCACCAGCTAGAGAGCCGTGATGCAGACCAAATGCTACGGGGTTTTATCAGCAGCAGTTTCCATTGGCAGGACTTGAGCTCATGTCTCACCCAGATTTCCAGAGAAGTTCTCTGTCATGGTGAAACTCAAGCCAGCAATGACTGACACGATCCAGCAGCTGGAAAATGACACTAAAATCAGGGGCACATTTAACAGGGAGGGTAACTAACCATTGAAACAACTCACCAAGGGATGTGGTGAATTCTCCATCACTTGGGGTCTCGAAGTCAAGACTGGGATCTCTTATATCCCGCTCAGCTGGAAGTTATTGTGCTTGATACAGCAATTGCTGGCTGAGTCTATGGCCTGGTTATGCGGGAGGTCAGACTTTAGGGCAAGAAGTCTGACCTGACAAAGATCACAAAGATCTGTCCTGCCCTTAAAATCCTTGAATCTGTGCTGGGGGTTCTTCCCACGCTCCCTTGCAGTGCCCATGCCGAGGAGCAGCCTCGCAGAGCCGATGAGCCACGTTATAAGTATGCTGGGTGGCTGTTCTGCTTTGGATTCCCAGTTCCCGCCCAACATTACCACTTGGTCCATCCTGCCTCGGGGTTTCCTATATACATCGTGTCACAAGGACTGAAGGATCCGTTCCCCTTTCTCAGCCTTTACTAGAATGTAATGTCTGCCTTTCAGTAAAGCGCCAAGGGAGGAGGGGGATTATGCCCCCAAGATCACTGTGGAGAGGGGACCCTCCCTGGGTGAATCTTGTCCCTCCATATTTCAGGGAAATGGGTGTCATCAGCCTCCTCCACTGCTGGACATGAGCAGTAGTGTGGGGTGGGTGCCTCTGCGTTGCCTCAGTTAATAGAGCCCAGGCAGTGGCTCAATTTACTTGCAGACCCCCTATGCACCAGGGAGGTGTGTGCAGAGCTGCAGGTGTACAGAGGCCAGTGGAAAAGCACAGAACCTCTGTGTGACCTTGTGTTTCTGGAGGAACCTCATAACTCAGTGCAGACCCTATAGCGTTACATTGCTGGAAGTCAGTTTGCCCCTCAGAATGGCCAAGTCGAGCACTTGTGTTCTGCAGTGCACTTGAGCAGTGTGACAGGTCTACCCCTGGGGCACAGGGTGCTCTGGGGTAGATCAGCCAATGTCATGTCCTTGGCAGGTCACTGTTTGGCAAGGGTGACTACAGTCTCCTGGATCCATTCCCTCATGCTGGGACTGTCTCCCACAAATTCTCATCCTTCAGAGTTCAGTTTTTGTTCCAGGTGCCTGCACTGACTTTCCTCATCTGGCTGTATTTGTGACCGGATCCCACTGTCTGAATGAAAACAGTGCACTGGCATCTTCCAGAACTAGAGGGAGAGAGAAAACCATGAAAACAAAGGGTAGGTTCAAACTCCAGAGAGAGTCACGCGCTTTAGGGGAAAGCTTTGCTGTGCTGTAAGCTCGAGCTACAAAATAAGCTGAAAACCTTGTGTGAAAGAAAACTCCTCTCCTAGCTTGAAGCCGTATGTGGCCCTCCCAGCTCGAAGACTATTGGCCCCATCTTCACTGGCCAAAACCCTTCCTCTTTTATGGGAAGCACATTTCTTTGTTCTAACCAAAAGGCAAGGAGACGAGTTACCAAATACATTATCTACAGAAACTATTTTCGTCTGACTCGTGCTTCATCCTGACTCCTCTTCAAGTGCCCATGTCCAGTGTTGTATGCATACCTCCATCACAGTCTTATGTTCAGCTTAATAACTTGAGCCACCACATCCTTGAAGAGAGAAGTCTGGACAAGTTAAGAAGGCGAACCTTGGAGCCCAGTGCTCAAGGCCAACGGCACAATTGATTCATAGAAATAATTGAAGTAGCCTCTGAATGTGAATGGAAAGCTACACCACTCATTATACACACGGAAGTTATGGTGAGAACACAAAGACCGCATCCAAAGATGTAAGAGGTCCATTGTTTCACTCTTTTTAATTCAGTTTTCAAAGGTTGATATTGAAAATAACTTACCTACAACTATACTTAGCACATCCCTGTCCCTCATTTATGGGCATAGATCAGTGTGTTGATCTCTATCAAACAAAGTGCTCAGCCTTCACTGATATTCTAGAAGCAAAAACCATTGGGGGGGGGGAGGGGGGGAAACAGTTACGCTTGCTAAGTGACAACATTGAAATTGATGAACTATTTTTACAAAACCCAGGCCCTTGAATGGCAGGAAATGAGTACTTAAAGGAATCAAAAATCTTACCCTGCTCGCATAATAAGAATATCCTTATCAAATAGAAAAAATTCATATTTCATTACAACACAACAACCTTAACTCTGATCCAATGGGCTTTTTGTATTATTTTATAATATTTATTTTAAAATTATTATTTTAAAATGATTTTAATGTAATGTTATTCCTCTGACAGTACATTTGTTTGGTAAAGTACTTAGAACTGCTATTGCTTGGGAACATTTGTTTTCTATGTAATAATAGGAAAGTCTATAATTTATCAACTTGAATGTCTGTGGACACATGTTTAAGGTTAACCCATATATCATTAATGAATGTGTGCGTGCGTTCGTGTGCGTAATTTGTTTCTTTTGCAGAAAGCTGTTGTGTGTGTTTATATTTTGTGGTTACTCGCGAGAAGATGGCGTTTATTTTGTGTCGGAGTTGAGGCTGCCATGATGAAACACGCACTTCTTTCTATTGAAATGAATGCATTTCTACTCTGGCTACGTAGATTCATGACTGTTTTAACTATTCCTTTCCTTATGAGTTAGTTCTTGGGTTTTGTAACAGATGCAATAGGTAATTGGCAGGTGCAGGGACAGTCTCTGGAAAAGAAAGAGCATCCTCCTGGCTGCATTATCTTACAGCCAGCTGCCTCCGACCTCCCTGGGAAGTCCAGCCAGTCGGGAATCAGCCAGAGGTTGAGGCTCCCGGCAGTGCCCTTCCTCAGGAAAGAGGAGCTGTATGGAAAGGTGACATGGAACTGGCTGCACTGGCCCTCTGGCACCAGGGATTTCCCCCTGCCAGGGGATCTCCAGAAAGTCAGCTCAAGCAGCTTTAAGAATGATTTGCACCACGGCAGGGGCAGAAATCAGCCTCAGTGGGATGGAGAAGCTGGCCTCTCATGTACAATGCTGCCCCTGCTGCAGTGAATGACTGAAAATGTCCATTGACATTTATGAGAGCCCAGGACTCCTATTGAGATTTGCGGGGACAGAATTGTATGCCATAATTATTCACAACAAAAATCGCTGCCAACTTTGCTTAATTTCAAACAGTTTTTCTCACATGTCACTAATGCCCAAGTCTCCATGGAGATGCAACCCTGTGGAAAATGTGAAGGGGTCATGACAAGCCGTCACTGAGCTAAAGGGAGACAAAGTCCCAGTGTCCAATCGGGGAGTTGTGACTGGCTTGTGAAGCCCTGCAGGCACAGTCGGGCAGGGCAGAGCTTTTCTTTGGAAGGACTGTGTCAGGAGAGCCATCGGGCTCGGGCTCAGCAGGCCTTGTGCAGAATGCCCTGGAGGGTCTGGGGCACGCACTGATCCACAGTTGCCTGGGTGACCTTTTTCCTGCATGGTGGCAGGTCTGAGTAGCTGTCTCAGCATCTCTCTTGTGCAGGAGCAGTTGGGTGGCGATGCTAAGCAGCTCTTCCCTTTGTCTCCTCTTGCTGTAGGAACCTACCCAGTTTATTCCGCAGGCTCCCTCCTTTCCTCCTCCATGGAGCTGGTGACTTCAGAGTCAATGGTGCAATCTGTGAGGTTGTAATTAGCACAGAAAATGAACTAGGAGGAGGAAACGGGACAGGATTTAATTTTCAGTTGAACAACGAGTCAGAGTCTACATCCAGCATGTGCAACCTTCCTGACTCGGAGGAGGAAAGAAACCCCAGGCCTGAATCCCCATTCATGTTAGTGAGAGCAGGACTGGCTCAAAAGCATCTACAGCAAAAGACACTGTAACTTTGCTTAGTTACCATCTATTTTCTTCAGTCCCAGCCAGTGCCTGAGGTAGTGAGATTTCACCATCTGGTCATAACGAGCCAGAGGTAGACGGAGACAGGAGAACATCAAAGCAGCATTAAAAGATCACTCAGCAGGGGCAGCAGAGCTGGGGCGGGGGCAAGCTAGTGCCATCTCAGTGGAAATATTGGGGGGCTGATCTTTTGTCCCCCACCCCTTGTATCGCTCCCCCTCATGTTCTGGGAACAAACATTCCCTGTAAACAGCGAGGGGGTGGGGGTAAGAGCAGGACCCAGAGTGGCTGGAGTAGCCAGAGCAGTGCCTGGGGTTGGACTGACGACCAGACAGGAACCAGGTTGTTCGGCTGACTCCAGGAGCAGCTACCTCCGGCAGTCAGTCTGAGAGCCCTCTTCTCAGCATTCAGCCAGCTGCCCTCCACCCAGTCCTAGTAGCTCCCCTCGCTCCCTATGTGAAGGACCCACCCTGACACCCCAATCTCCCCTACTTCCCATACAGAGCACATGCCCTGCCCCCCTAACCTCCCCACTCCCCATACAGAGCACACGCCCTGCCCCCTCCTATCCCTGACATCCAACCTCCCCCACTCCCCATACAGAGCACCTGCCCTGCCCCATCCCTGACACCCCGTTGCCCATGCAGAGCAATCACCCTGGGGTTGGGAGGGCTACTTTGTGGCCCTGTTGGGCTGGCTATGCACAGAGGAGGTAGAGGCTTATCCATCACCCTCCAACCCGTTGGTGCGTGACATTAGTAATACAGTTGTGTGACACGTGATCAGAATGTAGAATACTGGGGTTTTGGTTGCTTTGCCTCTCTCTAAGTGCCTGTTGGAAGGACACTTTCACTCTGGTTTTTGAAAAGGACTCTAGAAAAACAGCCCCTTACGTGGGTACTCAGTAGGGTTTGTACCTGGACTTTCAGCTCCACCGCACAGTCCTCTACCACTTGAGCTAAAGGAGTCGCTGTTAACCTCTGTATGGAAAAGCCACTAAGAGAGATGTCAGCGGTTTGCTAGACAGCAGTGGAGTTTTGGAGATCAGGAATCCTGGGTGGTTTAGTCACGGGGGTACAGACAAGCGAGGCAAGCACATAGATGGGTCACATTCCAGAAGGCAGTGTGGCTGGATAGAGGAGCTTTATGTATGCCATATAAGAGACAGGCGTTCTACTCCCAGACCTTCCTGAAGTGACTTTGTGCAACCTCTCTGTTAACATATGTGTGAAGTAGAAGGAATAATACTTGACTGCCTCCTAAGATAGAGGTCTGAGGCTCTGAAGTGCACAGATATATAAGCAGCCAGCAGAGGTAAGATTTGAATTCGTGGCTCCTGCTTCCAAGCTCAGTGCACTGTCCCCTAGACTATAGGGTACTGGGATACGCTTGTTCTTTCTTCTCCACCGTGGACTGTCACCTGGTTTAGGCAGAAGAGGCTGAGCTGCAGAACACTGCAAAGTCTGGTAAAGTTGAGAAACCTGGCTGCAGGGCAGCCATGCATCAGGCCCTTTCTCTGGTTTGGTAAGAAGCAAGCGCACTATCCAGTGTCTGTCTCATGTCAGGAAACCTGGTGCAAAGATCCCCCTGTAGAGGATCAAGGAGAAGTTGGCTCTGTCTAGCCAGATGAGAGCTCCTGACAGTTTGCTGTGTAGACCAGACCTGTCTGTTCTCTGCTCTAACCACCATCCTGCCACTGCTCCTGGGTTTTTTAACTGTTTGCTTAACACTGATTACAAATCCTCTCTAATCTGACAGATAATCTAGAGGAGCTATTATCACTCTGGGCACATGCTGCTGCTGCTGCTGCATGTGCAGATAAAGTTCTCCTGAGAACTTGATATTAGCCCTCAGGCAGGGACTCTGCCTTCTTTTGCCCCCAGGAGGCACATGCGCACCTGGGGAAATGTATGAATATACAGTGCTAATTACCTGGGAACACATCGTCCTTTGGGAGGGAGGGGCAGTTCATTTAATGCCCCTGGGGTTTTCAATGCCTTATTAAAGAAAAGGGGTTGTCTGTACTTTGTGTCTAGTCAGTGTCTTGTTCATCACTTGCCCGTGTTTATGAGGGTCTTTCCAGCTGCAAAAAGAGAGAAAGCATTTTAAAAATGGGGACATTGAATTGTCAACCCCCCTGCCTGTGGCCTCACAAACATATTTTCCTGTTTATAAAGATGTTTTTCTCTCACCGGTTTCAATGTGAGACCTGCACAGGGACTCCAGGACTGGGGTATTACCCCAAACTCCTTGTTACTTGCTATCAGATTGATAGTGTCCCTGGCACAAAGAACAGGGCTGGGAAGAATAAGGCCCAATGTTTCTGTTGTGCCCTGGGCCTACGTTCTCCCTCCCCACCTGCATGCCATGTGTTGTCTTTGGTTGGATTGTAAACTTTTTGGGGGGTGCTTTGGAGAACAGCTAAAACATTCTGGGAGCTGTAAGGCAATAATAACCATCTCTTGACTGAACCCTGCTGTGGTCTCTTGCAGATTCATAGCCCGGCCTCTGGGCAGAAAGCTGGGTTTGAGGGACAAGGTGAGATTGAACGCTCCACCCAATCCTGTGCTGGAAACCTTCTACGCTACTCACAGCAAGGATCCAAAGAAGGTGAGTTCCTTCTCCCTCCCAGCCCCTTGTCCCGGGGCTCCTTCTTATCACTGTCTAGCTGGAATTTCATTGAACTAAACTTTCTGGCCAAAGTTCTCAAATTCGGCAGCATAAAGTTCAGCAACTCCATCTATATTGAGAGCCTCAGCCAAGCAGCCAGGTCCCCGGAGGTGCTGAGCATCTCCCTGACTGCAGTAGGAGCTGGGAGCACCCAGCACCTCTAAAAGCGTCATCAGAAGCAGCTCCCGGTTCCACACACGGGGCGACTGCTCTGGTGCATTAGGCAGCTGGAGCTTAGGGGAGTTACGAGGAGGATGCCAGACTCTCTCCAAAACTCCAGGGGCAAGGGCACTGCTACCCCAAAAAGAAAAATGTCCTGTTCAAATGTCAACTCCTGACTCCTTGTTCATCTGCCTTTAAACATGGCCTCTTTGTGTGTGTTTCTACATTACTTGTCAAACACCCCATGACAAATCAGGATCTCTTAGACTCTGACAGTTACTGCAGCCCAGCTAGTTCAGCCTGCAGACTCCGCTTGACAGCTACACTGCTCAGTGGTGTCGTGTGCTGCTATGAAGCCTGTGAGTTTGGAATCGGTCTTACTGGCAGGTACCACAAGCCAGTGTCCTCGGCATCATCACACACCCAATATGGAGCTGTGGGATTTCCCTGCAGGAGATGAGGAGACGGTGCCCTGGCAGGGCAATTTCTGGTGCTCTTGGCATGCGTTCTACTGCTCGGCGGAGTTCTCCAACAGCTGAAGTTTCTGACAGCAGTATCCAGAGTTCTAGTATCGGGGGTAGCCGTGTTAGTCTGTATCTACAAAAACAACAAGGAGTCTGGTGGCACCTTAAAGACTAACAGATTTATTTGAGCATAAGCTTTCGTGGGTAAAAACCTCACTTCAAGCATTCTTAAAACTACAATACCCACCTGGGGAAGTGAGGAAACAGATTGACAGAGCAAGACGGGTACCCAGAAATCACCTACTACAGGACAGGCCCAACAAGGACAATAACAGAACACCACTGGCCATCACATACAGCCCCCAGCTAAAACCTCTCCAGCGCATTATCCACGATCTACAACCTATCCTGGAAAATGATCCCTCACTCTCACAGACCTTGGGAGGCAGGCCAGTCCTCGCTTACAGACAACCCCCCAACCTGAAGCAAATATTCACCAGCAACACCACACCACACCACAGAAACACTAACCCAGGAACCAATCACTGTAGCAAACCTCGTTGCCTACTCTGCCCCCATAACTACTCTAGCGACACCATCAGAGGACCCAACCACATCAGCCACACCATCAAGGGCTCATTCACCTGCACGTCTACTAATGTTATATATGCCATCATGTGCCAGCAATGCCCCTCTGCCATGTACATTGGCCAAACCGGACAGTCCCTCCGCAAAAGAATAAATGGACACAAATTGGACATCAGGAATGGTAACATACAAAAGCCAGTAGGTGAACACTTCAATCTCCCTGGACATTCTATAGCAGATTTTAAAGTAGCTATACTTGAACAAAAAAACTTCAGAAACAGACTTCAAAGAGAAACAGCAGAACTAAAATTCATTTGCAAATTCAACACCATTAATCTGGGCTTGAATAGGGCCTGGGAGTGGCTGGCTCATTACAGAAGCAGCTTTTCCTCTCCTGGAATTGACACCTCCTCATCTATTATTGGGAGTGGACTACATCCACCCTGACTGAATTGGCCCTGTCAACACTGGTTCTCCACTTGCGAAGTAACTCCCTGCTCTCCATGGGTCAGTATATAATGCCTGCATCTGTAACTTTCACTCTATGCATCTGAAGAAGTGAGGTTTTTACCCACGAAAGCTGATGCCCAAATCAATCTGTTAGTCTTTAAGGAGCCACCAGAGTTCTAGTTGTTCCTGCTCTCAAGGAGAGCATTGGAAGGGAGTTGAAACCTCACGCTTTGGGGTTTAAATCAATCTATGAGGGATTAGCATGTGACCTGTGTAGAGTGCGATTATCCCACACCTGCCTGTTGTGGGGTTTCTTCTCTGATCCTCAAGATCTGGCCACTCTCAGATGCAAGATACTGAACTAGATGAACCCAGGGTCTGATTCAATCTGGCAATTCCTATGAGAAAGCACACCACCCACATGGATGCACCCTAGCATGATCCCCACCATGCCGCTGGCGCTCAGAGGGCTGAGCGACAAGGACAAAGTCATGCAGCAAGCCCGTGACAAAGTCCAGAACAGAATGCAGAACTTCTGATCCCCAGTAACCTGGCCAGCCTTCCCCTGCTAGCAATGGGAAGTGCTGAGGTTTCATTTCAGATGCAGAATGACAAAGGCCCTTTGTAACAGATTGGGTCCAAAATAAACAGCCAGAGGGGAGCCTCAGAGGCATGGAGACCCTGAACAAGAAAAGAAACAGGAAAGCAAAAGGTAAACAATGGGTGAAATCCTGGCTCTCCTGACGTCAGCAGCAAAACTCCCTTTGCCTTCAGTATGCCTGGATTCCCCCCAGTGTGGTTAAATGGCAGGACTCAAAAGGTTATCTGACACAACAGTGGAAATCCAGCCAATAGAAAGGAATCAGCTATGGCAGATGAAATCTATAGTGGAGAGTAGGAGGCTAAGAATGAATCTGAAGAGCAAATAGCTAAAGGTATAAACACAAATATGTTCATTAGGTTTATCAGAAGCAGAAAACCTGCAGGTGAATCGATAGGCTTAAGGGACCATGAGGGAGAAGGACATCGCAGAGACGCTAATGGTGGCTTTGCATGTCAGGAAGGCATTAAAGAGCTCCCTTGGGCCCCAGCAGCCCCAACCTGGTGCATCTGTGAGGCTTATCCAGCCTGGAGATGGGTGGGCCCAGCACAGGGCTGGGTGGCACTCTGATGGGGCAGGACTGCAACACAGAGCTCCCCAGTTCCTGGAAGAAGGGGTTGCTGACCAAGGAAACAGCTTGAGAGCCCTGGCAGTCCAGGCCCTTTCAGAAAGGTGTCCTGATTTTTCACACTTGCTATCTGGTCAGCTTACCTTTACCCCTCTGCAAGAGGGCAGTACCCTGAACAGCACAGCCAAGGGGCCCTGCCCTGGTAGACAGGAGCAGTACCCACCCTCCGCCCACAGGCTCACTAGAGAAAGAGAGCCTACCACCTCAACTCAGTTGAGTTTGGAGGTATGCTTGTGTCAGGTTATAAAGATGAAGTGCTGCCAGGGATTGAGGGGTGCTATACAGAGGTGCTGGAACAAATTAGTCAATTAGAAAGCAACAAGGGAAAGGTATAACATGGCCCAGAGGCTGGAAATTGAAGCTAGACAAATAGAAATAAGGCATAAATTTTCAGTGGAGGGTAATTAACCACTGGGTGACCTAAGATGATGTGGATTCTCTATTACTTGAAGCCTTTAAACCAAGACTGGATGTATTTCTAAAAGATACACTTTAGCACAGACAGAGGTATGGGCTTGATGCCGAGGTTACAGGGTGAGGGTCTGTGGCTTGGGGGTTGGACTAGATCAGTGGTTTCAACTTTCTTTCATTTATGAACCCTAAAAAATTTCGAATGGAGGTGCGGACCCCTTTGGAAATCTTAGACATAGTCTGTGACTCCCCAGGGGTCTGCAGAGCACAGGTTGAAAACCACTGGACTAGATGATCACAGCAGTCCCTCTAACCTTAAAATCTGTGAAGCTACGAGTCTGAATCCAGATTCCTTGGCTGTTTTCCAGGGGGAGCTGATCAGCTTATCCAAGCAGTGTGACTTGCCCACCAGAAAGGTGGAGAGGTGGTTCCGATACCGGCGGAACCAGGACAAACCCAGCCTGACTACAAAATTCTGTGAGGCCAGGTGAGTGCTATGGCCAGAGGCCTTGGGTCACTTCAACCTTGCCCTTCCCCAATGTGCCCTTCCCGCTGCCCCTCTGCTTCACCTCCCCCCTCCTGTGCTGCCTCCCTACCCTAAATCAGAGGCCTCGCTTTTCCTTCCACCTTCAGCTCCTGGATTGTCTCCTTGGCCCTGTCTCCTCCTACGCCTGCCCTCTTCACTCCTTCTGATCCCTACCTGCCCTTACATTCCTTCCCTTTAAACGGGCTTGTTACCCGGGGTTTTCAGAACCAAAGCAGGGGTAACTAACTGTTCCACTCCAGGCAGTTTCAGGAATAAATTAGTGGGAGCACAGCAATTTCCATCTGATAAATGGTTAATACAAGCAAGCGTGCTCTTATCTAAAACGACAAGTTTTTGGATTTAAGCACACACAGACACAAGCAATAGGGCTAGGACATCCCAGATATAGTTACCCACAGTCTGAGATGGTTTTAAGTAATCACCGGCCGGGCTTCCAGGGGCCCTCTTTCCATCCAGCTGATGGAGAGTTTAGATGTCAGCTCCTTGCATGGAGAAAAGCTCCCTCAGGCTGCTCCGAGGTATTCACTTTCACCTAATCTTTTATAGCTAATTCTAACAAAGCACACAGCCTATAGTGACTCCTAGTGGGTCAGCATAACAACCTCCACTGGGTCACCAATTCTCCTAATTTCAACAAACTGCTCATTATCTCAAAACACTTCTACTATTTCCAGCCATAACAGCAACATGTCAGGGCACCTAAAACCAAAGTCGCTATCCACTCACTCTTCCATAACTTTCTGGCCCATCCTCCCATTCTGATTAGCAAGTATGCAGCTGTCTGACCTTGTCTGACGAAGGCCTAAGATTATTCCCAGCTATGTGATGTTTGGTTTTCAGCTGGCAGTGGCTGAACGTACAAAATGGCTGACTGCAGCACTGTCAAGTTCTGGGGTACATGCAGGAATGTCAAATTCCAGGGCAACAGGCTCCATCACCTCTGCTTTCAAACATGACCTCTCCTGAAAAATCAGTCGACACCCCTTCCCCGTCCTTCCAGCCACTGCCTGTCGCCCTCCCGCCACGCCTTCAGAACCCTCGAGGCTGCTTCCCCTCCTCCGGATCTCCTCTGCCCCCTTTAAACTGACTCCTGCTACTGAACCCTTACTGTGGCGCTGCTCATTCCCCTCCGCAGTGATTACCCTAGACCAGGGATCGGCAACCTAGGGCACGCGTGCCAAAGACGACACACGAGCCAATTTTTAATGGCACACTGCTGCCTGCCGGGGTCCCAGCTGCCGGCCCCGCTCAGCCAGCGGCCGGGACCCTGGCAGGCAGCAGCGTGCCATTAAAAATCCTGCCCGGCCCAGCCTGCTCTTCTCCGCCCACCGCTCTCTCCTGCGGGGGCAGGGGGCAGAAGCTTGGTCATGCCAGCTGCTGCTGCAGGGCAGCCTCCACCGGCAGGCCAAGCTCCCCCTCCCCCGCCTCTTCCCCCAGCGTGCTGGGTTACTGCCCCTCCTCATCTCCCTCCCTGCGGCCAAACAGCTGATGGTCCGGGAGAGGGAGAAGTGGAGCTGGAACCACAGCCGCAGCGTGCTCACTGCTTTGGAGAAGAGGCGGGGACGGGGCCTTGGGGAAGGAGGGTGGAATCAGGGCATATCCCCTCCAGCCGTGAGCCGCTCAGGGCAGGGGGCTGGGAGCATCCCCACGACTCCAGCCCACACCCGCAGGCCCCTGCCCAGGCCCCTGCACCCCCCTCACACAGACCCAGCCCCCTGCCCTGACCCCTGCACCTTCCCACGACCCCAGCCCTGACTCCAGCACCCCCCCCACACATACCCAGCTCCCCCACACTCCATGCTCTGACTCCTGCACGCCCCCACCCCTCTGCCCTGACCCCTGCACCCCCCTCACACACACCCATCCCCCTGCCCTGACTCCTGCACCCCCACACATCCCCACCCCCACCCTGAGCACCAAACGGAAGCTCCTGCACCCCCCCTCACACACATTCCCACCTGCACCCCTCACACCAAATGGGAGCTGCCCAGGTAAGCGCTCCACACCCAAACCTCCTGCCCCAACCCTGAGCCCCCTCCCTCATTCTAGCTCCTGGCCAGACCCTACACCCCAACCCCCAGCCTGCTCCTTCACCCCCAGCCCTGTGCTCAGTGCACTCCCAACCTCAGCTCAGTGCAGAGAGAGAGGAAGAGAATGGGCTAAAACCAGGGAGAAGGTAGGTACGCACTTTATGTGGGCAGGGCTGGGACCCCAGACCGGCAGCAGGCTGAGCGGGGCAGGCAGCCGGGACTGGCAGAAGCCGGCGGACGGAACCCCAGACTGGCAGCGGGCTGAGCGGCAGCGGGCTGAGCCACTCAGCCCACTGCCAGTCTGGGGTCCCCCGGCCGCTGGTCCCGCTCAGCCCGCTGCCAGTCTGGGGTTCTGGCTGCCAGCCCCTTTCCAGCCGGGGTCCTGGCCACAGGCCCTGCTCAGCCTTCTGCCGGCCTAGGTGAATGGAACCCCAGGCTGGCAGCGGGCTGAGCGGGCCGGCGGCGTAAGATCAGCATTTTAATTTAATTTTAAATGAAGCTTCTTAAACATTTTGAAAACCTTGTTTACTTTACATATGACAATAGTTTAGTTATATAATATATAGACTTATAGAGAGAGACCTTCTTAAAAACGTTAAAATGTATTACTGGCATGCAAAACCTTAAATTAAAGTGAATAAATGAAGACTCGGCACACCACTTCTGAAAGGTTGCCAACCCCTGCCCTAGACGGTGCTGTCCAGAGGCTAGGCCAGCTTCTCTGCTGGTGTCAGGTGGCCCCACCAGTTTACATCAGCAGATAATGTGGCCCAAAGAGCTCAGCTCCTGCATCCCTTTGGTTCAGTGTGTTTGGTGGGTGCTCAGCAATTGTAATTCCCCCAACGCCCCTTTGAAACTGCTATGTATAAATCAGCTCAATTACAGAGATGACAAAGCTGAGGCACAGGGAGGTCAAGGCAAAAGCTGGGTTCCTCGGGTTTTGGGTGCCCAAGTTTTTAGACAGCAAAGATGTCTCAAGCTGGACATGCAAAAATGTAAGTCCCCAAAATCAGAGGTTCTGGGCAACAACCACTTCCACTGGCTTCAGCTGGAAGGAGGCTAGAGGGGATTGTCACAGCGCCGGTCTTGCGTGTGATGCCTCTCACCCGGTGTCTGCATCGCTCGGTGACATTCTCTGAGGGTCAGACTAGATGATCCGAATGGTCCCTGGACATCGCTGACTCCATGAAACATTCTGTAGAAAACAATTCTGCACGGGTGCACAGGAAGGGGGGCTAGAGGACCTAGTGGGCTGTTGCCATGTCTAAAGTCTCTGATGCACTGACCAGTCTGAACATGTTCAATGTACTTGCCCAGGGGCTGAGGCACTCTATACCCTGGGGTGCCCATCTCTTGCAGGCAGGGCCTGGGAACTGAAGCTCTTGTACATAACACAGTGGATCTCTACCACCACGCAGGGGCTGATGCAAGCAGCAATTTCCATACATAGGAGGAATAGAAAAATAAGGGATCAAAAATAAAAGAACGGGTCCAGTGAAATCCCCATAGTCTCTGCTAATCCCATTCCACTGAGCCCAGCTGACGTGCCAGGAGTGTCACGCTGCTGAAAGGCTGCTTTGGCCAGGGATCACAGGTGCTGAGCGGGTGTGACCCTTGCGTATGTCAGGGTCAGAGAGAGGGAAGAGCCATGGTTTGAAGCCTGTTGCTCCTGGCATAAAAATATCCCAGTTCCCCTATACTCATTCCCTCCACCAATCCCAGAGATGTGTTAAACTGGGCTAGTTACCATATAGGGGAACAGGATTCTGGGAAGTGATAAGGGATTGGAATGGAGGCATCTTGACAAACACTTAGCACCTGAATATTTGGAATGAGGGAATTAAATGTACCTGTGTCACTGCAAGAGGTGGGGTGAAATCCAAGCTCTAATGACATCAATGGGAGTTTTGCCATGGACTTTACTGGGGCCCGGATTTCTCCTTGGGACTGGGACTCAGGAGAGATGGGTTGTATTCCCAGCGCTTATTCTCTGGGTGATCATGGGCAAGGCATTTACCCACTCTGTGCCTCAGTTTCCCCATCTGTACCGTGGAGATGATACTTTCCTATCTCCTATGAGGCTGAGCAATTACTGTTTGTAAAGTTCTTGGAGATCCTTGAATCGAAAGTGCTAGAGACGTGCAAAGTATTACTATAATATATTATCACCTGGATGAGCATTTGATACCACCACAGCCCATGTGCCTTTGACAATGTCACTGTTTGAATGAATGTCTGGCTGACACTGGGCACAGAGTTGCAGCCTGACCTCTGATGGAGTTCTAATGTGCTTTGTTTTGTTTGTTTTAGCTGGAGGTTTACATTTTACTTCATTTCTTTCTTCACTGGACTTGCTGTCCTGTATGATGTGAGTATATAAGCAGTGCCCACTCGGGTCAGCTGAAATGGAAGATTTTATAATTCAAACACATGTCCACTTGGACCTGAGCTTACACACCCTCTGCAACGCACATCAGCCACTAGATGGTAAACATGTTTGGTCTTGATTAATTTACGTTGGAGCTCAACCTCCAGCTTGGATGTGAAAGGATCCCTAGCAGATTGTCAAACCCCGAACCACTCATTCCCCTCTGTGATCATTTAGTGATATAGAAGGATGTGCACAGACAACCTTAACTCTAGCATCTCCTAACTTTTGAGTGCTTGACTTTGCAACCTTAATGTTCTTTTCATGTGGTTTTTGTGGATGAAATGTCCTATGTTTTTAAAACCATATTGAGCCTCACATGGGTCAGCAGCAGGGTTGGGACTTCTAGATCCATAGCACACACCTCTGCCATGTGAGCTAATGGACAGAAGTAGTAGATTGTCATCCTCTACTTGGACTACACTAGAGGGGGATGAGACACACACTTGGCCAGTGGGAGTCAGAGATATTTGCTGACAGCAGACAAATGGTGAGACTCAGGAATTTTCAGGTTCTAGAGGGGAGCGTCCTCTAGTGTTTACAGAGTCTTCTGCTTCCTCCCAGCCTGTGCCTGATCCTACCCAGCACCTCCATAGCTCTAGTCCATGTCCCTTTCTGCTCCAATACACACACACAGACTCTTATTGCTGCTTCTCACCATCCCCTCTGCAGGTTCTCTACCCCCTGCTGTCTCTAACCCTCACCAGCTTAGGTCCTCCCTCCTCACCCTTCTCAAGCTGCTTCCTCCATCTCCTCAGCATTAGCATTAGCAGGGGCCACCAAGAGCATAAGAGAGACAGTTTCCCCATTCTCAGTTCTGGCACCAGGGCCATGAAGAGCAACTATGGAGAAAGTCCTGCTTAGCTCTCCTGCCTGGGATGGAGCATGTCTGTCACTCTGTGGGATGGCGCATTGGCACATGCTCAGTCTGGGCAGCATTAGGAGCATGCTCAGTCCAGACGGACTCTTAGGAGAATTTAGCTGCCAACGTAACTAGTCTCAACTGAGGATGTGCAACCTGAGATTTTTCACAGACTCTTTGCTTAGCCAAGTCTGGTGTGATTTTTCACAGAGACAGCAAAAGGCACCTTCCTGACACCAGGATGACCCCTCGCTGTCTAATTTCAAGACCTGCTCTAGAGCACACAAGTGCTAGAGCATCTCAATAAAATGGTTATAAGAATATTTTTAAGAAGTGAAAAACATCATATTTCCCCATTACCTCATTCTTGGAAATGACTGGACTTTTTTAGCAGAAACTTTCCCAAAATATTCTGCCTGAGGAAGAAACTCGGCACGGGAAATTTCATTTGGAACAGTTAACAATTGGCAAAGTTACAAGCAACTGAAAAAAAGTCTTAAAATGAAAAGTGCCAGGCAACCTTTACTATAGGTGGTGCAACCAGCTCTGTCCATAATAAAACATGACAGTGTATAATGGGAACAGGCCCAATTGTCACATTCTGGGTGTAATCCAGACCAGTGATGGGTTGTCTCGCCACCTGCCCCACAATGCTTTGCTCTTGTAGCTCCCGCCCTGGGCCTCTCACAAATAGCTACCAGCATGCAGGTCACCCTGAGTGTCTGTGTATAGCTGCAGCCCTGGTCCAGCAGCTCTGACCCCAGCAGCCTGTCAGCAACGCACCAGCCACACTCTGTCTTCCAGCAGCCTTGGTTACTACCTGCAGGGTGGCCCCAACACACTCCCAGTCCCAGATTTTCCCAAAAATGTGTGTTCGGCACTGTCCATCCCTCTCCTGGACAGTACAGATATTAAGATCTGTTGCCTCTTGAAGGGGTCAATATTCAACAGTTTGCTAATTTAACTGGAGTTACCAAACAGATCAGTTTAAACACAGCACTGGATTGGTTTAGATTAAAAAATAAAACAGGTTTATTAACGAAAGATTATAGGGTTTTAGGTGAATTCAAGTATAAGAAAGGGTTACAAGCAAATAAAAGTGAAAACACACATCTAAAAGTCTAAAACTTCAACTTAATCTAGCAAGGTTTGGTTCAAGGCTTTGTTCAAGATGGTCTTTCTCACCCACAGTCTTCCAACAAGATGGCGACTGACCCTTTCCTTGGTCAGGATCTCTCCCCAGGCTCAAAGGTGCTGATTCCTTTGTCATCTTAGGTGAAAGAGAGAGAGAGAACTTGAGGTTCTCTGCCCCTTTCTTTTATAGTCCAGTGAACCGTTGAGGTGGATTCTTCTCAAGATTTCCCCTCAAAGCAAAGTTTATTCAGACAATAAAGAAGGTGAGATGAAGTCTGGTGGAGAAGGAGGCTCCATGCTCCTTCCTACCTATGTTTGTTGAAATGCAACTTTGCTTTGTCTCCTGCCATCTCCTCCCCTGCTGCCTGGAGGAGCCTGTTTACTACTTATATGTAAATTGAGGTAAACACGCATTCCTTTGTTTAGGATAGATCCCATTTAACAACCTTTGCCTAGGCTGGGCTGTGTGGTTTTGGACATGTGCTAATAACATCATACAGGGGGATTTCGTAACTTTACATATACTGTTGCTTCATATATTTCACCATGATATTATTGATGAGCAAGTTATTAGTTTTCAAATAATACCTCACAAAGCATATTCTGTACAGAGATTAGTACAATAGAGTGTAGGATACGAATACAGGGGTGCTTAGTGTATCTCCTGTTCATTAGGCAGCTGGTATTCTCATAGTTAAATTACACTTTGTTTCTTTACAGAAGCCCTGGTTTTGGGACCATAGAAAATGCTGGGTGGGGTATCCACAGCAGGTGAGTCACTCAGGTGCAAAGATCCATATCGCAAGTCACCTCTCATCCCTGGCTTATATGCAAACATCCAGTTACACTCCTTCACTTGCGCTACTAGCATTAGAAATGGGCCTGAATGAAAACCCCAGACCCGCATGACGCCAGAATCCAAACCCTGATCCCAAACCAATCTCCAGGTTATACCAGACCATCTTCTTGTATGGGTAACTCCAACTGCTGAGATACAGTGTGAAGGGGATACCTATCGATGACCTAGGTTTGATTCCAGAGACATCAGTCACCTCTGGACCGGCTTGTTACCTCTTCCCTCCTGTAGTGCTGTGAATTATGATTATTTTAGAGTTGGGGAGAAGGAGCCAACAGAGATGAGTGGGCAATTGGAGAAGTAGAAGGAAAATGAAGAGAGTTCTTTGTCATGGCAGCCAAAGCATAGTGGAGAATCAAGGAGGACGAGGGAGTGCTCCCAGGTATCAAGGTTTGAAGATGAGCTTGAGGATGGGGAGGGGCCCTTGGTCAGCAAGAGGACATTAAGAAGTTTTTGTGCATGTCTATAACAGAAGGTACATTCAGGTTGCTGTCTCATATCTGGTGGTGCTGAAGAATCACCTCTCAGGCAATGCGCTTCCTCACGAGGTCTGGCAGCAGCAGGGTCTCACACCTATCGAGCATAGTGGGTGTTCTCCTAAAGCTTTACACTGTCCAGGCCCAACCTTCATCAGCTAAAAGCTGCAATGAGTGTCAGACCACTGCCTGTCACGTCTCCCGTGGACCCAGCCCAGGAGAACAGAAATGAACATTTACCAGCCAACACACAAAATCTGCTCCCTGCTCTTTATCTGGGTACTGATGATAATGACAAAAATGCAAGATATTTTGCTTGTCAGTCAAGCCCCCAACACATACACACCACTCTCCACAGTCGAGGGGCCAAGAGCAATGTGGGGAGGCTGTAGCCAGGCATCTCCTATTGTGTATGAGAGCTGGTGATGACAGTGCCTCTCTCCTTATCCTGGGACACACTCTGCCTCCTCTGGAGAAGACAGCACTAGCTGCCTGAATAGCAGCACACACACACACCCCGCACGTAGTAAAGGCAGCAGGCTGGCGTTCCAGCAGCTCTCAGAGAGGGCGTGTGAGGAGCGGAGCTGAGGTCCATCAGATGTGAACAAGCTAATTTTAATTTCCCAAGAATTCTTTCCATAAAAAACTAGAGCAGCTGCCTCATCCAAGCTTGGTGAAAAATCCTGTGAGTCAGTGTAAAGCCCTGAGCGGTCATTCTAGTTCCTCTCAGGAGAGCAGCTGTCAGTCTGTAGAGTCTGCATGAGGTTGCATGCTTGGCAGCAGCAGGCAACTACTAAGGAGATTTGTGGCGCTGCTACAGCAGATGGGTCACTGTGGCCCCTGCAAACCTCCTTGATAACTGGAATTTTATCCCATCATAGTTGGAATTCTACCTCACCCCTTTAGCTCCTCCTGAGCATTTCTCAGGGTATGCTGGGAAGGCGAGGTAAGTCTGAGCTTGGGAAGGATTTCCCATTGCAGTTCTCAGTGGGGAACTGTAAAATCCATGAGAAGGGCAGTGGGAAACTCAGTTCACTGTCATCACCGGTTTCAAACCCAGCCCTTAGCAAGGCTTGCTGCTGCTTTCTCATCTGATAGAACATTACATAAGAACGGCCATACTGGGTCAGACCAATGGTCCATCTAGCCCAATATCCTGTCTTCCAACAGTGGCTGGTGCCAGGTGCTTCAGAGGGAGAACAGAACAGGCAGTTTATCGAGTGATCCATCCCCTGTCATCCAATCCCAGCTTCTGGGAGTCACAGGTTAGGGACACCCAGAGCATGGAGCCGCGTCCCTGACCATCTTGGCTAATAGCCATTGACGGACCTATCCTCCATGAACGTATCTAGTTCTTTTTTTAACCCAGTTAATACTTTTGGCTTTCCTAATGTCCCCTGGCAATGAGTTCCACAGGTTGTCTGTGCGTTGTATATTTCCTTATGTTTGTTTTAAACCTGCTGCCTATTAATTTCATTGGATGACTCTGGTTCCTGTGCTATGTGAAGGGGCAAACAACATTTCCCTATTCACTTTCTCCACGCCAGTCATGATTTTATAAACCTTTATCATATCCCCCCTTAGTTGTCTCTTTTCCATGCTGAACAGTCCTAGTCTTTTTACCCTCTCTTCATGTGGAAGCTGTTCCATATCCCTAATCATTTCTATTGCCCTTCTCTGCACTTTTTCCAATTCTAATATATCTTTTTTTCAGATGGGGCTACCAGATCTGCACCCAGCATTCAAGATGTGGGCGTGCCATGGATTTATATAGAGGCAATATATTTTCTGTCTTATTATCTATCCCTTTCCTAATGGTTTCTAATATTGTTAGCTTTTTTTACCTGCTGCTGCATACTGAAGAGATGTTTTCAGGGAATTATCCATGGTGACGCCAAGATCTCTTTCTTGAGTGGTAACAGCTAATTTAGATCCCATCATTTTGTATATATAGTTGGGATTAGATTTTCCAATGTGCATTACTTTGCATTTATCAACATTGATTTTATCTGCCATTTTGTTACCCAGTCACCCAGTTTTGTGAGATCCCTTTGTAACTCTTGTGGCAAATGGCCGATGCTACTGTGGTGGGTCCCGCGCTTTTTCTTGGTGTGGTGGGTCAGGGCGCCGCCCCTTACCCCTCTTCTTGGGCATTGTGGGCTCTGCTAGTGCCCTGGTGGAAGAGAGAGAGGAGCGGGGAAGGGACCCAGGTCCGCTCTCCTACTCCGGGTACCAGCCCCTTCAGCTTTGCTGGCTGCTTACCCTCTCTCCCTTTGGATAGAGTTTCCCTCAGTCCTCTGTGCTGGGGGAGTCCCTCTGCTCTGCTTGGGCAGTGTTCCCCTTCCCCTTGTCCTCTGGCTAACAGCAATACTCCTCCAAACTCTAGTCAGCTCTCCTTCTCTCTCTCTCTCTCTCTCTGACTGAAGGGGGGAGGGGTTATTAGGTCTTGGGCGGGGCCTTAATTGGCTGCAGGTGCTCCAATTACCCGGTAGTAACCTTTCCCTAGTCCACAGGGAATAAGGCCTTGATCATTCTAGGGTTTATATACCTCCCATCTACCACGCACCTGCTGCTCTCTGGCTCTGTTGTATCACATTCTTCACATCAATCTGGATTTAATTATCTCAAGTAGTTTTGTGTCATCTACAAACTTTGCTATCTCGCTGTTTACCGCTTATTCCAGATAATGTATGAATATGTTGAACATCACTAGTCCAAGTACAGAACCCTGGGGGACACTACTATTTACCTCTCTCCATTGTTAAAACTGACCATTTATTTCTACCCTTTGTTTCCTGTCTTTTAACCAATTACTGATCCATGAGAGGACCTTTCCTTGTATCCCATGACTTTGCTTAAGAGTCTTTGGGGTGGCACCTTGTCAAAGGTTTTCTGAAAGTCCAGATATACTATATCCACTAGTCACCCTTGTCCACATACTTGTTGACACCCTCAGAGAATTCTAATAGATTAGTGAAGCATGATTTTCCTTTTAAAAAGCCATATTGACTTTTCCCCAACATATTGTGTTCATCTACATGTCTGATAATTCTGTTCTTTACTATAGTTTCAACCAATTTGCTTGATACCGAAGTTAGGCTTACCAGCCTGTAATTTCCAGGATCACCTCTGGAGCCTTTTTTAAGTAAGCAATCATGGGATAAGAGGGAAGGTTCTCTCACGGATCAGTAACTAGTTAAAGATAGGGAAAAAAGGGTTGAAATAAATGGTTTTCACAATGGAGAGAGGTAAATAGTGGTGTCCCCCAGGTTCTGTACTTGGACCAGTGATGTTCAACATATTCATACATTATCTGGAAAAAGGGGTAAATAGCAAGATAGCAAAGTTTGTAGATGATACAAAACTACTCGAGATAATTAAGTCCAGAGTGGAATGTGAAAAATTTGATACAACAGGGCCAGAGATAGTTAAGTCCAAAGCAGACTGAAGAGTTACAAAGGGATCTCACAAAACTGGGTGAATGGGCAACAAAATGGCAGATGAAATTCAATGTTGATAAGTGCAAAGTAATGCTCATTGGAAAATATAATCCCAAGTATACATACAAAATGATAGGGTCTGAATTAGCTGTTACCACTCAAGAAAGAGATCTTGGAGTCATTGTGGATAATTCTCTGAAAACATCCACACAATGTGCAGTGGCAGTCAAAAAAGCGAACAGAGTGTTATTATCCATTAGGAAAGGGATAGATAATAAGACAGTTAATATCATACTGCCAATATATTAATCCATGGTACTCCCATGTCTTGAATACTGCGTGCAATTCCGGTTGCCCCATCTCAAAAAGGATATATTAGAAATGGAAAAGGAACAGAGAAGGGGAAGAAAAATGATTAGGGGTATGAAACAGCTTCCGTATGAGGAGAGATCAAAAAGACCTGGACTGTTCAGCTTGGAAAAGAGACTACTAAGGTGGGGGATAAGACAGAAGTCTACAAAATTGTGACTGGTGTGGAGAAAGTGAATAGGGAAGTATTATTTACCTTTTTAACATAACACAAAAACCAAGGGTCACCCAAAGAAATTAATAGGCAGCAGGTTTAAAACAAACAAAAGGAAATACTTTTTCATACAACTCACAGTCAACTTGTGGAACTCATCATCAAGGGATGTTGTGACGGCCAAAACTATAAATGGGTTAAAAATGAATTCGATAAGTTCCTGTAGGATAAGGTCCATCAATGGCTAATAGGCTAGATGGTCAGGGATGCAACCCCATTCTCTGGGTGTCCCTAAGCCTCTGACTGCCAGAAGCTGGGACTGGATGACAGGATAGATCACTTGAAAATTGCCCTGTTCTGTTCTCTTGGTACTAGAATTTGTTGGTTCAGAAATCAAACCCCTTGCTGAATGAAGAAAAGGTTAAGAGGCAACTGGATCACGGTCTGTAGGTCCCAACACAGGCAGAGAATGTCTGATACCAGGCTGTCTCTTCTAGCAGACACGTGCAGGACAATATCCTGTGGGTCCACAATGAAATCAGGAAAGTTCAAAACAGAAATAAGTTGCCCATGTTTAATAGTGGGAGTAATTAACCATTGCAACAGATCAGCAAGGGATTTGCAAATCCTCCTTCATTTAGAGTCTCCTAATCAAGACTGGGCATCTCTTGTCAAAAGATCTGCTTTAGCAGAACCTGTGGGCACATCCTCTTGCCTGTGTAATGCAGGAGGTCAGAATGGAGGTTCAGAATGGTCCCTCCTGGCCTTAAAATCTCTTAAACCTTGGGATAAAGGATGTTTGAATAAATGAAGTGAAAACATACAATCAAACCTACATTTAGTGAAAACAGAAGCAAAGGTGTATGTCCAATAATCCATGGCTATGTTAGTTGCAGTGGCTCAGAAATCATAATCATTTCTAAGCTGGTAAATTCTAGTGTAAGGAAGCCCCCTGATGTCCGCAAAAGACACAATTGCTAATTAAAATGTGTTCATCCTACAGAGCTGGGCTAGAACTTTGTCTTTTCAGCTGCGAAACCACAGGCTATTGCCTGGTGAGCGAACAGAGATTTTTTGATAGCTGGTAGTAATAGATGGTTCCTTGACTGCATCATGGAACATCCTCTAGAGGGCAACATTAAGCTTAAAACCAGCACTTCCCACTGGAGCCAAGGGGCAATATCCCTCCATTCTACAGCATTCTTGTAAGGCCTTTCCCCTGAAATGCAGAGACCTGATCACTACCCAAAACTGTTTGTTTTGTTGGTTGTTTTTTCCCCTTGCCCCCAGCCCATGGCGCTTGTGTGTGGGATATAACACAGCCTCTCCCTCTTGGTGTTGCAGCCCTTACTGCCCTCGGTGTTCTGGTACTACATGCTGGAACTCTCCTTCTATTCCTCGCTGGTCTGCACGCTGCCCTTTGATGTGAAAAGGAAGGTGAGTGGCAGCGCCATGGTGATGGGGATGGGGGCACAAACTGGGCCGGGGCATCTGGAAGCCTGGAAGGGGGTCAGTTTGGTGAATGTGCCATGCTGCAATCTAACAAATTCAATTTGCCAATTGTACAAGTGTTACAGCCAGTGTTAGAATGGAAGCTTTCCATTTCTACTGAGTCCAGCGTGGGATCATTAGCTTACTAACTGAATGCAAGTTTCTTTTCATGTCAGCTTTTAGTTGGAACAGTATTTCTGAAATCAGGACACTTGGTTATTCTTAACCAATCAACAATCACCCAGTCTCACATCAGTATACCGTCAACAGTTCACCCGTCAAGTGTAGATACAACCAATGTTCTAGATGTGTACCGAATAGAGTTTTGCAAACAATTGTCAAAGCGTAGTGTTGGGGCTTACACCAAGGAACAGTCAAATCACCAAGATTTCTTGCTACATTTACTTATGATCATCAGTTCTTTAGTACTGAACACATTTATCAACTTCCAGTATTTCTTCAAGGTGCAAGGATGGACTTGTCTTTAAGGCACTTTCAAGAGTGTGGTCCCTGCTATTTCAGTGGTTTAGTTTGCAGGGGACAACTTTGGAACATCAAAAGCAGTTATGCTTAAAGTTATGGTTAGGCCAATTTGCTTTGACTTATAAAGGAGGGCAGGTTATAGCATCAGTTACAATCTAAAATATGGTTAGAGATCTCACTAGAGCGTGCAGACTCAGCAAGATAACTAACCTTCAGTTATTTTGTATTAAAGAATAGAAAGAAAAATACAATTTTTGAAATGAAATCTCACCATTTTTTATCCTGTTAACCCTGCAATGGGGAGAGTCCTTTCCACATGACTGCTCTGGGCATCTGTCACCTTCCTTGCGGGTTCTGCCCATACCCACGTGGTGGTCTCAGTTTTATGTACCTCATTGGATGGGGCTACCCTCTGATTTCTATTGGATTCTTGCCATCTGAGTGCTCAGATTCCAGCGCTCTGAGTTTCTCTGCTGCTTCCATCAGCATTCAGTAGATGGTGTTGGCTTAGGACAGATTTCTTCAGTCCTTTTCTTATTGCAGGGTTTTTTTTGTTTGATTCTTTTCAAGGATTGTATTTCAATATTAGCTCACATTATTTATTGGAATTTCCCCTTTTAGGCTGTTTCTTATAGTAATGCAAAGTTATACCCTGCTTTATATCTTTTAACACTCTGCTTCCTTGTGCCATACAAATTGTATTGCTTCTAGAGTGCCACAATTATTTATAATGAAAACCAACAAAACCTCTTATAATCTTCCAAACTTGATGGACATGCTTCACACATTCTTTGATTGTACATATGCATTTTGTGTTTTTTAGGGTTTGCAACAGAACAAGAGACATTATCCACATATAAAGAGATGTAGATCTGACTGCCAGGCCAAGCAAATATGCATCATTAATTTGGGATGAAAGACATATTGATGAGGCAAAACAGATTATCCATGATATATTTGATTTACAAGGCAAATAAATGTATAGTTTCATTTGGGGTGAAAACGTGTGATTTGAGTTTCTTGGGGTAACCGGCAGTTTGCCCCACTTGTTGACTTTCAGTCTCACAACAAGTTATTTCTAGTTTGGTTAACTCCCAGGTTCCCAATCCAACTCTTGACCAATTCCAAGTGTGCAATGGGCCACTTTGCATAGGAAAGCTGGATGTTACCCTTGCATGGTAACTTTTTGGAGGCCTTTTAGCTAAGTTGGGAGGTAGAAAGAGGCTTTATCTATATGTAAATTATGGGAGATTTGTGCCTCTGTGGTTAACAATCTTCCCATCTAGCCATTTTAGTTTCTATTCCTGGGGGGTGGAACTCCTAACCAGAGTTGAGCTGTGTCTCCTTAGACAAAGGCTATGTCTACATTACAGACCTTAGAGTGGCACAACTGTAAGGTCTCCTGGGTAGCCGCTGTATGCCGACCGGAGAGAGCTCTACCACCAGCATAATTAAACCACCCCAACGAGCGGTGCTAGCTCTGTCGCCAGGAGAGCGTTTCCCACCAACGTAGCGCTGTCCACACCGGCGCTTCTGTCGGTGAAACGTATGTCAGTCGGGATGTTTTTTTCACGCCCCTGACCAACAAATGTTTTACAGACAAAAGTGATAGTGTAGACATAGCCAAAGTGTCTCACATGATGTTAATCATTTTCTTATTGTCTTTACTTGCTGGGTGGATCCTATTTTGTGATAACAGAAATGGATATTTTCTAATCTTCGAGGGCCAGGAGACATTAAATTATTAATCATTCAAGACATATCACTTGTCTCTCTACCTCTTGCACTTCACACTGAAGAGAATATTCTCCCTCAGACTGTGTGCGCTGGCCTGGTCCTCAGTTCTGCCGGGCTCACTCCTCACTGGTTAGACTGGGTACCTCTTCACAACAGGGCTTTCCTCCCCTCTGGGAAGGTGGAGAACACATGGCCAAACTTCCAAAGGTGCCAGCTTCTTTAGGGTGTCCAGCCGTCGGAGTTGTGAGCTGGGAACCCCCAAAGTTGTGAATGTTTTTGTAAATTCTGCCCTTGATCTGCCATGCCACACTGGTGCTGGAGATGGGAATAGAAACAGCTGACTGCCATGCAGGCTGTACATGTCCATGTGGCCAGGGCTCCAGGAGACATGGGGCTCTGTGTGGTTGCATAGGCTTAAGGCTGCCATATAAGGCTTCATGTGCAGAGGGGAGGGTGTGTGCATTGCAGGCATTAGGTGAGGTGATGGTGTAGGCATGCACATGGGCACAGAGCAGAGGTGGGAGCCAGTGTTGCTCTAGGGCAGAGGGGAGGTTTCTCTTTGCCTCCTCACGGTAGAGGCGTAGGTCTGTGTTGTCAGTTGGGTGCGTGTGTGCTCTCTCCAGGTGCTGTCCCAGCCCTGCACAGATAGGGGGTTCAGCAAACCTCAATAGTACTACTACTAGGGGGGAGGGATAGCTCAACAGTTTGAGCATTGGCCTGCTAAACCCAGGGTTGTGAGTTCAATCCTTGAGGGGGCCACTTAGGGATCTGGGGCAAAATCAGTACTTGGTCCTGCTAGTGAAGGCAGGGGGCTGGACTCAATGACCTTTCAGGGTCCTTTCCAGTTCTATGAGATAGGTATATCTCCATATATTATTTTGGGCCCCACACTACAATTGGGCCCCACACTACAAAATTGGGCCCCACACTACAAGAAGGTTGTGGAAAAATTGGAAAGAGTCCAGCGGAGGGCAACAAAAATGATTAGGGGGATGGAGCACATGACTTATGGGGAGAGGCTGAGGGAACTGGGATTGTTTAGTCTGCAGAAGAGAAGAATGAGGGGGGATTTGATAGCTGCTTTCAACTACCTGAGGGGGGGTTCCAAAGAGGATGGAGCTCGGCTGTTCTCAGTGGTAGCAGATGACAGAACAAGGAGCAATGGTCTCAAGTTGCAGTGGGGGAGGTTTAGGTTGGATATTAGGAAAAACTTTTTCACTAGGAGGGTGGTGAAGCACTGGACTGGGTTCCCTAGGGAGGTGGTGCAATCTCCTTCCTTAGAGGTTTTTAAGGCCAGGCTTGACAAAGCCCTGGCTGGGATGATTTAGTTGGGAATTGGTCCTGCTTTGAGCAGGGGGTTGGACTAGATGTCCTCCTGAGGTCCCTTCCAACCCTGATATTCTATGATTCTACCTAGAAAGACCACAGACTCGGTTCAGTAGCGAAGGTGCTCGGCCAGGTTTATTGTCGATGAAGCACGGTCCTAGTGCCCCATGGGAGATACAGGCTCACTAACACGTGTGTGCCCAGGACAATGGACCAGCTCAGTCAGCAGTGGGACTTTCTGCTGCCCCCCCAGCTGAACGAATGTGCCTCTCCTATGATTTCGCTTTTATACATTGATACAAACGAGTTACCTAGCAAGGGTGACCAGATAGCAAGTGTGAAAAATCGGGACGGGGTGGGGGGGTAATAAGCGCCTATATAAGAAAAAGCCCCAAATATCAGGCCTGTCCCTATAAAATCAGGACATCTGGTCACCCTATACATATCACACTCCTGACGTGGTTAGTTACCAGCCCTACACCTGGGTCCTGCTGGCTCGAAGAAAACATCCCCATTGATTATTCTGTCCTCCTGTCCTTGCCAAGGACAGGAGGACAGAATAATCAATCTCCCGGGAATGTGTTAACATGTCTGTCCTGTACTTAGTAGTGCCTGTGTCTTACCTGTGCTCGCTGTACCTCTGCCAAGTTCCGGACAGTGAACTTGTGAGCAAGCGTCTGCCCTATGCCAGGGGCCTGACTTGGGCTCCTAGCATGGCCTGGCTTTGCTGACTGTGGTTCAGGCCTCAGGTCCGGCCCCAGACCCCGTGCTCCAGGCCCTCTTGCTCTACTACAGTTTGTAAGAGTTCTGTGTGTGAGAGTTTGCCCGGATCAGACCGTGTTTGCCACCATTGACTCTTTCTTCCCATTTTTCTGGTTGTGGGTCATCCAAGAGCCATGGGTGCCTCACGCTTTCACAGCCACCAGGGAGTAGACAAAGTTATCTTGGCGGCTCAGAGCTCTAGAATGTGGCCAGGTTAGAGAGCTGCTGTGGGAGCTGCTTCGTGCCTCGTAGCGGGAAGAGATTTTATTTCTGGTCAGGAGGAGAACGTGCTCTGCCCAGGAGAGAGGGTGTCTCTTGCGTTTTAATCTCTACTGTACATGCTCATCCCTTTTCTCATCAGGACCTTACTCAGCAGATCGTCCACCATGCAGCTACCATCTTCCTGATCTGTTTCTCCTACTGTGCCAATTACCTCCGCATTGGGACACTGGTGATGGTTATCCATGATGCTTCAGACTGTATCCTAGAGGTGAGCACTACAGGCTATAGGAGGGGTAAATCGCTGTGCAGCCCACGAGAACCTGCACTTGGTTTTCCAATAAGTCCAGGGCAAGTCCAGTGAGTCAATGCAGAAGCTTACAGCTGTGGAGACTTGTGCTGGAGCCTGGCTAAATCCACATGTGAAATGAGCTATGTGGTCTCAGACTTGTCTCTAGTGGACATTTCTCCATACTCCAGTTCTGCACTCTTGGCGGTATCTGCCTGCGGGAAAAGCAGGGTCATGGCAAGTCAGCGCTGAACAGGAGGAGCTGGGTGGGCTCTGGCCTGGCACACCCCACGGTGATGCAGTCGAGCTGAAGAGCGCTGGCTGAGCTAGTGGAGCCCAGGATTGGAAAAGCAGGTGCTGCAGCTCAGGATGGGCCATTGGCAGAGAACTGTGGAGGCCACACACCCCCAGCCTCGTGCCTCACCCCTGTCTGGGTTGGGAGATCAGCCTTCACAGCCTTGTCCATCCTAGACTCCCTGCTGAGGGGGCCAACAATGGGACTTGCGTGCTGCCCCCTGCCCCTCTTCCCATGTCTTCCCGCCATGCGGTCGCTGCTGGGGCACTCTCCCAGACTGCTCTCTTTTACTTTTCTTTTCAGCCAACCAAGATATTCAATTACATGAAGTGGAGACGAATTTGTGATGGGCTCTTCATCATCTTCTCAGCTGTTTTCCTCATCACCCGTCTGCTCATTTTCCCCTACAAGTGAGTCTGCGCCGGAGTATGGCTCTTCAAATGGGCGTCCTGGGGAATCAGTTCAGAGTCAGGAGCAGCCGGCCTGGCCCCAAATCCCCAGCTACAGCCTCTGCTTCCTCCGTCCCCAGGCACCTGCCCCTCCTTAGCAGGGCTGCAGCACATGCATATGTGACCAGCCTTGCTCCAGGGGTGAGCTGGGCACACATGGCCTTGGAGGCTGGCAGACTAGAGTGTTTCCCTGGCACAGGGTGTTTCCACCATCTCACACAGGCCTCTGGGCGGTCATTCCCCACCCCCACTGGGCTGCTCACCTGCCACAGGTCTCCTCGTGGTCATTGCCTCAGCCCCGGCGTATGAGCACACCCGTCTGAGACAAATTCCCTCCAAGTCTGTGCCTGAGTCTAGAAAAGCCTGAAGCATGACGCAGAAGTGTGAACCCTCCTGCCCCCATTCATCAGACTGGAGAATCAGCTTCGGTGTCCCCATGAACTGTTCAGGCATTGATGGGTTCAGGGGAGGGAAGCAGGTGTGAATGAAGCCTGCGGGGCTGGGAACTGGGAGATGTTGCAGCAAAGGACATGCAGAGGGAGGAGCACAGGAGGCTCCCAGGACCCAGGAAGATGGGGAGAGAGGGAAAAGGGCACGAGGAAAGAAGGGGCAGGAACTGAGGTGGCCTGAAGGGGAGCATATCCCCCATGGAGGGGATGGAGGGCATTTCCCCATGGAGTGACAAATGTGACAGTAAGAAAGCGGGCCAATAATAACTAAACATGTAGTTACTGCAGAAAGGCCAGATTCTTCCCTTGGTCTCTGTGCAGCACCCCCAGGGGGAGCACTCTTTGCATCGCGAGGGGTCTGTAGTTCTGCATGTATCCCTGGCCCCTGACCATCATTAAAGGTGGAATCCAGCCACTCCCCCAGGTGCGGTGACACCCAGTGCTGGGGTATGGTTGTACTTCAGTTTTCATACAGATATGGGAAAATCAGTCCAGAAAAACAGACAATAGACAAACAGCTAACTTACAACCTAGGTCAGTTTTTAAAATATCCCTCTGGCTGTTCTCAGCCCCGCTGGGGAGCTCAGAGCCCATCAGCTAGACACACAGAAACAATGTGTTTGTAGCTCACTCCGAGCCAGAAGTGTGATTAGGCTCCAGGCAGCACTTAAGGAGCCCTAGAAATAATTGGGGAGCTGTGACCCAGCACAGCCTGCATGGGTTGGGACTGGCAGGCTGAGCATGGAGGATCTCAGGCCCCAGGAGAAGGGTTGAGGATACAAGTGAAGGTACAAACAATGCTGCAGGGTCAGATAGCAGCCAGTTACTTTTCCACGTGGACAGGTCAGTCCTAATCCCTTCTCATAGCAGCCAGTTACTTTCCCACGTGGACAGGTCAGTCCTAATCCCTTCTCTCTCCATCTGTCCCATTGACTCCTTTCCAATGAAGCCAGATGAAGCTTTCAGCAGCTGCCAGCCAGAGCCAGGGGCAGCTGCTCACAGCAAAACACGGAAAGGGGAGAAGCCGTTCTCGGCAGCGGCACTGAGGGTTGGCTGTAGATCAAAGGGTGCGAGCCAGTCAGCCAGCCCCTGCAGTTTGGTCTTTGAAAAAATAAGGGGAGGATGGGGCCGTGACAAAACCAGGTGTGAAGGGAAAGTGTCGGACCTGGATTTTAGAAGGTGGGCGGTCTAGGGAATGTGCGAATTAGGGAGCAGCAGATCCTGTGGCTGGGCCAGAGAAACTTGAGAGAAAAGCCCAAAGCCCCACAGTGCACCTGGCTGTATGTGGGGATGGAGCGGAGCTCAGGGGCAGATTTTAAGCACCACATTCCTTCTGTGATCCCCTTACGCCCTGAGGCCTGCTCCCCCATATCCCTACCCTGCCTGCACATGTTGTTATTGCTCACCAGATGGTCAATGCCCTTTAAAGCTCTAGCCGCAGTATTTGAGTCTCCTGTGGCTGGGAGTCCTGCAGGCTGTGGCTATGGCTGGTGTGAGCAACTATTTCCTTTTATTCGTCCGGCCATTCCCCAAATCCGGTTACAATCTGCTCGTGGACAGGGAAGCCATGTTTTCAAACGTGGCCTCTTGCTTTGGATGCACCAGCGGCCTGATTTTCAGAGATGCTGAGCACCCCCAATTCCACCTGCAGTCAAAGTCCTGGTCACCTCAGGCTCCTCTAAATCCCATTCGCTGTAATGGCCCCCAGGGATGGTGAGAGCACAGCTGCACTCTGATCACACCCCAGTGTGACCCCTGCACTGGGAGCTACGCTGGCTCACCACCACCTGGGGATCTTCCCACCCAACTAGCTGGTGCCAGTGGCCTTGTGGCTGCTCTGTGCCACCAGATGGGTGCAAAGCAGTGGGGGTGAGGGGACGGCTGGAGGATCTGGCCCAAAAATGCAGTCTGCCACCATGCCCCAGAGGCGGCTGCCCCTGCTGCCTTGTAGCCCTGCTGAGCACAGGCCAGGGCTTTGGCAGGCAACCCAGTAAGGATGGCATCTGAGTGAGATGTAGAACCAGCAGTGAGAGATGCAGTGCTAAGGCCTGGAGCATGCGGCAGGAGCTCTTCCTCTCTAGGGTCTGTGCTCAGCAAAGGAGAGCTAAGTACAGCTCATCCCTGGGTGGGTGCTGGGGGCTGGCTCCCAAGTGTCCTTTGTAGGGACCGATGTGCACCCATGGCTAGAGCTGAACCTTGTGGGGTTGGCTTGTGATTCCTGCTAAGATCTCGCCTGTTACTCACGGGGACTCTCTGTTCTGCAGGGTGCTCTACAATACGTACTACTACTCCATGGAGCTCTACCAGCCTTTCTTCGGGTACTATTTCATGAATGCTCTCCTGATGATTCTGCAGCTGCTGCACGTCTTCTGGTCCTGTCTAATCATTCACATGGTCTACAGATTCATCCTGTGTGGCACGGTATGGATCCACTAACAGTCTCCTGTACCCTCCCGGGATTCTCAATTATCCATCCATGGTGGATTCTGCATCCTCCTAGAATCCAAGGGCTTCTATTCCTTGCAGTGCAGAGGTGGGGCCAGGCTCACAGGCAGTGTTGGCCCTAAAGGTGAAACTTCCATGGAAGTTAATAATGGGCCCAAACCTGACATCTTTATTCAGGGGGGATCCATGCTTGAGTCAAAGGCAGCCTTGCCATGAGTAAAACTTGCATAAAGACGTAGTCAGGACCTCCAAATTGGAGCCAGTGTGATTTGCATTTGTCACACGATTACAGAAATTGGAAAAGGGGAACTCTGTCATGTCACTGACAGTCCCCGGCAGCATCTTCCCCAGGGCTCCTCCAGTCCCACCTTTTCCCATGTAAGTGTTATTGATACACCTTGTGACTAATCTACAGCATGTTCCATCACACTGAGCCTGCTGCACAGAAGGAAATGCTCTCCCAAAGGCACAGGCACAGTCTTAGCAATGTTAGATTGCCAGAAGCCAGGCTGTAGGACAGGGCAGTGGGGTATGCCCAATAGCAATAGCAGGGAGGGCCAGCATAGTGATAGATGGGAGCTTATCTCACAGCCAAACTATCTTTTATTGGCCTCCGATTGTGACACTCCTTTAGTGGGTCTAGTTTCCTGCTCCTTTTCCCTCCTTTTCTCCTTCTCCTTTTTATTCTCCCACAAAAGTTCAAAGAAAAATTTTCTCCAGTAAAGCAGCAGGAAAGTGCAGGGCACGTCAAAGAGCCGCGCCCAATCCTGCAGCACAGCTCAGGGCTCACCCATTCTAACCAGCCCCAGAAACAAACCCCAGGATGGGCAGGGCATCAGGCACAGCACCAGCAACGAAGGGTGGGATCTGCAAAGTCACCTCTGAGACTTAGGAGCACAAGTCCTTTCAAGTGACTGTCAAAGGGAGTTGGGCGCCCAGCTCCCTTAGGTTCTTTTGAAAATTCCATCCTAAAACTTCAGACCCTCTGAGCTTCCCAGGAGCCCCCAGGACACAGACAGAGCTCAGCAAAGCTGGAAGCCTCCCCTTCCACTCAGCAGAGCTGTCTGAAGCTGGCATCCCCACTCAGGCCCTGGGGTGGAAGCGATGGCTGCAGTCCTGCTAATACCTATGCAGCTCTGCTAATACCTATGCAGCTCAGAGAGCTCCTGGGCCGCTGGTCCAGTTTAGTTTTAAATGACTGGAGCAATGGGATTTCCACCTCCTCCCATGGGAGACCATCCCACCGCCCTGGAGTTCTGACTCCCAGCAAACTTCCTGATAGGAAGCTAGATTTTTCCTTTGCCTAATTCCATCTCATTGCTCCTATTCTCATCCCACTAACCAGCATAAACAATTCCTCTCCCTCCTCAGCGTTTATACCCCTCCTAGCCCAGATGGGCATATTCGGCACTGAGCATCTCACACTGTTCTCTCCAGCTCTCGAGTCAGTTTGATGGCCCCGCTCTGAGTGTTGGCATCTTTCTAATATTAAGATACTCAGAACCAGACACAGTCTTGCAGATTCACGCCCCTGCTCCAGTCCCTTTGGGCTGCTCAGGCAGCACAAAAGTAGAAACCTTCCAAGAGTCCTGCCATGGAGGAGTCCCCAGTTGGTATAGAACAGGCAGAGCCAGCTGTTGTGTCTCCTTCCTGGCAGCCTCCAGTGCAAAGGGTGGGGAGGGACTAGAGTAGAAAGCTCTTCAGCAATCCGAGCGGGTGTATGGTCCCTGGGGGGAGTGTAGCCCCTCTGGTGGAGTGTAGGGAAGCCCAGTGACTGCTCAGACCTGTGCCTGGGACCAGAGAGAATCAGGGAGACAAAACCTGCCCAGCATCTCCCCAAATTGTATTGTATGGTTCTGCATGTGCTCCGCAGCCCCAAGTCACATCAGAGACATTATTATTAACACTGGTTATTTGTCATGGCAAAAAATGTGGGACAAGTTGTGGCTTTGTCTCAGCAAAAAATGAAAAAGTCTCAGCTGTCTGGAAACCGGCAGCATCAGAGGTGGCGTTTTTGTGGGTAAAAGATCTAGTATTTTGCCATTCACAGTGCTTTTAATAATGATTAAATAAACATTAAGTATTTATTCAAGAGCACTAACAACTACAAAGCTATATATTTTTTAAACTTCCCTGAAGTATTGTGACAAAGTTCCTCCTCTGTCTTGGTGGGTCCTGCGCTTATTGGCGGATTTTCTTGCCTCAGCGATTCACCATGTGGGTTGGGGAACAGCCCAGACACCTTCCCCTCTGGAAGAACCACAGTCCAGGTCAATTGGGAGGTTTGGGGGGAACCCGGGCCCGCCCTCTACTCCGGGTTCCAGCCCAGGGCCCTGTGGACTGCAGCTGTCTATAGTGCCTCCTGTAACAGCTGTATGACAGCTACAACTCCCTGGGCTACTTCCCCATGGCCTCCTCCAAACACCTTCCTTATTCTCACCACAGGACCTTCCTCCTGGTGTCTGATAACGCTTGTGCTCCTCAGTCCTCCAGCAGCACACCCTCTCACTCTCAGCTCCTTGCGCCTCTTGCTCCCAGCTCCTCACACTCGCACCACAAACTGAAGTGAGCTCCTTTTAAAACCCAGGTGCCCTGATTAGCCTGCCTTAATTGATTCTAGCAGCTTCTTCTTAATTGGCTCCAGGTGTCCTAATTAGCCTGCCTGCCTTAACTGGTTCTAGCAGGTTCCTGATTACTCTAGTGCAGCCCCTGCTCTGGTCACTCAGGGAACAGAAAACTACTCATCCAGTGACCAGTATATTTGCCCTCTACCAGACTCCTGTACCCCACTGGTCTGGGTCTGTCACATATCCCTCCCCCCTGCTCAACGCAAGGGGTTGGGCAGCTTGGGACGCCAGACAGTGCACACGTGACAAGCCATCGGCGTTGCCATGATGGCTCCCTGCTCTGTGTTGCACACGGAACTGGAAAGGTTGGAGGGATAAGAACCATCTGGTCACCCTTGTGTTCTTCTCCTTGTTCCGCTGCATCCATTGAAGAGGGGCATGGTCGGTCACAAGGACAAATCTGCGCCTGAGCAGGTAGTAGCGCAATGTTTCCATGGCCCATTTTACAGCGAGGCATTCTCTCTCCACCACTGCGTATTTTTGTTCCCTTGGAAGGAGTTTCCGACTGAGGTATAGAATTGGGTGTTCTTCCTCCCCGACCATCTGTGATAGAACGGCCCCCAACCCTACTTCTGATGCATCCGTCTGTAGGATAAACTCCTTGGTGAAATCAGGGGCTATCAGTACGGGGTTACTGCAGAGGGCAGTCTGTAGGTCTGTGAATGCTTCCTCTGCTGCGTCAGACCATCTCACCAGATCAGGTCCACGGGCTTTCACTAGGTCTGTCAGGGAGCTTGCCCTTGTGGCAAAGTGGGGGATAAATCGTTGGTAATACCCCACCACACCTAGGAACGCCCGGACTTGTTTCTTGCGACTTGGTTGGGGCCAATTTTGGATGGCCTCTAACTTGTTCACTTGGGGTTTTACCAAACCTTTTCCCACAATGTAGCCAAGATATTTGGCCTCTGTAAACCCTACAGCGCACTTGGCAGGGTTTGCTGTAAGGCCAGCTCGCCTGAAGGTATCGAGGACTGCCTCCACCTTCTCCAGGTGGATTTCCCAGTCTGGGGTATGAATGACCACATCGTCCAAGTAGGCAGCAGCAGAACTGTTATGCGGGCGTAATAGCTTGTCCATGAGGCGCTGGAAGGTAGCTGGGGCCCCATGTAGTCCAAAAGGGAGGACAGTATATTGAAAAAGACCCTCTGGTGTAGAGAATGCAGTCTTTTCCTTTGCGTCTTCTGCAAGGGGAATCTGCCAGTACCCCTTTGTCAAGTCTAGGGTAGTCAAGTACCGGGCATTACCCAGATGGTCCACTAGCTCATCTATGCGAGGTATGGGGTACGCGTCGAACTGGGATACTTCATTTAGTCGCCGGAAGTCATTGCAAAATCTTGTGGTGCCATCAGGTTTGGGCACCAGCACGATTGGGCTGGACCACTGACTGTGGGATTCTTCGATGATCCCCAACTCCAGCATTTTTTTTACTTCTGCTTTTATTTCCTCCCTTTTTGCTGCTGGCACCCAATAGGGCCTCATTGTTACTCTGGCCCCAGGGTTCGTGACGATGTGGTGATATGTCTCAGTTGTTCGACCCGGTTGTCGAGAACACATCTTGGTTCCGGAAGATCATCTCAGACACCTCATTCTTCTGGTCTGGTGTTAAATCGGGAGACACTCTCACCTGTTTGGAAGGCTTGTTTTCCTGGGTTAGGTCTTTTTGGACCGTTGTGCATGCCTCTTGTGCATGCCAGGGTTTCAGAAGGTTAACGTGATAAATCTGTTCTTGTTTTCTGCGTCCTGGCTGCCGCACCTTGTAGGTTACTTCCCCCACGGGTTCAACCACCTCATAGGGCCCCTGCCATTGGGCCAGAAGCTTGCTTTCTGCCGTGGGTACCAACACCATAACCTGATCCCCTGGTTGGAACTGTCGCACTTTTGCCTGACGATTGTAATGGGTTCGCAGGGCCTCCTGTGCCTTCTCCAAATGTTCCCGTACAATAGAGGTAACCCGGGCTATCCGGTCTCGCATCTGCATTACATGCTCTATTATATTTCTCCCCTCATTGGGTTCCTCTTCCCAGATCTCTTTGGCGATATCTAGTATGCCACAGGGGTGACGCCCGTATAATAACTCCAAGGGGGAAAACCCAGTTGAGGCCTGAGGTACCTCCCGGATAGCGAACATAAGGTAGGGTAGTAGGGTGTCCCAATCCTTCCCGTCCCGACTTACCACCTTCCTTATCATAGCCTTGAGGGTTCGGTTAAACCTTTCTACCAACCCATCAGTCTGCGGATGGTAGACCAAAGTTCTCAGGGTATGTATATGGAGCAGCGTACAGAGGTCCTTCATTAACTTTGACATAAATGGGGTTCCTTGGTCGGTTAATATCTCCTTCGGTAGCCCCATTCGGGCAAAGATCCCCGCCAGCTCTTTGGCTATAGTTTTAGAGGCCGTGTTCCGCAGGGGGACGGCTTCTGGGTAGCGAGTAGCATAGTCCAAAACAACAAGTATATATTGGTGGCCCCGAGCCATCTTCTCCACGGGTCCCACTAGGTCCATGGCTATTCGCTCGAAGGGGACCTCTGTGATGGGAAGGGGTACTAAAAGTGCCCTCAAGTGGGGACGGGGACTGTGCAGCTGACACTCCGGGCAGGAGGCACAGTACCTCCGCACTTCTTCATGTACTCCGGGCCAGAAGAACCTTCGTAGGACTCGTGCCAGGGTCTTCTCTACCCCCAAATGCCCCCCAAAAAGATGACTATGAGCAAGACTTAATACAGCGTTCTGGTGTTTTTGAGGTACTAGGATCTGCTGTACCTTCTGCCCCTGTACTGGTGCAACCCGGTATAAGAGATCATTCTTCATTATGAAGTAGGGTCCTGGTCCCTGGGTTTTCCCTTCCACGGGGACCCGATCTATTTCAGTCACCTCCTTCCTAATGTTGTCATACCTTGGGTCTTCTGCCTGGTCCCGTCCAAAATTTCCTCTCCCGGGGCTAATCTGCCCAAGATCTAGGGGCCCAGTCTCTGTTGCCTCTACTGGTTCAGAAGCATTAGGGTGGGGGTCAGACTCAGGTGCTTCTCCCTCCTGCGTGGCATCCTTTTCAGCTGCGCGGGTCCGCCTATCTACAAGAGCGACCCTCTGGCTTTGGGTCAGTATTCGGGTTCCCAAGGCCTTAGCTGCCCTTCTTTCCCTTTTTGTCTGTCTACCCTGTCTGGGAGTGGAGAACAAATCTGGGGATATTTCAGAGAAGATTGGGGGTTGACAGTCTGCTGTGGATGCCTCACCAATTTTAGGGTCCCCATCTTTCTCCAGTCCCCCTGCTGGGAGTAAGTTTCCAAACCCTGGGAAGTCCCTCCCTATGAGCACCGGGTATGGGAGTTTAGGGACTACACCTGCTGCTACCTCAGTAGTGTTCCCTTGGATCTCGATTTTTACTGGGATGGTGGGGTAGTAACTAACTGTCCCATGGACACATGTTATCCCCGTACGTTTAGCTTGTAGCAGCTGACTACGCTTCACGAGCTTCCCTGAGATAAGCGTGATAGCACTCCCCGAATCAACCAGTGCCATGGTCCCTACCCCATTTAGTTTCACTGGTCTGGTATACATATGTGGGGTTAGTGAGACCCCCACAAGGTGGATTAGGGAGCATGGATCTGCCCAGTTCCCCAGGTTACACTGCATAGGCTCCTCAGCATTGGGACACTGTGCAGCTATGTGTCCCCACTCCCCACAGACATAACATCTGTATGGAGCCCTAGGCGTTCCCCGGTCTCTTGGTTTGGGCAGTCTAACATCACGATCCTCTTCTCTCTCAGTGCTCCGACTCCTTGTGGCCTCTGATGGGCCTTCAGCCTCTCTCTTTTTCCACCTGGGCCCTCTGATGGCCCAGTCACCCAAACTTTAGGGCTTGGTGCTGCTAGTTTAACCCGGGGTGCCTCTTCCTTAACTGGTCGGGTCAGCTCCCTCGCTGTCCTTCACCTCTCTACCAGGGCGACAACCTCGTCATAGGTGGAGGGTTCGTTCTGGCTTACCCAGGCACGAAGGTCTGGTGGTAGTCCCCTCATGTATCGGTCGATGACCAGAACCGCTAGTATCTCTTCTGGACTCCGGGACTCTGTTTGCAACCACTTTCGTGCGAGATGGATGAGGTCATACAATTGGGACCGTGGGGTTTTGTCTTCCTGGTACCTCCAACCGTGATACTGCTGGGCCCGCACTGCTGTCGTTACCCCAGATCTGGCCAGGATCTCTGCTTTCAGCTGGGGGTAGTCTGCCGCAGCCTCTCCAGGCAGATCATGGTAGGCCTTCTGGGCCTCCCCACACAGGAATGGGGCAAGGATGCCAGATCACTGATCTCGAGGCCAGGCCTCCCGTAGGGCTGTCCTCTCAAAGGCCAGAAGGTGTGCCTCTACATCATCCTCCCGTGTCATTTTCTGCAGCCAATGACTGGCCCGTATGAGCCGCGTCCCATCATGGCCGCGATTCAACTCTGTAAGGGACTTTACCTGGTTTACCAGTTCCCGCAACATAGCTCGGAGCTCGGTCTTGAGCAGCCTGGTTCATCAGCAGGCGATTAGTCTCTTGCTGCAGCCGCTCTGCCTCCTGTTGGGCGGCTGCCTGGACACGGGTAGCCTCCTGCTGGGCTGTCGTAGCTTGTATCAGTGCCCGCACTACGTCATCCATTGTGGTGAAAAAAAAATAAACCCTCTCCTTTTTTTTTTTTTTTTAAATTACCCTCCTTCTTCCGCCGTGCTGTGCACCCCAAGATCCCACCCCTGACACCAGTGTGACAAAGTTCCTCCTCTATCTTGGTGGGTCCTGCGCTTATTGGCGGATTTTCTTGCCTCAGAGATTCACCATGTGGGTTGGGGAACAGCCCAGAGACCTTCCCCTCTGGAAGAACCCACAGTCCAGGTCAATTGGGAGGTTTGGGGGGAACCCAGGCCCGCCCTCTACTCCGGGTTCCAGCCCAGGGCCCTGTGGACTGCAGCTGTCTATAGTGCCTCCTGTAACAGCTGCATGACAGCTACAACTCCCTGGGCTACTTCCCCATGGCCTCCTCCAAACACCTTCCTTATTCTCACCACAGGACCTCCCTCCTGGTGTCTGATAACGCTTGTGCTCCTCAGTCCTCCAGCAGCACACCCTCTCACTCTCAGCTCCTTGTGCCTCTTGCTCCCAGCTCCTCACACTCGCACCACAAACTGAAGTGAGCTCCTTTTAAAACCCAGGTGCCCTGATTAGCCTGCCTTAATTGATTCTAGCAGCTTCTTCTTAATTGGCTCCAGGTGTCCTAATTAGCCTGCCTGCCTTAACTGGTTCTAGCAGGTTCCTGATTACTCTAGTGCAGCCCCTGCTCTGGTCACTCAGGGAACAGAAAACTACTCATCCAGTGACCAGTATATTTGCCCTCTACCAGACTCCTGTACCCCACTGGTCTGGGTCTGTCACAGTATTAAATGATGACCATAATTAATATTGATATTACAATATAAACCGAGTTAGTTAAATCAAGGAGTTAACAATAATGCAGCTTAAAATTAGATAACTCCAAAGAGCACAGTTCAAGGCCTACAATCGCTCAAGTTATTACATGAGCACAACCAGTAATCAAATCACAAAGTTAACGTAGAAAGATTTGTTTTGAACCTAGGTTAGTTAATACCCAGCAGTAGCTTACACTGTTGGTTTATATGCACTTGCTATTACTCTTAACAGACATGGACGTGCACCTAAAAAAAGGCTAGGACAGGTCTTTCCTAGCAGGTGTCCCTGCACAGATGTTCAAATGTCCTGTTAAGGAGACAAAAAAAAATAAAGTCACTTAGAAATAGTATCTGCTCTTTAGCTTGCTTGTCTGTGGAAATTCAGAGTTGGTCAGGAACTGCAGTTTGGGGAAACCAGGCAATGTCTTCTGGCTCAAATACCATCATGCTAGCAGATGTTCTTCTTGGATCAGCTGGCTGGTCTGTGATGTCTTTGCCTCTGCTTTCCCTGGAAAGGGAAGTAGGAGTATCAGCCGTCAAGTTGTTGTCATGGTGACCTTGAGAGGAACACGCTTCTTTCTCGTTTACGTGGTTTTTTTATTTGTGAAACTCAGGGTGATATTGTCCCACAGGACTTCTCCTCTGATCTTCTGACCAAATCAGTGGATCATAAGTCTCACCCCAACTGCATTGTCCAATTCCAGTTGAGTTAGGTCAGTTTGACTCTTGGCCCACTTTTGGGGTTCTTCTTCTAGGACATGATTTTTTAGTCCTAGAAGAAGTCCACAAGTCTGTGTCCTTCCCAAATAAGCAACACTGAGGTAATAACAGGGGTGATGATTGTCTTGAGATTATTTCAACCCTCTGTGTTTAGGTGAACAGCTAAGACTCTTCAGGGTTCTCTAGACTATTGGGGCCTGTTGTCTTCCTGGTCATAACTTGTGACCTCTTGTCCTTTGACTTACGAAAGTACAGCAATACAGAAGTCATTCCTTTCCCATTCGCGTGTCTCCTGCTCATGCTGCCTCAAGCCGACAAGGCCCCATAAACACAATAAGAATGTGCAGAACTGTCACCACATCTGTAATACTGGGGGAAGGGTTACTTCAATCCATGAAGGCTCAAAGTCAAGCTGCTTTCAATCTACTTATTCAAATCTATTAACATAAACTTATTAAAAAGGTAACAATTAAAGTTCAGACACAGTGTCTACATGTCCTCTATAGTTTAAAACCCCCACCCCCACCAGACCCTGCTAGGTGTGCTTGGGGCAGAGCTGTGCTGGGTCTTGCTGGTGAGGGGTCTGAATGTCACACAGATAGAGGCCTGAAGCCAATGGAGCACCTCACTGAGGGTCACCACCAGACTGCACAACAAACTTGGATCTCATGTGCAATATGCTAGCACTCCATGTCCTTTCTATTTGCATTATCGGGCTTTCTCCCTCCCATTAGCTACCTGCTGCAGATTGCTTTCCCCAGATGGATTAGATTGTGTTTCTCCAGCTCAGCGGTTTGAGTCAGGAACAGAAAGGATGATGCCATAGGACTGCACAATACGCCATCCTTATTAATAATCTGGAAGGAAATAGAAGATAATTACTGATAGTGGTAAATAGTAAGGACAGGTCAGTCCTACTGAGTGATCTGGATCATATGGTAAACCGGCTCAACAGGTAAACAGACATCCGACGAAGTGGGCATTCACCCACGAAAGCTCATGCTCCAATACATCTGTTAGTCTTAAAGGTGCCACAGGACTCTCTGTTGCTTTTTACAGATCCAGACTAACACGGCTACCCCTCTGATACAAGTAGGGTGACCAGACGTCCCGATAAAATCGGGACCGTCCCGATATTTAGGTATTTGTCCCGCGTCCCGATTGATCTTCGGTCGGGACGCTGCACTCCGCCTTTTTTTTTTTTTTTCCCCCTCTCCTCTGACTGCCGGCAGCACTCAGCTGTTCTCGGTTGGTTTTTTTCCCCCCCTCTCCTGAAAACCAGAGGCTGAAGGTATGCATAGCTAAGGGAGGGTGCATAATCTCCTCTGACTGCCCGCAGCACTCGGCTGTTCTCGGCTCCCCCCCCCGCCCCCCGGACTGCCGGCAGCACTGGGCCACAGTAGGGAATTGGGAGAGGGAGCTGTTTATGTCGTTACACCGGCAGCACTCGGTTTTTGTTTATTTTTGCTCTGCCGGTGGACCTCCCCCCCCCCCCCCCCTTGTGTCCCGATATTTTCTTCCTCTCATCTGGTCACCCTAGATACAAGGCTCACTCAAATAACCTGCATTTCACATATCTAAATGCAAGGTCATACCTCTGGCAACCAAGGATGTGGGGCACACTTACAGAATGAGGGAGGGATCCTGGAAATCAGTGAACGTGACAAAGACTTGGGGGTCATGGTGGAAACCCACTGACCATGATCTCTTAGTTCAGTTTGGTGGCTAAGAGAGCAAATGCTTTGGAGAGTAATCCTCTGGATGCATAAGTAGGAGAATATTGCAAAGAAGTAGGGAGGTGGTATTACCTCTCTGTACAGCACGGCACTAGTGAGCCCACTGCTGGATAACGTGGTTCCTTGCAGGTGTCCACTCTTTGAAAAGGAAATTAACAAATTGGAAGGGTTCAGAAACCAGCCATGGGAATGATCTGAGGTCTGGAAACCCTGTCTTAGGGCAGGTCTACACTACCCGCCTGAATCGGCGGGTAGAAATGGATCTCTCGGGGATCGAATTATCGCGTCTCGTCGGGACGCGACAATCGATCCCCGAATCGACGCTTCTACTCCACCAGCAGAGGTAGGAGTAAGCGCCGTCGACGGGGGAGCCGCAGAGGTCGATTTGCCGCCGTCCTCACAGCGGGGTAAGTCGGCTCCGATAAGTCAAATTCCGCTACGCTATCCGCGTAGCTGAATTTGCGTATCTTAAATCGGACACCCCCCCCCCCCCCCCCGTAGTGAGGACGTAGCCTTAGAGTGAGAGGATAGTTTACCCAGCAGGAGGTTAAGAGGAGGCTGAGAATGTCCAAGAAACTGAATATTCATTTCAGGTGCAGGTCCAAAAATATATTTAAAAAAATCATCTTGTGTCAACTCAAAATGAAAATGTTTCAAATTTTCCACAAAACAAAACATCAAAAATGTTTCATTTTGGGCCGACTGAAACGTTTAGGTCGACCCCAACTAAATGATTTGTTTCAATTTTGAGGTTTTTAAAAATATCTTTATATGCTTTTTAAAACAAAATTGAGAGATATACTGAAACAAAATATCTCACCAAAACAAAAAGTCTAAAAGTTTCATTTTGGAAATGCCCAAACAAACCATTTTGACATTTCCCTTTTTTTTTTTATGGTTGACCCGAATTGGCATTTTTCGGGGGGAAAGGGGAAGAAAAAGTATTCACACAATTTTTTGTCTGCAGCTCTAGAGGTGACTTGATCACAGCCTGTCAGTACCTGCGGAGGGGGTGGAATTTTCTGATACTAGAAAGATCTGTACTGTAGCAGACAAAGACACAATAAACTGGAAACTGAAGCTAGACAAATTGAGACTAGGAATGAGGTGCAGATTTTTAACAGTGAGGGTAACCAACCATCGAAACAACTTACCTAGGATGTGGCGGATTCGCCATCATTTGAAGTCTTGGGCGTCTCTTTCTAAAAGATTTGCTCTAGTTTAAGCAGAAGCTACAGATCTGGTTCAGGAATCACTTTGTGACATTGTGGCCAGTGTTGTGCAGGAGTCAGACTGGATGATTGAAAGGGATTGTAATGGATTTGGCTATGAACCTGCCCACTGTGCATTTAATTCCTTACAGTTGCAGTCACCAGAAATGCAGTGCTCTCCATTGTGAAGTCACCATGGGCCGAGTTACCACCCGGTGAGATAGGAGACACCACAGTTCTTCTTCGAGCAGCTGCAGATGTGCATTCCAGTCAGCTGCACGCAAGCCCAGCACACTGATGCTGTAGAATTTTGCTTAGCAGTACCACAGGGGCGGCACTCCCATAGCCTTTGCCATGGATGTATCCCCAACCTCCCTCAGTTCCTTCTCACTGCCCTCAGCTTGAATTGAAGCATTTTGTGTGGCATTTTCCTCACACAGTTTCCTATCTCAGTCCTCTGAGATTTTGCTGTAAATAGTTGACGGTTAGTAGTAATACCCGTACTGTTAGTTGGAAATAGTTCGTTAGGGATGTGCTCACTGGGGTTCAAGCACTGTCCATTGCGTGGGGTGGCTATTCCCAATCGTGATCCCCACACATGGTGTTTATTGTGCCTAGGAGAAGGGCACACTGAAGAGAGATGCTCCATCTGCAGTCTCTTAAGACAAGAACGCAGGTGGTGGCAAGGGACTGGAGACTCTTGCAGCACCTTATGGAACAGGGCATGAGACCACATCAGCAATGGGGACCACCACAAAACATCCTGCTCCTCAGACAACTTGGGAGCCTCAGTGAGCCAGTGTTCCTCAGCCAGACTCTGTTGCCTAAACCAGGTGGAGGAGGCTTTCCTCCCTCGGGTTTCCACTCCAGAGCTCGGGGACAGTCTTCCTCCTTTGCCAGGAGGTGTGCAGACTGGCTCTGGGATTCTTTTGGTACATGAGGTAGAGCTGGCCATCTACCTACTCTCCAGTGCCAAGGCAGCATCAGGTCGGTGCTGTACCATCGACTCCAATATCCGTGGGACACCTATTGAGTCCGGTACCAACAACATCAGCACCAGCTGTTTCCATGCCATTAGTGTGCCAGGCAGAATCAGACTTCTTTTGCCTCCCTGTTCCTGATTTCCCAGTTAGTCAGGAGCATTCAGCTGCCAGGTCCTCGTCAGTACAGACGGTGCTGCCTGGAGCGATTGTTGATGTGTCCCAATTGTCGGCACCAGCTTCAGCACCACCTAACTAACACTCAGAGTGCACAGCCAAAGTCGGCCTTCTGATCGGTACCCAGGACTCCATCGGCACAGTTCCTATCTTTGATACCAATAACGACTGTGGTGCAGGCCACATCTTCAGGATCAGTACCAACCCCGGCGCCATCCCATATGGGAGTGTGATGCCCCTGCCTGGCCTCAGGGCACCGATTTCCTTGGCCACGATGCTGATGCAGTCAGCGTTTGGGTTCTGGACGAGGCTGGACACTTGTTCATTCCACCTGGGGTAGCTTCCTCCGTTACCTTCTGAAGACTCTGAGGGGTCATTGGGATCAAGTTTGGAGACATCCTCCCCTTCTCCCTCACCATCCAGACACTGTTCTAGGAGATGGTTGAGACCTCCTATGCACCACAATCGGTACCAGGATTGGCACAGTTCCCACAGCAGAGACCGGCATTCTTGGCCCAGTTCCTACTGGCCAGCAATGCCATATCCCTATCCTCCGTGGGACGTTTCATGTTTGGTAAAGTTCCAACCCTCGACCCACTCCAGGGCCAAGGCACCCAACCAACCTGTGATACCACCTGCTTGGCCACCTACACTACAGACTCACATGGAGGCTGCTTCCTCAGAGCAGGTTCAGACTGAGCCACGTATACAGGGACCTGGACTGCAGCAGGAAAGTCCAGTGGCTCCACTTCCATCTTCATCCTAATCCCCCGATGACTCCATGGTACTGGAATGTTCCTCTCCAGTGCCTGAAGATTTTAAGGCACATCAGGAGCTTCTCAGACGAATGGCTTCAGCCTCGGTATTCAGGCTGAGTTTGTGCACCGTCTGGTAGACTTTCTTCAGTCCTCGGCCCTGGGGAGGGTCACTCGCCCTACAAATGAAGCACTGTTAGAACCTGCCCGAACTTCATGGAAGACCCCAGGTTCCTTGCTGTCTCCAGCAAATTGTACAGACCAGCGTTATTACATTCCCATGCAGGGGTTCAAGTGCTTTTATTCGCATCCTGCTCTTAACTCTCTTGTTGTAACCCCGCAGCTAATGAGAGGTCGCGATGAAGGAGATACAAATCCACACCCTGGGACAAAGAGGCTAAGAGGCTGGATCTCATAGGAAGAAAAATCTACTCGACTTTGCCCTTTCAAATGCACATTGCAAATCAGCATGCACTGCTGTCCAAATATGATTTGTAGCTGATGAGGAAGACCCTGTCTTTTAGATGTTATTAAAGATGGGAATGGCTCCTTCTGGGAGAAGAGAAAAGGCAATCCGAGCCAGACTGGAGCTGCTGCTGTTAAAGTCCGATCCTGTTTTCTTTAAGACAAACACACATCAAAGGGGAGAGAAAGGACCAGCAAAGACAGAGAATGCAGCTTCTGTCTCTAGAGCTGACTCTTACTTGCAAGCTCCCTGCTGGAGAGAAACAGGCCCAGCCCATGGTGAGACCTGGCAAACTTGTACCAGCATTGGGATGTCTACAGCAGTGCTTTTAGCTGCCTCACTGGACACGGTCTGACAGCAGTGCTGCAAAAGAGAAAGTCTTGGCTGGCTACACCAGGCTTTTATTAGACAGAAATGGAAAGGAGAGAGGGCGAGAGGGAAGAGGAGAAGAAAGGTGGGGTGGGGGAATGACACACAAGGGAGGCGATGGGAACAGGAACCCACATCTCCCATCCCAGCTGTTCAGGAGCTAGCGGAAGCCAGAGGAGGTGGTGAGAGGTGAGCACGTCTCTCAGGATCAGGGCGCCGAAGATAGAATAGTCCCCCATGGATTCCAGGGCCCCAGGAGATGGTGAGGTGGCAGCCATGATGGTGAACTCGCTCCTTTCACTCAATCTGGTGTCTCGCAGACATTTTGATCCTTCCCCTGAAGTCTCTTTCTAAGGGCCCCAAAAGGGGGGATGGCCGGAGCAGCCCATTCCCTCGTTATTTTGTCCACCAATTAGGCCTAATCTCTGACATACGGATTTTGGTCCATCAATTTCTGGCATCATTCTCCTTTGTATACCAGTCACAGTCTTACCTCAGTCCTTGGATGGTACCCCAGACCTTTTTGTTTGGACTATTTCAGTGTCAGTCTCCCTTCGTGCCTCTTTCTAAACAATTTTATGTAAGAGGCTGAGCTGGAATTTTGTTACCTTGTATAACTTACAGTCCAGGTCCCTGCACAACAGAGCTTGGCTTAAGCCCTGAAGCATCTCTTCCAAAATGTTTATCATTGACTCTGATAACTTGAGAATGTTCCCAAGGCAGTGACACCTAGTGGATAGAGCACTGGACTGAGACTGTTCCTGGCTTTGCCATTGGCCTGCTGCAAGTCACTTCCCTGCTTCTTGACTCAGTTTCCTTATCTGTATAATGGGGATAATGATATTGACTTGCTTTGAGATTGACAGTTGAAAAGTGCTTGGTAAGAGCTGGGTGGTGGTGGTGGTATTATCCATATAAACATCCGGCACTTTTCTGACTCTTGCTCGGTTTCTGCCGTGAGTGATATGCTGAGCCACGAGTGTCACAGCTGGGTGGAGAAGTATGCCCTGGGTTCAGTGTTTAAGTTCCCACCTTTCCATTTTGTTGCTTGCCTTGCTTTGATCTACCTTCTCCAGACCAGTCATTGTTTAATAGACTTTTATCATGTGTCTCTCATTCATCTCCTGTCTTGGGCTGCTGGGCAAGGGATTGGAACCAAGGCATTTCTTTAGGGGTTATGAAACTGCTGAGACGCGTCTATATAATTTGTGTTCAACTTAATGAAATTGGTGAATGCCAACGGTGATTTAAATCAGCTCCCGCTGAGTGTTGTCTGGCTCCTCCCCTCCATACCCACAATCCATTTCACCCTCCACCCAACCACTCCCATTGCAGCATGGATTTAACAGACTGTGCAGAGCAGGGATTCTAGCTAGGATGGTCCCCGAGGCCACTCACAGCAGGGCAACCCAAGCAAAACCACAGGTCAGCCCAAGTCAGCATGCCTTCAGCCCCCTTGGGGAGTGTTGGGAAGGTAAATCCTCCCCCACCCAGGAACTTAGACTTTGTCTACACTGGTACTTTGTCGGCAAAACTTTTGTCGTTCAGGAGTGTTAAAAAAACATCCCCCCCCGAACGACAAAAATTTCACCAACGAAAAGCACCAGTGTGAACAGCACTTTGTCGGCAGGAGCACTCTCCCGCCGACAGAGCTGCTGCCACTCATGGGAGATGAAAGTTTTTTGTTGGCAGGAGAGCTTTCTCCTGCCAACAAACAGCAGCTACACTGCACGGCTTTTAACGGCACAGCTGTAGCGGAACAGCCGTGTTGCAAAAAGCTGTGTAGTGTAGACAAAGCCTTAATGCACTCCTTTGACCTCAGGCTGCTTCATGACCATGCAGCAATTCCTGGCATCGACCGGGATTGTCCCTGGGTCGCCCCTCGAGTGAGACAGAGGGACAGTCAGAGCCCGTTTCAAGGAGAGATGCTCCTAAGGGCACCCCAGGAGGACACATGGGAAAGGATTTCCTAAAGCCCACAGACAGAAATGGCAGCTGGAATCCAGGGGCAGCAGAACTGGGGGGCGCAGGAGGCTAGCATCTCCACAATGGAAATATTGGGTTGGCTGCACCCCCAGGTAAACTCACACCCCCGGGGGAGGGGGGAGGCGAGAGTGGGACCCAGAAGAACTGGAGCAGCTGCCACAGGGCCTTGGATCAGGCCAGGGAGCAGGGAGCGAGACCCAGGGGCTGGAACAGGCCCAGGAACAGGTAGGAACCCCCAGAACCCTCCTTCCCAGCCTGGAGCTGGCTGCCTCCCCGCAGCCTCTGAGTCTCAGTACCTGCCCACACTCCCCCTCCTATCCCTCTGATCCGCTCCCCTCCCCCTGCAGGAACCCATCCAATGGCTCAGACACTAATGCTGCTTCTGCAGCCTTCACTCTATGTATTGCCTCTGATTTAAAATATCTCTCTCCTGCAGATGGAAAGGGACTTGAGAAGTGACACAGAAGAAAGTGACATGGCTGAAGAGGAGAGAGAACAAATGAGGGAGAAAGAGAAAAATGGGACCATGCATTTCAGCAACATCACAAACAACAATTGCATCCGGAATAGCGGGGACCAGCAGCTAAACAGCAGAGCCCATCTCAGCAACGGCCATGCCAAAGACAGATAGCCTGGGCCAGGCCTGCTGACTGATCCATCTATACTGAACACAGCCTAGCGTCCTTAGGAATTGTCTTACTCGTTGTGTAGACCAGGAGGGAAGCCATTTTAATTTCATAGCTGAATTCCTGCTTCTGATAACAGAATTGTGTATTATCACTTAATATGTAAAGGATGCGTCTGCTCTTTTCGCCAATAGAAGCTTTGCACAGGTTGTAGCCTTTAAGGGAATAAAGAGAGGGATCAAACTGGCTTGGCTTTAGCAATACTGTAGGTGTTGTTAACTATCTTGAACAATACTCTAAGCAGCTGATAAATGTTTAGCAATTGTAACTTACAATGTCATCTGCCTAGCAGCATTTGACAGGAGTCTGCTAGCTCTGTCCAGCACTTTAGGCCTTGGCTACACTGGCGCTGTACAGCGCTGCAACTTGCTGCGCTCAGGGGTGTGAAAACGCCCCCCCCCCCCCGAGCGCAGCGAGTGCAGCGCTGTAAAGCGCCAGTGTAATCAGAGCCTGCAGCACTGCACACTCACTCGCAGCGCTGCAAGCTACTCCCCTCGGAGAGGTGGAGTACATACAGCGCTGCGAGAGCTCTCTTGCAGCGCTGGCAGTGCGACTACACTTGCGCTTCACACCGAGTGTAGCCAAGGCCTTAGTGAAGATCTGGGCATGTGGCTATTAGTGATTAAGGCTAGCAGATAAATTCCAGTGTCTTTAGATTATATGTGCCTGTTCAGGCAGATAGTATGCTCCACCAAGCTGAGCATCAGTGAAAGTCAGGGAGATTTCCTCCACACACAAAGTGATTAACTTTCTGGAGAAATGTGGGAGTGTCCAACACAATCAGTTTGTTGTTGATGGGACGGACCTCAGTCCTTCCCATGGTCTGGGTGAGGTTCTCTGCTGTGCTCAGCCATCAGAAAAGGTTGTTAGATGATGGGGAGGGGAGCTCAGTGCTTGGGTTAGGTCCTGGGTAGTTTCTGCCTAGTTCACAGGTTGGAAGAGTCGGACAATTCATGCAGCTGTTTACCAGCTGTCAATATTTATCCTTTAAACCAGTTTCTCTAGCGAACACGGTGTTAAAAGGGAAAGGGGGCAGGAGATGTGGACAGTCTAGGTGACAGTGCTGCACCAAAGGTGTTTGTGATTTCACCTCCCCGTGAATGGTGCAGGGGGATCTCTGCAGAGTTGGCTTTTGGTAAGCAGGGAATTGCTGTCCTGCTTTCTCCCTCCAGGGAAAGGGGATCCAGAGAGAAACTGCTGAACCTCATGGCATGATGTTTTAATCGAGAACTGTAGTTCAGGACTCTGCCTAGACTCCTCAGTAATATACAAGATTGAAGCATTAGTCCATGAAGTCATGACGCAGTTCTGATTTCTGTTTTATACTTCACATGAGCCTCCTTGCACGTCATGTGCTGTATATTCTTAGAGTCTGGATACAATAAAATCATTTCAAAAGAGCTCAATTAGCACGAATTGAATCTCCATCATGTCAATGTATGTTTGAAATACAAAGCCACGAAAGCATGGAGCTTGGTCATGGTAGCATGAACTTTGGTGCTCCCAGCTTCAGTCCTAGGAGAACCAGGGCGATCTCCCCCGGACCAGGTGCTGAATTGAAAAGTGAAATTGGACAGAGTAATGCCCTGAATTTATGTTTAGTTTTAAGCATGTGCGTATGTGCTTTCTGGGATGGGGATGTAAAAGAGCATGTTGGGACTGGCTTGGGATGGTTCTCAGAAACACACTCAGCTCACCAGAAGGGGTTGGCTGGAAAGATGGCAGTGATCTGAGTCCCTTTGTTTGGGGTTGGTTTGTTTTCTTCAGATTAAAAAGTTACTGTGTGGTTCCAGAAGGAAAAACTTTGTCTAACATGGGGGCATTAAAGGGACAGCATAACACTGTTGGGAACCAATGAAGCCCAGACGCTGATAACAGGATTTGAATTCATTTGTGCTTGTAAGAGGTCCGGACTCACCCCTGCGGCACCTCCTGCTGGTCGTCCAGGGAATTAGCTCACCAGCCCCTGGAGCGCCCTCTGCAGGCCGGTGATCCGCCTGTCCTCTTCTGGCACCCGTGTCCCTCCCAGGACCCGGTGCCCCTATTACTGGGATGCTGCCCCCTGGCAGTACCCCACAGATCTGGGTCTCCCCTCCCTGGGGAACCCCCACCCACTATCCCCACCTTGCCTCAGCACTAGGCCACTGCCAGTCACCAACTAGCCCCCGCTCCCTGGGGCAGACTGCAGTATAGTCTGCTCATCACTGGCAAGGGGGGTTTGGACCTGCTGCCTTGGACTAGCCCTGGGCTGCCCTCTGCAACCCCCAGTACCCCTTGGCCTAATACTAGGCCGCAGCCTGGGGCTTTCCAGGCTGGAGCTCCCCAGCGCCTCAGACTTTCCCCAGCCCTGCTCCACTACAGGTACCCTGTGTCTAACTCCCTGCAGCCAGGCCCTTCTCTCTCTGCACTTCCCCCAATCAGCCAGGGTTTTACCTTGCCCAGCCCAAGCCCTCTGCAGGGCTTTTCCAACCCCTCAGGGCAGGAGCGGGTGTCCACCCCGCTACAGTGCTACTGGAGACAATTGTCCCTGAATGTTGGGACTAAGTTTGAAGTTCAAATTAAATGTACTGTAAACAGTTGTCTGTCTGCTAACTACAGTGCAAAATTGTCCCATGTGTCTGCGAGTGACAAGTGATGGGTTTGGCAGGGAAGGTTGCAGTTCAAGTTCACGTTGCATTGCTAAGTGTAAAAGTTCTCTATAAATAACTTTTCCAAGGCTCGATTGTCTAAGCTCGTTCCCGTCTGTTCAGCGAAAGCAGGAGGTGGCATTGTCACCTCCACCTCAGATTAGCAGAGGTTTAATTTGGAGATTTATTTTTAAAAAATGTTTTAATGATCAGATCACTTCCTCTCCCGCTGTGTGTCCAAAGTAGGGAGGGGGTGGGGGCAGGCTGTGTTCTCTGTCCCTGACAGGGGTTTCCTGGGGCAAGGGGAGGCGCCACCTGAAGGGTTACACTTACAGGGGAGCAGTGGGTGGCTGTATCTGCACAGCAGCTGGGAGGTTCATTATTGCGGGAGTCATTTTTATATTACTTTCATGTCAGTAGCTGTGGTGCACTAATCATGCACGAAGGGCAGCTGCTACTTAGTACTGAGGGGAACGTTTCTAGAAGAAAGTAGTTCCTGCTTGGGGCAATGAAACAGTTACAATGTGTCAAACTGGTTCATGACAACACAAACAGGAGACCCTTGGGTCTAAAATATCAGATGTTTCAATCAGCACTAAGGATTATTATTATTTTATTATTTATTTGTATTACTGGAGCAGCTGCTGGCCTTACTGGTTTTTAAAATAATTAAATAAAATACATAATCAGTTACATAAATAAGTAAAAATGACTATTTCAACTGTTATGTCCTGTTATAATGTGCCTGTGGTAGTGCATATTATGCATCGCTGCTACTAACATTTCAAGAAATAATGTAAAAATAAAAACAATCTTGTTGCCCCTTTTGACCCAAGCAGTTAATCAAAGTTTAGGGACCTGTGCATGCTCCTGATGGAAGCAGAAATGGGTGGAGTCTGGTATTTTCTTTGATGCCATCTTGTTTATTTACAAGTAACGTGCAAAGAGCTATTCTCCGAATGCAGGAAGAACCAAGAACAAACAGAGCAGTTTCTTACTTACAGCCCCAAGCCTCTTTAGCCAGCAGACCCAAAGCACTCGCTCTGTAGCTTTTCCCAGGGTCACACTCAGCTCACAGGCAATCAGGTGGCTTTCTTGCTTTTTCGCCTCTGCCTCTCTCTCTTCTCCGTGTTCCCAGTTTATGTGTGTTCTTACCAGAAGTGAAAGTAACATAAAACTCTTACTGGTACGGGGCGGGGCCGAAGGGGAGGGGCTGGGGGGTCAGTCTCCCCCAGCCAGCCCTTCCGTGCCACCCGGGGCTCCTGCAGCAATGTAAAGGTCCCGGGGGGAGGGGGAGGGGCAAGGGGCAGCGATGTTAACATCGGCTGTGTACAGGCCGGTACCAGCAGCCACTTCTTACCGGTATGCCGTACTGGCCCACTTTCACCTCTGGTTCTTACATACATACATACATACACACACACACACACACACACACCTCTCTCTCTCTCTCTCTCTCTCTCTCTCTCTCTCAGTGGTTTGAGCATTGGCCTGCTAAACCCAGGGTTGTGAGTTCAATCCTTGAGGGGGCCACTTAGGGATCTGGGGGAAAATCAGTACTTGGTCCTGCTAGTGAAGGCAGGGGGCTGGACTTGATGACCTTTCGAGGTCCCTTCCAGTTCTAGGAGATAGGATATCTCCATTAATTTATTTATTTATTTAAACACACATAAAACAATACTCAGCCAAATGCCCTTCGCCCATTCCATCTAAAAACTCCTGGGTGGGCTCAGAATCCATTTTGGCTTAGATGAGGGGCCTGTGATTAACTTATCCCGACAGTTATGTTAATTGAAGAGTGTGTTCACACCCAGTCTCAGAGGTTTGTGATCCAAGTAGTGACCAGGACCTCTCACTTTAACAATTAAAAAAAATTAAACTTAAAAACCCAAAACAAACAAAAACAAAATAACCCACCCCCCAACAACAAGCACCATGAAATGAAGTGTGAAATAAAAATGAAGGAATTCCAAAATGAGAATTTCTCAAAACAGAAATGTTTCTGAATTTTCCTTCTGCAGGAAATTTAGAAAATATTTGGATTTATTCTAAATTGGACCAAAACCAATTTTTGAAATATCTAAATTTTCCATGGACTCAACATTTGTGTTTTGACCAGTTCACTAGGGAATCTCAGTCCAGCACCAATGCCCATTCCCAGGGAGTAACTGCCTCAAGAATCAACTTTAACCGGAGCCAGGGCAGAGCGTGATCTCTCCTGCTGCTCACACAGCTCCCTCCAAAAACAGCAACCAATGCTGCAGCAGTTTTTCACACTACAGACCTGCTCACGCTCTAAGGAAAAGAATGGGAGATGCTGTGTAACAGGGAACAGAGCCGTCAGCAACTCCCACCAGGGCAATGACATAAAAACCCTTTCTCTGGCATCTCAGGCCCCAGCCACACTGAGCCCAGGTCTTCACTACAGCAGCACAGTATAAGGCCTAGCAAGTCTTGAACCTGGGCCTACAGCACTGCAGCTACCCATCAGCAGGCAAACTAGCTTCAACCTACTGTAGACAGCCCATGGTAAGTCCCACCTCAAGGGGTCTGACAGGCAGCAGCCTCATGGCTCCTAATTGGCTCCCTGCCCTATATAAACCCAAAGGGTGGGCCAGGAAGTTTCTACTTCTAGGCAACAGTGTGGCTTGTTTGTAACTGTCATGACCATTCATGTTCCCTGCTCTTGAGCTCCTGGCTTGGACCTCACCTGACCTGGACCCTGAAACCTGATCCTTGGTATTAATCCTAGTCTGGAACGTGCTAGGAACTCTTCTGCTACTCAGCCTCAGCTTTGATCCTGCCCTGACACTTGGTCCCAACTGCCCTTGGCAGGATCTTGACACACAGCTAGGGTGCTGCTGCTGTAGTAAAGATGCTTCCTACAGCGACAGGGGTAGCTCATCCAGCGCTCCTAGAGGTGGTAGCTAGGTTGATGGAAGAATTCTTCCATGCACACTGGGGTTTAGGTTAACCTAACTACAGAGCTCAGGCTGCAAAATTTTCCTCAACCACAAGTGACGTAGCTAGGTCAAACTAATTTTTAAGTTTATCCCAGGTCTAAGTGTGATGGTTCTTGGGGTGCCCAGGACTGTGTCCCCTTGTTATCCCCAGCCTCCAGCAAGATGGAGACTTGTTTGTAACACACCTCCAGTGTGTTAGCCCAGAGGAGATTGTTTGGGTGGTTATGTCAGCCCTTCCTTTGCCATATAGGCTAATTATACACACACCCAATCCCTTGCCCCTTTGAAGTGTTCCCCTGTAGTATTCAGCCTCTTACCCACTGAATGCTCGCAGAGTTACCAGGCCAGTTGTCCCCAAAGAGACAGAGCTGTAATTAGGAATTTAGCATCCTGGGTGAGCAAGCAAATTTGTGTCCATTACTGGGGGGGGGGGGGTTAGGTGATATGAGTTATTATCATTACTCTATAATATCCTGTCATTTTGCATATTGGTACAGTACATAGACAATAAAAGCTAGTGTATAATTCTTTTAGGTGCCGCATTTATTTTCACACACTTCTTTAACATCCTTATAGTATCCTCCAATATAGCCTTTAAGTAAACTCATTGATAGGTACTGAAACAATTATGGACTGAAAATAATCATAACATAAATATGGATACTGCAATGACTTAATAGCATGAAACATATTCAGAAAGACATAAAATTGCATTTCTGTTTACAAAAAAAGTGATATTGGTGGTTTTCCATCACCCCCCAGTGAGACTGTGGCTAGACTAGACAGCCACCTCTCTCAATGACATATCGGAGACTAAAGTAAATCAAGAATGAATTTACTGGGCAGGTGGATTATCCAGCAATTGAATTACTACCAGAGCATCTGACTCTGTATAAGCAGAAGCCACCCTTTCTCTGGTCTGTATATGAGGGAGACAGCCATGTTGGATTGGGGGGGTGGGAGGTTGTAAGATTCCTTTGTACCTTTTGCATTGTGATTTTATTTTTCGAAGAAGAGTATTGATTGTTGTTTGCTTCCTGGTACAATATTATGGTTGGCTTCTACCCGATCATTTCTCCTGCTGAATCCTGCCAAGCAAATTGTGATTATGCCCCTTTAAAGGGAAGGATTATAGCAGCAGGGCTTGTTTGTATAAGGCCAGTAAGGATAGTATCATTCAGTGGGGGAAGCTATGTTGTGACAGCTGATAAGAGGCAGGATGCCCCCTCACACCTAAGTGTGGAGACAGAAGAAAGTATCTGACGGTGCTGATTGTGAAATCGGCATATGCTGTGCTTCAGTGTGTGACAATGCCGATGCCATAGTTACCATGGCTAGATGGACATGTCACCAAGGTGATGGCCCCGGTCTCGTGGAGAAGGGGGTCGGGAACAGACTGGCTGAGTCACAGCTCAGAATGCTACATGCACAGGTCTCAGTGGACTTGCTTCTTCGCCAGTGCTTAGCTCACCCACAGCCCCAGTCCAGCTCTGCACCCAATGCAGATTTCCCCATTGGGCTCTTCACCGGGCTGCAGTCAATGGCCTGGATTTTTAGCTGTCTGGACACAACTGAAAATTGTCCCTACCCAAAATGAGAGCGAGGCCTTTTAGAAAGAAAAGCCAGGGTGTGTTCCCTGATGTGTGAGTGCACCTCGCTGGCCAGGTAATGGAGCGTTATCCCAGCAGGTCGGAGGGAGGCTCCATATTCTGTTCTCTGTCATAAGGGTTGAATCAGGCTAGAGCAGCAACAAGTAAGGGCAGGTCCCAGTCGCAGGAACACGCAGCTGAAGGAGGGAGCAGGGCGTGTTTTACCCTCCCAAGTGCTGACTAAAAAGGCCTGTTTCATTTGTGCAGCGTTTTCTTTCTTTGTTTCTGCTGTGCCTTGCCGTGGCTGTAAATCGCCAGCAGCCCAGGGCGTCTGCAATGTTCTTGTCTCAACAATTCCTGCTCAGCATGGAAGTCCCTCTGCCCCCCTTCACCCCATTTTTGCAAACAGGGCAGGTGGCTCCTCCCAGCAGGGTAACTGTTATCCCCAGTACCCCTCCCTGTGCCGGGGCTTTGCCCTCTGCACCCTGTAGCAGCACCTCCCCCCCAGGCTGAACCCCGGCTCCTACCTTCCCCCCTTCCCCCTGGCTAAATCCTGGGCAACAAATCCAAAAATGCAGTGGTGGGAGATAGCAGGTCCAACAAAAAGATGCCAGGAGGGGACACTGCGCAGTGCGCTCCAGAAAGCACCCACTGCTCTGAGGGCAGAACAGAGGAACCAGTGAGCACTACCCAGTGCAAACCTGCCCAATGCTGCCCATGCAAAGGTGAAGAAAGCAGTCCCAGAGAGCTCCACAGCGGAGTATCATAGAATCATAGAATATCCAGGTTGGAAGGGACCTCAGGAGGTCATCTAGTCCAACCCCCTGCTCAACGCAGGACCAATCCCCAACTAAATCATCCCAGCCAGGGCTTTGTCAAGCCTGACCTTAAAAACCTCTAAGGAAGGAGATTCCACCACCTCCCTAGGGAACCCATTCCAGTGCTTCACCGCCCTCCTAGTGAAAAAGTTTTTCCTAATATCCAACCTAAATCTCCCCAACTGCAACTTGAGACCATTACTCCTTGTTCTGTCATCAGGTACCACTGAGAACAGTCTAGATCCATCCTCTTTGGAACCCCCCTTCAGGCAGTTGAAAGCAGCTATCAAATCCCCCCTCATTCTTCTCTTCTGCAGACTAAACAATCCCAGTTCCCTCAGCCTCTCCTCATAAGTCATGTGCTCCAGCCCCCTAATCAGTTTTGTTGCCCTCCGCTGGACTCTTTCCAATTTTTCCACATCCTTCTTGTAGTGTGGGGCCCAAAACTGGACACAGTACTCCAGGTGAGGCCTCACCAATGTCGAATAGAGGGGAATGATCATGTCCCTCGATCTGCTGGCAGTGCCCCTACTTATACAGCCCAAAATGCCGTTAGCCTTCTTGGCAACAAGGGCACACTGTCGACACATATCCAGCTTCTCGTTCACTATAACCCCTAGGTCCTTTTCTGCAGAACTGCTGCCTAGCCATTCGGTCTCTAGTCTGTAACAGTGTATGGGATTCTTCCGTCCTAAGTGCAGGACTCTGCACTTGTCCTTGTTGAACCTCATCAGATTTCTTTTGGCCCAATCCTCTAATTTGTCTAGGTCCCTCTGTATCCTATCCCTACCCTCCAGCGTATCTACCACTCCTCCCAGTTTAGTGTCATCTGCAAACTTGCTGAGGGTGCAGTCCACGCCATCCTCCAGATCATTAATGAAGATATTGAACAAAACCGGCCCTAGGACCGACCCTTGGGGCACTCCACTTGATACCGGCTGCCAACTAGACATGGAGCCGTTGATCACTACCCGTTGAGCCCGACGATCTAGCCAGCTTTCTATCCACCTTATAATCCATTCATCCAGCCCATACTTCTTTAACTTGTTGGCAAGAATACTGTGGGAGACCGTATCAAAAGGTTTGGTAAAGTCAAGGAATAACACGTCCACTGCTTTCCCCTCATCCACAGAGCCAGTTATTTCATCATACAAGGCAATTAGGTTAGTCAGGCATGACTTGCCCTTGGTGAATCCATGCGGACTGTTCCTGATTACTTTCCTCTCCTCTAAGTGCTTCAGAATTGATTCCTTGAGGACCTGCTCCATGATTTTTCCAGGGACTGAGGTGAGGCTGACTGGCCTGTAGTTCCCCGGATCCTCCTTCTTCCCTTTTTTAAAGATGGGCACTACATTAGCCTTTTTCCAGCCATCCGGGACCTTCCCCGATCACCATGACTTTTCAAAGATAATGGCCAATGGCTCTGCAATCACATCCGCCAACTCCTTTAGCACCCTTGGATGCAGTGCATCCAGCTCCATGGACTTGTGGTCATCCAGTTTTTCCAAATAGTCCTGAACCACTTCTTTCTCCACAGAGGGCTGGTCACCTCCTCCCCATGCTGTGCTGCCCAGTGCAACAGTCTGGGAGCTGACCTTGTTCGTGAAGACCGAGGCAAAAAAAGCATTGAGTACGTTAGCTTTTTCCACATCCTCTGTCACTGGGTTGCCTCCCTCATTCAGTAAGGAGCCCACACTTTCCTTGACCTTCTTCTTGTTGCTAACATACCTGAAGAAACCCTTCTTGTTACTCTTAACTTCCCTTGCTAGCTGCAACTCCAAGTGTGATTTGGCCTTCCTGATTTCACTCCTGCATGCCTGAGCAATATTTTTATACTCCTCCCTGGTCATTTGTCCAATCTTCCACTTCTTGTACCAGGATTACCAGGAGTACCAGGATTACAATGGCACTGTGGTGCCAGGCCCACACTCCAGGAGCCACGCCCCTACTCCGCCTCTTTCCCCGAGGCCCTATCTTCACTCTGCCTCTCCCTGCCCCCTGTTCCACCTCTTCCCCCAAGGCCCTGCCCATCGCTCATTTCTCTCCACCTCCTTCCAACACTGCTGCTCACCTGTAAGGCAGGAAAAAATGGTACTTTTAAAAGCAATGGGGCCATGGCTCCCTGACGCCCCCTGTTCCAGTGCCCCTGTTGCCAGGTGTCTGGTTTTTGGCCGGAAATTCTGGTGCTGACCAGACAGTAAAAGTCTGGTTACAGGAGTAACTGCAATCAGCCTCCCCGCTAGGAGGGTGGGAAGAGCAGCTGCTGCTGCTTGGAGAGAGAGAGAGAACTGGCTTCCAAGGACCAGGGTCTGGCAGAGAGAAGTAAGTAGCGGCTCCGTGCTGCCCCAGGGAGGATCCTGTCTACCCTCCCCAGCCTGCTGTGCTTGGCCCCTGTCTTTCTCCAGGGATCCCGGCTAGCCCAGCCCTGGGGTCTCTTCCGGCCCACCCCCCAGCTTGTAGATGAAGGGGGGAGGGAAACTTCAGCGCTGTGACAAGAGACATGACTTTTCCATTGTTGTTACTGTAAGTTGTGCATTTTAGCTTCTGTGCAGATATTGAAATCTCAAGGATTCTAATTCTAATACTGCTCTGGTATATATACAATATATAGCTTTGTTTTATAATTTTACTATCATTTAAAGTTTATTACCACGTCCAGAAGTCTTTGATTTTTGGATGCCAAAGAAATTAAACACTACTCTTATTTATCATTACTTAGTAATAAATGTAATTAAGGCCTGGCTTTAGAAAGTGCCATGCACCGAGTGGTCAAAAATTGTAGGGATTATGAAGGACCAAACTAGCCTCATTTATGGGAAAAAGTTTTGTGCGTGATTGACGTTATCTGATTAAAATATGACTCGGTGTTGCAACCACTATTATATATCTGCATCAAATCTTGTACAAGATATGGCATGTAAGATATCTATGAAAAGGTTATGATTTGCTGGTTATGATTATGCTATCTGTATGCATGTATCATTTTTGTATTTGAAGTTATAAGTATTGACTCTGTACCTGGATTTCAAATGTTTGCTCCTGGGGTAATGCCCACATCTTGGAGGGACTATTCAAATGGAGTGGCCATTTAGTAGAACATTTAACTGACGATGGACCATGGGAGATGCCCATCTACACTTAATGGAATTTCCTGCTGTGACTAGAAGAAATGCATGGACATGGGACTTGTCCATGTGACTCCAAACTCCATCTTGTTGCTGTAATTTTCCACAGTAAGAACAATGGGATGTCCTCCACATGGCAGAAGCTATAAAAGGCCCTGGAAACGTCTCCATTTTGCCTCTGTCTTGCCCAAACCTCTGGACTATGGACTATACTAATGGGAGCATTCTAACCAAGGGACTGAGATGTTTCCGATGATTTGGAAGCAACCAGGGATTTATCAAGCCAGCAGTTTATTCCATCACTGCTACAAGCTTGTACTGTATGTATTTGATTCTTTTAACCAATTTTAACTCTCAACTTTTTCTTTCTTTCTTTCTTTCTATGAATAAACCTTTAGATTTTAGATACTAAAGGATTGGCATCAGCATGATTTTGGGGTAAGATCTAAGTTATATATTGACCTGAGTGTGTGGCTGGTTCTTTGGGATCAGAAGAACCTTTTAGTTGATGAGACTGGTTGTAAAGAACCATTCAACTTTAAATCCAGTGTTTCAGTGGTAATACAAGGACTGGAATGCCCAAGAAAACTGCTTTTATGACTTCTTGTTAGCCAGTGTGGTGAAACAGAAGTTTACTTTTGTTGCTGGTTTGGTATCTCTTATGGAAGAATAACCACCAGTTTTGGGTTATGTTTGCCCCGTTTCTCAGCGGTTTGTCCTGAGTTTGGCATTCTCAGTTGTGACCCACTGAGGCATGGTTACAGTGGCGTAGTCGGCAGGATCCACAGAACCAGGTCAGTTAAGCTTTGGATCAGAACCCCACGCTATTCAAAATTTGAAATTTAATATTGAGAGTTTAAAAGGTTAAAGATCAGTGACCATGAGCCAGAAGGCATCAGCAGAAGCAATGAAACTGCAAGCTCTGAGAGAATGCCTGTATTTTGAACATGAACAGAAAATTGCTGAAATAAAGAAAGAAGTTGCTGAAAGAGAGAAAGAAGCCCATGCAAGGCACATAGAACGACTGGCCGCTGAGGAGAGGGTTGCCAGACTTAAGCTACGAATCAAAAAAGCAATGGAAGAACAGCAGAAACTGTATTATCCTGAAAGTCCAATTTATAACAATGTTGGAATGTTGTTTGACTCTAAGCAGTTGTCTGTGTTTAACCAGTTTTGCTATGACCAGGGAGAGGGTGTCTCTAACCTGGGGAAGGTGGAAAATAACTCTTTGTCTGTAAATGAAGTTTCTGAATGTCTGTCTAGTATCTCAGAAGTAAATCTGGAATTAAAGATAAAGCACAGAGAGAACTCATTAATCAGGAAAATGTTTCTCTAGAGCAGATTAAAGTTGATGGTCAGGTTGAAGCCCTAATTGAGGAAGAAAGGGGTAAACTTTTTGTGGGTGATGGATTGTTGGCAAATAAAGTTTGTGAAAGTAAATGGAGACGTGATTTGCTTAGAGAAGCTCAGTATAATGTGGAGTTTATCTGTTGGGAGTGGCAACTTGCCTGTTAAGGAAGCTGTCCCAGTTTTCAGGTATGTGTCTGAAATCAGCCATGGGTGCTGGGACAAAGGAAAGGATGACTCCAATTGTTTGTCTGTTTTGAATAGCAGCAGCATGCCTGCTGAGGAAAAGTTTCTCTCCAGTTCTTTGTCTGTGGAGCAGACAGAAAGTGCTTCTGTTTATGCTACTTGAAAATTTATCAGTTGTCCCAGAGGTGATTCTGGATTTAAGTGTAACCCAGAAAGAGTCTGTTGTTGCTCAGGAAAATGTTCTTTTAGAGCAAGCCCTAGGTGAAGAGGATAAGGGCAGAATTTCTGTGAAAGATGGGTTGTTGCTTAGGCCCCATCTACACTGGCAAGTTTGTGCGCAGTAAAGCAGCTTTGAGCGCTGTAACTCCCGAGGTTACACACTGCCCAGCCACTTAGTGAGCAGAAACTGCGCAGTTGCAGCACTCTAAAAAACCCACCCCGACGAGAGGTGTAGAGCTTTCTGCGCCAGGGCTACTGCGCTGGAGTGCCAGTGTAGACACCGTGGTGATTACAGCGCTGCCATTGGCCTCTGAGAGGTATCCCATAATGTCTGTTCTCACCTCTCTGGCCATTGGTTTGAACTCTACTGCCCTGCCCTCAGGTAACCAACCGTCAGCCCCACCCCATACATTCCTTTGCAAATTTGAAAGTCCCCTTCCTGTTTGCTAGGTGATGCGTGCAGTGGTCTCAGCGCATCTTTCCAGGTGGCCATGCCTGCTCCACGCACCAAGTGATCCCCGTTTGGAGCAATGCCGAGCTGCTGGACCTCATCGGCATTTGGGAACAGGAGGCTGTCCAGTCCCAGCTGCGCTCCAGCCGTTGGAATTATGATACCTACAGACAGATTTCACGATGCATGACGGAAAGGGGCCATGACTGGGACACATTGCAGTGTAGGAGCTGCGGAACACCTACCACAAGGTGCGGGAGGCAAACCGCCGCTCAGGTGCTGCACCCATGACCTGCCGGTTCTACAAAGAGCTGGATGCGATACTTGGTGGCAACCCCCACCTGTACTGTGAAGGACCCTGTGGATACTTTGTTGGCTTGCGTGCCTGTTGAAAGTGGACTGAGCCAGGAGGAGGCAATCTTGGACGAAAAGGGGGAGGGGGACCCAAAAGCAGAGGACAGAATATCAGTGTTGGAAGGGACCTTAGGAAATCATCTAGTCCCACCCCCCTACTCAAAGCAGGACCAATCCCCACACAGATTTTTGCCCCAGATCCCTAAATGGCCCCCCTCAAGGATTGAACTCCCAACCCTGGGTTTAGCAGGCCAATGCTCAAACCACTGAGCTAGCCAGAGGCCGGAGATGCATGCAGTCAGGAGCTCTTTTCTACTCTGGAGAGGTCTAGCCAGTCACAGCAGTTGGAGCTTGGTGAAGCGCAAACAGGAGAGGAGGCCCTTGGTAAATGGATCTGATTTGGGGAATTGCTGAAGCGAGTTGTTGGGGGCAGGAGGGTTGCAAAAAGCAAGTTTGTCTCCCACCTCATGCCTAGCCTGAGCAGCGGAACAGGCTATTGATACATTCCCTCATGTCACAGGAATCTCCCTCAGAGATCTCCAGGAAACTCTCGTGGAGATACTGGGCAATCTGCTGCCACAGGTTCATTGGCAGAACTGCTTTGTTTATTGTCCCATTAACGGTAACTTTCCCGCGCCACTTTGCCGTGACAGGTGGGGGAACCATTGCTGCACACAGGCGAATCACATAGGTGCCAGGGCGGAAGCTGCAGGCTTGGAGAAGACCCTCCCTTGATTCTCTGCTCACCCTCAGCAGTGAGATATCTTCCATAATGATCACCTCCTGTGGAAAGTGTGGGGACAGGAATGATTATCAGGCCCACCCTACACTGCTGGCTCTCCCCAAGTGCCCAAGGACCACGTGCCCAGAGTACAGCAGGGTCCGGGAACAGTTATTTACCCTGCCCCTGTGGCTACTCACCATTTTGGGGGTCTTGTGGCTCATGTGGGCTTGCCTGGGGTCAGCCAGTTAATGACAGGTGTGTGAGTACTGGCTGTGTTTAAAGCACTGAATCAGTGTTCTCTGTGTTGCAAACAATACTGCTTCTGTAAAATTTTGCATTTAAACTTCACAGCGATGACCTTGGGAGCCCAGCCTCCCTCTTTGTTATCAGCAGTAGAATGGCTGCGCAGAAAAAAGAGAACGCGGCACACCAGAAAGAAGCCACGGAGCAGCTGTTAACAGTTATCGAGCGCCAAGCGGACACGCTCCAGGTGATACTAGCTCTTCAAACTGAGCAGCTCCGTGCCCGCCCCCTCCCCTGCAGCCTCTGTCACAAAACTCTTTCCCATGCGCCCCCACACACACCACCAGCACACGGTTATCAACCTCCTGGCTCCACTCTCTACCCACAGCATTCCACTCCTCCCTCCTCACAGTCCAGCAGTGTGGCCTCCCACTACCCACTGCACTCAACACCCATCCCTCTGCAGTTTGGCCCTGAAGTCCAGCACCCTCTACATCGTACTCCAAAGGAGAAGGTTGGGTATGATCCCTGGACATACACAAATCTGTAGCCGTCCCGGGACCCCTCCTCCTCTTGAGACCTTCCCTTCCCCCATCCCCTTCCCTGCTGATGATTTTTTTTTGTTTGACTTTCTCCTCTGGTTGTTGTCTTTCAATAAAAGAATTGTGTTTGTTTGAAAGCAATCTTTATTCTATTAAGTGAAAGCAAAAAGAGCACTGCAACACAACATACAATTATGTTAAGGTCCCTTCTTGCATCATGGGCACCAATCACCTCCTAGCATTACAAGCACTGCAATCCCGAGCATAGCAACAAATATTAGTGGCTTTCAGCTTCAAATTGCTCCCTCAACGCATCCCTGATCCTTACGGCCCCGTGCTGTGCCCCTCTAATAGCCCTGGTCTTTGGCTGTTCAAACTCAGCCTCCAGGCACTGAGCCTCTGTGGTCCAGCCCTGAGTGAAGCTTTCACCTTTCCCTTCACAAATATTATAGAGCGTACAGCAAGCGGCTATAAGCATAGGAATATTCTCATCGGCCATGTCCAGCTTCCCATACAGGCATTGCCAGCGGGCTTTTAAACGGCCAAATGCACACTCCACAGTCATTCTGCATTTCCTCAGCCTGTTCTTGAACCGCTCCTTGCTGCTGTCAAGTTGCCCCATGTATAGCTTGGAGACCCCTTAATGCAGTAGCCGGGGTCTCCAAGGATCACAATGGGCATTTCGACTTCCCCTATGGTTATCTTCTGGTCAGGGAAGAAAGTCCCAGCTTGCAGCTTCTTGAACAGGCCAGGATTCTGGAAGATACATGTGTCATGCACCTTTCCGGACCAGCCTGCATTAATGTCTGTGAAACACCCACGGTGATCCACAAGTGCCTGGATAACCACTGAGAAATACCCCTTGCGATTAATGTACTTGGTGGCTAGGTGGTCTAGTGCCAGAATTGGAATGTGCGTGCCATCGATGGCCCCTCCACAGTTAGGGAAGCCCATTTGTGCAAAGCCATCCACAATGTCATGCATTTTGCCCAGAGTCACGGTCTTTCAGGGCAGGATGCTATTAATGGCCCTGCACACTTCCGTCAGCACAAGTCCAACGGTCGACTTTCCCACTCCGAGCTGGTTAGCGACTGATCGGTAGCAGCCTGGAGTAGCCAGCTTCCACAGTGCAATCGCCACACAATTCTCCAATGGCAGGGCAGGTCTCTATTCTCGTGTCCTTGCGCCGCAGGGCTAGAACGAGCTCATCACACAGTCCCATGAATGTGGCTTTCCTCATGCAAATATTCTGCAGCCACTGCTCGTCATCCCAGACATGCATCACGATGTGATCCCACCACTCAGAGCCATTGATCACTACCCCTTGAGCCTGACAATCTAGCCTGTTAGTTAGACTCTCAAGGGAGTCACCCCCTTTGCTTTGGAACTGTGATGAAGTAATGCTCACCTGACTCTGAAGGGGCGGGGGCAAAGCCAAGAGGGAAGAAAGGACATCATAAAAGGGAGAGACATTTGCCATGCTCTTCCTTTCTCTTCCACCTACATCTACAGACACCAAGCGACTGAAGTGCTGATCAAAGGGGAGAGCCTGGCTGAAGAGCAACCAGCAGCCTGCGGTGAGAAGCATCTAAGTTTGTAAGGGCACTGAAAGTGTTAAGATCAGCTTAGAATGTGTTTTGCTTTTATTTCATTTGACCAAATCTGACTTGTTATACTTTGACTTATAATCACTTAAAATCTATCTTTATAGTTAATAAATTTGTTTGTTTATTCTACCTGAAGCAGTGCATTTGGTTTGAAGTGTGTCAGGGGCTCCCCTTGGGATAACAAGCTTGGTACATATCAATTTCTTTGTTAAATTGACAAACTCATATAAGCTTGTAGCGTCCAGCAGGCATAACTGGACACTGCAAGATGGAGGCTCCTAGGGTTGTGTCTGGAACCGGAGATATTGGCTAGTGTCATTCGGTTTCACAATCCAAGGAGCAATTTACATGCCAGAGGCTGTGCGTGAACAGCCCAGGAGTGGGGGTTCTCACACAGAGCAGGGTAAGGCCAGCTCCCAGAGTCAAGGATTGGAGTTACCGAGCAGATCCCTGGTCCAGATAACACCAGAGGGGAACGTCACAGTATGGAACAGCTTCCATCTGAGGAGAGATTAGAAAGACTGAGACTGTTTAGCTTAGAGAAGAGATGACAAGGGTGGGGAGAAGGATAAGATGGAAGTCTACAAAATCATGAATGGTGTGGAGAAGAAGAATAGGAAAGTGTTATTTACCTCTTCACATAACACAAGAACCAGGATCACCCACTGAGATTTAATATGCAGCAGGTTAAAAACAAACATAAGGAAGTATTTCTTCACCCAACACACAGTCAACCTATGGAACTTTCCCCAGGGGATGTTGTGAAGGCCAAAAATATTAACTGGGTTCAAAGAAGAATGAGATGAGCTCATGGAGGACAGGTCCATCAATGGCTATTAGCCAGAGATGGTCAGGGATGCACCCGCATGCTCTAGGTGTCTCTAAACCTCTGATTGTGTCACTTGATAATTACCCAGTTCTGGTCATTCCTCCTGAAGCATCTGGCACCAGTCACTGTCAGGATACTGGGCTAGATAGACCATGGTTCTGACTCATTATGGCCATTCTTATGTTCTTATAATTTGGTCTTTCTAACAGCGTCACTTCCTGCAAGGGTGTGGAAACTTGGCAGTGCAGTGGTGTTTAATGGTCCAAGTGACAGGAACACATCTCTGAGGGCTATTGTTAGAACCTTCAGGCATGGAACCTGGGAGCATGGGGGGGGCTCCAGGCCACTGACCCCTTCGCATTACCATGGGAGGACTCTGAGGCTGGGCTCAGCAGGACTGGAGTGGTGGTCCCTCACAGCCTAATTGGCTGATACCAGTCTATAAACCAGGAAGCCATGAATGAGAGCTGTCAGAGCAACAACACAGATTGCCTGCCCGTCTGTCTCGGCACCAGATCTGCTTGCCATAGACCATAGACTCTGGCTTTTGATACTGGTTTGTCCTCAGCTTCACTATTCAATTGCTGTCTGTAACCTGGTGCCTGACCCCAATCTCCTGGTAACCGGACCCTGCCTGCTGCCCAACACTAGGTTCTTCCCTCTGGCCCATCTTGGACTCTGACCTCCTGGTACCTAACTTGGCCTGACTCCTACTCTGACCACTAGGTATGATAGCCCTTTTCCCAGTCATGACACATATTCTGCAATTCCGTTCCCCAGCAGCCTTGGGTAGCATCTCACAGAGAGCTTTAGAACATCTGTGTCTTGTGCCAAAAGTCCAGCATTTAGGGTGTTGATGGCATGTAAGATCATTTTAGTGTCAGCCTCCTCGTGGGAGCTGCAAAGCAATTCCCCTGAACAGTGCAAGGCAGCAGCTGCATTCTGTCATGCAACAGTGAAATTCTTGGAGCAATTCTTCACCTGCTGAAGAATTTTGACTGCAAGATATGCAGTTAACTTGTTCTTTGTGTGAGTATGAGACCATAGCTTCTTTACTGTGACTTTGGAGGTGTACGTGGAGTCAAGGATTTTGGACTGGACAGGTGCAATACCATGAACAGAGACAACTCATGCCTGCGGATAATGGGGGGCGGAGGGGGCAGAGTCAGGGCAGCTGACTTCAGCAGTGTTACTGAGCATGCTCAGTCCATGTGAGTATGCTCAGTACAAGCCAAGCAGCAAATCTGAGGAGATGGGGGGAGTTTGACCATGCATGTCCCTCCCTGTGCATCACCTGTGACCATGGAGTCTCCTTTTTTGGCAATATTTTTTAATCGATTCCTCTGCATGTGTCAAACATGAGGTAGACTTTGTAATAGGTCCAGCATTTTCTCTGTAGTCTCATAATGAAGTGTTCAGCCAAATCTCAGCAGGTGTTAACAGCTTCTGGTTTGTCGCGAGCTGGTACCTCTATGATTGCTATGCTGAAAGGCCTCGTTGTCAGTGGGTGCTGGCTTAGGAAGACCATGAAAAATGTGCATTAGTTTGCTTTTTGCCCAACATGTATGCATTGTTCCGTCACATTCAAACATCGAGTGTGGTACCATGGAGAACTTGTCCAGTTCTCAGCATGATGCTGATCTACTTGAGCCTTTGGGAAAGGGCATGATGAGAAGACGAGCAATGACCTGGTTGCAGTTAGCTCTGTAATATTCCCTGGCATCTCCACACTGATTTTCTTTGCCTTTGAGCACAGCTTTAGTCTGTTTTTCTAGATTGGAGCCCACAGACAGATGGAGCCTAGATAATTCATTGGGGTTTGAAGGCTTCATACAATTCATGAACTGAAGTATCTGTTTGACTGGCATCTTTAGCTATCTCATCACTGAAGACTGCTTTCATCATGATATTAACTAGCTCTGATTCCTCAGACATGAATGGGTTGCCCATGCAAATAAGCTTATCCTGTAGCTTTAAAATTGCCCCTTCTTGGCATTTAACAGCCTCTAATGAATCTAGATGGTGCTTGGTGACTTCTGAGAAAGTCATCCCAGCCATATTTAATGTTTCATTCAAAATTTGATGGAGTTCTGGGATTGTCCGTTCTTTATTTGATAGCTGGGAAAGAGCATTTAGATGGTGTTATGCCCACCAACCTCCCAACAGCTTTCATTGCGGTTTTCATGTTCTAGGGCTTCACCTGAACCAAGAACTCAGAAAGGAACTGGTGACCTTTTAACAACCCTATTTCCTCTTTTGAAATTCCTGTCAGTAAGGTCCCAGGCAATCAGTGCAGAATACTTGCTTAAATCTAAAGCAGAAAAATATTTCACAAAGTCCGGGAATCTTCAACTTTTTCCTGTTGCTCAATGTACTTCCTCTCCAACCTTGCCAAATTCAAGTTAGGGGTTCACTTCTTATAGCATATAAGGTGCCCCTGAGCTTTGTGTCGAACCAGGTCCTCCATGATGGTATTCTCCAAAGATTCAGCTACTTGTCAGTACTCTGTCTCCCCATTGATGCCTAAAAATGATCAAGAACCAAAGTAAAAAACAAGAATTTTGTAATAAATGACTTTGGGATTGTAATTAATTACGTTAGGTAGCGATGGGCATTTGTGGCTGGATGTCTTAACCGGTGACTCATTGCGACTCTTTTGGCATGAACAACAAAGCGGATTCTCAGCACCACTGAACTACTTCTTTTTGCTGATGATGGCAAAGCAGCTTGAAGCATTCCTTCCATTTATAGTAATCTGTAACATTAAAAATGAATCGGGCCTCCTCTTCTGAGCATTAGTTGATAACACAGCCCTGTCAGTCGAGGGCCACAGTTTAACTTTGTGAGGGCTGCATGTCTAACATGCCTGTGTTAAAATTGTTTTTTCGACTAGCTATATCTGCCTAATTGTTCTAGGTTTGTCCTGGTTGGTAACAGTGCGTTCATGAGAGACAGAGCTTTCAATTAACACCCAACTTGACCCATTTCTGATGGCGCTGCAATTATGACCCTGTAGATTGTTACAAATCAGATGACACATCCCTTCCCTCTCTCATTAACCTGCCCCTGGAATTACACTGATTCCAGACTGAACTGGGTAGCTTGGAGGTGCCAAGCTCACCCCATTAAACCTTGCCTTCCCAGTTTGGAGTCTTATGTCTTCCTTCCTAAGCCTCACTCCAGACTGTATGGAGCTGCTGTAAGGTAGTAGAGACTCTGACAAAGACAAAGGTGTCTTCAATTTGTGGGTTGTCTTTTGAGCCTGAGATGCTTAGATGCACCTCCTAGTGGTTATGCAGGTGGTGTCGGAGAGAGGGCTTTGGATTCTTCAATCATGGGATGTTGTTCCGGGAAGAAGGATTGCTAGGAAGAGATGGGATCCACTTAACAAATAGAGGGAAGAACATCTTTGCAGGCAGGCTTGCTAACCTAGTGATGAGGGCTTTAAACTAAGTTTGCCGGGGGATGGTGACCTAAGCCCAGAGGTAAGTTGTGGGGATGTAAAGTTCCATGAGAGGGTAAGGGTCACGATGGGACACTTGCCTGGCAATAAATCATGGCCTTATGTAAGGCCCCCTGGTGGTTATATAAGATGAGGCCTTATGTAAGGCACAATTGAACCAATCGGTGTGGGGCTGTACATGTGATAAGCACATGATTCTCCTACTTGTCCAATCGGTCAATGGGTGATTGTAGCCTAATTGTGTTGTGTAATGTTTAGAAAGACTATAAAAGAAAGCTTGTAATAAACAGATTCAGAGTTCAGCTTGCAACCACATTGGTCGTGTGCTTTATCCGCTCCGCATGGGACCCCACAGTAAGTGAGGAAGTGGGATACCAGGAGGAAACACAAGGAGGAGGGTACAAAACGGGAAGTCTCCTGATTCATACTGAGAAAGTAGGGCAATCAGCTAGTTATCTTAGGTGCATGTACACGAACGCAAGAAGCCTGGGAAACAAACAGGGAGAATTGGAAGACCTGGCACAATCAAGGAACTATGATGTGATTGGAATAACAGAAACTTGGTGGGGCAGTTCACATGACTGGAGCACTGTCATGGATGGGTATAAACTATTCAGGAAGGACAGGTACGGGAGGAAAGGTGGAGGAGTTGCACTGTATGTAAGAGAGCAATATGACTGCTCAGAGCTCCAGTATGAAACTGGAGAAAAGCCTGTTGAGAGTCTTTGAGTTAAGTTTACAGGCAAGAGCAACAAGGGTGATGTCGTGGTGGGCATGTGCTATAGACCACCGGATCAGAAGGATGAGGTAGACGAGGCTTTCTTCGGACAACTAACTGAAGTTTCCAGATCACAGGCCCTGGTTGTAATGGGGAACTTCAGTCACCCTGACATCTGCTGGGAGAGGAATACAACAATGCACAGATGATCCAGGAAGTTTTTGGAGAGAGTTGGGGACAACTTCCGGGTACCAGTGCTGGAGGAACCAATTAGGGGCCGTGCGACTCTTGACCTGCTGCTTACAAATAGGAAAGAATTGGTAGGAGAAGTAGAAGTGGGTGGCAACCTAGGCAGCAGTCACCATGAGATGGTTGTCAAGTATCAGAGGGGTAGCCGTGTTAGTCTGAATCTGTAAAAAGCAACAGAGGGTCCTGTGGCACCTTCAAGACTAACAGAAGTATTGGGAGCATAAGCTTTCGTGGGTAAGAACCTCACTTCTTCAGATGCAAGTAATGGAAATCTCCAGAGGCAGGTATAAATCAGTATGGAGATAACGAGGTTAGTTCAATCAGGGAGGGTGAGGTGCTCTGCTAGCAGTTGAGGTGTGAACACCAAGGGAGGAGAAACTGCTTCTGTAGTTGGATAGCCATTCACAGTCTTTGTTTAATCCTGATCTGATGGTGTCAAATTTGCAAATGAACTGGAGCTCAGCAGTTTCTCTTTGGAGTCTGGTCCTGAAGTTTTTTTGCTGTAAGATGGCTACCTTTACATCTGCTATTGTGTGGCCAGGGAGGTTGAAGTGTTCTCCTACAGGTTTTTGTATATTGCCATTCCTGATATCTGACTTGTGTCCATTTATCCTCTTGCGTAGTGACTGTCCAGTTTGGCCAATGTATATAGCAGAGGGGCATTGCTGGCACATGATGGCATATATAACATTGGTGGACGTGCAGGTGAATGAGCCGGTGATGTTGTAGCTGATCTGGTTAGGTCCTGTGATGGTGTTGCTGGTGTAGATATGTGGGCAGAGTTGGCATCGAGGTTTGTTGCATGGGTTGGTTCCTGAGTTAGAGTTGTTATGGTGCGGTGCGTGGTTGCTGGTGAGAATATGCTTAAGGTTGGCGGGTTGTCTGTGGGCGAGGACTGGCCTGCCTCCCAAGGTCTGTGAAAGTGAGCGATCATTGTCCAGGATGGGTTGTAGATCACTGATGATGCGTTGGAGAGGTTTAAGCTGAGGACTGTAGGTGATGGCCAGTGGAGTTCTGTTGGTTTCTTTTTTGGGCCTGTCTTGTAGCAGGAGGCTTCTGGGTACACGTCTGGCTCTGTTGATTTGTTTCTTTATTTCCTTGTGTGGGTATCGTAGTTTTGAGAATGCTTGGTGAAGTTCTTGTAGGTGTTGGTCTCTGTCTGAGGGGTTGGAGCAGATGCGATTGTACCTCAGTGCTTGGCTGTAGACGATGGATCGTGTGGTGTGTCCGGGGTGGAAGCTGGAGGCATGAAGGTAGGCATAGCGGTCGGTGGGTTTTTGGTATAGGGTGGTGTTAATGTGGCCATCGCTTATTTGTACGGTGGTGTCTAGGAAGTGGACCTCCCGTGTAGATTGGTCCAGGCTGAGGTTGATGGTGGGGTGGAAGCTGTTGAAATCATGGTGGAATTCTTCCAGGGTCTCCTTCCCATGGGTCCAGATGATGAAGATGGCATCAATGTAGCGTAGGTAGAGAAGGGGCGTGAGTGGACGAGAGCTGAGAAAGCGTTGTTCCAGGTCAGCCATAAAAATGTTGGCATTTTGTGGGGCCATGCGGGTGCCCATAGCGGTGCCACTGGTCTGGAGGTATATATTGTCACCAAATTTGAAATAATTGTGCGTGAGGATAAAGTCACAGAGCTCAGCAATAAGTTGTGCTGTGTCATCATCAGGGATACTGTTCCTGACAGCTTGTATTCCATCTGTGTGTGGGATGTTTGTGTAGAGAGCCTTTACATCCATGGTGGCTAGGATGGTGTTTTCTGGGAGGTCACCAATGCATTGTAGTTTTCTCAGGAAATCTGTGGTGTCACGGAGATGGTTGACTTCAAAATCCTGACAAAAGGAAGAAAGGAGAGTAGGAAAATATGGACCCTGGGCTTCAGAAAAGCAGACTTTGACTCCCCCAGAGGCTAATATGAAGGGGAAAGGGGTCCAGGAGAGCTGGCTGTATTTTAAAGAAGCCTTATTGAGGGCGCAGGAACAAACCATCTGGATGTGCAGAAAGAACAACAAATATGTCAGGCGACCAGCTTGGCTTGACAATGAAATCTTCAGTGAGCTTAAACTCAAAAAGGAAGCTTACAAGAAGTGGAAATTTGGACAGATAACTAGGGAGGAGTATAAAAATATTGCTAGAGCATGCAGGGGTATAATCAGGAAGGCCAAGGCACAATTGGAGTTGCAGCTAATAAGGGATGTGAAGGGTAACAAGAAGGGTTTCTACAGGTATGTTAGCAACAAGAAGGTGGTCAGGGAAAGTGTGGGACCCTTAGGGTACGTCTATACTTACCTCCGGGTTTGGCGGTAAGCAATCGATCTTCTGGGATCGATTTATCGTGTCTTGTCTAGACGCAATAAATTGATCCCGGAAGTGCTCGCCGTCGACACCGGTACTCATGCTCCGCGAGAGGAGTACACGGAGTCGACGGGGGAGCCTGCCTGCCGTGTGTGGACCCGCGGTAAGTTCGAACTAAGATACTTCGACTTCAGCTACGTTATTCACGTAGCTGAAGTTGCGTATCTTAGTTCGAACTGGGGGGTTAGTGTGGACCAGCCCTTACTGAATGAGGGAGACAACATAGTGACAGATGATGTGGAAACAGCTGAAGTACTCGATGCTTTTTTTGCCTCGGTCTTCACAGACAAGGTCAGCTCCCAGACTGCTGCACTAGGCAACACAGTACGGGGAGGAGGTGAACAGCCCTCAGTGGTGAAAGAACAGGTTAAGGACTATTTAGAAAAGCTGGACATGCACAAGTCCATGGGTCCAGATCTAATGCATCTGAGAGGGCTGAGGGAGTTGGCGGATGTGATTGCAGGGCCATTATCTTTGAAAATTCGTGGCGATTGGGGGAGGTCCCGGATGATTGGAAAAAGGCAAATATAGTGCCCATATTTAAAAAAGGGAAGAAAGACAACCCAGGGAACTACAGACCAGTCAGCCTCACTTCAGTCCCCAGCAAAATCATGGAGCAGATCCTCAATCAGGAACAGTCAACATGGATTCACCAAGGGCAAGTCATGCCTGACGAGCCTAATTGCTTTCTATGATGAGTTAAGTGGCTCTCTGGATATGGGGAAAGCAGTGGATGTGATATATCTTGACTTTAGCAAAGCATTTGATACAGTCTCCCACAGTATTCTTGCCAACAAGTTAAAGAAGTATGGGCTGGATGAATGGACTATAAGGTGGATAGAAAGCTGGCTAGATTGTCGGGCTCAACAGGTAGTGATCAACGGCTCGATGTCTAGTTGGCAGCCGGTATCAAGCGGAGTGCCCCAGGGGTCAGTCCTGGGGCTGGTTTTGTTCAACATCTTTATTAATAATCTGGATGATGGGATGAATTGCACTCTCAGCAAGTTTGCAGATGACACTAAGCTGTGGGGAGAGGTAGATACGCTCAAGGGTAGGGATAGGATCCAGAGTGACCTAGACAAATAGGAGGATTGGGCCAACAGAAATCTGATGAGGTTTAACAAGGACAAGTGCAGAGTCCTGCACTTAGGAAGGAAGAATCCCATGCACCGCTACAGGCTGGGGGCCAACTGGCTAAGCAGCAGTTCTGCAGAAAAGGACCTGGGGATTACAGTGGACGAGAAGCTGGATATGAGTCGACGATGTTCCCTTGTTGCCCAGAAGGCCAACGGCATATTGGGCTGTATAAGTAGGAGCATTGCCAGCAGATCGAGGGAAGTGATCATTCCCCTCTATTCGGCACTGGTGAGGCCACATCTGGAGTATTGTGTCCAGTTTTGGACACCCCACTACAGAAAGTATGTGGACAAATTGGAGAGAGTCCAGCAGAGGGCAACAAAAATGATTAGGGGGTTGGGGCACATGACTTATGAGGAGAGGCTGAGGGAACTGGGGTTATTTAGTCTGCAGAAGAGAAAAGTGAGGGGGAATTTGATAGCAGCCCTTCAACTACCTGAAAGGGGGTTCCAAAGAGGATGGAGCTATGCTGTTCTCAGTGGTGGCAGATGGCAGAACAAGGAGTAATGGTCTCAAGTTGCAGAGGGGGAGGTCGAGGTTGGATATTAGGAAAAACTTTTTCACTAGGAGGGTGGTGAAGTACTGGAATGGGTTCTCTAGGGAGGTGGTGGAATCTCAAGCCTTAGAGGTTTTTAAGGCCTGGCTTGACAAAGCCCTGGCTGGGATGATTTAGTTGGTGTTGGTCCTGCTTTGAGCAGGGGATTGGACTAGATGACCTCCAGAGGTAACGTCCAACCCTAATATTCTATGATTCTATGCAAGTCCTCCTCCCTGTTCACAGGGCACAAGCTTTGCTCCTGGCAATGGGATTCAGGCTCTCCACTACCCCCTGGTGTGCATGTTCCCCACCCCACCCTGGGCTGGGCCAGGAGCTGTGGCTGACTGGTATCTTGCTTTGAGATGGTGTCAAAAACTCATTGTCCTTTGTTTTCTTTACTATTGATATATTTACTCTCTGGATTATCAGAGGTAATAGTTCAGTGTGAGGAGAGATGCATGCATCCAGTTCCTGTGTGTTTGCAGAATTAGACTTCTCATCCCACTTCTCAACCCATGCTAGTGGTTGGTGCTGTGCATGCTCACCAGGAGCGCTTGTGTTTTGTAAAATGTGCGGCATCACGGGTCGGTATCTCAGCGTACCACATGCCACTATCCAGCACAATGCCTTTTGGGACATTTTTGCAATGTTTTGTGGGATAGTAATGAGTGTCCAGAGATCTCTGGGAGCTAGGTGTCAAGATCCCACCTTGCAACTTTCTCCATCCCTTAATGTCATCCAATAGTCCATAATTTTGTGCCCCCCCTTCTTCTTTTTTAAAATCTCACAAACCCACGTGGCACATTTTGGTCTCTGCCATCTCTGGAGCCCACAGAGCACTGCATTGCTCTTCTGACTGTTGCAAATATAGGAGAATCAGGCAGTCCCACAAAAACCAGGGACATGAATATTTCTTGGAGGATGGTTTACTGAGGAAAATAGTGAAAAACAATTCAAGGCTGTTGGTGGCATTCACAGAGCAGCTGCAGAGAGTGGAGCGCTGCTTCTGGACCTGAGAAACGGGCACTGAGTGGTGGGATCACATTGTAATGCTGGTTTGGGATGACAAGCAGCAGCTGCAGAACTTTCAGATGTGAAAGTCCATGTTCCTGGATCTATGCACTGAGCTCTCCCCAACCCTCCATCTCAGGGACACCAGAATGAGAGCTGCGCTGACACTGAAGAAGCAAGAGGCAATCGCACTCTGGAAGCTTGCAATGCTGGATTGCTACCGGTCAGCAGGAAATAATTTTGGAGTTGGAAAATCCACAGTAGGGGGCCGTTGTCACACAAGTGTGCAGTTCCATTAATAGTATTGCATGCCGCAGGAGTGTGACTCTCAGCAGTGTGCAGGACATTGTGGATGGATTTGTAGCAGTTGGGTTCCTGAGCTGGGGTGGTGCACTGGATGGCAAACACATCCCTGTTGTAGCATCATCCCCCTTTGCCACAGAGTACCTCAACACAAAGGGCTACTTTGCTATGGTTATGTAAGCATTGGGGATCACCATGGACACCACCGATATCAGTGTGGGCGGGTCAGGGAAGTTGCATTGTACTCGCATCACTAAAAACACAGGACTGCTCAGAAATCTGCGAGCAGGGACATTCTTTCTGTACTGGCAGGTTTCCATTCATGATATGGAAATGTCAATAGTGATCCTGGGGGACCCAGCCTACCCCTTGCTGCCCTCACTCATGAAGCTGTACACCAGCCACCTCAACAGCACCGAGAAAAAAGTCAACTACCGGCTCAGCAGGTGCAGAGCAAGAGTTGAATGTGTTTTCAGTAGATTGAAGGGAAGCTGGTGGTATCTACTCACTAGACTGGAGCTCTGTGAGAAAAATATCCCAATGGCTCTAGCTGCCTGTTGTGTCCTGCAGAATATCCGTGAAGCAAGGGGGGAAAAGCTGCTCCAGGGTGGAGGTGGAGCACTGAACAGCCAGACACAAGGGCTATTACCAGAACCCACTGTAGGGAAATAGAACAGGGGGGCCTTCTTTTTAATAGCCAAAGCTGTGAATCTGAAGGCCCCGAAATAAACCCTGTAACAGAGGAATGTTATGCTGACTGCCTTTACAAAAAGTAGTACAGGCCAGGGCCTGAACAAGGCTGAACTGCACAGTTCTCTGCCAAATTCGGTCAAGGGTTATGACCAGAGGAGGGAGGGGGAAGGAACAATGCAAACTGCTTTAGCAATATAATAACCGCAAGTTTATGAAATACATTGAGAGATTGCTTTTGCAAAGAGCTGATCACTCTTGCAGTTGCAGCTATCTGCAAACTTTCCAATTCCAGCTATCTGCAAAATTAGCCAATCATAGATCTTCTTTAGGCGTCCCATGTTAACCCCCTTAACCCTTAACTGTAAAACCCCGGAAAATAACATGTACCTTGCCGAGAAATGTACCCAAACTGGTGCCAAGTACCACCCCCGGGGAAAACCACCAAGCGCCCCTGTACCCAAATAAAACACCCAATTCTTGGAAAATAATAAGGAAGGTACCGGGAAAGGGGGACTGACCCCAACCCCAATTTCTTAACTCATGACGTATTGTTTGTACTTTGCTTGCGGTTTAATGAAATAAAAGCCGCCTGCGAGCGGTCCTCGGGGTGTCAGTCTTGGGACTGCACCCCAGTGCACTGGTATGTATGTCAATAAACTGGCCTCAGGCTTGAGTCTGTAAACTAAAATCAATGCGTGGGTGTCTTTGACTACGACACCACCATGGAGCTGTCTGGCTGAGGGAGGCTTTGAAAGCACACAGCAGGATTCTCTGCTGGAGCCTTCTCTGGGTGTGAGGCTTTGAGTGCTGTAACCATTGTACTTGTGCTTGTTGTCCATTTATAAATCTGACTAGGTGTTTTTCCTCAAGGTGTGAATGCTGTGGAGCTTGGTGTGCATTTACAAGTACTGTTTGCTTGGACTGTTGGGAACTACTAAAGACAATTGTATTTTTCAAAACTAGAACTTTACTGAATGAGGGGGAAAGTGCAGAAAATCAAGGTGCAAAGAGCCCAATGTAGTAAGATGAGGCCTTGAAAGATAAACCCTTGTATCAGAGGCCTGGTATGAGGCCTGAGGCCTGAACCAAAGGAATGGTCAAGACTTTGCTAACATAAAGCAAAGTTAAGCTGTGAGCCAGAGGCAGGCCCTGCTCACAGAAGTTGGCAAGAAGAAGGCTGCTAATTGGACGTATACACATAGCTAAAGGGTATCAAGCACTAATAGGAAAAACATGGGCCAGGATGGCACCAGAACAGTCTGGTACAAACACATTCCACAGAAATAATGAGGAACAGGCTGACCCATCCTAAAAGACAGGGTCAAAAGGATAATATGATGGATAGACTTGTTGATTCGAACCAACATGTACTAAGAGAGAGGCAGCACCCCAACACGCAGAGGGGTTGTACCTCAATATGTCAGGAGTGATGTGTAACTTGTTTGTACCCGTGTATAAGAATGCATCCCTGAGGAGTTGTCTTTGTCTGGCCTACGGGGCAGTGGAGAGTCCCGCCACTGATTGAGCCGGTCCATTGTCAGGGGCACATCTCGGAGTATGTCCTGTAGAGTCTGTGGGAAACTATTACTATGCTTTGTTTGACAATAAACCTGGCCGGCTGCCTTCGCACCTTATCAGAGTCTGTGGTCATTGGGGGTTCTCTCCGGGCCTGCTGTGTCAGCGATCTGCGCAGAGCCAGGGCAGCACACAGAGGGAACACACGCACGCAGCCGAGTGTTATCATTGAACAGAGCAGAGCACCACACTGGTGACGTCTGACGACACTGGTGAGCCAAGGCAGTGCCCCAAACACTATAAGGATTGGTTTAATTCGGAAGTGGAGATGCAATTAGAATTTTGGAAGGGCTCTCAAATCACCCTACAATATCAGAGAGACAGGAGGGATTTATTAGGAACAGCGTTGGGAGGCTCCAGCCTTGGCATGTCCATATGAAACTCTGCAGATATTGAAAATCTTAATTTAAAAATGAACACCATTGTGAATGGAATAGGCAAAGCAGTTAAAACAGGAGGAGGTATTAGCAGTTTATTACTGAACCAGCATGTGAGCACTATTGATAATATGCATTTAATTGCTCAAGGGTTTAGCCACCTGAATTATACCATTCTGTCCCTCATCAACAGCATACAAAATAATGATGTTTCATTGGCAGTTGCTTGCACGGCCTATGGCAATAGGGTAATTGAGATAGTACAGCAATGTTTGTTGTAGTTGCAACTCCAGAATTGGCCATGGATATTAAACCCCACAGCCATCTTAAAACAAATACAACAGCAAGGCATAAGTCATGTTGTGCCTATCTTTCTACAATTTGCTACATTTGATAGGGTCCCAAGATTGGACCAGGAGAACATAAGAACGGCCGTACTGGGTCAGACCAAAGGTCCATCTAGCCCAGTATCCTGTCTACCGACAGTGGCCAATGCCAGGTGCCCCAGAGGGAGTGACCCTAACACGTAATGATCAAGTGATCTCTTTCCTGCCATCCATCTCCACCCTCTGACAAACAAAGTCAAGGGACACCAGTCCTTACCCATTGTGGCTAATAGCCATTAATGGACTTGACCTCCATGAATTTATCCAGTTCTCTTTTAAACCCTGTTATAGTCCTAGCCTTCACAACCTCCTCAGGCAAGGAGTTCCACAAGTTGACTGTGCGCTGTGTGAAAAATAACTTCCTTGTATTTGTTTTAAACCTGCTGCCTATTCATTTCATTTGGTGACCTGTAGTTCTTGTATTATGGGAATAAGTAAATAACTTTTCCTTATCTACTTTCTCCACATCACTCATAATTTTATATACCTCTATCATATCCCCCCTTAGTCTCCTCTTTTCCAAGCTGAAAAGTCCTGGCCTCCTTAATCTCTCCTCATATGGGACCCTAGGAGGACGGCAAAAGCGTATATCTCATGATTGCAGTCTCTAGATGGTTGCAAGAGCCAGTTAAGGTATATTACGCAAATAGCGTGGGAATGCTTGTAAACAAGACACATGTACAGCATTACCCCACCGCACGCCTAGTAACTGAAACTGGCTTGGAAATTAATCAAGCGTGTTGCGCAAAACATAATGGATGGTGGTGGTGTGAGTGCTACGCCACAATTGATATTAATGACACAAGAAAGGGCTGGGCTCGACTGGTACAAAAGGAACTGGTTAATGAGGTAGGACGAATTCAGGGCATGGCCTGTGCTATAGGTTATCATAATTTTTCCATAGCTGGCAACATTTGCCCTACAAGTGATGCTGGGTTCTGCGTGCCTGTTACCAGCACCATTCAAATAGGAGCCCAGGCCTTCTCACCAACAAGCAAAGGCAATACTGTCACTGTAATGATCATTCCACATGAACGCTTACAAGATTTACTGATTGAATTGTTCCCCCCAGTGAAACACTTACAGTTGGATATACATGAATTGGTGGCAAGAACTAAAGAATCCCTAATATCAATAACTCAATTGATCCAGCAGCAAATGAATGAAATAGAAAATGTACAAAGAGAGGTGGAAACACCCTGGTGGGCAGTTCCAGAGGATGTGACTTTACATCCAGTGGTCTGAACCCTTAGCGTGATCCTAAGGGAATCCAGGCCCTAACAGTTGTTGTTCTCACGGGAATGTGCTATTACATGGTACGTCAAACCAAGAAAGCTAAACTACAACGTCGAATGAAGAAGGGGATGGAAGTGGCAATCAACTCTGATGTAAGGTGTTGAGGCATATATTTCTCAGTATATAAACCCTGTCATACAACATATATTCATTTATTAATATCCATAACATATATTCATCATTTACATATGTCCATATATTCAGGTATCTATATACTTTGGATATCTGTTTTACCTTAACAAAGCCCTCAGTGTGAAATAACACAGACTGGTGCAGGCTGGCTCATACCATTCAGTGAAGTTAACAGTATACAAGCACAGACCCCACACCTCAGTCAAAGTCCCAGGCCTAACATTCCCAGGCCCACCATAAGGGACTAAAAATAATTGGATAATGAAATCTGTCTAGCAGTCATATGAGATAATGTGCAGACTATGGGACAGATGGGGCATGAGTGTATGGATGGTAAAATGAGGTAACCACATAACAGCATTTAGCCCACTGGCTTGTCCTTAGTCCATACATGATGCTTTTCCGGGACGATGGGTAAACATCCTCCCCATAAAAAGACAAAAAGTGGGGGAATGTAGTAAGATGAGGCCCTGAAACATAAACCCTTGTATCAGAGGCCTGGTATGAGGCCCGAGGCCTGAACTAGAGAAATGGTTGAGACTTTGCAAACATAAAGCAAAGTTAAGCTGTGAGCCAGAGGCAGGCCCTGCTCACAGAAGTTGGCAAGAAGAAGGCTGCTAATTGGATGTATACACATAGCTAAAGGGCATCAAGCACTGATAGGATAAACATGGGCCAGGATGGCACCAGAACAGTCTGGTATGAACACATTCCACAGAAATAATGAGGAACAGGCTGACCCATCCTAAAAGACAGGGTCAAAAGGATAATATGATGGATAGACTTGTTTGTTCGAACCAACATGTACTAAGAGAGAGGCAGCACCCCAACACGCAGAGGGGTTGTACCTCGATATGTCAGGAGCTTGACAAAGCCCTGGCTGGGATGATCTAGTTGGGGATTGGTCCTGCCATGAGCACGGAGTTGGACTAGATACCTCCTGAGGTCCCTTCCAACCCTGATATTCTATGATTCTAGCAGTCCTTTGTCCATCCCCTCAGTAGGCACCGACTTCCCCTCTGGCCAGTGGGTGCTCAACTCCCGCTCTGCCCCAGGCCCCGCCCCCACTCCACCCCTTCCCCAAAGCTCCGCCCCACCTTTTCCCGCCCCTGCTCTGCCCCGGCCGCATCCCCAAATCAACCCCTTCCTCTAACCCCCGGCCCCCTCTCTTCTTGCCCCTGCTCCACCCCCGTTCCGCCTCTATCCCACCCCTTCCCCCAACCCCCACCCCTTCCCCATCTCCTCCCCCAAGTATGCCATGTCCCCGCTCCTCCCCTACCCTCCCGGAGCATCCTGAATTCCATGAAAGAGCTGTTTTGCAGTGGGCAGGAAGTGCTGGGAGGGAGCGGGAGGAGTTGCTCAGTGGGGCCGCCGGCGGGCGAGATGCACTGCGGGCAGGGCAGAGCTTGGCTGCCAGTGGGTGCTAAACACCCACTAATTTTTCCTTGTGGGTGCTCTAGGCTCCCAGATTCTTTTCCTGCTCATTAGATCGCACATGACAGGTTGGTGTCTCCTTTTCCTAGGGCAGGGGTGGCCAACCTGTGCCTCCGGAGCCACATGCGGTTCTTCAGAGGTTACTTTGTATGTACTTTGCGGCTCCGTGCATAGGCGCTGACTCCGAGGCTGGAGCTACAGATGCTAACTTTCCAATATGCTGTGGGGTGCTCACTGCTCAACCCCCTGCTCTGCCCCAGGTCCTGCCACCACTCCACCCCTTCCCCAAAGCTCCGCCCCCACTCCACCCCTGATAGTCTATGATTCTATGGAATCTTGCTGCGCAGCAACTCACCAAGCTGGCTAGTCTTTGGGTAGCTGATCCAGCAGGTTTTGAAATGTGTGCTTAGGGCTAGGCCTCAGCCTACAGTTCCCCTGATTACCTGACAGGTTCTAGCGTCTCCTGAAACCTCAGGATAATCCTGGCTGATTGCAATCGCTCCACAAGAGTAAGTGGGGTACTGCTATTGACGTGAATTGTTTACAGCTACCACCTGCTCACCAGGGACAGGTTTTGTAGTTGAACGGTCTCAAGTCTTAACCTGAGAGGCAAAGATCTGGGGACTAGCCAGGGAGAGACACTAGGGCTCCTCATTTGGGTACCGTGTGCAGGGGGTGAGCTGCTGACCCACAGGGTATGTTTGCAGGGTCAACAATATGTCTCTAAGGATAAACTAAAATAGCAGTGTGGCTGCAGCGAGCTGGGGGGTGGCCCGGGCTAGCTGCCCAATACAGTCACACCCAATCCCCTGGTACATGGGCAAGTGGCTAGCCCAAGCCACAGCCCAGGCTGCCATGGCCCCACTGCTGCGTTTAGTGCCCTCGCTCGAACAGAGCTAGCACCTGTCTGCCTACCTGCACTGGGACGTTGTAGTGTAGACGTAGCCTAACAGCCCCCGCATGCCACTACTGGTGACCCACCTAACCACAACAAAAGCCAGTGCCCACCCCGACCCCTTCCAAGAGACACTGTATCAACCTTTCCAAGGGACAATGGAAAAGCCTATTCGACCAAATTAAAACTGATCTCCCGTGGAGCCTGCTGCCTTGCGCCTTGTTCAAGTGCAGCTGTGTCATCCGACTGAAAAGGAATGTACTGCCCCCAAAATATACACACTGGATGATCTCTTTCCCAGCCATTAGAACAGAGGGATTTGCGTTCACTGAAATGTTTCACACCTTTCTTTGGAAAGGTGCAAAAGACCCAGAGTTAACAACCTGTTTGCTGCTAAAGCCTCCGGGCATTTTAATTTATCCCAGATGTGCCATGCTGCACTCGGGCTAGTAACATACACTATACTGGGCCAACCTGACCCCTAGTGAACTATCTTTGAAGACAATGGCCTTACACCAGAGTTGTACTGGCCTAGCAACATTATAATCTACATGACATGCCAAAAATACATTACACCATTGTTAAGGTTGCAAAGTGAAGCACACACAAGTTAGGACAGGCCAGAATTAAGGTTGTCTATACGCAGCAAATTGAGCCCCAGGAGGGAACCCAGGAAATGAGGTACACATAAGTAGTTGCCACCTGTGAAAAATGTGATGTAAATGACTTGCCTGGCATCATGTAGTAACTCTTTGGAAGAGCAGGGCCAGAATCTAGTGCCCCAGAGCAGCATTCAGCTGCTTTAACCATGGCAGTCCCCTGCCTCCGTCACTACACACCTTCCAACTTCTGCAGCAGATGAGGCAGGGGCCTACAGACAACAGCTTTCTTCACTGCACAATCCAGAGTGGGTGCCTCCTGTGCGCTGAATGAGGCAGGGGTCCTGTGGAGAAAACAGACTACTGTATACACCCAAGGGAGCACAGGCGACCTTAATACATCTGAGTGTTTGACTTTACAATCTTAATAATATTGTCTATGAGTGTAATTTCCTAGATTTTTAGAAAAGTCAATAAAAAAATTCCATCAGGTAGACCCCCCCACATGGGTCATCAGCAGGGCTGGAACCTTCAGTTCCATCACCCAGACCTCTGCCACTTAAGCTAATGGAGTTGTCAACCTCTATATGGCCGAGCACTAGTGGGGGATGGGGCCCTTTGCCAGTGGGTTTCAAAGCTATTTGCTAATGGCAGAGGAATGGTGAGACTCAGGAAGCTTGGGTTCCATTCCGGGGTCTGGAGGAGCGTGTGCTTTAGTGGCCACAGACTCTTCCACCTGTTCCCCCCGAGCTTGACCCTTCTGCCCATCCCATGCAGCCCGTCCCTTTTCCAGTCCTGTCTCTTCGCCACTCTGGCTCCTTGTCCCAGTTTCCTGCTCCTTGCCCAGCCAGTCTCAATCTCCTCCTTGGGGCTTGCTGTCCAAGCCTTAACCTCCCACTGCACATTCAGTCCCAATCTCCTTGCTTAGCCAGTCTCACTGCCCTCCTGCAGCTCCTTGTCTGATCGCACTTCCACCACTGTAAAAAGCAACAGGAAGTCCTGTGGCACCTTTAAGACTAACAGACGTATTGGAGCATAAGCTTTCGTGGGTGAATACCCACTTCGTCAGACGCATTCACCCATGAAAGCTTATGCTCCAATACATCTGTTAGTCTTAAAGGTGCCACAGGACTCTCTGTTGCTTTTTACAGATCCAGACTAATACGGCTACCCCTCTGATACTCTTCCACCACTGTATCTCAGGCTCCTCTCCCACCCCACCCCAGCTCCTTGCCCCAGTCTCCCCACTCTCTGATTCCTTCTCCAGGACAGTCCCAGTTCCTGTCCTATCCAAACCTTCTTGTCAGAGCTGTCTGCAGTCCTCCTCCCATCACTGTTCTCTCTCCTCCCCCCACAGGTTCCTAGTTCCTGTCTCCTGGCCTGGCTAATTCCAGTTTCAGTTCCTGTCTCCTGGCCTGGCTAATTCCATCCTCAGCTCTTCATCTGATCTCACTGTTCCCACCACCCACCCACCCACCCAATGAGTACTGAGTCCCCTCACCAAGTCCCATTCCCTGTCTCCTTGCCCAAGCAGTCCCAGCCTCCCCTTTCTCCCAGCCTCTAGTCTACACTCCAGTTCCAATTGCACCAAATGCCTTGTCTCAATCTACTTCTTTCCTGTATCCCAGGTCCAATTCTTGTCCCCTCTGGATTTGAATCAGACTGCTTCCTCCTGCATACTGCCCAGGTGCCAGCAGAGGGGTCACTGATTGCCAGGAGAGACAGTCTCCCTGCTCTCAGTTCCAATACCTACACCACCCAAGCTGGGAGCAGTTGTTACAGGGAAAGTCCTGCTCAGTCCCTCCAGCCCCAGGATGGAGCATGCTCAGTTGCTCTGTGGGGTGCTGCATGTACAGTCTGGTCAGCACTAGGAGCTGTCAGGGGATGGAGCATGCTCAGTGAGGACAGAATCTTCAGAAATTTTAGCTGCTAAATTCTAACAAGACTCAACTGAACATGTAGAAATTTCAGTGAGTGTTCATGGGAATGGCACACGGCACATCTCTGACACAAAGGCCACCCCTTGCCAAATTTCAAATCTTTGCCTTGCAGCTTGGTTTGGGTGCTATATCTGGACAAAGAAAGGGTGTCTAGAATTTGTTAAGAAGTCAAAACAACATATTTTGCCCTAGTCTCATTCTCAGAAACAGCTGAACTGTTTTCACTGAAGTTTTCAAAAAAATATTCAGCTTGAGGCAGACAACCAGCATGGAAATCTTTAACTCAAACTGTTAAAGTGAGGCAAAGTTACAAGCAATTGAAAACAGGTAAGTGCTGGACAACCTTGATAACAGATGGGGCTTCCAGCTCCACCTACCATATCCATAGTATCCAGAATCCAAAGCTGTGTTGTGGTAGGCACTGTACAAACACATAACAAAGATGGTCTCCCCACATGCAACCGGCTTCTGCTAGGTTACCCCAGTCCATCTCATCCTGTCCCTGTCCTCTTCTCCTCACTCCTTATCCCTCATTATTTGAAAAAGTCAGGCTCTTTCATAATCATCTTTCTCATACACGTTGTCTGAGTCTGAGCAGGGAGAGCGGTGCTAGCAGTCTCCCTGCTCTCAGTTAAAGTGCCCAACACCACAGAAGCCCCTGGAAGCCAAGAAGAGCAATTGCAGTGAAACTCCCACTCCGCCCCTGCAGCCTGCAATGGAGCATGCTCAGTGCAGAATAACACTGCCAGCCTCTAACAAACCTCTACTGAGCATGTGCAAATGACGTTTTTTCAGAGGCTTATAATTTGGCCAAATTTGGATGAATTTTCACAGGGAAGATGAAAGGGACCTCCCTGACACTAGGGCAACCCCTGCCTTCCACCAAATGTCAGGTCCCTGCTCCAAAGCATCAAGGCACCAGATACAGTTGCCAACTTTCATTGGACATATTCCTGGAGGTTTCATCACATGACATATTCTTTATGTAAAGATGAACCTTTAATTCCTGGAGACTCCACAGCAATCCTGGAGAGTTGGCAACTGTAGCACCAGAGCTTCTCAAGTCAGTGACTGGAAGAAGTTTTAGCAGGAGCAAAACAACATTTCCCCCCGCCCAAACTCTTTCTCTGAAATGGATGAACTGGTTTTGTGAGATTTTCATATCAATAAATAATTAATAATCATAATTTTTTTAAAAATTGGCCAGCAGCAGGGGAGATTCAGTCTTAACAGTTCAAGTCTGACAAAGTTATAATCAACTGAAAACAGGCCTTTATAGTGGACAGTGTTGGACAAGGTTAACAAAGGTGTTGCTACCAGTACCATCTATAACCAACCAATGCCTATGCAAACTTTGTCAGTATCAGCATCACTTAGCTTGTAAAGACATGAGTCGGCGGGTGTGGGAAAAGAGTTCTGGGATCTTTTCAACAACTGCATAATGACAGACTCTCAAAAGAGTCTCAGCAGGTCTCACAGGTACTGCCATACCAGTAACTCTGTTCATGGACTCAGACAAGAAATGCCATCTCCTGCAGTCTTATCGGTTTCACATCAACAATATTAGGGCAGAGCAGGGAATTGCTTGTCTCTGGAGAATATGTCACTGCATAAACAAGGGTCACCTGTATATCTCGGCTTGCTTGTGCTTGACCCTCGTGCAAGTGGGAAGGTGGGAAAGGGAAATGGTGCTTTGCTCCCCCAGTTACACCCTCTTCATGAAAGGACAAGGTACTATCATAGTCCCTGTACTCCCCTGGGACTGGACCTCCTACTGCCTGTTAGGACACTAGCCACCCCGGGGGTGGAGGGGAATAGGGAGACGTAATGAGGTGATAACTCCCCTCTCTTGCCCTCACACAAACCAGAAGTGGAGAGGCCTGCACACCAAGGTATTCACTTCCCCTGCATTAACTGTGCCTCCTGAGGCCAAGCCCTCCAAGAGCTTGCCTTTGGGCCGTAGTGATGCTCCAGCCTTCCCCTTACTCAGGGTAGTGCCTTGATGGACCGTTTGGTCTGCAGTATGTGCTGCCCTGAGTTGATCACACTCCATCCCATGGCAGAAGGGAAATAGATTGAGATCAAGATTGTCAGCAGCTCCTGGTGACTTTTTTGGGAGTCCAGTTTGAGTCCTGGGTACAATCTAGACTAGTGAGTGGCTGTGTCACCCCTCCCCTTAACCTGGGTGCCCTTTGCACTGCTTTGCTGTTGTTGCCTCCACTCCTGGACTGCTCACAATCAGCCTCGAGCATGTAAGTCACTCCCGGTTGTGCCCATGTGCACTTGCAACCTGCCAGCCACATCCAGCCTGAATTATATTGGAGGTGACCCCAGCACACTCCCAGTGCCAGACTTTTCCCCAGAAATGTGCATCTTGTATTGCGCAGCACTGTCCTGGACAACACAAGCTCATATAAAGTCAATTTGATTAATAGAAATGATATGCACAAATTCTGTTCTCCCAAATGGAGTTTACCAAACACTTCAAGTCAAACACACTGGTTTAGATGAAAAAATTCCATTAACTACAAAGACTTAGATTTTAAGTGACTACAAGTAATGAGGCATAAAAGTCAGGAATGGTTACAGGAGAACTAAAGATAAAACACAACTGGTACCTAACTTAACAAACTATGTAAAATTCAAAGCAAAGTTTCTCTCACCAAATGTTCTCAATAGTTTTACTGGACAAACTTCTAGGGCAGGACCCCTTCTTCTGTGTCATGGCTGCTACCTTTTTTCCTTCTGGTGGACAGTGAGAGTGGAGAGTGGAGACAGAGGGATGGGGTCCCTTGGGGGGTGTTTGTCCCTCATTTTTATAGTATTAGTCCCCCTCTTAGAAAACATTTTCAGATGAGATTCAGGAGACAAAAAGGCTGCAGGTGAGGCTATTTCCTGCTGGTTTTCCCACCTGTTGGAACTCCCTTTCTGCTTGATGACTCTGTTTATTGCTTAACTGCAAATTAAGCAGACCACCCATTTTTTTGTTTGAGACAGACCTGTTCGGGCAGGGCTGTGGTTTGGAACGTGTTAATAACACCATACAGGGGTTATCAGCACACGACTGACCAGCAAATTATGAATTTTCAAATGATACACAAGGCATATGCTGTAAAAAGATTATTACACTCGTGTGCAAGGGGTGAATGCAGGGGTGCAGCCTGTCACAAGTCCCCTTAGAGGAAACTGATTTCTCAGTGGGTGGGTGCTCCGTACTTTCTGAAATTCAGGCCTATTTAAAGTTCCTCAAGTAGGGCAGCCAAAAACTGAGACTCAAACCCCTAGCCCCTTTTGAAAATCTTGTATGTAAACTTTCCCTTGGGGAATTTGCAGAGGAGAAGGTCTTCACAGGACCTTTGACCTTTACTAGAATTTGCAGAGTGGGAATTCCATTGGTCAGCTCAATATCCAGCACTACTCCCCATAAATACACAAAGGCAATGTCCCAAACCTTTAGAAAGAAGGTGGGAGGACACTGATGTTGGCCCACTCAATTAGTGGGTATTGGAGCCTCCAAGGGATCCTGACTGATTCCTGCTGACTCCTTTTGGCAAGTGCAGTTCAGTAACTCCAGCCCGGGCAGCTGGCAGATAGACGTGACCCTTGTGCGAGTAAGAACAAGGACAAAGGAAGTCCTTGGGGGATGTCCAAGGAACAGACAAGCTCAAGGAGGAAGCTCAGAGTGGGTTTCCAGTTGTGTTATTGTTCCTGAGTCAAACGTACCTTCTTATTTGGGTTTGGTTGTGAGTCTGGCCATGGACTCAGGATCTGTGCATTCTGCTGAGTGTAAGGAGTGTAAACGAGTATGTCCATCCACACTCATTTTATAAATATACACACACTAGAGTGTGCTAAAGGATTGGATCCATTTGATTGGACATGCTGACAGTTTTAAGTGGAGCCTTGGGCCCTGAACTCACTTTCTTTGGTTGTCAGGATTCCAACCAATGTGTCAAGTAAAGTGATTGGATCAGCTTGTATTCCCCAGCAGGTCAGGAAACATAGACCACCGCATTGGACAGTCCCTGACAAGCCCTAGGCTTCCAGATACTGATCACATGGTTTGACGTTTCCAACAACGCTGTCCTATGAAAAAGGTGCCCACATCAGGAGGGCAAGAAAGCAGCTTTCTGGGCTGATTGTCTCAAAACAATGGACCTTCTCCCAAGATTGTGACCTTTCCTTTCTAAAGATATTGCACATACAGTAACATCCAGTTGGCCACTCACAGGCATTCTGAGATAACTCCTGGACAACAACTAACTGTAGTTGATACAGCACTAAAGCATGTGATAGCCATGTGACCACACAGTGGAGAGTAGTGTTTCTAAGGGTATGTCTACACTACGAAATTAGGTCGATTTTATAGAAGTTGATCTTTAGAAATCAATTTTATACAGTCGATTGTGTATGTCCCCACTAAGCACATTAAGTCGGCGGAGTGCGTCCTCAATACCGTGGCTAGCATCGACTTACAGAGCGGTGCACTGTGGGTAGCTATCCCACAGTTCCCGCAGTCTCCGCAGCCCATTGGAATTCTGGGTTAAGCTCCCAATGCCTGATGGAGCAAAAACATTGTTGTGGGTGGTTTTGGGTACATGTCATCAGTCTCCCCTCCTTCCCTTCCTCCCCCTGTGAAAGCAACTGCAGACAATCGTTTCACACCTTTTTTCCTGGATTACCCGTGCAGACACCATAGCACGGCAAACATGGAGCCCACTCAGCTCACCTCTGCTGTTACGAGCATTGTAAACACCTCATGCGTTATCCTGCAGTATGTGCAGAACCTGGCTAAGAGACGGCAGCACGAGGACGATTGTGAGGAGGACATGGACACAGCCATTCCTGAAAGCACGAGCTGTGGCAATTGGGACATCATGGCGGCAGTGGGGCTGGTTGATACAGTGGAACGCCGATTCTGGGCCCGACAAACAAGCACAGACTGGTGGGACAGCATAGTGTTGCAGGTATGGAATGATTCACAGTGGCTGCAAAACTTTCACATGCGTAAGGCCACTTTCCTTGAACTTTGTGAGTTGCTTTCCCCTGCCCAGAAGCACAGGAATACCAAGATGAGAGCTGCCCTGACAGTTGAGAAGCGAGTGGCGATAGCCCTGTGTGTGGAAGCTTGCAACGCCTGACTGCTACTGGTCAGTCGGGAATCAATTTGGAGTGGGCAAATCTACTGTGGGCACTGCTGTGATCCAAGTAGCCAATGCAATCACTGACATTCTGTTATCAAGGGTAGTGACTCTGGGAAATGTGCAGGACATACTGGATGGCTTTGCTGCAATAGGGTTCCCTAACTGTGGTGGGGCGATAGATGGAACACATATCCCTATCTTGGCACCGGACCACCTTGCCAACCAGTACGTAAACCACAAGGGGTACTTCTCAATGGTGCTGCAAGCACTGGTGGATCACAAGGGACGTTTCACCGACATCAAAGTGGGATGGCAGGGAAAGGTGCATGATGCTTGCATCGTTAGGAACTCCGGGCTGTTCGATCAGCTGCAAGAAGGGACTTACTTCCCAGACCAGAAAATTACCGTTGGGGATGTTGAAATGCCAATAGTTATTCTTGGGGACCCAGCCTACCCCTTGCTCCCATGGCTCATGAAGCCTGGAGAGTAGTAAGGAGCAGTTCAACTATAGGCTGAGCAAGTGCAGAATGGTGGTAGAATGTGCCTTTGGACGTTTAAAAGCTCGCTGGTGCTGTTTGCTGACTAGGTTAGACCTCAGTGCAACCAACATTCCCATTCACTTGCATCTGAAGAAGTGAGGTTCTTACCCACGAAAGCTTATGCTCCCAATACTTCTGTTAGTCTTAAAGATGCCACAGGACCCTCTGTTGCTTTTAACATTCCCATTGTTATTGCTGTGTGCGCCATAATATCTGTGAGAGTAAGGGGGAGATGTTTATGGTGGGGTGGGAGGTTGAGGCAAATTGCCTGGCGGCCGATTTTGAGCAGCCAGACACCAGGGCGATTAGAAGAGCACAGCAAGGCGCACTGGGCATCAAAGAGCCTTTGAAAACCAGTTTCATGACTGGCCAGGCTACGGTGTGACACTTGTGTGTGTTTCTCCTTGATGCAAACCCGCCCCCTTTGTTGATTTTAATTCCCTTTAAGCCAACCACCCTCCCCCCTTCGATCACAGCTGGCAAAGGAAATAAAGTAACTATTGTTTTGAAACCATGCATTCTTTTTTTATTAATTAAAAAAAAAGTGAGATAACTGACAAGGTAGCCCGGGTGGGGGAGGAGGGAAGGACAAGGCCACATTGCTTATTGTAGCCACACTACAAATCAAAACTGTTTGAATGACAGCCTTCTGTTGCTTGGGCCATCCTCTGGAGTGGAGTGGCTGGATGAGGAGGATATGGAACTTGGAGAGGAGGGCAGGCGGTTATACAGTGGATGCAGGGGGTGTGTGTGCTCTTGTTGGCTTTCCTGCAGCTCCCCCAGATGCCTGAGCATGTCCGTTTGCTCCCCCATTAGCCTCTTCTCATCGCACTCACTTAATGCTTTCCTGGACTCTGCCACTGAATGCCTCCATGCATTCATTTGTGCCCTATCAGTGCAGGAGGACTGCATGAGCTCGGAAAACATGTCATCGCGAGTGCGGTTTTTTTGCCTTCTAATCTGCGATAACCTCAGGGACGGAGATGATAGGGGGAGCATAGAAACGTTTGCACCTGCGGGGGGATAAAAAGGGAGAGTAGAATTTAAGAAGATACATTTCTGAGAACAAAAGGGAGACTCTTTCACAGTGAATCAAGCAATTCATAGCAGAGAGCACATGTGCTTTAGGTACAAGGTCGCATTTTGCCTTTTATATTGAGCACCTGCCAGTATGGTGACACATCACACAGGGCTGGGCAACAGAATTCAGTTTCCAGGCAGCCATGGTAAGCCAAAGGGTATGCGGGTTTGGCTTCTAACGCCTTCATAACATGTGGGAATGGTTTCAAACTGCAGCGCCCTCCTTTCCCATAGCAAGCAATGCTGGTTGTGTTTCACATTTTAAAGGAGGGGCTGTGATTTTCGGGTGGATGTGCAGCACACACCTCCCCCCATCCCACCGCATGGCTATTCTCTGGGATGATCCCTTCACCCCTCCCCCCACTGTGTAGCTATTCTCAGGGATGATCCCTTTTAGCCAAGCACAAACAGCCCAGCATGAACGGGGTCCTTTTACTGTTTCCTTACAAAAATTCCCCTATTTCAACCAGGTGACCATGAATGATATCACTATCCTGAGGCTGACCAGAAAGATAAAGACCGAATGTTGCTTGAATGCGACCAAAACCCGGGACCATTTGCTGCCATGCTTTGTGCTGCAATGATTTCAGACTACTTGCTACTGTCTTGGCGTGGTAAAGTGTCCTACCGTGGAGGACAAAATAAGGCAGCCCTCCCCAGAAACCTTCTGCAAAGGCTTTCAGAGTACCTCCAGGAGAGCTTCATGGAGATGTCCCTGGAGGATTCCCACTCCATCCCCAGACACGTTAACAGACTTTTCCAGTAGCTGTACTGGCCGCAAATGCATCCCAATTCTTCAGGGCAAATCAAACATTAAACACTATTGCTTTTAAACCCTGTAGTGTAGTTACAAATATGCACTCACCAGCTTCAGGGTCGGAGATCCCGCCTTGGGAGGGTATTGGCTCCAGGGTGATGAAAAAGTCCTGGCTGCCGGGGAGAACGGATTCACCGCTTGCCTGCTGCACATTCTCCTCCTCCTCCTCTTCCTCATCCACAAAATCCTCCTCCCTGTTGTGTGAAGCTCACCCCCTTGCAGGTATCCACGGACAGTGGTGGGGTAGTGGTAGGGTCCCCCCCCAGAATGCCATGCAGCTGATCATAGAAGCAGCATGTATGGGGCTCTGACCCGGAGTGACCATTTGCCTCCTTTGTCTTTTGGTAGGCTTGCCTGAGCTCCTTGACTTTCACGCAGCACTGCTGTGTGTCCCTATTGTAGCCTCTCTCCACCATGCCCTGTGCGATTTTGGCATATATATTAGCATTTCTTCTTTTTGATCAGAGTTTGGCCTGCACGGATTCTTCTCCCCATACTGCAATCAGATCCAGTGTCTCCCTTTCGGTCCATGCAGGAGCTCGTTTACGATTCTGGGGGGACAGCATGGTCACCTGTGCTGCTAAGCTCGCCATGCTGACCAAACAGGAAATGAAATTCAAAATTTCCCGAGGCTTTTCCTGTGTACCTGGCTAGTGCATTGGAGTTCAAAGTGCTGTCCAGAGCGGTCACATTGGAGCACTCTGGGATAGCTCCCGGAGGCCAATACTGTCGAATTGTATCTTCACTACCCCAAATTCGACCAAGCAAGGTCAATTTTAGCACTACTCCCCTCGCTGGGGAGGAGTACAGAAGTCAATTTTAAGAGCCCTTTAGGTCGACGGAACGGGGTTGGTTGTGTAGACACATTCATTTTAAAATCGACCTAACGCGTAGTGTAGATCAGGGCTCAGTGTGACGGGCCAACAGACTGTAGAGACAATGATTCGAGATAAAAGGTTGAAGTGGTTTGGGCATGTTGTACAGATGTCAAAACATATTCCTAGACAAGCCCTTGACTGGATCCCACTTGGTGGAAGATAGAAAAGAGGAGGACAACAGATGACATATTAAAATCCATTGAGAAAGATATTGCTGTCATGGAACCAGACTACAATGGAGCAAGAAACATGGCAGTAGACAGACAGAGGTGGAAACACTGAGTTGTCTCATGTCATGAGGCACGAGAGCATCTAATGTGTTTCCCGGTGTGGGGGCAGGCTGCTCATCTAATCCAGGATGCACAGAGGGGAGGAAGCTGCATGATCTTGTGTCTTCAGATAATGCAGGTGGTGACTCCTTGGAAGCCACCCATTTTCCCTCCCTCCTCCCAGGACAGCTTGATGGTGCTGGCCAAGGGAGTTTATATGCAGGGCTGCAGGCTCAGGCATCAGCCCCCTGGCCTAAGCTCTGGTCTTGCAGACCCAATGACAGCACAGTTCAGGATGCATCAGAGTTTGCATTCTGACAGGTGACTGCAACTGTCATACTGTATTTCACAAGCTCACGCAAACTTATTAAAAATCTACAAGAGTTTGACCGATGTTCTTACAGTCTAGAAGCATAAAATGTTGGCAGCATCACTTTATATCACCTGCTCCTGGTGAACACGGGAAGTGACTAGAGCTGGTTGGGAACTTCTTGACTAAACTTTTTTTGTCAGAAAATGCCAGTTTGTCAAAACTGAAACTTTTTGTGGACATATTACCAGTTTTGATTAATGTTCCCTTGGGAGGGTTCCTCAGGACCAAGATGGAGTTTCTGCTCAAAGTGGAAAGAAAGGGAGTGTGCACACCTCAGACTAGCCAGCTGGTTAGGGCCCTCACCTGTGAGCTTCACCTCCCAGCTCTTCAGGAGCAAGGATTTAAAGTCCGTGTCCCAGGTGAGGGCCCTAGCCAGCTGGCTGCAGTCTCTCTCTCTTTCTGGCCCAGTGAATGTTTAATAATTTACCCAGAATGAAAAAGCTCCAGCAGGAGTGATTAAGAGAAATTCTACATCCTGGTGGGTAGGACACTCCCCCAGGATGTAGGGAGACCCCACTTAAAGTTCCTCCTCCATCTCCAGCAGAGCAAGGACTTGACTCCGGGTCTCCAATATTCCACATGAGCACCCTGGACTCCTCTGGCTCTCATCTTTGGCAGAAAATAACATTGCTCTGAAAGGTCTGTAAAATGAGGGTCCGGCTGGAGAATCTTGCCTGTATGCTCGGGGTTCTACTGATCGCCATATTTGGGGTCGGGAAGGAATTTTCCTCCAGGGTAGATTGGCAGAGGCCCTGGAGGTTTTTCGCCTTCCTCCGCAGCATGGGGCAGGGGTCACAAGCTGGAGGATTCTCTGCGACTTGAAGTCTTTAAATCACGATCTGGAGACTTCAACAGCTGAGTTAAGGGAAAGTGGGTGGGTCAGCTTTTGTGGCCTGCATCATGCGGGAGGTCAGACTAGATGACCATAATGGTCCCTTCTGACCTTAAAGTCTATGAGTCTATGAGTCTCTGTTTCGTTCCAATGTGGAATGAAAAGAAATTTCAAACCCTCAAAATTTTTCATGAAGTTTAATGCTTGTTTTCCAGCCAGCCCTATAAGTGAGTGGGATATACGATAACAATGAGAGATATTACTTTGCACATGACAGCAATCATGTCAGATATAGCAATTTCATTTGCAGACATGGTTAGCATAGTTTAAAAATCTCATGCTTTTCCTTTATTCATGTAGGTCTGCAGGACACAATGAATACTGATCCCAATACTCAGTTTGCTAAGAGTCACATCCTCCTTTGCAGAGACCTGCTTCAACTAGCCCAGCATTCATTAAAATTAAGAAACTAAAAACTCCAGTGGCAGCATAAGGAATGTAAATGTTTTTTTACTGATGATGAATTAAAAATTAATATGTGTTTTAATACAGCCAAATGCAAGATGATACATCTAGGGACAAAGTATGTAGATCACACCTACAAGATAGGGGACGGTATCCTGGAAAGTAGCGACTCTGAAGAGGATGTAGGGAGAATGGTGGAAACCAACTGATCATGAGCTCCCAGTGTGATGGCCTAAGAGGGTGAACATGATTTGTGAATGTATAAACAGGGGAATAGCAAAGAAGAGTAGGAAGGTAGTATTAGTGAGACCATTACCTGAATACTGTGTCCAGTTCTAGTGTTCACACTTCAAAAAGAACGTGGAAAAACGGCAAAGGATTCAGAGCAGAGCTCCAAGAGGGTTCAAGGTCTGGAGAACTTGCCTTACAGTAATTGCTCTGGAGCCTCTTCTGGAACCCGGATGTGTTAACATTCTGGGAATGCTGCATCCTCTTCCTCTCTTTCTCCTCTAAGGCTGCTGAGGAGCACGTGTGCTGAGGTGAAATATTCCTGGGCAGTCCTCTCTATATTTGGGGATTTTAGTTCTTGGGGTAGATACCCAGAGCATTGGCTGGTGCCTATAGTTGTATATTAAAAATGTGAAGGAATTAATAAAATAATAAAATAAACACCCTCCACACGTCAACCTTTCTAGGCAGAGTTATTGCTGTTGGATGACTGTGAAAGTGTGGGGGATTAACAGGGAAGTGCTGGATACCTTGGGGAATGGGTGTATAAATGTGTAGAAATTATAATGTGCAGAGATGAATATATTGGTTGGCTTTCCAGGGTGTTGGCCCCAGGCACCGCACCCCACCCACAGAGGGACTCTACAGTTGTCCTGCTTCATTTTCCCAGTTTAGCTCTCCATTAAACTCATACACACCTAGGAATTATAAAATACCACTCCCCCTCTTCTGGCCTGACTTACTGAGCCATTACAAAGTAAATGCATGAGGGAGACTTAGGCAATGCAACTCTCTATGGGCACCTCACTGTCCTCTGCACCTTTGAAAACGCTACTTGCCTGTAAATTTATCTGCATTTGAGGGCTGAGATGTCTGTGCTGATTGGGGAGCAGACTGAGCTGTCTGCCAACAACATTGTTTTGTTTGGGATATTAAAAAAACAAACAAAAAGGAGCGAGCAACTAGACAGAGAAAAGGAGAGAGAACAGCTATCCATGCAGGCATGGGGCTTGAAGGGATGAAGAGGACACCAGCCACTGCTTAGTTAGAGCTCTGGCAGCAAAAGTTTGGGAATTGCTAATCTAGAACAACAGGTCCCAAAGAGCAGGGTGTGCCTCTCGGGGAGTTGCGGGGGCAGGGGAAGCACAGAACAGCAGCAGTTCAAGTCCCCCTTGCTATCCTGCTAACACAGAGGCGTTGAAGAGGTTGGGGTAGTCTTAGCTTTCAAAAAAGTTTGGGACATGCTGTTCTAGAGAGTGAGGGTTATTGTAATCAATGCGCCTTTGCTCATGCTGGAGATAATGATAGCCTGGTTCTGCCAAAATCAGGGCACTTGCGTGATGCAACTCAAGCATGAGCCAATAACCTTCTGTAAAATGTCTGTCTGATAAAAATCTACTAATGACTCAACAGTGTGTTAAGAGCTGACTGCACCCACCTGTTTTCCTTTAAAGGGATGGTTAGTTGTTACATTCCCATACAGTAATATCTCCCGTCTCACTGCAGGTGATTGTGTGATCTGATGTAGCTCATGCTGTTTTCTGTTCCATCTAGGATGGTGCTGTCTCTAGATAAATGGTTTTGGTGGCACGAATACTGGTTCCCACCAGGATTCACCTGGGAGGACATGAAGGAATCTGGGAGTATCTCATACCCCAAACCTCGAGATCTCCTGCACATCGTTCCCTATGCCCTGCTCTTAGTTGGTGTCCGATACCTCTTTCAAAGGTAAGCCAGTTTTTTTCCAATTGCACTTACTTGATTCATCTAGCATTTTACTGCTAGCTTTTCTTCAGGACACTCCCTTTCCACTGCTCGGTGGTGACTGCATGGCAGAATTGAGTCCTCGGTCGTTTATATTAAGCGAAAGTGAGTCAGACAACCCTAGTGTTCGAAGCTATTTACGGTCAGCATAGAAACTGAACAGCAAAGTCCATTGTGCATATGCACCTCAATGATCTAAAGCAGGGATTCTCAAACTTCATTGCACTGTGACCTCCTTCTGACAACAAAAATTACTCCATTACCCCAGGAGGGGGGACTGAAGCCTGAGCCTGCTGGAACTCCGCCGTCCCAGGCGGGGGAGTGGGGAGAGGGGGCAAAGCCAAAGCCCAAGGGCTTCAGCCTGTAATCTGAGCCCTGCCCCCCCAGGGCTGAAGCCAAAGCCCAAGCCCCACTCCCCAGGGCTGAAGTCTTTGGGCTTCAGCCCCAGGGGGTGCGACTTGGGCTTTGGCTTCGGCTCCAGGTGGCAGGGCTTGGGCTTGGGCTTTGGCCCCAGCAAGTCTAAACACCAGCCCTGGCAACTCCATTAAAACAAGGTTGTGAGCCACTTTGGGATACCAACCCACAGTTTGAGAACTGCTGATCAAAAGTATAGACTGAACAATGTAATCTAAAGAAACCTAGCAGAAAGTCATATTTTTGCATGCATGAAAAATGTAATGCCAATAACTTCAGAGCCATTGAAATTTCCTTCAAACTCAGTGTATTCCTTTGATCATAATGAGATTAACAAAGTAAGCTAAATTTCAACAAAATTGCTTTAGCTGCTGCTGCTCAGCAATATGTAAAACTTTTTATTGGAACACATGAGAAGGACATTAAGCTTAGGTTCAATTTTTCACTTAAAGTTGTTTTTCCATTTCTAGTCAACCACTTTGTTTTCTCTGAAGAATACAATGTATTTTCCCAAAACTTTTGTCAGATAATCTTAACTAAAGATTTGATTTGCTGAAGTTTTTCAGTTTAACCTTTTACTTAGTTTAAGAGTTAAAATTTATTAAAAATGGGAACTTTTAAAAAAAAATTTCCCCAAATTTCAGTTTGCTTGTGCTATAAAATGGCTGGTTTGCTATGCTTCAAACTTCCCATATAGGGAAAATTAGTTTCAAATGTGCATTTGAAGAAATTAGGTTGTAATTAAACCAATTTATTAATAGCAAAGAGTACTGTGGCATCTTATAGACTAACAGACGTATTGGAGCATGAGCTTTCGTAGGTGAATACCCACTTCGTCGGATGCATGTAGTGGAAATTTCCAGAGGCAGGTATAAATATGCAAGCAAGAGAGAGTCAGGCTAGAGATAATGAGGTTAGTTCAATCAGGGGGGATGAGGACCTCTTCTAGCAGTTGAGGTGTGAACACCAAGGGAGGAGAAACTGTTTTTGTAGTTGGCTAGCCATTCACAGTCTTTGTTTAATCCTGAGCTGATGGTGTCAAATTTGCAGATGAACTGAAGCTCAGCAGTTTCTCTTTGAAGTCTGGTCCTGAAGTTTTTTTGCTGTAGGATGGCTACCTTTACATCTGCTATTGTGTGTCCAGGGAGATTGAAGTGTTCTCCTACAGGTTTTTGTATATTGCCATTCCTAATATCTGATTTGTGTCCATTTATCCTTTTACATAGGGACTGTCCAGTTTGGCCGATATACATAGCAGAGGGGCATTGTTGGCATATGATGGCGTATATTACATTGGTGGACATGCAGGTGAATGAACCAGTGATGGTGTGGCTGATCTGGTTAGGTCCTGTGATGGTGTCGCTGGTGTAGATATGTGGGCAGAGTTGGCATCGAGGTTTGTTGCATGGATTGGTTCCTGAGTTAGAGTTGTTATGGTGCGGTGTGTAGTTACTGGTGAGAATATGCTTCAGGTTGGCGGGTTGTTTGTGGGCGAGGACTGGCCTGCCACCCAAGGCCTGTGAAAGTGAGGGATCGTTGTCCAGGATGAGTTGTAGATCACTGATGATGCGTTGGAGAGGTTTTAGCTGGGAACTATATGTGATGGCCAGTGGAGTTCTGTTGGTTTCTTTCTTGGGCTTGTCTTGCAGTAGGAGGCTTCTGGGTACACGTCTGGCTCTGTTGATCTGTTTCCTTATTTCCTCGTGCGGGTATCGTAGTTTTGAGAATGCTTGGTGAAGATTTTGTAGGTGTTGGTCTCTGTCTGAGGGGTTGGAGCACACCTCAACTGCTACAAGAGGGCCTCATCCCCCCTGATTGAACTAACCTCGTTATCTCTAGCCTGACTCACTTTTGCTTGCATATTTATACCTGCCTCTGGAAATTTCCACTACATGCATCTGACGAAGTGGGTATTCACCCATGAAAGCTCATGCTCCAATACATCTGTTAGTCTATAAGGTGCCACAGGACTCTTTGCTGCTTTTACAGATCCAGACTAACATGGCTACCCCTCTGATACTTGACAATTTATTAATGATACTTGTAGCCAGTCTTTGCCACAATATTCACAATTTGCCCTTATTCAAAATGGCCACAATTTCCCATAACTTACAATAGGATTGAAGCCATCTAATGAGATTGAAAGTATTTATGCCCTCAGGGAAGATGGCTCCTATTTCACCAAGGCCTGGGCATGTGCCAGTAAGGTTGCCCCTGGTAAAAAGGCCTACATCTCCCATTGTTTCCTTTCAGGCTCAAGTCAGGCTGCCTCAGGAGAGATGGCCATTTTCTCTTTGTGGTGGTTACAAAGCTGGACAGGAAGCTGGACTTGTGACAAGCCCCAGTTCAGCCACTGGGGGTGGCTGCCAGAGCTCCTGGGGAGAGATGTAATGTCCTCTGCCAAAGTTGGATTCTCTCCTCGGGGTGTAGCTTCAAAAGATTGAGTCTGAGGGTGGGAATTTGTACTCACCTCCCCCCAGGTATTTCCTAGGAAATCCAGTTAATTTTGTTTGTCCCAACAGTTTTTTTTCTTGTCTGGCATATTGTTTAAAATAGTCCTTTGAAATTCAAAACACTACACAGGGTTTACATTGGCCAGGGCTTGGTATACAGAGACCTCAGCCTGCTTAATGCCATGGCAAATACACCATTAAAAATCCTTTTAATCTTTTATTAAGGATAAAGAAAAGCAGGGAAAACAAGTTAAAGCATTTGAAATGTATAATATTATATCAGGCTTTCATTTTAAAAACATCCCTTGTTCCCTCTCCCTTTAGCTGGAGAGAGTCTTTAGAAGGGGGAAAAAGCCCGTCAGACAGTCTCTTAGTTGGTATCACAGATGGTGAGAACTGTCCTTTGGGAGAAAGAAGAAGTGAGCCGAGATGGGCTGGAACTGTTGTTGTTGCTGCTGTTGTTAGAGCAGGTGGTGGTTGGGATTCAGCTGGAGCCGCTGGAGGTGGTGGTGTCATCTGGGCCCCTCTCTCTGGCCCGACCAGGTCAGGACAGCTCTGAGGATTAGGACAAAGAAGCTCTAGGGTCACAGGAGATGATGGGGGTGGCAGCGATGATGATGGGCCTGTCAGTGAAGCTCTCTCCAATAGACAACAATTTTTCTCCCAAAGTCTTTTTCTTTAAGGACCCACAAAAGGACCCCCACATTATTTTGTCCACCAGTTAGGCCTAGTTTCCGGCACACCAATTTTGGATCACTGATTTCTGGTTCCATGTTTTTCTTGCTCGCCAGGCATGATCTTAATATACTCCTTGAATTATATCAGTAGGCTTTTTTGGTTGGACTAGTTCAGTCTTTCTTCCTTTCGTACCTTTCAACATCACCATTTGTTATTATAGGTTATTGTGACATATTGTGAACTTTCACATACTTTGTAAAGTTGGGCTCACAATTATAGTAAATGTGTAGGTCTAATTGTCACAACAGAACACAGCTGCTACTGGTGTCCCATAGGTTCCCAGGCCTATATGGCACTAGGCTGTGTATTGCAATGGTGGCAGCCAAACTCATCACAGAGTGGTGTGGGAAAGTATCCTGCTGCAGAGGAAGAGACAAGGCAGCCATTCCTAGAAATCTTTGGGAGTGGATTGCAGATACTCTATGAAAGTTTCACCACTATCTCTCAGGAGGATACAAGGTGCGAAGGTTGAGGATCTCTCGAGATGTCTAGATAGACTTATGTGTAGTGCTGGGGAGGAACCGGTGGTCGTGGTACATGTAGGTACCAATGACATAGGGAAGGGTAGGAGAGACGTCCTGGAGGCCAAATTTAGGCTGCTAGAAAAGAGACTGAAATCCAGGACCTCTATGGTGGCATTCTCAGAAATGTTTCCAGTTCCACGTGCAGGGCCAGGTAGGCAGGCAGAGCTTCAGAGTCTCAATGCGTGGATGAGATGATGGTGTAGAGAGGAGGGGTTTACATTCATTAGGAACTGGGGAAACTTCTGGAATGGGGGGAGCCTATACAGGAAGGATGGGCTCCACCTAAACCAAAGTGGAACCAGACTGCTGGCACTTAACAGTAAAAAGGTTGCAGAGCAGTTTTTAAACGAAGAGATGGGGGAAAGCCGACTGCTGCAGAGGAGCACGTGGATCCGACAGAGACCTCTCTTAGGGGAGAGTCTATTGATAGATTTCAGAGTAGCAGCCGTGTTAGTCTGTATCAGCAAAAAGAACGAGGAGTACTTGTGGCACCTTAGAGACTAACAAATGTATTATGCCCAAATAAATTTGTTAGTCTCTAAGGTGCCACAAGTACTCCTCGTTCTTTTTTCTATTGATAGAGATTCTCTAGGTTCTAGTCAGGAGGAGAGGATGGAAGAGGATAAAGTAGGGGCCAGATCAGATGAGAAACATTCACATAAAAAAGAATCTGACACATCAGAAAAGGGCAGACAAATAAACAGTGACAAGTTTTTAAAGTGCTTGTACACAAATGCTAGAAGTCTAAATAATAAGATGGGTGAACTAGAGTGCCTCGTGTTAAAGGAGAGTATTGATATAATTGGCATCACAGAAACCTGGTGGAGTGAGGACAATCAATGGGACACAATCATTCCGGGGTACAAAATATATCGGAAGAACAGAACAGGTCGTGCGGGGGGGGGGGGGAGGGAGTGGCACTATATGTGAAAGAAAATGTAGAATCAAATGAAGTAAAAATCTTAAATGAAGCCACATGTTCCATAGAATCTCTATGGATAGTAATTTCATGCTCTAATAAGAATATAACAGTAGGGATCTATTATCGACCACCTGACCAGGACAGTGATAGTGACGATGAAATGCTAAGGGAGATTAGAGAGGCTATCAAAATAAAGAACTCAATAATAGTGGGGGATTTCAATGATCCCCATATTGACTGGGTACATGTCACCTCAGGACGAAATGCAGAGACAAAATTTCTCAATATTTTAAATGACTGCTTCTTGGAGCAGCTGGTACGGGAACCCACAAGGGGAGAGGCAATTCTCTATTTAGTTCTGAGTGGAGCGAAGGATCTGGTCCAAGAGGTAACTATAACAGGACCGCTTGGAAATAGTGACCATAATATAACAACATTTAACATTCCTGTGGTGGGAAGAACACCTCAGTAGCTCAACACTGTGGCATTTAATTTCAGAAAGGGGAACTATGCAAAAATGAGGTTAGTTAAACAGAAATTAAAAGGTACAGTGACTACAGTGAAATCCCTGCAAGCTGCATGGACACTTTTCAAAGACACTATAATAGAGGCCCAACTTAAATGTATACCCCAAATTAAAAAACACAGTAAAAGAACTAAAAAAGAGCCACCGTGGCTTAACAACCATGTAAAAGAAGCAGTGAGAGATAAAAAGGCATCTTTTAAAAAGTGGAAGTCAAATCCTAGTGAGGTAAATAGAAAGGAGCATAAACACTGCCAAATTAAAAATGTAATAAGAAAAGCCAAAAAGGAGCTTGAAGAACAGCTAGCCAAAAACTCAAAAGGTAATAACAAAATGTTTTTTAAGTACATCAGAAGCAGGAAGCCTGCTAAACAACCAGTGGGGCCCCTGGACAATCGAGATACAAAAGGAGCACTTAAAGACGATAAAGTAATTGCGGAGAAACTTAATGAATTCTTTGCTTCAGTCTTCACGGCTGAGGATGTTAGGGAGATTCCCAAATCTGAGCTGACATTTGTAGGTGACAAATCTGAGGAACTGTCACAGATTGAGGTGTCACTAGAGGAGGTTTTGGAATTAATTGATAAACTCAACATTAACAAGTCACCGGGACCAGATGGCATTCACCCAAGAGTTCTGAAAGAACTCAAATGTGAAATTGCGGAACTGTTAACTATGGTTTGTAACCTGTCCTTTAAATCAGCTTCTGTACCCAATGATTGGAAGATAGCTAATGTAATGCCAATATTTAAAAAGGGCTCTAGAGGTGATCCCGGCAATTACAGACCACTAAGTCTAACGTCAGTACTGGGCAAATTTGTTGAAACAATAGTAAAGAATAAAATTGTCAGACACATAGAAGAGCATAAATTGTTGGGCAAAAGTCAACATGGTTTCTGTAAAGGGAAATCATGTCTTACTAATCTATTAGAGTTCTTTGAAGGGGTCAACAAACATGTGGACAAGGAGGATCCAGTGGACATAGTGTACTTAGATTTCCAGAAAGCGTTTGACAAGGTCCATCACCAAAGGATCTTACGTAAATTAAGTTGTCATAGGATAAGAGGGAAGATCCTTTCATGGATTGAGAATTGGTTAAAAGACAGGGAACAAAGGGTAGGAATAAATGGTAAAATCTCAGAATGGAGAGGGGTAACTAGTGGTGTTCCCTAAGGGTCAGTCCTAGGACCAATCCTATTCAGTTTATTCATAAATGATCTGGAGAAAAGGGTAAACAGTGAGGTGGCAAAGTTTGCAGATGATACTAAACTGCTCAGGATAGTTAAGACCAAAGCAGACTGTGAAGAACTTCAAAAAGAGCTCACAAAACTAAGTGATTGGGCAACAAAATGGCAAATCAAATTTAATGTGGATAAATGTAAAGTAATGCACATTGGAAAAATTAACCCCAACTATACATACAATATGATGGGGGCTAATTTAGCTACAACTAATCAGGAAAGAGATCTTGGAGTCATCATGGATAGTTCTCTGAATACGTCCACTCAGTGTGCAGCGGCAGTCAAAAAAGTGAACAGGATGTTAGGAATCATTAGAAAGGGGATAGAGAATAAGATGGAGAATATCTTATTGCTCTTATATAAATCCATGGTACGCCCACATCTTGAATATTGCGTACAGATGTGGTTTCCTCATCTCAAAAAAGATATACTGGCATTAGAAAAGGTTCAGAGAAGGGCAATGTAACAGGGTGCTGGCTAGGAGATCCAAGCCAGGCCCCTGTTAGCCCAGCTCCGCTTAAAAGGGGGATTAGTTAGGACTGGCTGGGGAGGCCACACCCTAATCACCTCAGGGGATGCACCTGCGGGCCTGAGTGGCCAGCCTGCTATATAAAACTGGCTGGGAGGAAGCAAGGGAGAGACAGGAAAGGGAGGAGCAAGGAGTTCTAGATCCCTGCTGGCAGGAGATGCTAGCGGTCTCCCAGGGTGTTGGTCTGTAAGATATGTAAATAGTAGGTGGTGGGGATAGGCACGAACAATAAAAGAGCAGTGGTACATGTACTTTGGAGTGGTCTCCGACTGAGTTTGTGGAGGGGCCGGGAGAAGGCACCACTACATGTTGGGGCTTGTCCAGGATTCGGAGCCAGCGACCGTGGTTGGCGACCCTGGACATGGAGGAGACCCTAAAATGGCTGGTAATGCAGCAGGCTCTGCGGAACGTGCAGCAGGCTCTGCGGAACATCCAGCCATCCCACAAGACGGAGAAGCAGACCTTCCTGACCTGGCAGGCGGAACAGCAACGGAGCCTGAAGGACTTTGTCAGGGAGCAGACCAATGCACAAGCACAGCTCTTCCAGCGGCTGGTGAGTCCTGTGACGGGCGAAGGCACCCGACCCCCGGGCTGGGGGCTGTGTAAAATGAGCCCGGCGGATGACCCAGACACGGTCCTGGGGACATTTGAGCGGGTAGCTACGGGCGCCGGGTGGGAGAAGACAACCTGGACTCTCCGGCTCATGCCGTACTTGGTGGGAGAGGCTCAAGCATGGCGCTGAGTGAGGAGCACGCCTGGGATTATGAGACCATCTAGGCTGCCATTTTGGACTGCGTGGGCCTGTCAGCCGAGTGCTATCGGCAGAAATTCCGGGCCGTGCCCTGGACGGCGGCCGTGTGGCCGCGAGCATTTACCCAGAGGCTAGTGGACTGGGCAACCTGGTGGTTAAGGCCAGAGATGCGTGCCACAGCGGAGATTATGGACAGTTTAGTCCTGGAACAATTGTTACAAAGCCTCCCCAAGGCCATACGGGTCTGGGTGAGGCGACACCAGCCAGGTACTCTGGAGGCAGCGGTCAGATTGACCGAAGAATACATCGAGGCTGAGGGACCCCAGAGGGAGGACCGGCCCTGGAAGGAGAGGTTGCGTGGGAGGAGACAATCTGAACCGGTTTCCGGGGTGGCCCAGGGGAGGAAGGGCGAGGCCTGAGGGGAACCCGAATGAGCAGCCAGGCTAAGCTGCTGTCAATGTGGAAAGCCAGGACATATAAAACGGAACTGCCCGGAGATGGAGTGCGGGTGGGCCGAGTTCTGTGGGTGGACCCAGGTAGAGGGGCAGGCAGGGAGAAAACCCCAAGCCGGCCTGCTGGATACAGCATCCGGCTGTATGCTTGTGCAGCAAGGGTTGGTAAAACCCCATTGGCTGGTCAGGGGGGCGAGAATGGCCCTTGGCTGCATAAATGGGGATAAAAAGTTTTGCCAGGTGGCCCAGGTACCCCTGGAAGTGAGGGGCCGCTTCAGGTGGAAGCGGGTGGGGGTCTTGGAAGAGCTACTGTATCCGGTGGTGGTGGGCAGGGACTGGGGCCCGCCACCGTGAAGGGGGGGGTACCCAGGTTATGGGGGGTGTACCGCCCGCACCAGAAAGCTGCGAGATGTGAGGATGGCAAGGGTCCATCAAGACCAACAAAACTCCTAGACAACAGAGCACATTGCAGGCAGACCCGCAGGAGGTCTACCTGGGGGAGCCGGCGGGCCCGGGCCCTGCAGAGGAAGGGCCAGCCCCCGTGGAGAGCCCTGTGGATGCAGTGCCCACGGATGAGACCCCAAACCCACAGGAGGGTGTGGGGGAAACTGAGGCAGGGAAGCTCCCGCCAGAAGAGGGGATAGGTTCCGACCCCATACCTGAAGTATGGGACAAGCGGGGGTTGAGGGCCCTGCCGTCGTGCACGTGGTGTGATGACCTGTGCGCAGAGGCAGAGTTACGGGGACAGCCACTACCACCGCAGTGTACCTTCTGCAGGCGGGGGATGGAGCTACCACCGGCAGAGGTGGCCGGGGTCCACCCGGCCACAGGTGGAGGCCTCCCTCCAGAAGGCCCCACCCCAGGTCGAGGGGAAAAGGCCGAAGGACAGGCGGGCCGAGGGCGGCCGGGCCTTGCGGCTCTTAAGGGGGGAGGGGTGTAACAGGGTGCTGGCTAGGAGATCCAAGCCAGGCCCCTGTTAGCCCAGCTCCGCTTAAAAGGGGGATTAGTTAGGACTGGCTGGGGAGGCCACGCCCTAATCACCTCAGGGGATGCACCTGCGGGCCTGAGTGGCCAGCCTGCTATATAAAGCTGGCTGGGAGGAAGCAAGGGAGAGACAGGAAAGGGAGGAGCAAGGAGTTCTAGATCCCTGCTGGCAGGAGATGCTAGCGGTCTCCCAGGGTGTTGGTCTGTAAGATATGTAAATAGTAGGTGGTGGGGATAGGCACGAACAATAAAAGAGCAGTGGTGCATGTACTTTGGAGTGGTCTCCGACTGAGTTTGTGGAGGGGCCGGGAGAAGGCACTTCAATTAAGGGTTTGGAATGGGTCCCATATGAGGAGAGATTAAAGAGGCTAGGACTTCTCAGCTTGGAAAAGAGGAGACTAAGGTGGGATATGATAGAGATATATAAAATCATGAGTGGTGTGGAGAAAGTGAATAAGGAAAAGTTATTTACTTGTTCCTATAATATAAGAACTAGGGGCCACCAAATGAAATTAATGGGCAGCAGGTTTAAAACAAATAAAAGGAAATTCTTCACACTGTGTACAGTTAACCTGCCTGAGGAAGTTGTGAAGGCTAGGACTATAACAGGGTTTAAAAGAGAACTAGACAAATTCATGGAGGTTAAGTCCATTAATGGCTATTAGCCAGGATGGGTAGGGAATGGTGTCCCTAGCCTCTGTTCGTCAGAGGATGGAGATGGATGGCAGGAGAGAGATCACTTTATCATTACCTGTTAGGTTCACTCCCTCTGGGGCACCTGGTATTGGCCACTGTCGGTAGACAGGATACTGGGCTGGATGGACCTTTGGTCTGACCCAGTACGGCCTTTCTTATGTTCTTAGACTGTCCCTAAGCACATAAACAAAATGGTCCACAAGCCCCCTGCCTGACCCAACAGGGGAACGAAAAACAGAAGCCAACTCTACCTCTGTTTGTTGTACCACTACCTCTTCTCATACAAGTAAAGCAATGAAGAGTCGATATTTGTATCTTGTTAACTTGGGGATGGGACGGGCACCATCTTTAAATTTAAAACTGTAAGGAAAAATGCATGGACAAACTTACCTGAGGTCCCTTCCACTTCATCAGTCCCATCTGCAGTGAGTCTCAAGCACGTTCTGGCTCACATCATGGCTGGAGTCCCCCACTGTGTCTCTCCCCCCATCATCCTTGCTGTTCATGGCAGGGATCTCTGTCGGGCTCCTCCAAGGTATCCCCAGGGATCTGCAGAGTGCTGGTGGGGTCTCTGACAAGTATGGTATGCAGTTCATTGTAGAAGCACCAGGCTGCAGCCTAGCATCAGAACTATTGCTGCACTCCCTGGCCTTGTAGTACCCCTGATGCCTTTCCTTTGCTTTCACACAGCAAGTCTGCTGATCCCTGTCATACCTCTTTGCCTGCATCCCCCATGCAATCTACTCATAGATGTCCACATTTCTATGGCTGGTCCATAGCTGTGCTTGCATTGCCACTTCTCCCACAGGCCCAGGAGATCCAATTCTTCATGTGTACTCCAAGCAAAAGTGCATCTAGTACCTCTTTGTGTTTATGGAGCTGGCATGGGCAGTTGGGCAGTTCTACACAACAAGGATGAGCTGCTAGGTTTGCTCACCAGGGTGCAATCAGGAAAAAATCATTTCAAAAACAATTTTAGAGTGGGGGTGGCTCCTGGTCTCTGTGAGCCCTAGCCAGTGTAGTTTACAATTGTGACTAGAGGGGTCACTGTCACAGGGGATGGGGCATTGTGAGACAGCTGTGGAGGACACAGGCCGTGCAATGTTTGCACTTGCACTGTGTCGATCTCAGTAGGTCAACCATGGCGCCACACTGTTGGGGGAGGTGGCGTTACTGTGTCACTGTAATGGGGCACTTACATCAGCCATAGACAAATTGGAGCGTAGACAGGTGCACAAATAGGTAGACAAGGCAACTTATGTTGACCCAACTTTGTGGTGTAGACCAGCTGAATGAGACACTATAGTGTCTGTTCAAGACCCAAAACTTTTAAACTACTCTCTTTGTTTGTTTAATCAAATGCTCTTATTTCTTAATCCCTATTTAAGCTATTGCCTCTGTTCATACTGGAGTGGCACAATCTTGCCAATTTGCAGCTGTGTTTGCAGTACATCCATGTTTGAACTTGTATTCAATGTTACCAACTGTAATTGGGGGAGGGGGGAGGGAGTACTCGTCTCTTGAGCACTTCCTGCTGCTGTGTGCAGTCTTTTCCTCACTCCTGGTGCCCTCGGTAGGTTATCGACCTTGCTTGGTTGGTTTTCAGTGGCTCAGCCCTCTGGCCAGGACACACACTGGAAGAGGTTCATTTTGAGTGTAACAGAAGTCCTATTTGCCCTCACCAGGGTCTTTAGCCCCAGCTGTAGGGCCTTTAAATTCAGCCCTTCTCTCAGGCTTCCAAACAAACCTTGTTCCCTTCTCTGGGGTTAAATTAGGCTTGTTCCACATCCTCCTTGGGGTTTACACCACTTCACCAGTGATCATTGGAGGAATGCAGGCCCACCTACTATGCTGAGTTCAACTCCAGGACCCTATAAACAGCAGTCATGTACTGCTCACTTCAATTCATTGCTGTACTTCCCTGGGCCTCTTCCCACCTGGCCCCTGTATCACAACCCCTTACCTCAGGTTAAAGTTCTCCACTCCTCTCTCTCCCAGTTTAAACTCTGGTTATCTCTCAAGCTCATTTGCTTGCCCCTCTGGTCTCAGCCAGGAACTGTCCTGCTACAGTCCTGCAGCTCCTTTTATCTGACTGGCTGCTTCTGTGAGGCCTCTATAGGCAGACCCAACTTTGCTGTTCCTTTCCTGGGACGGGGTGTAGTAGGAACACAGGGCCTCCTGTAGGGAGCTGTAAAGGCCAGGTAAACCCAGTTACTCCAAACTGCACGATTTCATCATGGGTTTCATGATATTTAGTCCTTTTTCTTATAACCCTGGAGTCATTGACACATCATTATCCCCACTTTCGTGTTTTTAAAAAAGCAAGTTTCTAGCAGTGGTTATAGAGATTGTGTGGTTTTAGAGAAATGCTGGGAAATGTGTGCAAAATACAGAAGGGAAATAAAAAAACTTCAAATCCATATTAAAAATCTCATGATTTTGAAGCCAACCTTGAATTTTGAGGGCCTGATTCACCATTTTTCAATGCTTGGGGTTGGCCATACTGTTTTCATATGTATTTTTGACTGAGTGCACATTAGATATTGAGTGTATTATTTTGGCACTGAAGCATGTCACAGTTCTGCTCAGATGGTGATACCAGAAATGCATGTTTGTGCTTGGACATTATGTGGCATCACCAGGTGACCACAGTGTCTTTATGCCAGATCAGTGGGATTAAATGTGCATCAGCAATGCCATGACACCTACAGGACTGACTGACACCTCACTTGGCTGAAGCCTGCTTGTGGTCTCTTGCAGGTTCATAGCCCGGCCCCTGGGCAGAAAGCTGGGGGTGAGGGACAAGGTGAGATTGAACGCTCCACCCAATCCTGTGCTGGAAACCTTCTACGCTACTCACAGCAAGAAGCCAAAGGAGGTGAGTTCCTTCTCCTTCTACCATCCTCCTAGATTCAGACCCTTGCATCCAGGCACCTTCTCATCACTAGCAAGCTACAATTTAATTGAACTGAGCTCTCATTTGCTAGTTATGAATCCCCATGTTCATATTGTACATTGCAGGTGGCACCTGCATGTAGAACTGCTGAAACACCCATTTTTTCCCCATAAAATGTTTCAAATGAAAGTGTTTACAAATTTTGAATTTTCCCTCTTCTTTCTATCCCTTTGTTCTCTCTATTTCTGCAACAAGGTTAATGATCACAGAATATCAGGGTTGGAAAGGACCTCAGGATATCATCTAGTCCAGCCCCCTGCTCAAAGCAGGACCAATCCCCAGGCAGATTTTTGCCCCAGATCCCTAAGTGGCCCCCTCAAGGATTGAACTCATAACCCTGGGTGTAGCAGGCTAATACTCAAACCACTGAGCTATCCCTCCCCAACCTTTGAGGCATAGGTTGTTTTATTTTTCCACTTTTTTATTTTGTTTCCTTTTTCTAGTCTTTAACTGCAAAACTTCTCCAATTTTAGAAAAGTTACAAAGTAGCAAAAAGAAAATCAAAACCTAACTCTCTCACTCTGTAACTTTTCCACAGTTGAAGACGTTTTGAAAAGTAAAAGAATGGAAAAAGGGAAAAGAAGAAGAAGAGAGAAAAAAAAAAAGCACATCCTTCATTTTATTGAATTCAGTGAGAAGAAGTTATGATAAAATCAGGGACAAAGAAAAACAAATATCTGAAACTTTAAAATCCCTTGTTTTCAAAAACTGAATGAAATGAAAATTTCCTATAGAAAATTATCATAAAATGAAATCTTCCACAAAAAGTTTTGGTTTTGATGAAATCCCATTTTCAGCAGGAAAATGTTTCAGTCAAAACATTTTGGTCAGCTCTGCCTGTAATGACTCATCTCACTCTGCATTTAATGCTAATTCTCTGTAAAGATTTTTCTGTTCATACAATATCAGGGTTGGAAGGGACCTCAGGAGGTATCTAGTCCAATCCCCTGCTCAAAGCAGGACCAATCCCCAACTAAATGATCCCAGCCAGGGCTTTAACCTTAAACCTTAAACCTCTAAGGGTATGTCTACACTACAAGAGTAGTTCGATTTCACGTAAATCGAATATGTGGAATCGATATTACAAAGTCGAACGTGTGTGTCCACACTAAGGACAGTAATTCGACTTTGTGAGACTTTGTGAGTCCACACTAACGAGGCAAGCGTCGACATTGGAAGCGGTGCACTGTGGGCAGCTATCCCACAGTTCCCGCAGTCCCCGCTGCCCATTGGAATTCTGGGTCGAGCCCCAAATGCCTTCTGGGTAAAAAAATGTGTCGAGGGTGCTTTTGGGTACCTGTCGTCATCCGTCCGTCACTCCCGCCCTCCCTCCCTCCCTGAAAGCACCGGCGGGAAATCAGTTTGCGCACTTCTCTGATCAGTGACAGCGCGGACGCCACAGCAGTGCGAGCATGGATCCCGCTGCGACCATCGCTGCAGTTGTGGCCGTTCTCAACGCCTCGCAGCTTTTCATCCACCTTTACCAGAGGCAGATGCAGAGAAATCAGGAGAGGAGGCTACGGCACTACCGTGAGGGCCTGAAGTCGGAGAGTAGCACAGAGCTCTCAGAAACCACGAGACCCTGCGCCCAGGACATCACGGTGGCAGTGGGTCTTGTGGATATTGTGGAACAGCGATTCTGGGCCCTGGAAACAAGCACGGACTGGTGGGACCGCATAGTGCTTCAGGTCTGGGATGAATCCCAGTGGCTGCGAAACTTTCGCATGCGGAAGGGAACTTTCCTCGAACTTTGTGAGTTGCTGTCCCCTGCCCTGAAGCGCCAGGACACCCGGATGCGAGCAGCCCTGACTGTCCAGAAGCGAGTGGCCATAGCCCTCTGGAAGCTTGCAACGCCGGACAGCTACCGGTCAGTCGCGAACCACTTTGGCGTGGGCAAGTCTACTGTGGAGGTTGTTGTCATGCAAGTAGCCAAGGCAATCGTCAAGGTACTGCTATCAAAGGTAGTGACCCTGGGAAACGTGGAGGTCATCATAGACGGCTTCGCCGCGATGGGATTCCCAAACTGCGGTAGGGCTATAGATGGGACTCACATCCCTATCCTGGGACCGGACCACCAGGGCAGCCAGTACATTAACAGAAAGGGCTACTTTTCAATGGTGCTGCAAGCACCGGTGGACCACAGGGGACGTTTTACAAACATCAACGTCGGATGGCCGGGCAAGGTTCATGACGCTCGCGTGTTCAGGAACTCTGGTCTGTTTAGATGGCTGCAGGAAGGTATTTACTTCCCGGACCACAAAATAAGTCTTGGGGATGTGGAGATGCCTACAGTGATCCTCGGGGACCCTGCATACCCGCTAATGGCCTGGCTCATGAAGCCCTATACTGGCGCCCTGGACTCAGAAAAAGAACTGTTCAACTACCGTTTGAGCAAGTGCAGAATGGTGGTGGAGTGTGCTTTTGACCGTCTCAAGGGGAGATGGAGAAGCTTACTCACTCGCTGTGATCTCAGCGAAACCAATATCCCCATTGTGATAGCTGCTTGCTGTGTGCTCCACAATCTGTGTGAGAGCAAGGGGGAGACCTTTATGGCGGGGTGGGAGGTTGAGGCAAATAGCCTGGCTGCTGATTACGCCCAGCCAGACAGCCGGGCGATTAGAAGATCCCAGCGGGACGCGCTGTGCATCCGGGAGGCTTTGAAAGCTAGGTTCCTGACTGAGCAGGGTATCCAGTGACTGTTAAGTTTGTGGACACAGATGCTGAACCTGCCCCCCTTTCTTTACCCAGTTACTGTGGACTATCCTTCCAAGATACATACCCCCTTCACCAACTTCCCAAAAAATAAAATCTGTTCCGTTTTGTTAATGAACACCGTTGTCTTTATTACTGTTTTCGCGGGAATGTTTTAAACCGGGGACGCAGACTGTGGCGGGGGGCGGGTTTAGTGTTCTGATGCAAATGATGCTTCTAAACTCCGGGAATGACAGGCTCCGCAGTGGTGGACTGCTTGTTTCAACGGAGCCTGCCAGCAGTCCTGGGCGGGACTGCATGTATGTGTCGGCTATGTGACTTTCTGGCAGGGGGAGGAGGGTTACAGATCCCCTGCTGCGTGGCTCTGTGATCCAGGATAAGGACCGCGGCATAAGATCTCTAACTGCCCTCCCCTGCCACAAAGTCACAGATCAACCCCCCCGCCCCCCAGAACATGAAAAGCACCTCCCAGACTGACCAGGGTTACTGGTGACTGCACTGTGTATCTGTCCTGATGCTGGACCTGCCCCCGCCTCTGTACCCTGCTAAAGGTGACTGTCCTGTCCAATTACCAAACCCCTTCACCCCCTTCAGACAGACTCTCCTCTAAAAGAAAATCTTGGAAACAGTACTTAACAGAAACGAATATTTTATTATGAACCACACATGAAACGGGGAGCGGGGGGGAGGGAAACTTGGACGGGGGCTTGTGTGAGGTGGGTAGGAAAGGACTTTTCAAACTTTGGGGAACGAGAGCCTTCTAGTGCTACAGCAGTCTGCATGGGTTGACTAAAAGTTTTAACGGCCCTTGCCGCCACTCCTTCTTTGGACTTTGGGTGAGGGGGGGTGGGACTTTGTGGCGGGGGAGGGCGGTTAGAGATAGACTGCAGCGGGGCTCTGTCCTCCTGCCTCCAGTCTTGCAGAACATCCACAAGGCGCCGGAGCGTGTCCGTTTGCTCCCTCATTAGTCCAAGCAGCGTTTGAGTCGCCTGCTGGTCTTCCTGACGCCACCTCTCCTCCTGTTCCATGATTGCTCGGTGCATTTGGGACATGTTCTCCCTCCACTGTGTCTGCTGGGCTGCCTGGGCTCTTGAGCAGTCCATTAGTTCTGAGAACATGTCTTCACGCGTCTTCTTCTTCCTCCTCCTAATCTGCGCTAGCCTCTGGGAGTGTGATGCCAGGCTGGGTTGGGAGACAGTCGCAGATGTGTCTGTGGGAATGGGAAAAAGGGAGTGAATTCCTGAGACAGATAAATGAAGTTGTGAACAAAGAACATAGTCTTTCTCTGTGAACAAGACCATGCACTGCACCTCTCACATGCGCACTCAGGACAAGGTCGAATTTTCGGCCCTCGCCTTCAGTGCCTGGGGTCTTGCAGTTGCGATCTGAGAAGCGGGGCAGGACACCTCAACTTTTGTAGCAGGCAAACATGGTAAGCCGTAGACTTGTGGCAGCTTAAAACTTTAATAGTAGCACTGGGCTCCTTTCGCATTGAAAGCAATGCCAGTCTCTGCTGGCAGCAATCAGGGAAGCATGAGCTCTGCCCCTGTCCCACCACCTCATGGCTGTCCCAGGGAAAGATCCCTGTATGCTGCCCCTCTGCCGCCTCCACCGCGTGGCTGTAAAGCAGTCCCAATACTAACATTCCCCTCCCTAATTCAAAGCAGGGCGTCATGTGCAACATCACGCTGATGAGGATCTCGGAGAGCGACAGGGAACGGATGCTCCGGGAGAGCATGCAGAAACCAGGGCCGTATGCCGCCATGCTCTGCCGTGCGATGATCCCAGACTACTTGATAGAGTCATGGCGTGGGAACGTGTCGTACCACGGTGGACCTAACAAGATCGCCCTGCCACGGAACCTGATGCACAGGCTTGAGCACTACCTCCAGGAGAGCTATGCTGAGAATTCCCATGAGGACTTTGTGTCAATTCCCGGACATATAGACCGTATTTTGGTTTAGCTGTACTGGAAGGGACTACAGAGTGGAGCGTCCTGTGGTTGCCTAATCATGAAAATCCGGACATTACTTGATTTTTTTTACATAGTTGGGACTAAATAGTTGTCTAAGGCAAAGAAATCATGAACAACCACTTGTTGATATTATAAATATTCCTGTTGTGTTATAAATAAATGTTTAGACGTTTAAAGCACTTACTGCTTGATCCTTCCCCTGATTCGGTGTCCGGGGTAACGGATGGGGACGGTTGGTAGGGGATCTCGGTAAGGGTGATGAAGAGCTCCTGGCTGTCGGGGAAATCAGCGGTGCAAGCGCTGTCGACTGCCTCGTCCTCCTCATCTCCTTCCTCATCTTCCCCGTCCGCTAACATTTCCGACGAGGAACCGGCCGTGGACAATATCCCATCCTCAGAGTCCACGGTCAGTGGTGGGGTAGTGGTGGCGGCCGCACCTAGGATGGAATGCAGTGCCTCGTAGAAACGGGATGTGTGGGGCTGGGATCCGGATCGTCCGTTTGCCTCTTTGGTCTTCTGGTAGCCTTGTCTCAGCTCCTTGATTTTCACGCGGCACTGTGTTGCATCCCGGCTGTATCCTCTCTCTGCCATGGCTTTAGAGATCTTCTCGTAGATCTTTGCATTCCTTCTTTTGGAGCGCAGCTTGGAAAGCACGGACTCATCGCCCCACACAGCGATGAGATCCAAGACTTCCCGATCAGTCCATGCTGGGGCCCTCTTTCTATTCTGGGATTGCACGGCCATCTCTGCTGGAGAGCTCTGCATCGTTGCCAGTGCTGCTGAGCTCGCCACGCTGTCCAAACAGGAAATGAGATTCAAACTGCCCAGACAGGAAAAGGAATTCAAATTTTCCCGGGGCTTTTCCTGTGTGGCTGGTCAGAGCATCCGAGCTCGAACTGCTGTCCAGAGCGTCAACAGAGTGGTGCACTGTGGGATAGCTCCCGGAGCTATTACCCTCGATTTCCATCCACACCTAGCCTAATTCAATATTGCCATTTCGAATTTAGCGCTACTCCTCTCGTTGGGGAGGAGTACAGAAGTCGAATTTAAGAGAGCTCTATGTCGAACTAAATAGCTTCGTGGTGTGGACGGGTGCAGGGTTAATTCGATGTAACGGCGCTAAATTCGACATAAACTCCTAGTGTAGACCAGGCCTAAGGAAGGAGATTCCACCACCTCCCTAGGTAACCCATTCCAGTGCTTCACCACCCTCCTAGTGAAAGTTTTTCCTAATATCCAACCTAAACCTCCCCCACTGCAACTTGAGACCATTACTCCTTGTTCTGTCATCTGCCACCACTGAGAACAGCCGAGCTTCATCCTCTTTGGAACCCCCTTTCAGGTAGTTGAAAGCAGCTATCAAATCCCCCCTCATTCTTCTCTTCTGCAGACTAAACAATCCCAGTTCCCTCAGCCTCTCCTCATAAGTCATGTGCTCCAGCCCCCTAATCATTTTTGTTGCCCTCTGCTGGATTCTTTCCAATTTTCCCACATCCTTCTTGTAGTATGGGGCCCAAAACTGGACACAGTACTCCAGATGAGACCTCACCAATGTCGAATAGAGGGGAATGATCATGTCCCTCGATCTGCTGGCAATGCCCCTACTTATACAGTCCAAAATGCCATTAGCCTTCTTGGCAACAAGGGCACACTGTTGACTCATATCCAGCTTCTTGTCCACTGTAGGTCCTTTTCTGCAGAACTGCTGCCTAGCCATTCGGTCTCTAGTCTGTAGCAGTGCATGGGATTCTTCCATCCTAAGTGCAGGACTCTGCACTTGTCCTTGTTGAACCTCATCAGGTTTCTTTTGGCCCAATCCTCTAATTTGTCTAGGTCCCTCTGTATCCTATCCCTACCCTCCAGCGTATCTACCACTCCTCCCCGTTTAGTGTCATCTGCAAACTTGCTGAGAGTGCAGTCCACGCCATCCTCCAGATCATTAATTAAGATATTGAACAAGTATCTGTTGCTGTACCCATTCGTTACCTAGATAAGTAATGGACAGTGTGGCACAGCCTGTTTGAGTCAACAATGCAATACTGTTGCAAAAAAAGTGAACATCTTTCTGGGATATATTGTCAGGAGTGTGGAAAGCTAGACATGAGAAGTAATTCTTCCACTCTACTCAGCACTGATAAGGCCTCAGCTGGAGTATGGGCACCACATTTCAGGAAAGATGTGGACAAATTGAAGAAAGTTTAGAGTAGAGCAACAACAATTATTAAAGCTCTAGATAACATGACCTTCTGCAGAAAAGGACCTGGGGATTACAGTGAACGAGAAACTGGATATGAATCAACAGTGCGCCCTTGTTGCCAAGAACGCTAACGACATATTGGGCTGCATTAGAAGGAGCATTGCCAGCAGATCGAGGGACGTGATTATTCCCCTCTATTAGGCACTGGTGAGGCCACATCTGGAGTTTTTTGTCCAGTTTTGGGCCCCCCACTACAGAAAGGATGTTGACAAATTGGAGACAGTCCAGTGGAGGGCAATGAAAATGATTAGGGGGCTGGGGCACATGACTTATGAGGAGAGGCTGAGGGAACTGGGCTTGTTTAGTCTGCAGAAGAGAAGAGTGAGGGGGGATTTGATAGCAGCCTTGAACTACCTGAATGGGGGTTCCAAAGAGGATGGAGCTAGGCTGTTCTCAGTGGTAGCAGATGACAGAACAAGAAGCAATGGTCTCAAGTTGCAGTTGGGGAGGTCTAGGTTGGATATTAGGAATAGGGTGACCAGACAGCAAGTCTGAAAAATCAGGACGGGGTCGGGGGTAATAGGTTTCTATATAAGAAAAAGCTTCAAATATTGGGACTGTCCTTATAAAATCGGGACATCTGGTCACCATAATTAGGAAACACTATTTCATTAGGAGGGTGGTGAAGCACTGGAATGGGTTACCTAGGGAGGGGGTGGAATCTCTATCCTTCAAGATTTTTTTTTTTTAAGGCCTGGCTTCACAAAGACCAGGCTGGGATGATTTAGTTGGGATTGGTCCTGCTTTGAGCAGGGGGTTGGACTAGATGACCTCATGAGGTCTCTTCTAACCCTAATCTTCATTGATTCTATGATTGTGTGTGGAAGGGGCAGGAGGCAGGATTGTGTGTGGAAGGGGGGATTGTGACTGGAAGGGATGGCGGGGATTGAGACTGGAATGGGTGGGGGGGATTGTGTGTGGAAGGGGGAGGGTTGTGTGTGGAAGGGGCAGGGGGAGATTGTGACTGAAAGGGGTGGGGGGAGGATTGTGTGTGGAAGGGGAATTGTGTGGGGAATGTCAAGGAGCAGATTGTGTGGGGCAGGGGGAAGATTGTGTGTGGAAGGGGCAGGAGGGAGGGTTGTGTGTGGAAGTGGCAAGGGGATTGTGTGGGAAACGGGAAGAGGGCGGATTGTGGGGGGGCAGGGGGCAGATTGTGTGTGGAGGGTCAGGGACGGATTGTGACTGGAAGGGGCAGGGGGAGGATTGTGTGTGGAAAGCACAGGGGGATGATATTAGTTCTGAGGGATTTGGGAGGGGTTTTCATTTTAGTTTTAACAGTGGCTTAAATAGGTTTTTATGATTGATTGGTAACATCATTGTGGGTTCCTGGAGTTTGGACGGGCTCCCACTGACCAAACTGCCATAAATCAGCAGGCCTCTCAGAGGAAGTCTTCCGCTCGTCCAAGTGAACGCGATCACTCCAACTGCAAACCACTTCACAGTTAGGTGCTATTGGAGCCTCTGCTCAGAAGACTCCCATCCAGGCAGGTGTGAATGCTGCCTGGAGCTAGCAGGAGGCGTGGGTGAGGCTCAAAGAGCCCTGGGCAGAATGGGACAGATAGTGTCTTTATTCCTGTGCTCTGAGATTGTAGCTGTAGATGTAGACTGACCAAGCCTTGGACTCATTCCGGCCCCTGCCCCAGGTGGGAAGAGGGATTAGTGAGGGAGGCTGGGCACTTCTGCTATTTGTGCCATCAGGGAGTGAGTCCTGTTTGCTTGGCTGTTTTCCAGGGGCAGCTGATCAGTTTATCCAAGCAGTGTGACTTGCCTACCAGAAAGGTGGAGAGGTGGTTCCGATACCGGCGGAACCAGGACAAACCCAGCCTGACTACAAAATTCTGTTCAGTGAGGTGAGTGATGTGGCCAGAGGCCTTGGGTCACTTCAACCTTCCAGCAGGGTCTGAGCTCTGCAGTCTGTGCACAGCCTCCCAGCACCCCCGGGTGCCAGCTGGAATGTGCCCTTCCCGCTGCCCCTCTGCTTCACCTCCCCCCTCCTGTGCTGCCTCCCTACCCTAAATCAGAGGCCTCGCTCTTCCCTCCACCTTCAGCCCCTGGACTGTCTCTTGGACCCGTCTCCTCCTACCCCTGCCCTCAGGGCCAGCCCACAACATTTTGGCACCTGAGGCGGGGAGCTCAAATGACACCCCCATGCCCCCTTGCTTGGGCCAAAACTTTGAAAGGTCTCAGTTCTGCCTTCTTCCTGTTCTACTCCTCTCATGGTACTGCTCTGCTATCTACCAATCAAGGAGAACTAAGTTAAAATACCTTGTTCAAAACTTTTAAGTAACACTTAACTTTCAAACATCTGAACAGCAAATGTAACTTTTCTTCTCTGCATAGTAAACACTGGCATTTTTATCTGTTTGAATAATCAAAGTGGTGCTTTCCATGTCTTCTTGGTTGCAAAGATTTGAACTGCTTCCTGCTGAAGGTCCATAGTCTGGGCCAGCTCATGCTCTATTGAGATGGTTGCAAGGCCGACTGCCTCTCCTATGTCAGTGTGGAGCATAGATGTGTTTTTATTAACTTCAGCTTGGAGAAGCTGCGCTCTCCACTGGCAACAGGAAGTGTTATAAGTATGCGGAGAGCAACAAAAGCATTTGGAAAGAGGGTGGTCATCTTATTTGTGCACATATAGTCCAGAACAGCCTTTGGAGTTGATCCTGCTGAAATGTATCTTGAAAGGGCTTTCAGTTCATCCCCTAAATCACTCGCATCAATATCGCGCATGTCATCATGTGTCAACACTGTCTCTAGTGCCCTGCATTGCTGGTGTAGGTCTTCTTCAGGTATAGTGAAGAGTTTTGGAATATCATACAACATCCCAAATATACTGCGGTGTTCCTTGAGCTGCATGAAATGTTCTTCAACTGACTGTATTGCTCAATCTAGCACCTGGTTAAATAATTCAACTTTGAATTGTTGTTTGGGGTCTCTTATGGGATTATCCCGTGCCTCGTAATCAAAATGTCGTCTTCTTCGGTGACTCTTGTATTCTTGAATGGGTGGGAAAATAGCTTCAGTGTGACGTTCCTCTGCCAACTTCTGTGCATCCCTCATCTGACCGGTAAGACTGCAGGTATGACTTTGCTTTGTCCAGTTGTTCCATTGCTCCAGATATATCAAGGTCAACACCTTGGAGTCTCTTGCTTACAACATTTATTTCAAACAATATGTCATGCCACAACACTAAGCCACACCGAAATTTGAAGTTATGTATATTTCTGGTGATTCCATTTCCCTCTGCCCCACAGTTCTCCCATGAACAGTGCCTCTCATAGCATTATCCACCATAATGGCAACTATGGCATCATCTATCTTCCCAATTTGGTGTTTTATAGGCTTTATCACCCCCACTTGACTTTCCCATCATGTGGTACTCAGTGGTTTCAGTGTCAGAGAGGATGTTCCCAGATGTTGCTTCAAAATTTGCCATCGATGAGTTGATGCAGAGAAAAATACATAGATGCTTTGAATTACATTAAAAAATTCAGCAGCCTCACTAGAAGCTGATGCTGCATCACTGACCACCAAGTTCAATGAATGAGAACTGCATGGGACAAAAAAAGCTCCAGGGTTTAACTCTCAGATCCGTGTCTGCACTCCTCTGTTCTTTCCTCTCATGTTGGCACCATTATCTGACCTCTCATGTCCGCTATCGCAATTCCCGTATCTTCCAGCTTTTTAAGAAGCACATTTGTCATACCAGCTCCTGTAGTATCATCAATGTCAATAAATTCTAGAAAATGATCTGACAGTCACCATTACAGGGACATTTTCACTAGGTTCTGTTTTTGTTACAAAACGCACCATTAAAGTCATTTGTTCCGTATGGCTGATGTCAGGTGTGCAGTCCAGAGTAACAGAGTAATATCTTGCTGACTTCAGTTAGGGGTGACCAGACGTACCGATAAAATAAGGACTGTCCCGATATTTAGGTGTTTGTCCCACGTCCCGACATATTTCACTCCGCCGGCAGCACTTGGCTTTTTTTTTTTTTTTTTTTTTGCTTTGCTGGTGGACCTCCCCCAGCCCCATGTGTCCCGATATTTTCTTCCTCTCATCTGGTCACCCTAACTTCAGATCTGCCACAATCTTCTGTTTGACTTTTGTTACCAGTGACTGTATGATCTCGTTTTGAATTGTTTTTCCAAGGTAGTCGTGTGTGTACATTTCTTGGGTGGTGACTCTTCTTAGATGCTCCTGGAGTACAGCATCAAACTCAGCCATCAGCTCCACAATTTTAAGGAAGTTTCCATTGTTTGGCACATACAGCTGATCAGAAGTGCCATGCAGTGCTAGGTTTTGGGTAGCAAGCATTCTCACAATGGCAATGAGCCTTTTCAGAACATTTTGCCAGTAAAGAGACTTTGATGCAATCTTCTCTTGATGCTGATCATCTATGGTGGCCTTTAACCAGAGTTTCGTCTCAAGCTCTTTCCAGCTATGGGATGCTCTCTGGTGATTTGCTGCCTTCTCATGGCATGCCAGGTTTCTAGCCAGATTTTCCAGTCCTTTGTTTCTGTAGAACCCAATGTGGCTGGAACATTAGACTGGAAGAGTTTGCAACAAAAACAGCATGCAGCATTCTGGGTTTTTGAGTACATAAGCCATGGCCTCTCCACTTTGTCACCATTGGGGATTTCATGCCAGTAATGTGTTGGATGGAAACTTCTATTTTCATTGTCTTTGGGGAACATGAAGTTTTTCACTTGCTGTGGCCCATGCAGTACAAGGAAGTCCCTCAGGCTACTGCTCAAGTGGGTCCCCAGTCCTGGATCATCTAGACTTAAGGAACTAAACTCAACAGTTTCTTGCACCTCCACCACACTCTTCTCTGATCTACACTTTTCTTCAGGAATGTGCATGGTTACATCCATCTGAGATGGAGATATGGATGCTGCAGTAGCTGCCAGGTCACCTGCACTCTGACTAACTAGATCAGGCATCTCCTCACCACTCACATCCTCACTGGGGCCAGAAGGCTCACCATGAACATTTGTGTCTATGTATCTCAGGAGAGCTTCTTCCTGCTTAGATAGAAAAGCTTCCTTTGCTTTCTTTTTCTGAATGCTGCCCCAGAGGGGCATTTTCTTCTTTCACTCATGACTGCTGTTCTGCACCAGCTATAGTGGCTCTCAACACTCAATTGAAGGGGACAAATAAGCAGGCTGGTAGCAGGGTCTGAGTGAGGGAAGATATCAGCGTCTTAAGGGCCTAACTGGCTCCTACTACTTCAGTTGACTGCCTGTTCTCCTCAAGTGGATTCAGAGAAGAAACAGGAAGCTCCCTGAGAAGCTGGTGTGAATCAGTCCAGGCTCCTGTGGGTGCTAGAGAGGTACATAAGAGGCTCCTCCTCCTCTCTCTCCCTGCAGCTCCTGCTGCTTTCTGTTATTCCCTCTCACCTTTTCTCCTGCCTGCCTGTTATGTCTTTTGTGCTGGAGGAAGGAGGGCACAACACTCAACCACCTCTGTGCATCTAGAGCAGAGAGAATACATATGCACCAGCAGCAGATACAATTTTCTACACTCTGGGTCCTAGTGGGCCCCCCCCCCACACACACACACAGTCTGGCACCTGAGGCAGCCGCCTCAGTTCACCTCATGGTAAGGCCAGCCCTGCCTGCCCTGTCCCCACCTGCTTTTACCCTCCTCACCCATAATTCATCCAGGTTCCCTTACCTTCAATTGAGTTTTCTCATCAGGTTCTGCTTTCAAACATACATTCTATCCTGTAACCTGAAAAATCCCTCTCTTGACCCTACCTGTCTTCCCAACTACCAGCTGTTTCCCTCCTCCCGTTCATGATGCTGTGCCTGTAGGCACAGCTATGAGCTGGGGGGGTGCTGCATAAACTGCACCCCACCCAGAAAGGCTTGTGCCTCAGAGACCCCCTCAGAGGGTGTGCTCCACAGCAATGCTTATTCACTACTGGCCTCTACCAGCAACACATTACAACATGTCCTGTGCCACCTCAGTTGTCCTGGCCAGGGCATGATCACCCATTCCTTGCACTCCCATCCAGCTTGGGCTCCATCTGCTCTGAGCAGGAGTAAGCAGCTGCACAGAGCTAGAGCACAGAAGTTCTTGGCTCCCAGGACACTATGCTGCCTCCTTGCCAAGCCTAACAGCATCCTCTCCACCAAATCTCCTTCATCTGTCTGCTTGCCTGTGACACAGATGGTCACTCCCACCTCATCCTCCACAAATGAAACTTGGCTGCCTGGTGCTTCTGAAACCAAAATATACCAAGCCCTACCCCAAACTGCCCCCTAAGGCCTTGTCTACATTGTGTAATAGAACCATTGGTGACTATAGTTGTCATGAGAGTGGCAACTCAACCAGTGGTGAATATGATGTGTTCTAGTCTATACTTCCATTTAAACCATGGTGAGCTCACAACCATTACTGACAGTTCCTATCAGCAGTGCTTCAGTTTGACAGTATGTACCAGGGCTAAGGAAATTTAGACTGGGCTTATTAGAAGAGACTATGGAGCAGTGGGCCAAGGCTGATGGAAGTGATACGAGATACACTACTGTGCATTATAAGAAGTTATATACAGTATTACATGTTGCTCCTTTTTTGTGACTGAGGGAATAAAGTGCACCTAGAGCTCTGCTATCAAGTGGAGCTCATTTGAGTGCTATATGCTGTGCAAGTATGTATTCGCTAAGGTCAGTGGTTGCACGAATGACTGACACTAGGGGTGGCCAGAAAAGCTGAGCCTGACCTCTGAACTTCTAATTTCCTTTGTTCTTTTCTTACTTGCTTTTAGTTGGAGTTCTTTGTGTTACCTCATTTCCTTCTGCACTGGACTTGTGGTCTTGTATGATGTGAGTATGTAATCAGAACCCACCCTACCTTGCTAGCAATGATGCACAAAAGGCAAACATGTTCAATACATATTTCTGTTCTGTACTTGGAGAGAAGCAAGATGTGCTTGTGTCACATAAGGATGAAGAAGTACTTTCCAGTCTATCTACTAGGGGAAAACATTTTTAAATCACCCAAAAACTACACAGGAAGTTCAAAGGGCATAAAAGCTAACACAGAAATTTCACCCTGCGAGGCCATCCACATATTAAAAGAAGCAGGAGCTTAATGTAGTCTAATGGAAAATCTTATTGTAAGACTGTTTCAGAGTGCATCCTTTATGATGGGGTCAAAACAAGCACCTCCATTTTGTACTATTATATAATCTATAATGGGAACAGGCCTAATTCATTAGGCGGCTGGTTGGGAGAGGAATGTTTCTGGCATTCTCACAGTTAGATTACACTGTTTCTTTACAGAAGCCCTGGTTTTGGGACCCAAGAGAATGCTGGGTGGGGTATCCACAGCAGGTAAGTCATCCAGGCATGTTGGTCCATGTAACAGCAACTCAGAAGATTCATATAGTCTCTTGGCCTTTGTCAGGACCTGTACCAAGCAACTGGATGCACCCCTTATCCTGTACTGTTTAAGGTAGACCTCAGAGGGCTCTTTACAGACGAGTTACAGCATGTGCCATGGACAGACTGGTATGCACGGCAGGTCTAGGTTTGAGTCCAAAGAATGCAATCACCTGTTAACAGGCAGGCTAACCCGTCAGTTCAGCAGAGGTGTGACTCTGTGTAGACACCCACTTCCACAGACGGGTCATTCAAATCCGTGTAATAAAAAGATCCTACGTGGTAAAAGCAGAATCCCCTCCAAGGGCAAGTACGTTTCCCCCATGGAGCTGAACATAGCTGGGCCTTCTGCAAGTCTGCATCCCATTGGTGTAATGGCTGTTCAGACATTCACAAGAGGGGAGAGATGTAAAGGGCTGTGGCCATGTCAGGACTTAGCCAGCTCTGCGCTCCTGCAAGCAATGGGGGACAAACTAATCTGAGGTGATAAGAAGGATCCTGTTAATGGTGAATAAAACACAAACCAGTCACTTTCGTCAGGGTTCACAAAGATTTCTTAGAGCATGGGAAGGCAAACAGTGCCCTCTCCCAGCTGCTGGAGGATGTGCTGGGGATACAGGCTTCTCCAGTCTGATTTAGGGACATCTCAGCACACTCTGCCTAACATCTTCCCCGAGCCTGACACAGGCTTCCCCAAACCAATCTGCTTTGGTCCTCTTGATGAGGAAGCACCCACAGCTTAACTTGCATCACTCCCTTGATACAGGTGCCTTCTCTGGCTTATTCAGGGAGATGAATTTAACCTGTTAATCTCCAGTACTGGGCAAAACCTATATACCCCATCTATAGGGGTTAAAACATATATGCTGTGGTTTCCAATGTCGTTAATGTTACTTAACTTAAGGGGATGATGTCACTTAACCTTTGATGGGATGATGTCTGTTCTATTGATTAAATGGAAACCTTGGTTACTGAGAGACAACTAGTTTTTGCCCTTGGGTATTCAAGTGCAGTGGAACCTGGGAATGCTATGATCTGTCCCAACAGGGCCTCATTGGATGGAAATGTCAGTTCTGCATCCCCTTCCTTTCTCAGTCAGCTCTAGGCAGCATGTCCCCATGGCTGGAGCACTAGTGTGGGACTAGGAGTCAGGAGACCTGGGCTTTTTCTGTGACTTCAGCTACTACAGACATGCTGTGTGACACGGTGCAAGTGCCTATTCCCTGCTCCTCAATTTTCCTGTCTTTAAAGTGATATTCTTGAGATAAATATCTTTGTAAAAATGCTTTGAGATCTGCAGAGGCAACCTGCTAGGCAGATGCTAAATATTATTGAATATCAACAGTTTAAATCTAAAGCAAAATTATTTATGTATTTAGACTTAGAAGTGCTGAAAAGGGCTCCTGGGGCAAAAATCGCATGTGATCATGTAATTAAAGACTGTATCTTAATCCATACATACAAAGGAGCTGAAGTAAGTTTGCAAAGGCAGTCTTAATCCTGGCACTTCCTGACTTTTGAGTGCTTGACTTTGCGGCCCTTTAAATGGAGGGTTGTTTTTTTAATGTAATATACAGAACTGGGCAGTGTTTTAAAAGAATAGAAACAAGTTTAAAACAACCTACTGATTTGGTAGAAATAAACTGCACCCCTTACTGGACCATGTAATTGTATAACCTTATTACTATTACTCTTTTGTTCCCACAGTTGTATTGTTTCTTACACCAATTTGTTGAATCTCTTTTTAACCTAGCCCTATTCCTTATCTTAACCAAGCTGTTCCCTGGGGACAGACCCCTGAATCAAGGCACTATAATAAATCTCAAGTGTTGACTATGCAACTTTAACACCGTATTAATGCAGGAGGGGCAGGAGGGGGTTCATGTAGTATAATAAATAGCTGTAGCATATCAGCTTGTAGGTACTGAAACAAACAACTGTTGGGACCTCAGTGATCCCAGTGCCAAACTCTGGACCACTAGTCTCTGATCCATAGAGCTGGTTGGGAATTTTTCAACAAAACAGAAAATTCCAATTTGGCAAAAACAAAATGTTGTGCATCCTAGAATTTCTGATTACAATGAGAGAGGCCAGTAGTGAGGGCACTCAGCTGGGGTGGAAAAGGCCCTGGTTCAAGTCCCTGGTCTAAATCTAGCAGAGGAGGGACTTGAATCTGGGTCATCCATGTTCCAAGGAAGAGCCCTGCTGGGCAGTTGGCTCTTCTGGGGTTGTGGCTGGGGGTATGTGTCTCCCTCTCAAATATATTTTTCCATCTAAAGGGGTCAGGTTCATCTCAATACAGATGGGGGGGGGGGGTTTAAAATCTCAAAAATTTTCACAGAACAGATAAACAATTTCCCACACAGCTCTACTGATTCACTCTTTAATCACTGCTATAGCTGCTTACTGAATTCCCTATGCCCAAGTAAATCGTTTCAGACACCGCTGCAAAGAGAACCAGAGCTGAATATGTTTATTATCTGCCCTTCCCCACGGCTTATGCATTAACTAAGCCTCTTTGTTTTGCTGTTGCAGCCACTACAGCACTCTATGTACTGGTACTACATGATGGAGCTCTCCTTTGCCTTGGCACTGACTTTCACCATGGCCTTCGATGTGAAAAGAAAGGTGAGAGGAAGTACTCCGATTCTAGACAGCGATGTGTGAGAGACCTCTGGCTGGCCAGTCATTATCTGGGGTCCGATGAAAAGTAACAAAGTCAGGGACCTATCCAGCACCCTCCCACTTCTTTCAGCTCTGCACCCTCACAGCTGTCTCCTATCTGCCTCATCAGTCTGTCAGTGACCCGCACTTCAGGCTGTGGGGAGATTCACCCCAATCTGTTTTAAACGCTCTGCATCCTATAGACCCTCCCTTCAAAGGCCAGTTTGGGAGATGCTTAGATTCTAGTGTGGTAAGTTCAGTATGGATCAATAGATAGATGCAGACAGAAATTATCCCTTTCCTTAGAGGGTTAATTTTCCCCACTCAGTGTTGACAGGAGGGCAAATCTATCCATTTCAGCAGAGAAAAGTTTTTAATTTAATGTAAAGATATATAATTCTGTGGGACTGAGCTAACTCAAAGAGACAGGTTTCAGAGTGGTAGCCGTGTTAGTCTGTATCAGCAAAAAGAATGAGGAGTACTTGTGGCACCTTAAAGACTAACAAATTTATTTGAGAGCGTATCAATTCATGGCCCTTCAAGACAGCCACACTCCACAGGGCACTTCAGCTAGAGGGATGTGTCTACACATAGATTTGTACCAATTTAGTTAAGCCAGTGCAAACCCCTGTGTAGACACTCTTATTTCAGTTTCACTTAAACCTGTTCCTAAAGGTTGGTCTACATTCAGAAGTTGCACCAGTTTAATTTAAATTTGGTTTCAAAACAATTTAGTTAGACCAGTACTTACCCCTCTGCATCCACTTATATCACTTTAAACCTGGCATATATGGGTTTACATTGCACCTGTAATTTACAGGCACAAGCTAAATTGATATAAATCAGGTTTAAATAGCTTTAAGAGTGTTCACAAGTAAAGTGGCCCCAGGTTAACTACATTGGTTTAAAATCACACCTTTAGGTGAACTGACACAATTTTGTGTTTAGACCAGGACTAATCCATTTAAGTTAAATCAAAATAAGCCTGATTTAAAATGAATTAAGGGTTTGTCTACACAGGAAAATTGCACTGGTTTCACCTAAGGGCATGGCTACATTTGCAGATGTAGAGCGCTGTGAGTTAAACCAGCCCTCGGAGACCGCAGCAGGGAAAGCGCTGCCGTGTGTTCACATGGTCAGCTGCAAGCACAGTGGCGTGGCCACATTTGCAGCACTTGCAGCGGCATTGGGAGTGGTGCATTATTATTACAGAGCATCTCTTCCCATTCTGGCACTGTGACTTATGGGAAGGGGGCACAGGAGGCACAGGGCATTCTGGGCCCTGTTCCAATGCCCCGTGATACATCGCTTCGCATCCCAGCAATCCCTGTGCTTCCGTCCACATTTGGCGCCATCTTTCAACGTTTTTTGTACTGCGTGCTCTGTCTTCCCTTTCTGTCTGCAGGAATGGATCCCAAACTGCTGAGGAATATGCTGATGGGTCTTTCCAGCATGTCACGAATTGCAGTCAAGTTACTCCTTAAGCTACAAACTGACAGTGAGGAGTCCGACAGTGTCGACTTGCATAACACATACAAATCAATGAATGAAAATCAAAAAGTGCAGGAGTGGCAGGAGAGTGAAAGGAGGCTCCGCCAGCAGAATGCGGATCGCTGGCACTAAAGTACAGAGTGGCTGAGCCCCTTAGCCCTGCTCTCTGGCTGTTCAAATTCAGCCTCCAAGTGTTGAACCTCCAAGTTCCATGCCTGAGTGAAGCTTTCACCCTTCCCTTCACAAATGTTATGGAGGGTACAGCACGCCGCTATAACCGTGGGGATGTTGTCATCGGCCAGGTCCAGCTTCCCATACAGACAGCGCCAGCGGCCCTTTAAATGCACACTCCACAGTCATTCTGCACCGACTCAGCCTGTTGTTGAACCGCTCCTTGCAGCTGTCAAGGCTCCCTGTGTAGGGTTTCATGAGCCACAGCATTAAAGGGTAAGCGGGGTCTCCAAGGATGACAATGGGCATTTTGACTTCCCCTACGGTGATCTTCTGGTTTGGGAAGAAAGTCCCGCCTTGAAGCTTCCTGAACAGGCCTGTGTTCCGAAAGATGCGTGCGTCATGCATCTTTCTGGACCAGCCTGCGTTAATGTCCATGAAATGCCCATGGTGATCCACAAGCGCCTGGAGAACCATAGAGAAATAGCCCTTCCGATTAACGTACTCAAAGGCTAGATGGGCTGGTGCCAGAATTGGAATATGCGTCCCATCTATCGCCCCTCCGCAGTTAGGGAAATCCATTTGTGCAAAGCCAGCCACAATGTCACACACGTTGCCCAGAGTCACGGTTCTTCTGAGCAGGATGCGATTAATGGCCCTGCACACTTGTACCAAAACGATTCCAACGGTCGACTTTCCCATTCCAAACTGGTTAGTGACCGATTGGTAGCTGTCTGGAGTTGCCAGATTTCAGATTGCAATAGCCACCGGCTTCTCCACCGTGAGGGCAGCTCTCAATCACATGTCCTTGTGCCGCAGGGTGGGGGCGAGCTCACCACACAGTCCCATGAAAGTGGCTTTTCTCATGCGAAAATTCTGCAGCCGCTGCTCATCATCCCAGACTTGCATGATGATGTGATCCCACCACTCAGTGCTTGTTTCCCAAGCCCAAAAGTGGCGTTCCACTGTGGTGAGCATATCCATGAATGCCACAAGCAATCTCGTGTTGTATGTGTTATGTGAGTTGACATCATCGGACTCCTCACTGTCAGTTTGTAGCTTAAGGAGTAACTCGACTGCAATTCATGACATGCTGGCGAGACCCATCAGCATATTCCTCAGCAGTTCGGGATCCATTCCCGCAAACAGAAAGGGAAGACCGAGCACGCAATACAAAAAACATTGAAAGATGGTGCCAAATGTGGACGGAAGCACAGGTTTTACTGGGATGCAAAGCGATGCATCACGGGGCATTGGAACAGGACCCAGAATGCCCCGCACCTCCTGTGCCCCCTTCCCACAAGCCACAGTGCTATAATGGGAAGAGGTGATCTGTGGGATAGCTTCCCATAATTCACCGCTCCCAATGCCGCTGCAAGTGCTGCAAATGTGGCCATGCCAGTGCGCTTGCAGCTGACAGTGCTTTCCCTGTGCAGTCTCCAAGGGCTGGTTTAACTCAAAGCACTCTACAGCTGCAAGTGTAGCCATGCCCATATTCTCAGTCATTTTTCTGCATCTAACTCATGTCCTGTTCTGGGAAGCCAGGTGAGATCCCAGTACATCTAGAGAATTTAGATTATCTAGAGACAGTTTCTAAACACTGGAAAGGCAGTGGTAGCCCTTGTGCCGGTACCTGCAGTTTGTCACAAAACTGGAACTCAATCTGTCTTCTTATTCCAGGACTTTAAGGAACAAATGGTGCACCACGCAACTACCATCATCCTGATCAGTTACTCGTACTGTGCCAATTACCTCCGGATTGGGTCTTTGGTGATGTTGCTCCATGTTTCTTCTACTGCTCTCCTAGAGGTAGGTTATTCACTGGTTATAAAATAGCTGTGGCCAGGGCCAGTTCTAGCGTTTTTGCCGCCCCAAGCAGGGGGGGGGGGAAAAAGCCGCATCGCAAGCGGCAGCAGCTCTAGCGCCGCTTCATTCTACGGCGGCAATTCGGCGGCAGGTCCTTCACTCCGAGAGGGAGTGACAGCCCCGCCACCGAACGGCTGGACGTGCAGCCCCCCTCTTCATTGGCCGCCCCAGGCACCTGCTTGCTAGGTTGGTGCCTGGAGCCGGCCCTGGCAATGGCACTTTGGCTTCCTTTCTTAGAACGTATACTCCTGTTGCACTGTAATGGATACATTGCAATATCCCTTCTATGCTGTCTCCATTTTCTTGGTTTATTTTCATAGAATTGGAGGACTGGAAGGGACCTCAAGAGGTCATCTAGTCCAGTCCCCTGCATTTTATTTTGTTATCTCTAAAAAGAAATGCTAAGAAAAGTTTTAAAAAGAACTTTAAGCAGCATTTTGTGTTGGGTGAAATAGTTCAGTCTCTTGTGTCGGACAATGTTAGGTTCTGATCCTGCTCTCTCTTATACACGTGCTTAGCAACACAAGTGACTCCACTTCCAACTAACTCAACTTTCATTCTGGAAAAGTCAGAGTATTTCACCAAAGAAATAACCTAGACGATTCAACTGTCCTCCGATGAGCAATTATGTCAAATTTAGAAATTGTATTTATTTATTTTTTATTTATTTATATTTATTTTATTTATTAAATTGTGAAATAGAGGGATTTTAGTCCTGCTTTGAGTGTAAATTTCAGCACAATCTTCACTATGGAATCTCTACTAGAACTTCCAAATTACTGTCACTATCTTTTTAAGAGTGACAGCTTCTGGTGACATTTGATTAGATTATATAGATACTTGGGCCCCAATTTTCCAAAGTCACCACTGACTATGCATGCCCCAGTTTTTGGGTGCCTAACTTTAAACCCCTCAATTTCAGAGTTGCTGAGCCCCTGCAGCTCCCATTGACTTCACGTGGGGCTGTGGGCATTCATTACCTCTGAAAATCAGACTCAGGTGTCACAAGCTGGATGCCCAAAATCAGTGGCCAGTGGGAAATTTGGTTATGTGCAGCCTTAGGAATGTTTCCTTCTGTTTTACTCTGCATGCTGGCTTGAGTCCCTCTCCGCAAAGAGTGGGTGTACGCACACTGCATGGATGCAGTTCAAAGTCTCAGAATACCTAGCAATCACCAAGAGTTTGAAACTTGTTTCTAGTTAGCTGGGTGAACATGTAGTCCAATCCCAAGCAAACATTATACAGCAGACTCACTGTAGTTTAGACACTTACACAGTTTACAAACCTGGGCATGTTCTCTTATAAGCATTAGAATTAAAATGACCAGGCTGTCACCTGCCTTATAGCTTATAGACGTGTAAAGTCTGTGTTAATTATCAAATAAAAGAATTTATGGATACATATTACTACTTCTCCAGCTCGTTTGGTGATTCATGATTTGGTGCTTTTTCTAGACAAGTAGCAGCTTTAGAAGGAATTACTATTATTGGGTCTGATTCTCTGTGCCTGGCACCTTGTGTCACCAGTGATACCTGTGCAAAGTGAGGGCAAAATGCTGCCATTCTGATCTCAGAGCATTGTACACTCATTTTGCCCTGGGGTAAATGAAGACACAAGCAGGTCAGACAGGTGAAAGTCAGTTTCTCGCTGCTGAAAAGACCTAGATAAACATTGTCCCTGGAGCAGGAAAAACTCTCTGGAAAACACCTGAAAGTACTTTATTAAATAAAATTCAGGGCATAGTATGTAAAGAGTTCCACCTCTCTCAGGAAATGTAATTTCCTGCACTTACTTAGGGTCTCCACCTTGTCCAGGATGTGCTGCCTGCAGGTCTGAAAGGGGAGTTAAATTCCTATGACCCTTCTTTGGCCTCTGAGATTGAGGGCTGAATGTCGCACTGTGCCTCACTGCGCTGTGTGGGTGTTCACGGTGCTATCACACACTGGCTGACAATAATGGCTTGTTTCTTCTCTCCCCAGCTAACCAAGTTGCTTCATTACTTGAACTGGAGACGTGCAAGCCACCTTCTCTTCTTAACTTTCTCGTCCGTTTTCCTTGTTACTCGGCTCATCGTTTTCCCATGCAGGTGAGCCTCGGCTTTACTGCAGGTTTCTTCGGGTTTTCTTCAAATGCGCCTCCCATGGAGCATTCCAGAGTCACCAGGGACTTGCCTGGCTTGCCCAGCTCCCATCGAGTAGTTCAAAGCTCCTTGGGGGGCAAGGTTGATCCCACTGGGTCCTGACCCTGTTGAATCTGGGATAATTTTAAAAATGATTGATTTATTTTCCCTTTGATAAATAAACACATAGAATATCAGGGTTGGAAGGGACCTCAGGAGGTCATCTAGTCCAACCCCCTGCTCAAAGCAGGACCAATCCTGGAAGAGGGAGAAAACTTGTTCACCTTAGCCTCTAAGGATAGAACAAGAAGCAATGGGCTTAAACTGCAGCAAGGGAGGTCTAGGTTGGACATTAGGAAAAAGTTCCTAACTGTCAGGATGGTTAAACACTGGAATAAATTGCCTAGGGAGGTTGTGGAATCTCCATCTCTGGAGATATTTAAGAGTAGGTTAGATAAATGTCTATCAGGGATGGTCTAAACAGTATTTGGTCCTGCCATATGGGCAGGGGACTGGACTCAATGACCTCTTGAGGTCCCTTCCTGTCCTAGAATCTATGAATCCCCAGACAGATTTTTACCCCAGTTCCCTAAACAGCCCCCTCAAGGATTGAACTCCTAACCCTGGGTTTAGCAGGCCAATGCTCAAACCACTGAGCTATCCCTGCCTGCTCGCCCCCTTCCCTTCCCTTTCCTTTCCTTTCCTTTGGTTAGGCTAAACAAGCCAAGCTCTTTGAGTCTCCTCTGATAAGGTAGGTTTTCCATTCTTCTGATCATCCTAGTATCCCTTCTCTGCACCTGTTCCAGTTCAAATTCATCTTCCTTAAACATGGGAGACCAGAATTGCACACCGTATTCCAGATGAGGTCTCACCAGTGCCTTGTATAATGGTACTAACACTTCCCTGTCTCTACTGGAAATACTTTGCCTGATGCATCCTAGGACTTCATTAGCCTTTTTCACGGCCACTTCACATTGGGGGCTCAGAGTCATCCTGTGATCAGCCAATAGACCCAGGTCTTTCTCCTCCTCTGTCACTTCCAACTGATACATCCCCAGCTTATAGCAAACCCCCTTGCTTTTAGTCCCTAAGTGCATGACCTTGCATTTCACGCTATTACATTTCATCACATTTCTATTACTCCAGTTTACAAGATCATTCAGATCTTCTTGTATGATATTCTGGTCCTCCTCCGCATTGACAATACCCCCCAACTTTGTGTCATCTGCTAATTTTATTCGCACATTCCCACTTTTTGTGCCGAGGACATTAATGAACATGTTAAATAAGATCGGTTCCAAGGCCGATCCCCGAGGAACTCCACTATTAACCTCCCTTTGTTTAGGTGTTGGGCCATGCCTAGATTATCTTTAATCTCTATCTCATCCTCAGTGATTAGCAGTCCCACTTCTTCTTTCCTTGTTTTCATTTTGTTTATATGAGTATAGAACATTTTACTGTTGGTTTTAATCTCCTTTGCAAGGTCCAACTCTGCTTGGCTTATGGCAGTTATCACTTTTTCCCTACGCTTTCTGACTTCTAAGTGGTATCTTTCCTTGCTGATCATAGAATCGTAGATTATTAGGGTTGGAAGGGACCTCAGGAGATCATCTAGTCCAACCCCCTGCTCAAAGCAGGATCAATCCCAAACTAAATCCCCAAATGGCCCCCTCAAGGATTGAACTCCCAACCCTGGGTTTAGCAGGCCAACGCTCAAACCACTGAGCTATCCCTCCTCCCCCATCTTCATCCCATCTTCCATTCCTGGTAGGCTTTCTGCTTTCTCTTAATCACCTGTTTAAAATGCTTCTTCATCCAGCTTGGTCTGCAACCCTTCCCTATGAATTTTTTCTGCTTGCTTGGGATGCAGGCTTCTGCAACTTTGACTTAAAGTAATTCCAAGCCTCCTCCACCTTCAGATCCTTGAGTTCTTCTGTCCAGTCCAATTCCATAAGAATTCCTTTCATTTATTAAAATCAAGGCCCCTAGTTGCAGATCTATTTTTGTTTATCCTTCTATTTAGTTTAAACTGAATTAGCTCATGATCACTTTAACCAAGGCTGCCCCCAGTTCTTCTGTGAGGTCCTTACTACTCACCAATACCAAATCTAAAATGGCATCTCTTCTTGTTGATTCAGTGACTATTTGGTGAAGAAATCTGTCAGTTATCACATCCAGAGATATCTGGGTCCTACCATTATTAATAGCACTTGTCCTCCAATCTATATTTGGGGAAATTAAAGTCTCCTATAATCACACAATTCCCAGTAGTATTTATTTCATTAAAAACATTAAAGAGGTCTCTATCCAGATCCACATCAGATCCTGGGGGTCTGTAGCACACCCCAAGCATAGCCCAGGGGAACCTCTAGTAGCTTTCTTCCCCAAAGTGATTTTGGCCCAAACAGACTGTTTTATCCATTCCATCATTTCTATTTTTTTTTACAGTCTATCTCCTCATTAATATACAGAGCTTCTCCACCATCTTTACCTTTATTCTGTTTTTTTCTGAACAGCACATACCCTTCAGTACCTGTGCTACAGCCATGACTACTATTCCTCCGTGTTTCTATTATCCCTCTAATATCTGGTTTCACTTCCTGCACCAGTACTTCTAATTCCTCTATTTTGTTACCCAAGCTCCTTGCACTGGGGTACAGACATCTTAGTTGTTGCTGCTTGACTTCGCTCACATTCCTCACCCATTTGGGTACAGTCATTCTTCAGACAGTATCACCTACCTTACTGTTAGTGTCATTGGTATCAGCACAACCTTTTCTCTTGATGTCCATTCTCCTACCCATTGCTGTTCCTTTCTCCATTGCCGTATCCTCTCTTACTTGATCTTCCTCCCTCTCAATGTTAAAATCAGACGTGGAGATTACATGAGCATCTCCTCCAAGTTCCTAGTTTAAAGCTCTTTTAATCAGTTGTGCCAACCTCCATCCCAGAAGTCTATTTCCCTCCCTATTCAGGTGAAGTCCATCCCATGAGAACAGTCGTTTGTCCATGAATGCCTTCCAGTGGTCAAACATCCCAAAGCCCTCCTTATGCCTGAGCCATCTATTGATTACCATAATCTTGTTTTGCCTTCATTCTCCTCCTCCAGGGACAGGTAGAATCCCACTGAAGATCACCTGAGCCTCCATTTCCTTAAGCATCTTCCCCAGCCTGGCATAGTCTTCCTGGATGTGTTCCAGTGAGAATCTAGCTGTGTCATTTGTTCCCATGTGAAGGACAATCAGTGAATTCTTTCCTGCTCCCATTAGGACCCTCTTCCGTCTCAGGTCCACATCCTGTATCTTCGCTCCTGGCAGATAGCTCACCCCTCTATTCTCTGGATCAGTTCTGGTGACACGCCTGCCAGTTTTTCTTAGTAGGGAGTCCCCAGTCACATAGACCTGCCTCTTCCTGGTGATGGTGCGATTCTCCAGCCTTCCTCCTGTTCTTTCAGGCTGCAAGTCCTCTTGTCTCTTGTTCTCATTTGCAATCTTCTGTGAGTCATCCTCTGTCCTACTGGGGCTCCAAACTCTGGCTATCTCCATTGACTCTTCCCCTCTTCTTGTAGGGCTAGCTGCTCTTCTCTTCCTCCTGGCCCTCACACCTTCTGTTAGTGGCTGCTGTGCCCCTTCTTCATACTCCAACTCAGCAAACCTGCTCCTGAGCTTTGTTTCTCCTTCACTAGCCAGTCTTTTCCTCTGCCTGGTTCTTGTAGTGACGGGCTTCCATTGGCCCCTTTCCTCACCCAGCCGTCTCCCGTCACAGTTCTCCAGTCCAGCCTGCATCTGCAAGTCTTGACATTTCCCTTCAGCCTCGTCTTGCCATCCCTCATCATCTGCCTGAATCCCCTACGAAACTCAACCATAGTTACCACCTGCATCTCCAAACTTCAGATATTCTGTTCCATCAGCTCTATCAGGCAGCACTTCATACAAACAAAGCTCTTTTTTCAGGTACCTGCTCCAGGATCATGTACATCCTGCAGCTTCCACTTCTGGTCCTCTTCATTGTCTCTTCCATTGCTTGGGTCACTACCATTTCTGCCTCGGTGTCTGTCATAGTCTTCCCACCTAAAGTCCTGTCAAGGAAAAAGAAAAAGAAAACAAAAAAAACCAAACACCGACACCACACATTTCCCCCCCCCCTTCCCAACTCCCATGCAAAATCCCCTGTTTGCAGCTCTGACTGGACAGGAAGCAGCAGCTGGCTGGGCCGGAGCTGAACATGGGTCAAGTCCCGCCCCAAGCCGAGCTGAGCCAGCCGGCCAGCACCATGTAGTGACCCACACCGCTACTCCCCAGGACAGGATCGGCCTGCCACCTCCCCACCCCTGTCCGCAACGGAACCAGCCTGCTAACCCCCATGACAGGCACAGCCTCAGCATGGAGGTGGGAAGGGGGAAGCCCACTCTGCCTTCCCGCTATTGGGGAAAAAATGCAGCAATACAGCAGGGACTCAATGGCTGTGCATATCCCATGAAAATCCAGCATCCACTCAGGACACTGGCGTGAATTTAAACAAAAAAATCTGTGATTTTTCTCAGCCTTAACCATGACTCCAAAATCCTTTTCAGAGTCACTGCTTCCTAGGATGGAATTCCCCCACCCGGTAACTGTGGCCAACAGTTTTGTTCCCAGCTGTATAACTTACATTTGGCTGTATTAAAATGCATATTGTTTGTTTGTGTCCAGCTTCCCAAGTGATCCTGATCACACTGAATCAGTGATCTGGTCTCTTCATTATTTACCACTTCCCCCAGTTTTTGTGTCATCCACAAACTTTATCAGTGATGATTTTATGTTTTATTACAGGCTATTGAGGAAAGTGTTAAATAGCACAGGGCCAAAAACCAATCACTGCATGACCCCACTAGAAATAACCCAGTTGATGATGATTCCTCGCTTACAGTTACACTTTTAGCTATGTCAGTGAGCCAGTTTGTAGTCCATTTAATGTGTGCTATGTTAATTTTGTATCATTCTAGTTTCTTAATCAAATATCATATGATGCCAACTCAAATACCTTACATCAACACTATCAACCAAACTTGTAATCTCATAAAAAATTATATCAAGTTAGTCTGACAGTATCTATTCTCCACAAACCAATGTTAATTGACATTAGTTGTATTACATTCCTTTAATTTTCTATTGAGTCCTATATAAGCCTCTCCATCATCTTGCCCAGGATTGATGTCTGACTGATAGGCTTATAATTACCCAGGTCATCCCATTTACTCTCGTTAAATTTTGGCACAACATTAGGTTTCTTCCAGGCTCTGGAACTTCTCCAGTGTTCCAAAACTTACTGAAAATCAACATTAATGGTCCAATAAGCTCCTCGGCCAGCTCTTATAAAACTCTTGCATATAAGTTATCCAATTAAAAAATGTCTAAGTTTAGTAGCTGCTGTTTAATATCCTTCTGTGTTACTGCTGAAATTGAAAGTTTTCACTATCATCATATGACACGACTACACCATTTCCCCCCCAAATACAGAGCAGGAATATTTATTGAACGGTTCTGACTTTTCTCCATTATTACTGACATGTTGGAGCCCCAAGATCTAGTCCCTGCTCTATTTATTTATTTATTTATTTATTTATTCAAAGTGGAACAACTTCAACAGGAGAAATTGATACAGAACCACACCTGAAACCCCAATAGCCTGGTGTTCAGGAGATGGGAGACCCAAATTACAGTCCCTGCTCCAAATAAGGCAGAGCAGATGTTTGAAAACAGATCTCCCATATCCCAGATGAGTGCCCTAATCACTGGGCTTTTGGCTATAAGGGGGTTAGGGGTAACAGTCTCTCTCTTTTTGTGGCTTTTGGAGAGAGAGAACTGACCTGGTTTAGGCACCTAATTCCAGGAGAAGGTTCATGGTTGTGGGCCTCAAGCAAAGCACCTCCCTCCAGCCTAGAGTTAGGCACCTAACTACCTTTACGGGTGGGATTTAGGTCACACCCCTCTCTGGGATTTCCTCCTGGCTAATTTAGGTAGATCCCCACTCAGCTTGCTGACTTCTGTGTCCCCCTTTCTTAGGTGCCTAACTTTCCTCGTACCTTGTATAGGGAGCCTGGGTGCCCAGCTTGGGGCTGATGGTTCCACTGGGCCACAGAGTACCTAACAATAAGGTGTTTCAGCACCTATGTCCTGTTGGGGAACTAGCCCTAAGTGACCACCAGAAAATCAATGTTCATGAAGGGTTAGCAATCTTGTCCCATTAAAATTAAACAAGTAAAACACACATCCAGTGTCTCTGGACACTTCCTGTAATTTTCACACCATCTGGGTTTGTTGCTATAGCAATTTCCTAACCTTGCTAAGAGCCTTGAAAACTCCTAATTATTTCTTTTGGCTTAAACTCACAGTGTGATGCTGTGAGTAAGAGGGCTAATGTGCTGTTTGAATGTATGAATAGGAATATCAGGTAGTAGGGAGGTGGTATTGCTTCTGCATACAATATTGATGGGACCATTCCTGGAATATTCTATCCAGTTCTGGTGTCCTCACTTCAAAAAGATGTTGAATTTGAAAGAGTTCAGAAAAGAGTCACAGGAACGATTCAAGGTCTGGAAAATCTGCCTTACAGTAAGAGATTTAAGAAGCTCAATCTATTTATCTTATCAAGGACGAAATTAAGAGGTGACTTGAGCACAGTCTACAATTGCCTACATGGGGAAAAGAATTCTGATAGCAGAGGGCTCTTAAATCTCACAGATCAAGGTGTAATGATATCCAGTGGCTAGAAGTTGAAGGTAGACAAATTCAAACTGGAAATAAGGTGCCAATATTTAAGTGATGATAATTAGCCATTGGAACAAGTTGCCTAGAGAGTTGATAGATTTTTCATTACTGAAAGTCTTTAACTCAAGATTGGAGGGCTCTCTGAGGTGCACACTTCAGTTATGGATGTGATACAGGATTTACTGAGTGAGGTTCTATGGCCTTCCTATGCACTAGATGATCATAATGGTCCCTTTTGGCAGTAAAATCTATGAAATGCATCAATTTATATCAGACTTTGTATCTTCAAATTTTGCTTATTTTATAAATAGTTTCATATGTCAGGGTGACCTAATTGTTTGTTACCTTTCATTTGCTTTGGACAATTTAAGACATTCATCCAGTGTACAGGCCACAACTGGCACAACAGAACTGACCTGAACTTCCACCCAGACCTGGAACTGAACACTCTGAGGTTGGCCTCTTGCTATTGCTGCTTAGATCTCATACCTGTTCTTGACTGAGTTTGTCTCTTGCTATATTGCAGGGTGCTGTATACTTCATTCTATAGTTCCATGGTGTCCTTCCAGCCCTTCTTCGGATACTATTTCATGAATGCTCTCCTGATGGTTTTGCAGCTGCTGCACATCTTCTGGGCCAGCCTAATCATTCACATGCTCTACAAATTCATCAATGGCACGGTATAGCCATTGCCTGTACAACCTTAATTCAGTCCCCTTATTGTATGCATTATGATATGGTATAGTCCGTAGTTATGGGATCATGTACTACTTTTTCCATAAGATCCCCAGCTGCATTCAGTGTATAGAATGGATGTTGCTCAAGGCATGAATCAAGTCTGTGTAGAGAAGAAAACTTTTGTCTGTGGGAGCCCCGCTTTTCACAGGTGGTCACTAATTGTATGTTCCCTATTTTTCAGGTGTCTAGCTTGAGACTCTGGGGTCTGACTTACAGACATGAGCACTCACAGATGCAGCTGATGTCCATGGCACAGATAAAGTGCTATATAATGCTATATAACTCTGGAAAATCAGGCACCCAAAATTAGTGGATATTTTTTACCTTAATCTCTGTGTGCCTCAAGTTCCCATCTGTAAACTGGGGGTCATATTCCCTTCATCGCACAGGGGAGCTGTGAATGTTGGTGAAGCACTCAGATATTTTAGTGATGAGTGCTATGGAAAATCCCAGAGGAAATGAATAATTCTGTCTTCGAAGCATGGTTTGCAGAGGGTGCAGTAATTAAAGCCTGGGGCTACACATTGAACAGTGAGGAGAAAACAAGATATCAAATAGCTGCTCACTAAGTGAGCACTGTCCATCCTGTGCACTGGGCCCAGCTTCCAGCTGGCCACCACTGCTGCTGCTGGTGCTGGAGCTGGAGGAGGGTGCCTGGCTGCTCTGCTCCTGCTGCTTTTCCGGGGGAGGGGTGGTGTTGCTGTGGGTGTCGCTCACCCCCCGCCTGGTTCCATTCTGCCAGCAGTAGCAGCAGCAGCTTTCTTGTCTTGTTCCCTAGCTCCAGCGTGGGAGGAGGCCTGTCCTCAGCAGTGTTGCCCCTTCCCGTTTGTAGGTTTGCTTTGGCTTGGTTGGTGTTCTCCCTTCCCCTCTTGTGTTTGTTTGGTCTGTTTGTCCCACCCATATTCCCCTTTTTCTCCTCCTGCCCTTCCCTTCCCTTTTGTTGGGAAGACGGCTCCCTTGTGCTCCCCTTCCCTTCCCTGTTCAGCTTCCTCAGCCCCTGCCCAGGGAGCCCTTTTCCCTCGGGGGAGGGACAGGTTTCCCCCTTCCCTGCTTCTCAATCCCTTCCCTTTCCCCTCCCCCGCCCGAGGTGCAGAAGGGCACCAGTAGAGCCACTGTAACCATGATATCTGGGCCAGCCCTTCCCCAGAGCCTCCCTCTCAGCCCACTCAGGTGCCTGGGATGGCCTCCCCATTGCACCCAGACAAGCATTATGGCCAGTGTGCACAGGCTTGAAGTGGGAGGTGGCAATGGCAGGAGATGGAGAGTGCCCCCTTGGGAGGGAAGATAGAGAGCCAGAGGTGCTGCCACTGGCCCCGCTGGCAAATGCCATCTTGCTTGCTGACTTGATATTGTTGCTTGGGAGATGGTCTGGGGGGGGCAGGGAGAGGGGGGACAGGCGCAGAGTTAAGGGAAAGCACCAGGCTGGGGGGCAGCTGATGCTTTCAGATTTGGAGGAGGCCTCCCCTTCACCATTCTCAGGGGGATGCTGCTGTTTCTGCTACACCCCAGTTAGTGTCCCCAGGAAAGTTCACTGGGTGGAACTGGCTGAGGAGGAGGTTTTGGGGGGGAATGTTATTGCTGCTGTTCCCCGCTTTAAAGGAGCCCATTGTGGAGGAAGTTGCTAGTGGGTTCCCTTGTTATCAACATCAGTCCCCCCCAGTTGGTGCCGAGCTTGAGATTTCTTCCTTGGTTGCCAGTGGGGTGGACTTTGTGACTGGGAGCCTTCCAGAAAACTTGGGGAGATCTGGAACCTGGGTCTGACACCAGCTGACCCAGGCAGGGACGACCATCTTCCCACAGATCCCAGTCTTGGTGCCAAGCTTATTTTGATGTCGTCCCCCCCCCCATTCTCCTTCTGCACTTGACCCCGGCCCCACTTCGGAGGAGCCCCTTGGTCCTGGCCCTGGCAACCTCCTCTTCCTGAGCCAGTTAGAGCATGACTTCCTCCGCTACCTCCGAAGGCTGTGATATGACCGGCAGCTCTTTTATCTCCATCTGAGAGCTCTCCCTCAAGACCTCTCTGAGTTCATAGAATCATAGAAGATTAGGGTTGGAAGAGACCTCAGGAGATCATCTAGTCCAACCCCCTGCTCAAAGCAGGACCAACCCCAGCTAAATCATCCCAGCCAGGGCTTTGTCAAGCCTGACCTTAACCTCTAAGGATGGCGATTCCACCACCTCCCTAGGGAACCCATTCCAGTACTTCACCACCCTCCTAATGAAATAGTTTTTCCTAGTATCCAACCTAGACCTCCCCCACTGCAACTTGAGACCATTGCTCCTTGTTCTGTCATCTGCCACCACTGAGAACAGCCTATCTCCATTCCCTTTGGAACCCCCTTTCAGGTAGTTGAAGGCTGCTATCAAATCCCCCCTCACTCTTCTCTTCTGCAGACTAAACAAGCCCAGTTCCCTCAGCCTCTCCTCATAAGTCATGTGCCCCAGTCTCCTAATCATTTTCGTTGCCCTCCGCTGGACTCTCTCCAATTTGTCCACATCTTTTCTGTAGTGGTAGGCCCAAAACTGGATGCAGTACTCCAGATATGGCCTCACCAGTGCTGAATAGAGGGGAATAATCACTTCCCTCGATCTGCTCCTACTAATGCAGCCCAATATGTCATTAGCCTTCTTGGCAACAAGGGCACACTGTTGCCGGTGTTTTGCCAGGACCTTCTCAGGATCTGGAAGTTGGTCTCCAAAGCCAAGTCTATTGTGGCCACCGAGGGTTTAGAGCTCCTTGCTGAACCCCTGTTCCACAATCCATATCTTGTGGCACAGGTGGTGGAGGTCCCCTTGTTGTGCTGGAGGTTGGTCCTGGCAGGTGTTTCCAAAACTGGAGATCTTCTGGGCTACAGGACAGAGTGGACTCTAGTATGCTCACCCAGCATATGGGGTTGCCCATCCCGCATGTCCTCTGCCATGTGCTGCGGAAGGAAAAGGCTGCCCTGCCTTCTGCCTCTGTAGCTTTCTTCAATGAGTCCTGCAGCAGGGTCCTCCCATCTCCCAAGGCCTGCCAGAGCTTGATGTTGGGCCCCTGCCCTGCGAGCCCTCTCCCGGCTGCTTTTGAGCTGGCTTGGACTTTCAGAAAGCCTTTAACAAGGTCTCTCACCAAAGGCTCTTAAGCATAAGAGGGAAAGTCCTCTCATGTATCAGAATCTGGTTAAAAGATAGGAAACAAAGGGTAGGAATAAATGGTCAGTTTTCAGAATGGAGAGAGGTAAATAGTAGTGTCCTCCAGGGGTCTGTACTGGAACAAGTGCTCTTCAGCATATTCATAAATGACCTGGAAAAAGGGGTAAACAGTGAGGTGGCAAAGTTTGCAGATGATACAAATTACTCAACATAGTTAAGTCCAAAGCAGACTATGAGGAGTTACAAAGGGATCTGATCAAACTGGTGGCTGGGCAACAAAATATCAGATGAAATTCAATATTGATAAATGTAAAGTAATGCACATTGGAAAACCTAATCCTGACTATACATACCAAACAATGGGGTCTAAATTTGCTGTTACCACTCAAGACAGATCTTGGCGACAACATGGATAGTTCTCTGATAAAGTTTGCTCAATGTGCAGCAGCAGTCAAAAAAGCTAAGAGAATATTAGGAACCATTAGGAAAGGGATAGAAAATAAGACAGAAAATATCATAATGCCACTATATAAATACGCCCACACCTTGAATACTGCATGCAATTGAGGTTGCCCCAGCTCAAAAATATATGTATTAGAATCGGAAAAAGTAAAGAGAAGGGCAACACAAATGATTACGGTTATGGAACAGCTTTTCTACAGAGATATATTTAAAAGACTGGGACTGTTCATCTTAGAAAGAGCCAATTAACAGGGGATAAAATCATGAATAGTGTGAAGAAAGTTGACAAGGAAGTGTTATTTACCCTTTCAGATAACACAACAACCAGGGATCACCCAATAAGAACATAAGAACGGCCATACTGGGTCAGACCAAAGGTCCATCTAGCCCAGTATCCTGTCGTCTGACAATGGCCAATGCCAGGTGCCCCAGAGGGAATGAACAGAAAAGGTAATCATCAAGTGATCCATCCTCTGTTGCCCATTCCCAGCTTCTGGCAAACAGATGCTAGGGACACCATCCTTGCCCATCCCGAATAACAGCCATTGATGAACCTATCCTCCATTAATTTATCTATTTCTTTTTTGAACCCTGTTATAGTCTTGGTCTTCACAGTCTTGGCCTTCACAACATCCTCTGGCAAAGAGTTGACTGAAATTAATAGAGTTCAAAAAAGAATTGGATCAGTTCCTGGAGGATAGGTTGGTCCATCAGTGGCTATTAGCCAAGATGGTCAGGGGCACAACCCCATGCTCTAGGTGTCCCTAAACATCTGACTGTCCAAAGCTGGGACTGGAGGACAGGGGATGGATCATTCGATAAATTGCCCTGTTCTGTTCATCTCCTCTGGGGCACCTGGCACTGGCCACTGTCAGAAGTCAGGATACTGGGCTAGAAGGACCATTCGTCTGACCCAGTATGGCCGTTCTTATGTTCTTACATTTTAACTGAAAGCAGGGAGCCTGTCTCAGTGATCTCTCTGCTGGGCCCAGGCAATATGGAGGAGGAAGCTGTCAGTTCAAATGGAGAGGTGATAGCCTGACCTGGGGTGGAGGGGTTGGCCAGACTGGGAAAAGGAGAATGGGGAGACTGGGTCTGGAGGCTGATGGGGGAGATGCAGATTGTGACTAGGAGTTGGGGTGAAGGAGAGACTGGAACTGGGTGGGAAAAGACCCTAGAACTGTAACCTGAGGAGGAGACTGGGAGCCAGGGGAGACTGGAACTGGCAGGGCAGGGAGACTGGGAGTCAAAGGGGAGACTGCTTGGCACTGGCTGGGGAAGGAAACAATGAGCTGGGCGGTTGTAGGGGAATTGGGAATGGCTGGACAAGTAGCCTAGGATTGGTGGAAGGAGATTAAGCCTTGCGGGACAAGGAGACTGGGATGAGACTGGTACTGGCTAGATGAGGAAAAGGCACTGGGACAAGGAGGCAGGAGTGGGGAAGATCTGTGACTGGGACAGGTTTCTGGGGATGGGACAGAAGTGGTCACCCTGGAGTGGAATGGGCAGAAGCCAGGTCTCCTGTACCCAGTCCAATGCTCTATCCACTGCCTCCTGAAGCCCTTATTCACACAAAATCTGCCGCAATCAATAGACTTGCCATGGAAAGACCTCGGGGTTTGGACCAATGTGCTCCTAGTGCTAGGAAACCCTTTCGTTTGCTGAATTTCAGCCCGTTGCTCCAAACTGTGCCACTCTCCTCTTCCACCCACAGACCAACACAAACAATCCTTCCCCCTCCGTGGAACTGAGGCTCTGCATAGCCCAGCCAGCTGTAGAAAGCTCTTTTTTCCTTTCCTCCAGCCCCATTAAACAGGGATTTGTTACCCTGCTCTGAAGCTAGAAAGGAAATGTGCTCAGGGGCTCCAGCTGTCACAGCAGGGCAGCCCAAGCAAAACCACAGGCCAGCACAGGCCAGCATGCCTTCAGCCCCTCCTCCAGTCTAGCCCAGCTGTGAGTGTTTGGAAGGTAAATCCTCCCCACCCAGGACCTCAGGCTGCTTCAAGCCTGTACAGCCGTTCCTGGCCTCGCCCGGGAGTGTCCCTGGGTCGCCCCTCGAGTGAGACAGAGGGACAGTCGGAGCCCGTTTCAAGGAGAGACTCTCCAAAGGGCAGCCCGGGAGGACACGAGAAAGGGTTTGCTAAAGCCCACAGACAGAAATGGCAGCTGGACTCGTCATCCAGTGGCTCAGCTGTTTCTTGTGCAGCTTTCCGCGTATTATTGCCTCTGATTTAAAATGTCTCTCTCCTGCAGATAAAAAACGATGCAAGAAGTGACACAGAAGAAAGTGATGAGAGTGAAGAGGTGCAAGAACAGAACAAAAAAGAGAAAAATGGGACCATGCATTTCAGCAACGTCACAAACAATTGCAGCCAAAGCAACGGCTACCACTCTGAAACCAGCCAAAGCAACGTGGCCCAACAACTAACTAGCAGAGCCCATCTCACTAATGGGTGTGCTAATGCTCCAGAACTGCTGACTGCCCCCGTCTATAACAAAGCAGCCCAGTGTCCTTAGGAACTGTCATGCTCACTGTATAGACCTGTGGGGATTAGGGTGACCAGATGTCCTGATTTTATAGGGACAGTCCCTATTTTGGGTTTTTTTTCTTATATAGGCTCCTATTACCCCCCACCTCCTTCACACTTGCTGTCTGGTCACCCTAGTGGAGATACAGCCATTTGGCTAGTTAGTTTTAAGACTAGCAACTAAAAGTTGCAAATCTTTTAACCCATAAGACAACGATGCCGTCTTATTGCAGATAAGTATTTTCCACAAAACTGATACTGAGTATAACTAATGCCAGAGCTATGCTGAGGAAAGGTACATATCTCAGGTAAATACTTCCCTTCTGAAGCAGGTCCATTACTTAACCAATACAGCCTTCTTCCTCACGTGTGGGTTTTGGGTAGTTAGTGAAGTGTTCTTAAGCAATTCCCAATTATCGTTCATGCTTTTCTGTTTAAATTCTTCCTCCCAGCTGATTTGGCTCACAATTGTTTTCAGCTTTTTGAAACTGGCCCTTTTAAAAATATCCTATCTCCTAGAACTGGAAGAGACCTTGAAAGGTCATTGAGTCCAGACCCCTGCCTTCACTAGCAGGACCAAGTACTTATTTTGCCCCAGATCCCTAAGTGGCCCCCTCAAGGATTGAATTCACAACCCTGGGTTTAGCAGGCCACTGCTCAAACCACTGAGCTATCCCTCCCCTCTGGTCTGGACTTCATTATCAATGTGATCAAGTCGTGATCACTTGTACCTAAGTTACCAGTAAGTTTTAGTTCTGTGAGTAATTCCTTTTTATCTGACATGATGAGGTCTAATATAGAATTGCCCTGGGTTGGATGCAACACTTGTTGAGTTAGGAAATTGTCATCTATAACAAAATTAGAAATTCCAAGAATGTTTTAGTCCTGGTAGCATGACCTCCATCATATATCACTCAAATTAAAGTTATTACATTATAGCTAGGTATGTAAGGAGGGGTCATCCTGTTCCCTAGTGTGATTTGATGGTCTGTAGCAGACACCAGCTAATACCCCAGCTTGAGGTTTATCTGTTAGGACATTGGTTCATAAGCAGGCTAAATCATTTTCTTCTGAGCTGTCAGTGACTCAGAAACAGGTTTTTGCCAGAATACCTCTCCCGCTCTTCCCTTGCCCACTGTATCCTTCCTAACTAGGTTACAACCATGATTTTAACATTGCCAGTCATGTGAATCATCCCAACCAGGTGACACCAACCAGATCAAATTTATGCTCATAAATGAGTGATTCCAGTTCCTCTCGTTTGTTACCCAGGCTCCTACCATGGGTACATAGGGACTTAAATAATTTCTTCTCTTTGTGTTCTTTGGTTCCTTGATTAATTTTGTTCTAAACATGTCAGTTTAGTGCTAATATCTTCTCTCTGTTCACCCTCCCCTTTTGCTGGTAGTTTAACACCCTCCTGACCACTCTAGCTGGCCTGTCCCCAAGAAGATTGGTTCAGGTAGTGGCTCCACACACTCTTCCCACAGAAGGTGGACCAATGTTCCACAAAACCAAAACCCTCCACACTATACCACTTACCTAGCCAGCACCTCACTTCTGGGATTTTCTTCCTTCTTTTGCTCATGGGACAGGAAGGGTTTCAGAGAAGATCACTTGAACATTCTTCTGATTAAAATTACATTTTCCAGCAAATAAATTACTTGTTCTAAAAATTTTGTCCCGCTCTTGTCTGAGTGTCATCGTTGCAGTGATGGAGGGAGGGGTTATGAATTTGGGAGGCAATATAAGCTGGTAGTTAAAAGTGCCCAAGGTCAGTGCATAGGGCCAGCACAGAGCTGCCTGGCTTTGTGCAGCTCCATGTGACATTTTATGAAAATTACATCATGAGTTAATGTGTATATTTTCAAATAATTTGCATATAGCCATAAGTGTCAGCTTGTAAACAAGTGTTGCTTTAGCACTGGTGAATGGAGTCTCTTGTTCACCTGCCAGGAGGCAAGCATTGCCCCATTACCCTGCCCTGGCAGCCTGCTCAGCCCTATTCTGGGGCAACACTTTCTACAGGTAGTTTAGTGTCCAGGGCCCAGGCAGGTCTTGGCTTCTCTGCTGTCCAAGAAACCTTAATTCAGCCCCCTTAATTCGCCACAGTGGCCTTTGGTCACCAGGAAGCACAACTGCAAGGGAAGTGTTGGTCGGCACTTGCTGCCCTGGAAGAGCTGTGTGAGAATGGCATGTGCTCACTGGAGGTAGAATTGTAATAATAGCACCAGCCTCTAACAACCCCTACTGAGCATGTGTGAACTTGGCCAAATGGAGGTATATTTTTGTGAGGAAAGGCACATCCCTGACATCAGAGCATCTGTGCCCCCCAGTCCACACACACACACTCCCTGCCCCCAAAGTTCAAATCCCTGGGCCAAAGCATAGAGCTACGAGAGCGTCTCAATTAAATGGCTACATGAACTTTTTACTATCTGCAAAACAATTTATTTTCCCCAAACGTCATTCTCAGAAATGGCCAAACTCTTCTAGTTGAACTTAAACCAAAAAACCCAGAGAGCAGCAGCCTGAGGCAGGCACCCATGAAAAGAACATTAAGATGCAATGCCAGGCACTCAGAATTACTGCTGTCTGTTCAATCTTCATTCAGCCCCCTTGTGTGCATGCATTTTAATACGGTCTTGAATTACAGATTCACATACTATTTTTCCGGCATGGGTGATCAGCAGGTCTTAAACGCAGGATTTACAGACCTGTCCCACTTGAGTTAAATGATCAGCTTGTAGCAGAAGTAGTCTGTTATCCTCTGTCTGGCCCAACCTTTAGAGAGAACATGACTTTGCCAGGGAGGCAGCTGTGAAATGTTGGGTATCAGGATTTCTCAGCTGCTTCTTTTCACTTCCAAGGTGCTTCACGGCCAATCCCTACTCTGATACTCATCTATGATTCACCCATGATGCCAGCCTCCTTTGCCCACTTGTCAACTTTTCAAATGAGCCCTTTCATTTTTTCTCATTTTGAACCAAAATTGAATTTTTTTGTTTGTTTTTTCTCACTGAAATGAAAAGGTGAAACATTTCAAGTTGGGTCAAATTAAACCTTTCAAATCCCCATTCAAACTAAAATGTTGACATGAACCACTTGGACATTTCAGAATTCTTCTTCCCCTCCCCCAGTTTTTTTGGCCAAATAGTTTCTGCACCCTGAAGAAAACACCAGCTCTATTCCTAGGTGCAATAGTAACACAAATTAACAAATAATATATATTCCTAGCTGTGTGAGCAGAACTTAGTCTATTGGGTTGATGAGTGGTGATGCAAACCGCTGGCACAGCTGTTGAGAAAGGTGATTTGTCTGAGCGCCTAAGCGAGGGCTATGTTGTATTAGAAATCTGGGTTCAATACGTAGTTCTTCCTGCAATGACTTTGTGTTACCTTATTGGTAAGATGAGAGAGTAATTGTTCCCTGTCTCTAGGGGCAGTGTGATAAGGCTTGCGTGAATCCGACAGAAATACTATCAGTTTTCAAGAGACGTGAGAGTAGACACTGTGCTTAGTGCCCCTTTGCCCAAGGCAAAGAGAATTTTGTAGGGCTAGCTCCCCCCACACATGTATCTTTGACATTCCACCTGAGCGGTGAGAGGGCAGCAAATGCCCGACACTTAGCACCTCTGCCAGATTAACACCTATGAACCAATTAAGTGTCACTTAAGCTTTGAGCTGGACCTTGGGGAAAGGGGGAATTTCACCCACAGTGAATATGACTATAGAGAGCTAATCTAGGGCCAGATTCTGCATTCAACTACCTCACTGAAGCCAATGAATGTGCACAGGGTGAAGGGCAGAGTAGGGTCCCACAAGAGTAAATATTATTAAAATATCTCAGTGTGTTTTGGGATGGCAAAGTCAGGAGTCCCAGCAATAGAGTGCTGGCTCTTCCTGTACAGCAGGGGAGCCAAACCCCCATTCACTGAGAAAGGGTTAACAATCGAAGGCTGGGACTGGGGGCCAGATTCACAAAGGGACTTAGGTACCTAAATCCCAGAATCAGGTCCCACTGGACTTCACAAAACCACTGCTCAGCTGTCCTCAAACTCTGTAGGCACCTACAATTGTTTTTGCTGTAAAGTTTCCCTAGGCACCTCTGTGCATGGGCATGGCATGCCAGGCGTCCAGATGCCCATGCCCCAGAGCAATATATGACCTGGGGGAAGATAGGCATTCCTCCGCCTAACTCACTTGCAGGGCCTGATCCAGTAGGCATGATCAGAACTCACCTACTGGATCGGGCCCCATAGGCAAGCTTACACAAAACAGGGCAACTTGTCTCACATCTCTTAGCTGGTGCTCAGGGTACTCACTTGGGATGTAGGAGATCTCTGGGTCATGTAGTCCCTGAGATGGTGTGGAAGAAGGGATCAAAACAGGGATTTGCGACTGTCAAGCTGTCTGGAGTGGCTCACAAATGTGGGTGCCAGCCTCAGGACAGACTGCTACAAGCCAGGGCACAAACGCCAAACTGGCTTTGTGTTCTATGATTAGATTTCACCAACCAAGTATCAAATGTGTACTCCTCAGGCACTATAACAACCTTAACACAGAGTCACAGACAGTCCCCTTGGCACTGTGGACTATCTTGCCACTCAAGTGAGCCTGCCTTTATGATAGATGGTCCCTTACCTCCAAATTTACAACAATATTCAGGTTACTCCCAGTCGCAAAGGACCAGTCACTTACCCCAAGTCAAGTGCACACTAGATCTCTCACCAAATATAACATTTGTAGCCAACCCTGTAATAAACTAACTAAAGGTTTATTAACTAGGAAAAAGCAATTAGAAAGTTATTTACAAGGAGTTACAGTATTAGGTTTTGTCGGAGAAAAACACAGTTCTCACTCTTTGGTTGGGTACAGCAAAGTCAGATACTTTATTCTCTCAAGCAATTGCCTAAAGGGAGAGAGTGCACTAGGACACAGGGTCTCCCCCTCCTAGGCAGGTCTCTCAACAGGTAAATATTTACAGCAAGCATTTATACCTTTGTTACAGACAATAATAAGCAACAGCTGCATTTTGTTTATACATAGGTCCTTCTGATATTTTGTTTTTCTCATTTATTTTGACTCTAGTCTACATTCAATATTATCTACACATTATCTACACAAGGTCGCAACAACTTCTCACACAATTCTTTCCCACTTGCCTCACACAATCCTCGCTTCTACAAATCTTGCATTATTAGGGTTACAGTTAGCCTGACTCTTGCTAACAAAGACTGTTTGCATTTGAAATTCCCTTCCAATTTCTGTCAGGCCTTGCTCTGCTTCCACAACCCCCCGTTTTGTACTACTAGTACAACAAACATTCTCAAATCTCTATTTGCATTAAGTCTTGGAATTCAGATTCTACCTCAGATGCTTTAACCTTAGGGGTTTTGATTGGATGTAATGACAATGCATGAGTAGCATGGACATGAAAGGTGTTACTATTATGACGTCCTTTACAACAACAATAACATAATCCTAAGCTAACTAATAACAACACAAGCAATAACATTCCCATAGTGATAATATGATGGGGTTGTACAGTTTTAATCATAAAGCACAATACATCATACTTAGTGCATAAAGTAGACACTCTATAAGCTGTATGAAAGGGGGCATACTTTATAACTTGATATATATTTTGAAGCATGTGAATTTGCCCTTGTACTTCAGAGATTCTCTGAACCTCTGGTAACAATGAAAGCAATTTTTGAAATCGATCAGGCACTAAGCTGGTCCAATTAAAGGGTATCTGGAACCTAATGGCTACTTGCAAAATTCTATCTGCAGGCCAGGAAATAATATGATTGCCTGCAGTGGTAGTAAGATTAAAATGTATGTCTTGCAACGTGGTGGCTTTGACATACACACAGCTATCATTAGCTTGAAAAAGTAAGTGTCCTGTCAGGGTAGTTACTTGTCCCCTACCCTCCCAGCAAACGCAGTCATGAACAGTGACAACTTCTCCTGGCTTCAGTTTACGGATACACTGAAGCTGTGGGGGTTCTAACGGCCAAAATGTCCATTGACTTCCTAACCCCATTCAAATGTCAGGTTTAATCTCAGGAGCACTGACTAAAAATCGATTGGGCATACCAGGTAGTTTAAATTCCCAGATGTCTCGGTGAATTACCCAATCCCACATGCATCCTCCCCATGGACCCGGCAGGATTCAGTATGTGGGAGCCCACACCCCCCTAACCGGTCCATATGCTTGGAAGGAGCACTGAGAACGTCCACACTGCCACCCAGAAAGTCTCCAAGTATGTCTCCATGGCCACAGATCAGATGGTACTCCTGATGTGTCTGTAAGGGCAGTGGGTCAAGCCTGATGCTCAAGATCATGCCGAATGGCCATTAGCTGGTCATTCAGGAAATCCTGAATTTCTGAACACGCTAGATCCCACTGCAATGCCTTCCCAGCCTCAGTGATATTCAATATCATTTCTGTCAGCAACTTCTGGGTTATTGAACTAAGGGCGGAAATAACATGTAACTCACCAACTCCAGCCTGTACCTGGGTTAGCTGTGCCCCAGAAATAAGGCCAGTGGCCTTCTTTAGTTGCCCCAATTTTTCATCGTGTTCTTGGTTTTTAAAAATATTCCAAACTGCTGCTGCACTATTGGCCCCATCCCATAGGGATCCGGTCAAGTCTCTCTTCTTTCTAGAGGAAATAACTCAAGCCCTTTGTTGTGCTAATCTAATGGCAGCCCCCTTTGAACAATTTGGGTATGTAGAGGTGATCTGGAAACTGGATAAGGGCAATGAAAATTTAACAGTCCCTAGTGTAGTGTTAATCACAGTCCATCGATATCCTAATACATCTCTCTTTGGTGTAGTACTATACCACATCTGTTGGTTGAACACCTTTATGTACTTCTGGGAGACATTAATATTAATGGCATAAGAGGGGGTGTATTGCAATAAGGTACAGGTCACATTATTAGTCACTGGAATAATTTCTATGCAGGTAAAATTTCCAGTGGCAGAACAAACTTTTTGGGTATTCGTTTGATTATTCACTAATTGGGTGACCAAATAACAATAAGGGCCTCTTTCATTTAACACAGTGCAAATTTCAGGAACAGCCATCATATCTACTTCACTATAGAACCCATCAATTGCAATTACAGATTCTTGGGGTTCACTGGTAGTGATATCATGTATTTCTATCTCCACTGATCCATTTGTTTTCCATTCAATTGTTCGCTTATATAAATTATCCTGAACTTTAAAGAATAATTTTTCTGAACAAAATTTTAATAAATCACTAAGATGTGAAGGCCTTGGCCATTGGGTTTCATTGGAATATACAGCATTGTTTGTATCTGGGTAAATTACAGTGGTGGTGGCAGGGGTCAAGGGGCTAGTGGCAGTAATCTTTGTGGTGGCCAGGCGCTTTTGATATTTATCATTTGAAATCCAATTAGGGAGGGCAGTGCATGCTGAAGGTACTTGCCCATAAGCACAGTTTGCACCCCCTGGGATAAACCCACCCCACCATTTAACTCCACATTCCCAAGAAAAAAACCCACAATTTCCTCCCTGCCAATGTACAATGCTCCGTTTCTTCCATCAGGGCCAGTTCTTAATGTCTTTTGTAGTCAGGAATTCCTGGACTTTGGTGGTTTCAGCAGAGCGAGTGTTTCTTCTTTTCTTCTCCAAAAGCAATTGTGATTCAGCATAATACAGGGGAGAGGTTACTAGCACTTCACCCTGTACTGGTGTAATTCCTTTAGAAAAATCCAAAGGCATTGGATTGACTCTAGGTCTGTCAGTGGACAAGGGAGAGGTTACTAGCACTTCACCTTGTCCTCTTTCCCTGCTGTCCAGAAGGCACAGCAGAGCTAGCAGGAGAAATAGGTTGATCATCAGCCGGAGAATCATCTCCTGGTGGAGGGGTCTTTTTGCAGTGCGAAGCATGGGTCCAGGCAGGTAGTCCTTGGCACTTCACAGCAGTGTTGGTGGTTAACAGGACTTGGAATGGGCCTTCCAGCGTGGAGCCAGGGCAGTCTTTCGCTGATGGACCTTTGTGTAGACCCAGTCTCCTGGTTCCAACGAGTGGCAGGGTTGCACAGGATCCTTGGGTAGGGCTTCTTTCACCTGTGTATAAAAAGACTTAACACATTTCATTAGTGCCTGACAATACTTAAGCATTGTGTCATCCATTAAATGAATGTCCATCTGAGCTAGGGTCAGTGGGGGCGCAGCTGGTAATCGCATCGGGTGCCCGGTCAAAATCTCATGAGGGCTGAGTCCAGTCTTTCGATTGGGAGTGGCCCTTATACTCATCAGTGCCAGAGGAAGGGCATCTGGCCACTTTAGGTTTGTTTCAGCACAAGTCTTGGCCAGCTTATTTTTTAAAATCCCATTCTGACGTTCCACTGCCCCTGCAGACTGCGGGTGGTGGGGACAGTGAAGGTTGTGCTGGATTTGCAAAGCTGCACATAACTCCTTTACAATCTGTCCAGTAAAATGAGTTCCACGATCACTGTTGATACTCACAGGGATGCCAAATCGTGGTACAAAATCTTTGAGCAGAAGTTTCACAACAGTCCTGGCATCTGCTTTCCTGCAGGGAAAAGCTTCAAGCCAATGTGAAAATACATCAACTAAAACTTATTTATAACCACAACATTTAGACATTTGAATAAAATTAATCTGAATATTTACAAAAGGTCCCCAAGGGGGAGGATGGGCTGCCTGCTTAACCTTAACAGTTTTACCAATGTTATGCTGTTGACAAATCACACATTGTTGACAGTAGTGATGTGCAATGACTGGGAAACCGGGTGCACACCAATCTCGTTTAGCTGCAGCAACCATCCTCCCTTTGCTTATGTGTGTCATTCCGTGGTATACACAGGCAAGATAGGGTAAAAGCATCTTCGGTGCAACCAGGCGACCATCTGGGGCACGCCAAAGATGATCAATATGTAGAATACATCCAGCAGCACTCCAAGAACATTTCTCGGCTTCTGGTGCTGCCTCCTGGATCTTGGCCAGATCCTCAAGGGAGGCTAGTGGAGGCTGCTCGATTAAAGCACAAGTATATTCAGCCTGAGGTGTAGAAAGGGCCGCTGCTTTGGCTGCAGAGTCTGCCAAAGCATTTCCACGGGTAGCTTCATCATGAGGGGTCTGGTGAGCTGTGCATTTAACAACAGCTATAGCTTTGGGCAATAAAAGGGCATCCAAAAGAGCAGATACATACAGACTATTCTTAATAGGAGAACCAGTGGATGTAAGAAAACCTCTATACTTCCAAAGCAACCCATAATCATGTACCACTCCAAAAGCATATCGAGAGTCTGTATAAATAGTAACTGCTTGATCCTGAGCTAGAATGCAAGCTCGAGTTAAAGCCACAAGTTCGGCCACTTGAGAGGAAAACACAGAAGGAAGAAAAGCACTGTCAATAACAGCATAGGCAGAGCACACAGCATAACCAGCAACTGATTTACCCTTAGAATCTCGCAAGCACGAACCATCCACAAAATAAATAAGATCAGGATTTTGCAAAGGCACATCTAACAAATCATCTCTTGGACGGTTGAGGACAGACATCACAGACACACAGTCATGTGGTTCTCCGTCCTCTGGCCCAGGCAACAAGGAGGCAGGATTTAGAACGGGGCAACGAGCCAAAGTAATATGAGATGAAGACAACAATACAAGCTCATATTTTGTAAGACGAGAAGTGGATAAATGCTGTGTCTTAGATTTTAACAAGAGTGCAGCCACAGCGTGAGGGACAGCAACAATCAAAGGAGATCCTAAGACTATAGATGCGGATACTTGAACAGCAAGGGCTGCTGCAGCCACAACACGAAGGCAAGGGGGAAATCCAGCTGCCACAGCGTCTCGGGCAGTACTGTAATAAGCAATGGGACGGTGTTTATCCCCGTGTTTTTGCGTTAATACAGCCAAAACAAACCCATTACACTCATGACAGAAAAGAGTAAATGGTTTAGCATAATCAGGAAGTCCCAGGGCCGGTGCACTAGACAGGCTTTGCTTGATAGCAACAAAAGCTCGTTCAGCCTCTGGAGTCCAAGGAAGAGGCTCAGGGGTACCTGACTTAGTCAGATCCTGTAAGGGTTCAATCACTGTTGCATAACCTAAAATCCACTGTCTGCAGTACCCAGTTATGCCAAGAAAAGTACGCATTTGAGAAATAGTACCAGGCTTAGGCATATTTAGAATAGCTGAAATACGAGAATCTGATAAATGACGAGTGCCAGGGGAAATATCATGACCAAGGTAATGAACCCTGGGCTGACACAGTTGGAGTTTTTCCTAGGATGCTTTGTGACCCTTAGCAGCCAAGGCAGTTAAAAGAATCAAAGTATCCGCTTTACAAGATTCAAAAGAAAGGGATGCCAGCAAAAGATCATCCACATACTGTATAAGCACTGATTTACCTGGAAAAACCACATCGTCCAGATCCTTTTTCAAGATCTGGGAAAACAAGGATGGGGACTCAGTATACCCTTGGGGTAACCGGGTCCAGGTGTATTGGCGTCCTTTATAGGTGAAGGCAAACAAATACTGGCTGTCAGGGTGAATGGGGATAGAAAAGAAAGCTGAACAAAGGTCCACAACAGTAAAGTGGGTGGCTGAAGGGGGAATACAAGAAAGAATTGTAGCTGTATTTGGAACCACAGGGGAAAGAAGGCAAAACAACAGCATTAACCACGCGGAGATCTTGAACAAACTGATAGGTGTTCTTTCCTGGCTTCTTTACAGGAAAGATAGGAGTATTACAAGAACTAGTAGTGGGAACAATAATATCCTGCTGTAATAAAGACTCCATTACTGGAGCTATTCCTTCCTCTGCTTCAGGACGCAGAGGGTATTGTGGAACCCTTGGCAAAGCTTTAGAAGGATCAATAAAAATCTTAACTGGTTCGGCTGTCCGAATCTGTCCCACTTCATTTGCATGCCGAGACCAGAGATGGGGGCGGACTTGTGATAACAAATGCACAAGGTCAGGGCTAAGAGTTGCCAGTAATTTAGCTGGCTCCGCTATGTGGAGTGTAGCCAACACCAGATTAGTATTCTCATCAGGAACTTGTACGAATACGCCAACTGGTGTGCAATAGATAGTACAGCCTAATGTACACAAAAGATCCCTTCCCAGCAAATTCACAGGAGAGGAGGGGCTGAGCAAAAACGCATGCTCATTAGCAAGGGGGCCCCAGTGAAACAGTAAGGGGTTTTGTGACAGGATGCGAAACAGGTTGATTTGAAATGCCAACGGCATTAACAGACAAAGTTGACAAAGGAACTGAGGGAAACTCTGAGGATCTTAAAGCAGATCTACTAGCTCCAGTATCCACAAGACAAGCAACAGATTGTCCTGCAATTTTACAATTTACATATGGGCCTTCTTGGTTAATAGGAATTAAAAGATTCATGATGCAGTTACGTTCCCCCAGGCTGTCCTAGTAAGAGGTATTCTGTGGGGTAAAAGCAGGCACTTCAGGATTTGGGAAAGGAGGTGGAGGGTTCTGAGATAGTCGGTTTGGGCACTCATTTCTCCAGTGTCCCTCCTGGCCACAAAAGTGGTATGCAGTGTTCCCTGTCGGGGCAGGATACAAGGGACCTCTCCCTCTTCCTCGCCCGCGACCTTGTCCTCGTTCTCCCCTCATTCCCCCACAGCCCTTGTTTTGATAAGTTTCTAACTGCAAGGCCAAAAGTTTTGTTTCAGTATTCTCTTTCTTCTGCTCTATGCAAGCTGCACAATGATTGGCAACTGTCACCAATTCAGAAAGGGGTTTAGTTTGGCAGCCAATACAGATAGTTCTCAACTGCTGCTGAACCTTTGGTAAGAGCCCCTGAACGAAAGCAGCCCCTACAGCCTCTCTGGCATTTTCAGCTGGCTGAGCAATTCCCGAATGTTGTTTAAAGACCTTAGTCAGTCTATCCAGATAATCAGCAGGGGACTCTCCTTTACTCTGTTTACAGCTGGTAATCTTTGTCCAATCCGTTTTCTTAGGGCAAACCTCCGTAATGGAGTTTAAGAGACGGTCCCTAGCCTCTCTCAACTCACGCTCAATTCCAGGGTCGGCACCTGGCCAATCTGCCTGTCTGGTAAGCCGTTGTTGAACTTCGGCTGGCATAACCATCCGCAAGAGTTGATTAATATCTGCCCAAGATGGATTATAACACTGAACCACTGTCCGGAGCTCGTCTCTAAATTTTTCTGGCTCCTCTCTAACTTTAGGAAATTCCTTTACCAGGTTTCTCAGATCTGCTGGTGACCAAGGGGCATGCACTGTAACCAACTGTTCTGCAGCCCCAGGCAATTCTCTTAAAGGAGCCTGGAGTGTCTGTGCCTGGAGTCTAGTAAAATAACGGGCACCTTCCTCAGAAGGACCAGGGTCGGGCGAGCTACTGGAAGGATCAGAATCATCCTTTTGTGGTGAAGAGGAGGATTCTCTCACAGGAGAAGAAAGAATAATTTGTGCAGTTGATACACGCAGCGGTGAAACTGGCACTACTGGGTGAAGCTCGCTAGCAGGCACAGCCTGCGGAGGGGGAGGAGGCACAGCCTGCGGCCGTGGAATGTTACTGAAAAAATCTACAATGTCCTCAGCAGCCTCCTCCTCCTCCTCACTTTCAGCCTTCAGTAATTGGGGATAAAGGGGAGCAGAAGGAATTGCTCGAGCAGGAAGACAGTCGGATGCCTTACATTTAAGTTTTAAATCCTGTACTTGGGTTTTTAATTTTTCCTGGGAATCCTTTAGACTCCGCACCCGAGACTCGTGGAGTCGCTTTGTTGCTTCCTCCCACCAATAGACAAATTGCTCCCACTGCGTATCAGAGGCTTTTGGTGATGCAAGGGTTTCTCTGAGATATGTAAGTTTATCTAAGTCGAAGGTACCTTCTAGTGGGCATTGTTTAGATGGGTTTGCATGCGTGTAATAATTCCAATTGTCTAAATACCTGCAGGTTTTAGGACCATAATGTACGTACATGAAATAAGATGGGGTACCCTTAGGGGGTGAGAGGGAATGCTTAGACTGTCCCCCACCCATTTTCCAATCACACACACAGGGAGGATGCCCAGTCCACGCTAGCGGCTCATAAACTAAGGATCTCTCCCTACAGGGTACTCACGGGAGAGGCTAACGAGCAAAGAGCGTCGGCTAGTCTCAGAGAGACGGCACCGCTCACTCTCCTTGCATCCAGTGAGATGATCAGACTGTCAGTGGCTCACACAGGAGGAAAAGGGGAGGGAAGATGGCTTCACACACTCCTAGACCCAGGTAACTTCCTCGCCGGATGATGCCAGGCCGAGTCAGCCACCGTGGGCCGGATCTTCTAAAGATCCTCTAGTTACCGGGCTTGCATTAGAGTAGTTCTGGTCACAAGCCAAACGACTTCGCAGAATACTCTGGGCGTCTTTCGGTAACTTTCATTCACACTAGTGTACACACACACACACCAAGGCCTTTATTTCTAAATACCACGATGCATCTGTACCTTATGTCCGGACTCAATACACTATGAGGCAGTAACAACCCCTCTTGAGGCGGTAAAAACCCTTAGCACTGGTGCATACCTAATGCATTTCCCTTATGCATTAACCTTATTGGGGGCGGCCAAACTATAGTCCCCAGTACCACATAAACTAACCTTATTGGGGGCGGCAAATCTTGCTGCACAGTCAATAAGTTCAGATGGCGTAAGCCCAACAGGGACAGACGGCTCCACGGACAGTCCTCCTCCGACACCCCAATAGAGATTTCAAAAGGTCTCTTACCTCTATTGTGGCGCCATGGGGTTCGAAGGGGAACGATCTGTAACAGCTGCCGGTGTCTTCGTGGGCATTTCCATCCCAGACGAGCCCCCAGATTGTTGGAGAAAAACACAGTTCTCACTCTTTGGTTGGGTACAGCAAAGTCAGATACTTTATTCTCTCAAGCAATTGCCTAAAGGGAGAGAGTGCACTAGGACACAGGGTCTCCCCCTCCTAGGCAGGTCTCTCAACAGGTAAACATTTACAGCAAGCATTTATACCTTTGTTACAGACAATAATAAGCAACAGCTGCATTTTGTTTATACATAGGTCCTTCTGATATTTTGTTTTTCTCATTTATTTTGACTCTAGTCTACATTCAATATTATCTACACATTATCTACACAAGGTCGCAACAACTTCTCACACAATTCTTTCCCACTTGCCTCACACAATCCTCGCTTCTACAAATCTTGCATTATTAGGGTTACAGTTAGCCTGACTCTTGCTAACAAAGACTGTTTGCATTTGAACTTCCCTTCCAATTTCTGTCAGGCCTTGCTCTGCTTCCACAGTTTCAAAAAGTAATAGAAGCTGCTGTTGTAACATGCAAGCTCTATATGTCTTTTAGGCTAACTCAAGCTAAATAGTGGGGATCCCTTGCTTATGCTTCAAAGTCTGGCCCTCTCCCTGAAGTCCAAGCAGCGTAGGGATAACAATTTCTTTTTGTCAGGTTTTTTATTCCCTTCCTCCAGAGTTCAAGCTGTGATGGGATGAGCGTTTGTGCACGTCCTCTCTTCATGAGTGTGAGGAAAACAATCAACAATATGTTTTGCCCACTGAGTGGTTTTTAAAATCAGTCTCTGATCAGTGATCACTCTGAATGGCCCAGCTCAGTCTATCCTGCTGCAGTCTATCTAGGTTCTTATATGGTATTCAGCACTGTAGTATCTGAGTGCCTCCAGCAGGGCATGATGCAACATTACTAGCATCGGTCACGTGTCCGTTCTCATCCTTGCCCCAGGGGAGAAGGATGTGCAGGGAGTGTCTTGTTTTGGAATTTATATATATTTTCTCTGAACACACGTACACATGTTGCTGTCTGTTTCTGCTAGAGGAGGCAAGGTCAAAGAAATGCTCCTTGCCCTTGCATGAAGATGGGGACATTTGTGATGGCCCCTGGTTCCTGGGGAGTTCATCCCACAGCCTTGGGCTGGCTCCCACACAGATGAGCTTTACCCTTACGGTTGACACAATGGAACTCTCTGAGTAGTGGAGCTGTTGACCATGGTCTTCATCCCAGGGCTCTAGGTTCTCTTAGACACCCTCAGGGCAGGCCCTCAAATACCTGGAAGTTAAGGACAAAGACCTAAAACTTGATCCGAAATTCTATGGGAAGCCAGCTGTAACCAGAGTCCCAGGGTGGCCATGATGAGATTGCTCAATTAGGGCAAACTGCAAATATTGGGGCAGACAATCCCCCAAACTGGTGGATATTCCAATACTTAGATTTACCAAGCCAGCGCAAAACAGTTTCTACAATACCTTACTGGTTGCACAGAAGCCAAAAACACAGTTCCCTTATAGCAACCCAGCCAGACAGCCAAGTCAAATATAATGATTACTGAAAATCATATAAAAAGTTCTACCAATCACAAATGATGGGACACATTACCCACCTGGTCACTGAATATTTCAGTTCTTACCCAAATACACGCTTACAGTCAATTCTTATTAACTAAACTAAACTTTATTAAAAAGAAAAGAGCGTATTGGTTAAAAGATCAGTTTACATAAAGACATGAATCAACTCACTGTAGGAAGGGTCTGTGGCGTAATGGATAGTGCATTAGATATCTAGTGTGGTGATAGATCAAAGTCATTCAAAGGTTGTGGGTTCAAGTCCCACCAGAGTCAAATTTTGGGGGGAGGGATAGCTCGGTGGTTTGAGCATTGGCCTACTACACCCAGGGTTGTGAATTCAGTCCTTGAGAGGGCCACTGAGGAATCTGGGGCAAAATCAGTACTTGGTCCTGCTAGTGAAGGCAGGGGGTTGGACTCAATGACCTTTTAAATATTGAGGGGGAGGGGGAGCTCAGTGGTTTGGACATTGGCCTGCTACACCCAGGGTTGTGAGTTCAATCCTTAAGGGGGCCATTTAGGGATCGGGTGCAAAAATCTGTCTAGGGATTGGCCCTGCTTTGAGCAGGGGGTGGGACTAGGTGACCTCCTGAGGTCCCTTCCAACCCTGATAGTCTATGATTCTTGGGTTAGTTTCATAGTATAGATGGTGAGCTTTAAAGCTGCAGAAAGTTCTTTTAGAATTAGTCCATAGGTTACAGTGCAGTGTCCAATATCAAGGTGATCTAGATGGGACTGGAGACCTCAGTCCTGCATCTAAAACTTTCCCCGATGAAGCTTAAGCAGATCTGAGATGAAAGGATCAGGGCCCTAGAGTTTTTTTTTATAGTTGTATAGCAGCCTCTTGACAGCGTGCAGTCCTTGGGTGAACAATAGGCAATTATCCTAGCTTTGAAGTAACCTCCTATTTCCTAAGCATCACCAGTAATTAGCTACATGGATTAACAAAAGGTAATTACTCATCTTCAGCCATTTACAGGTAGTTTACTACAAACTTCAAAGAGAAATAAGAAGGATGATATTACATTCCCAGCTCATCTGAATAATATCTCCTTTTGATCTCTGAGAACACAGTGATAGACAGGAACCATTTGGTTACATTGTCAGCCTCAGCCTCAAACAATAGATATGTAAACACAAAGCCCACAAACATCATCTAATACAGTAACTCCCCACTTAATGTCCTTTCGCTTAACATTGTTTCAATCTTACGTCCCTGCTCAGTTACAGAACATGCTCCATTTAAAGTTGTGCAATGCTTCGCTATAACGTCGTTTGGCTGCCTGCTTTGTCCATGGTTGGCAGCCCCCCATCAGCTCCCCTACGCCCCCCCAGCACCTCCTTTCCCCTGGCAGACTCCGCGGATCAGCACCTTCCCCTTCCTCCCCCCGCGGCAATCAGCTGGCTTGCGGCATTCAGGAGGGAGGGGGGAGGAGCAAGGACTCGACACGCAGGCTCCCCCTCCCTCCCCTGCCTTCCGAACGCCACAAGCCAGCTGATTGCCGCGGGCAGGAGGCAGGGGAGGGAGGGGGGAGCCTGCGCGCCAAGTCCTCGCTCCTCCCCCCTCCCTCCTGCCTGCTGAACGCTGCAAGCCATTTGATTGCCACGGGAAGGAGGCAGGGGAGGGAAGGGGAGGAGCGAGGACATGGCGTGCGGAGTAAAGGGGGCAGGGGGAGAAGAGTCGGGTTAAGGGTGGGGGCTTGGGGGAAGGGGTGGCATGGGCGGGCCGAGGGTTGAGCTCCCCACCCCTGGTGCTTGCAGAGTAGGGGAAGCTGCCACTGTTGCTGCGCAACCAGTAGCATAGCTAGCGGGGTTCAGGGGAAGCAGCCGCTTCCCCCGCCTTTCCAAAAGCGGCCGGAGGAGCGGGGGGGGGGGGGGCGCGGCATGCGGCCTGCAGCATGGCCCGGCAGCCGCGGCCGGAGGAGCGGGGGGGGGGCGCGGCATGCGGCCTGCAGCACAGCCCGGCAGCCGCGGCCGGAGGAGCGGGGGGGGGCGCGGCATGCGGCCTGCAGCACAGCCGGCAGCCATGGGGGGGCGATGAGCACGGCCAGAGGAGTGGGGAGGCACGGCCGGAGGAACGGGGGGGCGCAGCATAGCGGCCGGCAGCCGCGGACAGAGGAGCGAGGGGGGGGCCACGGGGGTGGCACGGCAGGGCCGGAGGAGCCATGGGGGGGGAGGGGCAGTGCGGCCGGAGGAGGAGCCAAGGGGGCGTGGCCATAGGAGGAGCCAAGGGGGGGCGCCTTTTTTATGTTTGCTCCCCCTCCTCTTAGAAGCTGGCTACGCCACTGTGCGCAACGTGCTTCTCCTAGCCTACAGCACCTTCAGCCTCCTTGCCTGCCTCATTGTCTCCAGTGCCAGTGGGCTGTGCCTGTGTGGGGTAAGGCGGGGGCACGTCCCAACTATAGTACTGTACTGTACTGTATGGCAAAAACAATTTCCCTGGAACCTAACCCCGCCATTTACATCCATTCTTATGGGGAAATTGGATTCGCTTAACATCGTTTCACTTAAAGTCACATTTTTCAGGAACATAACTACAACGTTAAGTGAGGAGTTACTGTATGTCTCTAAAGGTTGAATCTGGGTCAGTTAGCCTGCTAGTTGTGTAACCCATTCTGGCCCTGTGTCACACCAGCGTAGGAAGTGGAGGACAGGTCTGATGTGTGCACAATAGCCAGTGTTGCTGAAGAGTCACGTTGCAGCATTCTGTACCAGTTGGAGTTTCCTAAGCACGGATAGCTTCATGCCCAGGTATGTTGCATTGTTGTAGTTCAACTGCGAGGAAACGTAGGCATGAATAGCGGAGGCCAGGTCATTATTCGCCAGGATGGGGTGGAGTCTCTTAGTTAACCGGAGATGGTAGAAAGTATTTCTTGCAGATGCTGCTATATGAGAGTTTGGCATCAGTGAGGAATCCAGGAGCACTTTAAGCTATGGATTGAATTGACCAGTTGAGAGTGTGAACTTTCAACCAAAGGAGGCTGCACTGTGGCTGCACACCCTTCAAAGTGCTTTCCTCTTCCCACCAGCATCCCTTCTGCCTTCAGCCATCTAGTCTTCATCCAAGAGCTGATCTCATCCAAGCACTGGGCTATGGTGGTAGTGACATGGTCCTGTGTGATGAAGGACTAGAGCTATGTCATCCACATACTGCTGGCACATGAGTCCATGTCATCTGACCATTCACCCAGTGGCTGTGTGTAGATGTTGAACAGGAGCAAAGAAAGAATTGAGCCTTGTAGAACTCCAAAGGTGAGGGATCTAGTGGTTAAGGTGCAGTTTCCCATCTCTACTCATAGGCGTCGACTTCTGCTCCTGCCGGTGGGTGCTCGACCCCCCTCTGTCCCCGGCCCCACCCTGACTCCACCCCTTCCCCAAAATCCCCACCCCAACTTCTCCCCCTCCCTGCCCCTATTCGGACTCCTTCCTCAAATCCCCGCCCAGGCCCTGCCTCTACCCTGCCTCCTCCCCTGAGCGCGCCATGTTCCCGCTCCTGCCCCTCCCCCCCGGAGCGGCCAAACTGCTGTTTAGTGGTGGCCGGGGGGAAGCGCTGGGAGATAGGCGGAGGAGCGGGGATGCGGCACGCTCGGGCGGGGGGAGGAGGCAGAGGAGGAGGTGAGGTGGGGGGGAGGGGAACTTGGCTGCCGGTGGGTGCAGAGCACCCACTAATTTTTCCCCATGGGTGCTCCAGCCCCAGAGCAGCCACGGAGTCGGCGCCTATGCCTCTACTCATTGTCTCCCCTTCCAAGAAGTAGTCAAATCATTTTAGCACATTACCCTGGACCCCTTACCTCTCTCAGGCGAGGTGGGTTTTGATTCCTTCTCCTGAAGCTGGCAGCTAGAAATGCCCTCAGTTACTGATGCCCATTGGAAATCCTCACTCTGCCCTCTGTAACTTCTATGGGGCTGCATGAGTGTAAGAGGAGAGAATTGACACCTCAGAGTACCATAGGTGTGTGATCTGCTACACAGAGACTGCTGGGAGCCAGTGTGAACCTCTCCACAGACTTCAGGACAGCCCTAACTTGTGCCCCTAGTTCAGTGGCCCCCATAGAGTTTTGCAGGGGTGCAGAATCACCAGGACACATTTGGTCATGTCCCCTACCAGAAGTGGGTTTCAGATACGGCTGTTTGCAGACCAAGTACAGGCAACCAGAAAGTGCACCTGCCATCACTGGGGCTGGGTCCAGGAGAGTAAGGGAAGGGAGGGATGCCTTGTGCACAAACCACCTTGCATCACATTGGGAGATTCATATATTCCAAGGCAAGAATGGACCGCTGTGGTCACCTAGTCTGATCCCTGAGGATAACACAGGCCAGAGACCTGCCCCAACATAACCCTTCAAGCAGATCTTTCAGAAAAACGTCCAACCTTGATTTTAAAATGGTCAGTGATGGAGAATCCACCATGATTCCCTCAGGGGAGGGATATCTCAGTGGTTTGAGCATTGGCCTGCTAAACCCAGGGTTGTGAGTTCAATCCTTGAGGGGGCCACTTAGGGATCTGGGGCAAAAATCAGTACTTGGTCCTGCTAGTGAAGGCAGGGGGCTGGACTCAATAACCTTTCAGGGTCCCTTCCAGCTCTATGAGATAGGTACATCTCAATATATTATTATGACCCTTCGTAAATTGTTCCAATGGTTAATTATCCTCACTGTCAAAAATGTACACTTCTTTCCATTCTGAATTTGTCGAGCTTCAGCTTCCAGCCACTAGATCATGTTATATCTTTCTTTGCTAGATTGAAGAGCCCATTAACAAATATTTATTCCCAACATACAGAGTGTAATCACATCATCCCTTGACGTTCTCTTTGTTAGCCTAAATACATTGAGCTCCTTGAATCTAGCACTATAAGGCATGTTTTCTAATCCTTTAATCATTCTTGTGGCTCATGGGTGGTTCGTGAATCACCAGCTGGGGGAGGCTAGTCCCTAGACCCGCCCCTTCCACCCGAGACCCTGCCCCTTTCCGTGCTCCCCGCCGGAGCCCAGAGCCCCCCCACCACAGCCACCCACCCCCACCCCAGGCTAGCCCCCCTAGCCCTGGAGCACTGGGAGGGTGGGTGGCATATGGCCACAACTCCCCCACCCCCGCATCCCCAGAGTGCCGGGAGGCTGAAGCTCCCCCAGCTCTGGAGTAGTGGGAGGATGTGTGACCACAGGCACCCCCAGACCCGGAAGGACGGGTGACATGTGGCAGCAGCCCCCTCAGCCACAGAGCGCCGGGAGGGCAGGCATAGGTGCTGGAACTAGGGGTGCGGGGGGTACTCAGCACCCCCTGGCTTGAAGTGGTTTCCATCATATACAGGGTCCACAGTTTGGTTCAATGGCTCCCAGTACCCCCACTATACAAATTGTTCCAGCAGCCCTGAGTGCGGGCGGCGTTGCCCCAGCCCAAGCCGGGGTCACCACACAGGGGGACTGGAGCTGCCAGCGCACACCTAGCAGGAAGCAAGAGGGGGCTGGGGGCGGGGCATGAGCAGGGCCACACCTGGCTGTTTGGGGAGGCACGGCCTCCCCCAGCCTATGGTACCCACTGCCCATGTTATGGCGCTTCTCTGAACCCTCTCCAATTTACCAACATCCTTCTTCAATTGTGTACCCCAGAATTGGACAGAGTATTCCTGCAGTGCCAAATACAGAGATAAAATAACCACTTTACTCCTACTTGAGTTTCCTGTTTATGCATCCCAGGGTTGCATCATCTCTTTTGGCCACAGTGTCACTTTGAAAGCTCATGTTTAGCTGATTATTCATCCCGACCCCCAAATCTTTTTTAATGTCACTGCTTCCCAGGATAGAGTCTCCCACCACATAAGTATGGCCTCCATTCTTTGTTTCTAAATGTATGCATTTACACATAGCTGCATTATAAAGCATATTGTTTGCTTGAGCCCAGTTTAACCAAGTGATCCAGATTGCTCTGAACCAGTGACCTGTCCTCTTCATTATTTACCACCTCCCAATTGTTGTGTCATCTGCAAACTTCATCAGTGATGATTTTATGTTTTCTTCCAAGTCATTGATAAAAATGTAAAATAGCTGATCCCTGGAGGTCCCAACTGGAAACACACCCACTTGATGACGATTCCCTATTTATCATTACATTTTGAGACCTATCCGTTCACAAGTTTTTAATGTGTTTTTAATGTATTTGCCATGTTAATTTTATATCATTCTAGTTTTTAATCAACATATCATGTGCTACCAAGTCAAACAGCTTACAGAATCTAAATGTATTACGTCAACACTATTACCATTATCACCCAACTTGTAACCCCATCAAAAAAAGTATCAAGTTAGTTTGACAGGATCTATTTTCCATAAACCCATGTTGATTTGCATTAATTACATTCCCCTCTATTAATTCTTTATGAATGGAGTCCCATATCAGCTGCTTCATGGGGGAATGTGAGTGTTGTAGTGCACATACCTATCTGCTATTGCTGTGATGGGATTTTAAGAGAATTTAAAAGCTTATTAAAACTTCCTGCCTCTTTCTTGCTTCCCAAGCACCTGTACAGCAGCGAAGTGTAAAACGAAAATCTTAGTTAAATGATAATGTATTAAAACTAAACCAGGCAGCCCTGCTCGTAAGTGAGCCATTGTAATAGTCAGGAAAAGTGCAAACTAACAGTGAGACCAGTCAGTGCAATCTCCTAGGTAGTGGAATTGCCCATTGCCAGGGTATCCGTTCTCTTGTTCCCATGGATGCATGGGGGTTGAGTGAACAGGGAACATCTGCCCATGCACATTTCAATCCCAGGAGTGCATCGATGAGCCATCACCCACCTCCTCCCAGCACTGTCCAGTGGCTGCATTGGCTGCTGGACATGGTAGCATGAGGCAAGTCCTGGTGCTGGTGCAGGTGCTGGAGTCTGCAGCCTTCTAGCATCTGTGCTTTTAATAGAATCATAGAATATCAGGGTTGGAAGGGACAGGGCCGGCTCTAACTTTTTAGAGCGCCGCGCCGCCGAACCCCCCGTCCCCAGCGCCGCACCGGGCCACCCAAACCCCCGCCCCCCCAGCGCCGCGCCAGGCCGCTGAAACCCCTGAAGCGCCGTGCCACCCAAACCCCTGCCCCCCTGAGCGCCGCGCCGGGCCGCCCAAACCCCCCGAGCGCTGGGCCGGCCAAACCCCGGGCGCCCCCTCGAGTGCCGCGCCAGGCCGGGCCGGCCAAACCCCCGCACCCCCCCCCCCCCAGTGCCGCGCCGCCCCGCCCAAACCCCCGGAGCACTGGGCCGCGCTGCTGAATCCCCCCCCCCACGCCCCCAGCGCCGCGCCGCCGAAACACCCCCCGCGCTACCCGGCCAAAAAAAAAAGAAAAAACCCTCGAGCGCCGCCCCGCTGAACAACAACCAAACAACAAAACACCGCGAGCGCCCCCCGCCACCCCAATATTGGCCGCCCCTTCTCAGGTGCCGCCCCAAGCACGTGCTTGGTCAGCTGGTGCCTGGAGCCGGCCCTGGGAAGGGACCTCAGGTGGTCATATAGTCCCACCCCGTGATCAAAGCAGGACCAATCCCCAACTAAATCATCCCAGCCAGGGCTTTGTCAAGCCAGGCCTTAAAAACCTCTAAGGAAGGAGATTCCACCACCTCCCTAGGTAATCCATTCCAGTGCTTCACCACCCTCCTAGTGAAAAAGTTTTTCTTTTCAGTGGATATAACGCAATTTGGGGCCCTTAGGTACAAATGGGGTCAATAAGACTCAACTATGTATCATGAATTGCTCATAATTGAACAGAAATCAATTGCAGAGCCAAGATAAGAACCACATTTTGATATCCACCCTCCAAACCATTGTTACATAGTTGAACTTTAAAAATAATGATAATACAAGATGTCAGACAACCATCTCAATCAGAATTTATTTAATCAAAGATTACTAGCCAAAGATTAATACAGCACAATTCAGAATACAGAAAGGAAGGTTTTGTACTTTACCCAGCCAATCTGAAGTCTGCTTGCATGCACAGTCACATGCGTTGCTCTATGGCTAATTAATTTTCTATCCATCATAGCTCTAGATCATAATGTTTAACACTATAAATGATATCATTTGTAAGCTCTGACACTACCATCTTTGGAGTGTCTCTCTCAGGGAGCAGCTGGTGCACAAGCAAAGTGCAGGTAAATTTTCAAACATGACTAGGAATTAGGTCTTATTTCTCTCGTTATACATGTCGCCAACAGAGCTGGGCAAATAACTGATTTTTTGGTTTGGTGGCAGTTCCAATTTTTTAAAATCATGTTGAATTGACCCAAAAACAATTTTTTGATACTTCTGGCAAATTGAGAGGGTAAAAAAATCATTTGGCCTCAGACAAAACATTTCACTTTGATTTTGAGCATTTTTATAAAACTTTTTTAAAACTACAATTGAAGGAAATTTTGTAACAAAAAGTTATTTTGAATTAAAAAATTTAAATATTTTGTTTTGAAAATGTCAAAACAAAATGTTTTTACTTGTTTGGAGTTTGTTAGCTTTATTTTCAAAATGAAAACTTCGGTGAAACTAACACAAATTGTTGATATTACCTCACCCACCTTGTCTCACAAATTATTGAAACATTTCCGTGACACCAAATCATTTTTTGCAGAGAAACAGTTTCAGTCAGAAAATGTCACCCAGCTGTGAAGCAAGCAGCCTCATGCATAATAATGAACTGAAATGTTGCAGCGGGGAGGGACGATGTACCCATCCTGGGTGAAATCTTGGCCTCATTGTAGCTAACTGCAAAATTTCATTGACATCAATGGCCAGGATTTCATCCCCTGACTGAGCACCATAAGATTAGAACAGCGCAAAGTGAATGTGGCTCAACTCCTATTTGCTAGCCGATGGCCTCTTGTCATTTGTAGAACTATCTCCATAGCCATCAACAGCAGCTCTGAACAGGGTTCCCTAGGTGCTACCTAAAACCTGAGTGACACTTTACACATGGAGCTGAGTCAGCACAGAGGTGATGAGGGCATTGGCTTGAATAAAGAATCAGTTTAAATCCTACCATATGCTTGCTCTTTTCCTTCCAATATAATCAGGGCCCTGCCCAGGCTCCTTAGGAACCCAGAGGAGTGAAGCATGAAGTAGCTCAGGTCTTTATAGTCATGGCTCTGTTTGCATTTTAGGTACTGTCATCCCTATGGGCTGAAAATAAAAGAATCAATTTTCAATGACTGAAATTTGGTTTTCTTTGGACAGATGCCTTCCACCTGCTGCTGCCTGGAGTGCTCTTCAGCATTTGAGAAGCTGCTGTCCTGTCACTTGGTAAAATCAAAACAACAAACAAAAAACCAACAGCCATGTTTCTGACTGACCCTGCAATGCTGTTATTCCTTCTGCTGCTGCTGCGGAGGCCAAGTTAGTGAGTTTGCTAACAAATGTTTTCATGGAATCATGCTGACACCAGTGGAGATGTCTTGATAAAGAAAGGAGCAAATCTTCCATTGCCTGTTGGCTCCTTGAGGACAAAGGACACCAGCATTTGCCAAACTGAAAAAGACAAAATCAGGAGAGGAATAAATGATGTTTTCAAGATTCTACAAGTTCTACAGACAATAAATATCAGCCCTTGTAAGTGTTAACACACTGGACTCCCTTTCTGTATGGTGACCTGGGTCCAGCCTTGCTTAAGCTCATGTGTCAAATCTTCGTATAGAGACACACCCATAAATAGGAACGGGGCAAGGGAGTTTGCTATCTACCACCTGACATGTGTCAGTGTAAGGGTCAAAGAGCACCATGTTGGGGACAGCCATGTTCCCCTTCCTCTGTCCCAGGAGATAAATTTGGCCATTCGCAGTGCTGCATCCCATGAAGAATTTCTGAGTCAGGCACTCTTCATCCACTTGGGTCCATTCATCTGTGTCCATATCAAAGCGAAAGGCTCCTCCTCCTATGGTGTAGAGTGCTCCATTCAGAGCTGTAACACAGAGGTCATACCTAGGGAGAAGGAAAACTGGTGATCTCAGCAGGACACAAAGAGAAAGGTCAGCACCCCCAGCATGCATCCAGTTTCCTCTAAATGGAAAACCATTGAACAATTTGTATAGATGCTGAGAATAACTCAGTTTGATGATGGTGAGTGAAGATCTCAGGCCCTCTCTGCAATATTCTTACTAATCAACTCTCTGCTTTACTTGCATCAGAAGTTAACTGAAATGTTGCTACTCTTTAGCTTTCAATAACAACCATCCACTTCGGGGGAAAATCACCTTCTTTAAATATCAGAGGTCAGACATACGTCTGACAAAGTGGGTATTCACCCATGAAAGCTTATGCTCCAATACATCTGTTAGTCTATAAGGTGCCACAGGACTCTTTGTCGCTTTTTACAGATACAGACTAACACGGCTACCCCTCTGATACTTGACTCCTTTAAATAGTTATTAATCTTTCCCGGGACACTGTCAGGTAGTTTAGGGCCTGGGATTTAATAGCAATTGCCTATCTTTTCTTCTTTAATTCAATGAATACTGCTTTTATTTTGCATTTAAATATCCCCCTGCAGCTCCAAACAAGAGCGAAATGCTAGGGCAAGAGCACTAGATAGTGAAACTGTCTAGAAACTGAGCAGTCTAGTGTCACTGTCCAAGTCCAGTGAAAGTAAAAAAGTAAACAATCGAAATAATGCCTGCCTTTGGTGATCATATTTTAAAGTGCGGTGATTGTCCAAAACAGCAACTTGGGGCTGTTTTTACAATCTTTCTCAACAGATCTGCTCTTGGAATGAAATTCACTTGTGCAGAGGACAGCATGAGGCCTTCACACCAGTGCATCAGCTTTTTGCTGGCCCTGCACAGGGGTAAATTTCAACCTTTGTCATCAGATTAAAGGGGCACCTGAGCATAGAGAAAAAACTGCCTTTGTGATACCCTAGTGAGTGTTTCAGTTCTGCAGAACACCTTTCAGACTCATAAATGCATCAAGGACATTTCAGAGGGTAGCCAATGGTCTAACCCAAGTTTTGATAATTGAAGACATACTAACATACCTAGATGACTTCATTTGTTCCCACAAAACATGGAAGGAACATCTGGTAGAAATGGAAAGGATCCTAAAGCTTTGTAAGGAGTCAGGGTTTAAATTTTTGGGAAACAAGTATCAGTTTACAAGGAGACACAACACCTTCCCAGGACATATAGTCAGTGAGGAGCCCCCACCTTGGAAACTGAATGTTACAAAGGACTGGAAGGTTGCAACAAATCAGGAAGAGGTGATTCAACCATTTGTAGTCCTCTGTGGATTCTACAAAGATTTGTACAAAATTTTGCAGCATGGGCAGCAGCGCCATTAATTAAGCTACCAGCTAATACCAGCTAATTAAGAACAACTTTGCCTGGACAGAGCAACACCAAAAACCATCTGAGTCACTGAAAGGACTTCTAAACCATGCTGTGCTTAACTTCTCAGATCCATCCCATCCATTCCTTGTAACCTGTGATGCCTCAAAGTTTGCTGTGGGATTTGCACTTAAACAAATTGATGAGCTCGGTAGGTGCAGACTGGTGGATTTTGGAGGTCACAAATTAAATGAGAGGGAAATCAAGGATTTGGCTACAGAAATGGAGTGTCTAGTGTGGAGGCCTTCAAGGCCTATCTTCCATACTCAGACTTCACAGTGTACACAGGGCACAGTGCCCTGCAGTGGCTCTGATGAGGAACATTTTCAGCAACCAGCCAGGAGCCCAAGTCACTGCCAATTTTAAAATGGGCTATCAATTATTCTCCTTATTGCATTTAGTAGGCCTTTGCAGGAACTTAGCATTACTAAGGCGAAGCTGGGAGGGAGGGGTTAAGACAATCACCAGAAGTTAGCCTGACTCTGTCGTCCCTAATACGCAAGGATAAGTGTCTGTAAAAAACAGGAAGTCTGAATATATTTTAAAACTGTCATTATGGGAAAATATAGCTGCCAGCCTAACAGCTCCAAACTGCTTGTTTAACCATTTTTTTTTTTAGTAACATGTTTGTGTAACACCTGCTTTTTGCCCAACAGTTGATTTTGTTTGGTCAGCTATATAACACTTTTGATTAACATATCTTTGTAACTTTCTACGTATAAAAAAAATTAAGGGTCGGAGACAGGCAGATTGCTTTGTGAACACGTTAAAAAAATCTCCAGCAGCAGACGGAAGGCTGGCCACCAAAACTCTGCTGTTAAAATACTCAAAAACCACTCCGGACTTGTGGGATAATGCTGTAACCTACTGTGTTTGTATGCCCTTAAGATTAAACAAAGCAAAAGCTTTAAGTAAAGGCATTCCTGTAAAAGTGCTGAAGACTAAAATAAAAGTAAAGGCTTTAAGTAAAAGCACTTAACTTTGGCCTTGTCTACACTATGTGGGGAGATGGATCTAAGTTACGCAACTTCAGCTACTGAAGTCGACGTACTTAGATCTGCTTACCGCAGGGTCCACACTACGCGATGTCGACTAGACACGCTCTCCCACCAACTCCCCTTGTGCTTCTCGTTCAGGTGGAGTACAGGAGTTGACGGGAGAGTGATCTGTGGTCGATTTAGCGGGTCTTCACTAGACACGTTAAATCGACCACCGATGCATCGATTGCCCCGCGTCGATCCGCCATTAAGTGAAGACAAGCCCTTTGCATGATTTATGCATGTAGCAGACAGACATGCTGCGTCTTCATTAATTTATTTCCTGATACCGCCTCGCGAAAAGTAGTCACCTAAAGCTTTGGGTTTAAAAAACCCTGGGTAACAGCTCCTTATGAAGCACCACCCAGAAGGATGCCTGTGCAGATGGATTCACAAACTGTCTGGATATACACTCACAGTTCACCATAAACCTGGATAGCAAAATATGGTTGCAGATGCGCTCAGCTGGTGAGGGCAATTAGAATAGACTCTGCCTGCTCTTGTGAGGACATTTAACAAGAACAGCGTAAGGACCCTGAGTTATGTTTGGTGCCAAAAGATCTACTGAAGGACACCCAGATTAGCATAGTGCAAGAATGATTATCCATTGATATGGCTACCAACTTGCTGATGTATGAAGGCAACAGGATTGTCTTGCAAGCAAGCTTACAGAGAGTGTGTTCATGACAATGAAGACAGGTCACTGATACACAGCAGTCTGGATCGGTTGGTTGGCTGGATGCAATTAAAGAATATATGTTTTAATTATAGCTAAATGCAATGTCATACATTTAGGAACAAAGGATGTGGACCATACTTCTAGGATGGGGAACTGTTCTGGAAAGCAGTAATTGCAAGAAGGATTTAGGGGTCATTATAAATAATCAACTTAACATGAACTCCCAGTGCAATAGTACAGCTAAAAGAGCTAATGCAATCATTAGGTATATAAACAAGGGAATATTGATGAGGAATATGGAGGTGGTATTACCTCTGCATATGGTACTGGTGAGATCATTACTGGATACTGTGTCTAGTTCTGGTGCCCATACTTTACATACGATGTTGACAAATTGGAAAGGGTTAGAGCAGAGCTACAAGAATTATTCAAGGTCTGGAAAATACTCCTTACACTCAGAGACTCAAAAGAGCTCCGTCTATTTAATTTATGAAAGAGAAAGTGATTATGTGATTTAATTACAATCTAGCGAGGGCTTATACAAAGAGAAGACGTCTGATACTAGATGGCTCTTTAGTCTAGCAGAAAGACATAAGATCCAATGGCTGGAAGTTGAAGTCAGCAACATTCTAATTGGAAATAAGATGCACATTTTTAATAGTGAGTGTAATTAACCATTGGAACAGATTAGCAAGGGATGTGGTCAATTCGCCTTCATTTAAAGCTTTTAAATGAAGACAAGATCAATCTTTCTATTAAATATGCTCTAATTCAATCACAAGCCATTGCCTGAAGTTAGCAAAGTTCTAACTGAAATAAGATGCCTACTTTAACAATGAATGAATAACCATTGGAACAAGTCAGTAAGGGGTGTTGTAAATCCTCCATTACTTCTAGTCTTTAAATCAGGATTGGCTGTCATTCTAAAAGCTATGCTGTAGCTCAGCTAAAAGTTGCTGGATTAGATATGAGGAGAAGTGGTGAGGTTGTCTGGCCTATGCAATGCAGGAGGACAGACTACACGACCATAGTGGTCCCTTCTGGCCATGAAATGTATGGACCCATGAATGGGAGGGGACATGTTTCACAGGATGGTGAATTGAGGATGTGTCCACAAGAGAATCTGTTAAAATACTGTCAAGGCAGCCAATGAAATGTCTGAGGACCCTTGAACTAAATCCTGTGCGATTCTTTACTTTGCAAATCTTTGTGATGTGATTTTCATCTTGGCATTGTCCCTTTTATATTGATTCTGACTCACACTAATTTGAGAGCCAGACAACAATGGACGGGGGGCTGAGCTGGAACTTCTACTACTGGTATGTTTATCTCTAAATAGAGAAGTAAATAAACCCTCAGCAAACTGCATGCACTGTTCTGGGCAGAAGCAGATGTGTCTGACTCATGCCCCCTCTTTCCTGCTCCCTCCACACATTTGTTTGTAACTCTCACTTGGTGCATCTGGAGTTAAATTAAGTGTACGCTCTTTAGGGCAGAGGTTGCCTCTTACTATAGGTTTGAGCTCCACCCTGCACATTGAGGCTTGATCTGAGTGCAGCCTCTGGTGTCACTGTAACAGAAATTCATAAATAAAATCAATCAATAATACCTAGTTCTTATATAGCACTTTTCATCTGCGAGTGCTTTACAAGGAGGTCAGAATAGTATGAACAATAATAAAGTTAATTCTGTCTTTTAAAAAGAGGAACAGTTGCGACCCTAGAAAATAGGGGCCAATCTAAGTGCTATCCTGGACATCACCTTATCCCTTCAAGAGATGGAACAGCTTGAAGAGATACAGGTTACAAACAGAAACCAGCATGATCAGATGGATCATACCAGACCAACCAGAGGTGAAATTCGGCGCTACTGAAGTCGGTAGGAGTTTTGCCATTGACTTCAATGAAATCCCCGTGAAATCTTTTTCAGGGAGTCACATCCCAGAGCAGAGTTCCTCACCTGGGAAGTGGTGAGAAGGAGATGACATCCCAAACATCCTTCTCCATGTCCAGTCTCTGCACTCCACCATACACATCTCCCTTTTCATCCAGGCCACAGACCACGTAAAGCCTGGTCCCCACACTGACTGCACCTGCTCTCTCCACAGGCTGAACCATGGGGCTCATGCTTTGCCATTGTGAGTCCATTAATGCCAGGCGCTCCACATCTGGGATTATGCCCTCATCTGTGCTCCCTCCAAGCACGTACAGATAGAGCCCAGCCCCTACGGCACAATGACTGTTGCGAGACTGCTTCATAGCAGGCCCTTCCAGCCAGTTGTTGTCCCAGCAATTATAGATCAACACCCAGTCCACGCTGTACCACACAAACTCATCTCGGAAATAACCTCCCGTCACAAAAAGGAAGTTCCCTGGGGATAGAATGGAAAGAAGTGTCAGGCAGAGGCATCTCTCAGCCATCCTCATGCATATCCTGCTGCCCACTTCCCCTCAAGCAATTTGCACATTTAGGCTTCCTTCCTGCAGTCTGATCTGTGTGGAGTCCCTTGCACCTGAGCAAGTTCTCCTTGGAATCAATGGGGTTCCAGGTAGGTATGGGGTCTGCCCGTGTAGATCAGAGTGCAGGACTGGAGTCTTAATCTCTCCTTCAGCTTCTAATATGGATGAGACATGAACAGTTTGCTGCAAATATTTGACACTCGGTATTTGAAATTTAGCTGCATTGCCTGCATTGTGATTGGTCATGTAAGTCAGATGGCCTTGTTTCTCTTCCCTGATAGGAGGAAGCTAACTCTTAAAATAAGTATCAGAGGGGTAGCCGTGTTAGTCTGAATCTGTAAAAAGCAACAGAGGGTCCTGTGGCACCTTTAAGACTAACAGAAGTATTGGGAGCATAAGCTTTCGTGGGTAAGAACCTCACTTCTTCAGATGCAAGTCATCTGAAGAAGTGAGGTTCTTACCCACGAAAGCTTATGCTCCCAATACTTCTGTTAGTCTTAAAGGTGCCACAGGACCCTCTGTTGCTTCTTAAAATAAGGTTTTCTATAGAGTACTAAGCTTAAAATGTGCATTCCACAGGTATTCATCCCATTACAACTTGATCACCCTAAAGCCATCACAAAATGGCTGCAAAGATAGACAGAGCTAATCTGCCCTTTAATTTGCACTAAACGTCACACCAGTTTACAACATTTGTTTCAGTATTTGCTCAGATGTGTCAGACTAACGGAATATAGTGACTCTCCCGTAAGAGTAATGCACTCAGTGTAACACAGTCAGGTCCGTGCAGTTAATTCTGAAGATCATCACTGTGACAGAGAGGGCTCTGGCCCTAAGAAGGAAGCTATACAATAGTTACTCTGCACAACTGATGTAAGTGGGAGTAGAGTCATAGCTTTAATGTTTATGCCCCATGGTCATCACATTCAGAAAGAATGAATATTTCCTTTTTTCAGTCAAGTCCCCATACAAACCCCTTACAGCCAAGCCACCAGGACTAACAGGTCTTTGAACCAAAGAGAACTTTAGGTCTGAGTTAAGTCACTAACAGCACTGATGGTTTAATGGGGGGAGAATCTGAGCCCACGGCAATCAAGGCTCCAAACCCTGACTTCCTCTGAGTTTGCCCAGTTCTTGCTAGGTGCCACCTGCACTATTTGTTGCAAAGAGTTCTGAGTACACATGCATCTCAGGGAGAGTTACCTACTGCTGCCACTGCATACTGGATGAGGTTCCTGCGCTGCAGCGGGGAGCAAAGATGCCAGGTGCCAGATTTAGGTTGAAACTGAAACAATTCTTGCTGCTCCTTATCATGCTTCCCTCCCAGAACATATAGGGTCTCATAGCTCCTGCTGGTGCAAGGAGACAGCTCCATGTTCCTCCATCTGAGCGGAGGGCAGCTGTCTAATTTCTTTAGCAGCCTGGCAGAGGTATCCTTCTCTCCAGGGCTTTTGCTTTGTTTCACCAAGATATCAAGGAAGGAAAGACTCAGGAAGGTTACCCTGACCTGCCCCACCAAGTCCAAGAAGGCCTCCTCCCTAGATGCTGGGTCCTGCATTATCCATTTCATCACAGTATCAAAAACGACATCCTCTCGGGGAACAAAGAGGTCATTGTTTTGCAGGAGCTGCAACAACATTTCTTTGGGAAGCTTCTTAAATTCTTCCTGAGAAGTCACTTCCGTCCAGTGCGTGAGAGCCACGCTGAGAGCTGATGCATGAAGCTCTGGACAGGCAAAGCATTGGGCATAGGCCATCAGGCTCAGACAGTTGGAAACGTGCAGCTCCCTCTCCAGGAACTTCTCACACATCCTTTTCACTCTCTCAAACTGGAGGAAGTCGGCTGTTTCCAGCAGGCGGGTGACATTGTGCAGAGTTATGAGCACCTTGGCTGTGCGAGTGAACTCGAGAAGCGCTTGGAAAGTCTCTGCATCTACTCCTCTGATCACTATGTGGTGTTCGGAGCTCTCTCTAGTGCCCCCAAAAAACATGGCCTCAAAATAGCGACTATGGAGAGATAATGCACCACGATTGACCTGGAAAAGTCTCTGTCCAATCTCAAGAATGGTGTCGGGAACTGGTTCTGCCCGAAGTCTCAGCCCTTCTGGTTCCTGCGCACAGTCCATGTTAGTTGTCAGCTGGAGGAGTTAATTTTAACTCAGCCCTTCAGCACCCTTTGCTCATGTGAGGCATCTGGAACTGTGACTTTGATAAATATGTGATATGCCAGCCTTGTCCTAAAAATAGACCATACTTCCTACGCTCCTGTGTCTTTCCCACTCTCACTCAGCTTATTCTGCCACCACTTCACTCCTCTCAGACCCCTCAGCAGCTGCTGCAGTAAGGCTGTAAATCAATCCTGAGGTTTTGTGGCTAGTTTATAAACGTTAAGAGCAAGGGGCAATAAGCCCCTTCAGAGGGGTTGATGGATTTCAGAAGCCTGATGGTGAGTGAGTGGAAAAAAAACCTGCACACCCTAGACAAATTCCATAATTTAATAAGAAATACATACTTGGCAGTTACACAGTGGTTTTCATTCAAGATTTTACAAAATCCAGTTAACTAACCCTAACCAGTCTCTGTGTGTGGATAGGCAGCTGATCTCTACTCCCAAGGAAACTGAGGCACAGAGAGAGGGGAGGTGATTTGCAATCTTAGATTTAGCAAGAGAGCCCAGAACTCTCAGCCCGTTTTCACCACATTGAGGTTAAATGGTTTGACTAAGCTACAGCTGAGGAATTAATTGTGTGTTTTTAAACCATCAGATCTCTCTGCAGTTCTGGGAAGCAGAGGAAGTTCAGAATGATGTGGGCTTCACAAAGTAAAACCAAAAGGAGCCAACCAGTTTTCTCAACTGCAGAGTCTGTTGTAAAACAAAACAAGAAATAAGAGTCATAACTCCCAGATCTTTCTCTAAATGAAGTTCAATCTGCAACTTAATACTGGATAAACACAAGCAACCAACTAAACTGAGGCACAAATCTAGGTGCCCTGGAATGGATCCAGAACCCACCAGCCCCACTCTACTTCTCACAGAGAACAGTGTGCCCTCCCTCACTGTTCCCAATTAGCTAGGTCTTCACAGATGGGGGTATTTCTGCAAAGTGAATGTGGCTCAGAAAGCCAGCTGCAATAGAAAGTCCCCCTCTGTTCCTCCAGCTAAGGAGAAACTGTCTCCTAGCATGAGGTTCACAAAAATGTTTCTTTAGCAGTTAAGAGCCCTTTTCTAAGGACCTTGGTACTAGGTCTCAACTATCTCCTACTCTGAACCTCACTCTAATCAATCTGACATTATGAATTTAAATGATGCTGGGTGCTCTGATGTAAGTCTGCCTCCAGATTTCTTACCAATCCTTGAAACTGAGCTCTGCAGGTGCACTGCAGAACTCATACCAGGCTGCTACAGCTTGGAGACTGGGCTTCTGCACTTTAGCATTGACACTATCCCTTTCTACCAACCCAACTCCTCATTAATAA